>NC_136063.1:1182494217-1183694217 GCF_964261635.1 Lissotriton helveticus | reverse complement strand
CTGGTTTCCACACACAACTAAAACAAAAGTTACAAGCAAGTTTTGGGACCTGGGTTAGTTATTAGCTAAGAGGGAACTAACAATGCATTGGAAATCTAGGCAGGACCCTGCCGTTGTACAGTGGAAGTCTGAACTACTTAAATGGGCGACAAGAGAGAGCATGGCTTGTCTCCAACAGGCTAAGAGAGCTAATAATGAAAAAGCACTTGAAAATGCAAGAGCGTGGGAAGCATTAGTTGCATTATTACATGAGCCAGAGGTAGACTCAGACGGGGACGCTATGCTAGAAGCACAAACGGAAACACCTGCTGAAGCTGACTAACAGGACAGTTGTGGGGATGACCGAGTACCTCAACAGGATGAACGGGGCTTCAACATTATGTGCTGAGTACCCAAGTAATTATGGTGCGAATTAAGTTTGTACATTGCAGAGCAAGATTTCTTTACTATTGTTGAATATATCCTGAACACGCCAGTGGTACGAGATAGGTACGAGGAGGCGGAGGGTTGATCTGAACTGGGTTGCTTATTAATGTTGCGGTCACCTGCCTATCAACTCACTGGGTCATGTTTGAAGATCACTTATGATGTTACATTTGTAAGATAACACCTATATAGCCGTAAAGGACTGAAGCAAAGATTACCATGGATGGAACTGTAATCACATCATCGTAAATCCTAATAACTGGACACATTTATTGAACAATGCTGGCAGGAAATTTACTGCTTATGTACCAGTTGGTTTGGTTGAAAAGGTAATAAAAGACACTTGGAAAAAAAAAAGTTAAATACTAAGGGGCTGATTGATGCCTGCCACCCTATCAAAAGCGGGAACGCCAGACAGGCTGTCAGCGGTGACAACACAGGCATTACCACGGAGGTCGCAATGCCTATCTTTTGTATTGTGGTGGGTGCTGCTGGCTGCAGCACACGCAGCAAGACAAAAAGGGGTCACTACACATATCCCTGCACTACATGATGGTGCAGGGGTATGTAGAGGGGCACCGTAGGTACCCCCCAAAACCTACAGCTAAGGGCCATGGGAGGAAGGGGGCCTCAAAAGTCACTTTCTGCCTGCGTTTTCAAGGCAGGTTTTCCGGCATGAAAAGGCAGACGTAAAGGGACATCATAATCCCTACGGCTTTGCCTGGTAGGCACTGCCACAGTTGTAGGGATATAATTCCCCTCCAATGCACCAGAAGGGTTCAAGAAGCACATTGGATGCGTGTCGATTAGTCTTTCTGACCACCAACAAACCGTCGACATCCTAATGTGGCAGGCGGGAACCTTGCTTAGTATGGTGGTTAGACCACCACCGATGGCCTGTTGTTGGCAGCCTCACCACCATCCTAATCAGGCCCTAAGCTATCGTATTAGAATACCAAAATTGAAGATTGCTGATTTTGTGAAATGCTCTGTAGACTGTAGCAAGTGCATTGACCACATGATCTAATTTGGAAGAAATAGGTAAATTACACGGCCAGAAGATGATTTGTTCAATTTATTATAAACTTTCTTTTTTGTATGAACATGGTATTGACTTTTGAAAGGACTATACTAACCAGGTTATTCACAAGTTTGTTAACCACAGTTGCCAACCCATTACTCTACTGAAGTGCTTCCCACCTTTCTTAAGTCATGTCATATCAAACTGTGAAAAGTGACACCAAGAACTTCAACTCCTGCCATTTTTGTTAGATGTCCACGTACAGAATAAATCTCCCTCTCTGTAGCATCCCAGTAATGCATTACTTTTGTCAATGCCTAGTGATTTTGGGTTGGCTCCCGTCTCCATTTATTAGCAGTGGTTCTCTATCCAGCAAGACATCTCAGACCCACAAAACATTTTTATGGTGAGGAGACATTCCAGGTCTGAACAGCACCAAATCATGTGAAAGAAGTCTCCTCAGCCCTAGACATAGTGTTAACAGGAAGGCTTGTCAATAATATCCAGGAGATACAAAATATATGTACGAATATTAGTTGTATGAGATGTAGCCATCCAAGCCATCCTCTACTTCCGGGGCCTTATATCTTCCTCCCAAACCTGATGCATTTGGAACTAAATGAGCCTGTGAATTTATAGTGTGGGAACATTATATTTGAGATACCTATCACCTACAAAATATTATTTGCCTCCAGCTGGTCGAACTATTTAATAGAGAACGATTTCACCTTATGCTGGTCTAACAAGATCCTTCATTGTACTTCAAAAACTGCGATCAATGTAGATCAAATCCCTCAGTGAGTGTCTTAAGCAATTTCTGGAGTCTTACAACACAGACATTGCGCACTCTAGAGATCCCAATGAAGTCCCATTGCTTAAACCCTAGCAAATGTGCCACTTGATTTAATATCATGCCCTGCCACAATGGAGCCTTCCTAGTGATATTGGGCCAGATTCACAGAATGAACTTAAGACTCAATCCTAAACTTACCACTTACCACTATTTTAATATTCACAGAATGCACTTACTACTTTTGGCATTCATAGAATGAACTTACTCAATCAATCAATCGAAAAAACTTTATTTGGATAAAAGTACATATCCATAAAAGTACAAAACAGAAAATCAATTAAGACTTCCATTAGAATTAAAATTGGGCCTCCAGTGATACAAATCTCATAGTGAGACAATCAATAAAAACATATAACAGTTCAGCTTAAAAACATCATGAAATAAAGTGCTATAATTCAGCAGGGGTGCATAGAATTACGGGTGCGCACCGCCGCCTTCAAGAAAGAACCAACCCGAAAGGTTAGTTCATCATCATTTAGAGCAATGACCATCCCATAAGCTGCTTTATAATCGTTCACAGGTAAAGCTTTAAAATAAGGGAACAAAAACCTTTTGGTGAGAATTAAATAATAAGAACAAAAAAATAAAAAGTGCAGCATTGATTGTTTGTATTGATTATTGCATTGGCAGGGTAGATGGTCAAGGTTAGTAGTAAAACCCACAGGGGATGATAACATAAAGTTCAAAGTATCAGTCCTCAGCCGGAAGAGTAAGCCCCTTTCCCAACGGCCAATTGGTTTTAACAAATGGCTAGAAACCGTGGGAGTGGCATTCTCAATATGCATGTATCTAGCCACTGACGTTTTTTTACGTTCTATAGCCAATCCAGAACTTTTATCGGATGCATAGAGTCCTTTGGAGTGATTTACTACTGATAGTGCCAATGTCTGAGGGGTTTAATAATACAGATTCTAGGTTCACACTAACTAAACTTTTGTGAACCGAAGCCAACCATGGTATGTCCATCCCCCTGTCACATTTCAAACAATCTGAGATTATCGCTCTGGTTAGTTGAGCCTCAGGATTTTTCTAAATTCTCAACCAAAATAGGGTTGGGGGAGCCTTAACGTAGTCTTCAATGTATGGAAGATTGAGTTTAAAATGACTAGCGTATTTAGATGATGAGATGGGTGCACCCAGGATTTTAAGGTAAAATCTATTCTCTTCACCCTGGATGCAAGCACTGTTAGTATGCCCCCAGACTTCAGCGCCGTAAGTTGCAACTGGTATACATTGGAGTCTGAAGATCTTAACAGTTGGGGACACCACCTCTACATTCCTTGGCTTAGGAAGCTCAAGTATAGTGTTGATAGAATTTGTAAACTTTCTCCTACAATAGGCCACATGATCAGTCCACAACCCGTTAGATGCAAATACCAAAGCAAGGTATGGGAAAGTGCGAGTGCTCTGTAAACAGTTAGAATTTAAAACTACAGATGAATTAAAATACTTCTTAGACCCACACGCCATTAAACAAGATTTTTTAAAATTGGTGCATAGTTCCAGGCCTGCCATGAACTCTACAAAGCCATGGACTAAGATGCGGAGAGCTTTTTGGGGTACGCCCCATCAGCACAGCGTCATCGGCATATAACAATGCAGGGAATTTGTTGCCGTTAATAAGTGGGACATCCTGAGTTAATGTTGCCAAAGACCTATTTAAATCATTGATGTATAAAATAAATAGGAGGGGGGCCAGGACACAGCCCTACCTACCCCCTACCAACATCAATGGCTTTGGAAACCTCACAATCTTCACTAATACGCACCTGGGCGTAGAGATCTTTGTGCAGTTAAGCTAAAAAAGAAATGAGGGACTCCTCCAAACCATAATTTAAAAGGGTTGTCCACAGCCGGGATCTTTTAACAAAGTCAAAGGCCGACGTAAGGTCCATGAATGCCAGATATACAGGTGTTTTCTTAGCAATGTTATATTTTCTGATAATCAAGTTGAGTTTAAGGCATTGTTCCACGGTGCCGATGTTATTCCTGAACCCCAACTGACACGGATGTAAAATCTGACATTCGGCCCATGACCTAATCTTGTTATACAATACCCTCCCTAAGATTTTCAGGGTATATCGATCAGGAAGATCGGCCTGTAGCAACTCGGGGGAGAGCGGTCCCCCTTCTTAAAAATCGGCACTATAATACTGGAGGACCAAGTGTGGGGTATAGAAGAATTGATTAAATTGTTAAAAACATCTAACAGTAGTGGCCCCCAAAAATCTGGGTAACTTTTGATAAGGTCAATGGGCAGACCGTCAGGCCTGGGGGCTTTAGATCCCAGGCTCTGTTCAATGGCCTCTTCTACCTCCGATAAATCAATCAGGATCCTGGTAAATGGGTATTCTCCTTAATAACAGAGGGAGGATCCAGGGCAGCATAGATCTTACTAAAATGAGCCTCCCAAGACTCACTGGAAATATTACAACTAATTGTCGACATAGAGTTTCCCAGAGACCTCATACCTTTGACAGCCTGCCAAAAATCCTTGCCATTTTTTAAAGTATTTGCCGAACGAGGTTGTCCCAATGCTCTTTTATAATCTCCTCCTTTCTGATTGCGATAACTCTCTTGTAACTCAGCCTAAGTGATTTAACCAGAGAACTGTCTCTAGGTTTGTTTGCAAGCGCCCTTCAAAGGGCTCTATTAGCTGATGAACAGTCGGCATTAAAACAACCTGGGTCTAAGTTAGTTTTCTTATTGGGCTTGGACAACAAGAATTTAATGCCGGTGATAGAGCGCAAGCTCACCTGCTTAACATACTCACCTGGGCCCATACAATTATGTATTCCAAACAGGTAAACCTACACTCAATCAATTTTGAATTTACCATACGGAATCTATACCTTTAACTTACCAGTCTGAGTCACCGATTCCTAAAGTCCTAGAGGATGAAGGGAGTTAGCAAGAAAATAGGTAGAATAATAACATTTAGCATTTCATTAAATAACCACAAACTTGGAAAAGGTTTAAGTTCTTGTATCTAAGTAAAAACTTCAAATGTTGAAACCATGAAATCAATAATTTCTTATTTAGAATAATGAAGATTGAAACAATCATATGCAGTATTTTGGAAATAAATATCGTTAAGCATTAGACAAAGGGTGGGTAAAGAAGGGAAAAACAGTACAATGACAAACCCACACTTTATAGTTACCTAGAATGGTGTGAAGACCAACCCTGGCCACGGGCTGAGACAGAGTATAAGAATCCCAAAGTGCAAGTGTCAGCAAGGAAGAACAGGTACAGATCAGAATCAGGACAGGTTACGGACCTAATTGGATTAGGACAGGACCACCACAGGCTAGGACCGGCACCCACAGCTAAAGTGCAACGCCAGCGTTACACTCCTCTCTGCAGCTAACAGTCAGACCCCGATTGGGTTATCGAACTCCTTCCAGAACCCCGATTGGGTTATCAAATCTTCAGACAGAGTACTCCGCCAGCACCTCTGCTCTCGATCACCTATTGAGTGCGTTGGGTCAGTGACAGGTCAGCTATCCGGACAAGTCGGACAATCTAATTACCTAAGCCTACCCTAGTTATACTATTTTTCAGGTCAGTGTGCCACCCTGAAATGTTGCAAATGTGTGAATCCCACAATTTTATTGGTCAGAAGACGAGGAGAAGTCATCGCATCATATTGATATGAGGTAACTTGTCAATCATGTATTTAAATGTTCCCTCCCATGACTTTGTCTTCCCATGTACTTTTATTCCACCCGGCAGTGACTTCAGTGACTTGAGTTTCTTTGCTCAGGCGCAGTTCCTCCAAAGATGGAGTTCAGAAATACATTTCAGGCCCAAATACGATACATATAAAAATAGAAGAGAAACAGTTTTAGGGACACAGAATGAATAAATGCACTGGATAACACTTATCTCTATTCTATTCCCATTATTTTCTGTTAACTATTTCATTAGAGGTTAAGCAGAACAAACAGCTTAGCAAAAGCAGCGATGCAAGCTTTGTGTACGATAGGACACGGAGTAGCCATCTTAGTTCTAGTGCGCAAAAGTTTCCCACCAAGTGAGATAGTACGTCACGTCACGTGAGTGTGACAGACGCATACGCAGTAGAAAATCCCGCGTAGAATCAGCCATTTTAAGGCAAGCGGATTACAGTTACTAAAAGCACATTGTCGAGCTTCCCTTAGATACTAGTAATGTCGTGTAATGCAATACTAATATAACAAAACATGTTAGTTAGTACATTAATATTATTTTCTAGAGGGCTGAATACAAGCAAGTCACTTTACGTGTGAAACCATGCTCCATCACCAGTACAAAGCTCTGAGAAAGTACCGACAAGACAGGTGTTAATCAAATTGGGGTAAGATCTTTCCATCCTTTCGAATACCACTTTATCATCTCTATAACGCCAAACTAGTATAAGGTTGTCAGTGGTAGGTGTCAAATCACTGGCACCCTGCAGATTGTCATAAGTTGGTCTGGGCGTGAGACTCAGGGTCAAATTAATCGGGTTGTGGTCCCCCTGAAATGTGGGAATTACCTCCGCCTTTAACACACAGTTTTCTAAACAAGCGGTAATCAAAATATAATCAATGGTAGAGGCTGAACCCCTGCCTCTATAGGTGGGTTCTATGTGACCGTCCCTGGAGGGCACAGCTGCAAGCTCCATGACATCTAGGAAATTATTGGAGCTTAGAAGGTCCAATAACTGGTCTCCTCTGTGACATAACAGTCTTGTATCAGTAGGGTGAATGGCTGAATAAATAACCTTTGGGATGTTTACATTGAAATCACCACCTAGACAAATACCTTTGACTTTGGCGCTACAATTAACTGTTTGTAAATTAGAAACAAATTTAAACAACTCAATAAAGTTCTTATTGGGGACGGTTTTAAAATCATCATTATAAAAATGATTCAAATAGAGTGAAATCCCCCGTGTATAGATTGTAACCTGGAATTTATCGTCATTGGTATGCAAAACTCTAGTGCGGCCCCCTGCCCTGATGTTAACCCACGTTGAGAGGCCTCCAGCTGGCCGACCTGAATTGGGAAGAGGGGATACGATATTGAACAATCAAACCCTTCCAGGAACAACTCCCGGGTTGCCCAGGTCTCTTGGAACATTACAATATCTTGGCTGTGGATTAACTCCAGCCAATCGGTTACATTTAATTTGGATGGCTGATCCGCGACATTCTAACTCAATATTTTAAGAGTAGAATCTCCATTGGATGTGGTTGGGATGTCAGGTGCACAGGACTGGGGACAGATTTGGCTGGGTATTTGCTCTTCTGCCTCTGATGGCTCTCGATTTTATTAGGAGAATAGACAGTCAATCTTGGCAATCCAAACCGGATATTATGTACATTTGTTGAGTAGGGGAAGAGGGGGGAATACAAGACATATTAGAGCGGGGTGCCTCTAGTATGGGCTTATAAAAATAGCCCAGTGGCAGGGCCCAAATACTAGTGATAAAATTAGCCTGCTCCTCCTTCAGTGATGATATTGCTTTTGCCACAGATGGTCTATGAAAGTTAATAACTATACAATCCCCTTTGATGGATTTTGGGGACGTGCCCACCCATCCTACTCTCCGCACCATAATAAGGGCACACCTCCTAAAACCACAACATAAGGGCACGCCTCCGTAGGTAGATTTAATACCTCCCTGTTACCTCTGAGGTCTGACAAGCAAGTGGAATCAATAGCACCCTCTTGTGGTGTGTTGCCAACAGCGTTAGTATTAATTGGAGCCACAGAGGGAATGCTGATGGGTGGAATTATGTGTGTCACATTTCCATCAATAGTTCTATTTGTGCCATCATTTACGGTATTCCTATTTGCCCCACTAATACCCCCAGGTTCAAAACACGAGCGGATTTTGTTACACGTAGCACAGTGAATAGGGCCTGGATTCAAATTAGGGGGATCATTTGGGGTCTGTTGGTAGGTTCGAATGTTATTAGATGGCATGGTTGGCATAGTTGGCATTTCCAAATCAATGGGCACAGGTATACTAGCATCTTAGAGGGGGACAGTATTGGAAATCTGAACTTACTACTTTTGGTTTTCAAAGAATGAACTTACTACTTTTGGTATTCACAGAATGAACGTACTACTTTTGGTATTCACAGAATAGACTTACGACTACTAACTTTACTTCAGCACCCGGGCCGTAAATTCCGCTTTCGGGATGGAATTTATGGCACTGCGGCGGATTTTGCGATTCCAGCCCGCAATTTACGACTCTGTGTCGGAATGTCCGATTCCGGGCCGGAAGATACGGATTTTGGCAGTTGATCATGTTAGACAAGGGTAAACATCTGTCCCAGTGCCTACCATCCCCCCATGGATCAGCTGACGCATTGCAGCCAATCCTAGCCCTGTAGCATGTATAAATGCAGAGCAGACACACACAAACCCTTTCAACATGTCACTGAATGTATTTGTTGCACTGCCCCTTGCCATGCGGCAAAACTACTTGAGGAGGAGGAGGAGAGCAGAGAGGATCTTCAGACAGAGGATCAACCTATTTGGAATGTCCAGCCAAGAAGTAAGGGCCAGGTGCCGTTCCCCTCCAGAAGTCCTGGATATGGTATGTGAGTGGGAGAAGGAACTTGACTCTGTGACCTGCTGCTCACATGCAATACCAGCATATCTCAAGATCCTTTCTTCTCTCCATTTCTTTGCCACTAGGTCTTTCCAAAGGGTCTCCAGTGACCATGTGGGCATTTCCCAGGTGAGCCAGTCGCAATACCTGCATCAGGTACTGAGATGCATCACTGCTAGAGCCCCAACCACATACAAATGCCACATACACTGGCCATGAGACAAAGGGCAGCAAGAGATTTCTATCTCCTTGCACAATTCCCACGTGTGCTGGGTGCAATTGAGTGTACCCATGTGGCCCTACAGCCACCCCGCCACATTGCACACATATTCTGCAACAGACACAGATGGTATTCCATCAATGTGCAAGCTGTCTGTGATGCCAGTTGGAGGTTCAATAATGTGCATGCAGTCTTCTCAAGCAGTACCCATGACAGCTTCATATTCCACATGTCACCTCCTGCCTGGCGGATGGCTGCTGGAGAATTTGGCTACATGTGGCTACTGGGTAAGTACCAAGCACTTAAAATGAGTGATATGTGTCATTGAAATGTCTGAATGCCCCCCAATATTAACAATTGTACAATAAGAATCATGGCCCAAGAGACACTGCATGTACTAACGTATAGATCATGTTCTTTGCAAGTCAAAGAGGGAAATGTAAACAACTTCCCTTTCTTCCCACCTCAGGCGACGCTGTGTATGCACTCTCCCCACATCTCCTCACCCCTTACAGGCGTGCAAACACTGTACCTCAGCGTAGGTACAATAGGGCACACATACAGACTCGAGCCATCATAGAGCACACTTTTGGTCTGTTGAAGTCGCGATTCAAAGGTTTCTACCATACAGGGGGTATGCTGCTTTATTTCCCAGAAGTTGTGTGCAAGATCATATTAGCCTGTTGTGTTTTCCACAACATTGCTTTAAAGCATGGCTTACACATACCTCTGGAACCTCGGCTAGCTCTGAATCTGGGAAACCGGGCCATTGCACATAACCGGCGTCACAGCATGCAAGTCTGTGATCAGCTCGTTGCCACGTTTTTCACATGAGCAACCTGTAGTGTCATGGACAAATGTGGTTTGTTGTCTGTTGTCAATGATGAAACTTGGATATACACGACTGTGTCAATACATTCCACCCTGAGACGACTTTGCAAGCCGCACTAACTGCATGTAAATCACAGCTGCTGACAATAGTCAAAACTTGGAGTGTGCCTTAGGTCCTGTGCCCATGTCAGCGTTCAGTGTAGTGGATGTCCCTAAAAACAACTATTCACGCTGATGACAAACAATACATGTCCTGAGAGACCTACCTGGACCTCATGAGGATGGGTCACTTAATCACAAAAGGCCATAACCCTTGCATACTCAGGCCTGTGACCTCAACAGATTTGACTCCCCCACAAAGATGGTCCCAGAACATGAGTGATGATGTCATGGGTGAATCAGGCACCACGGGGCAGATTTACAATAACTTGTGCATCCCTGCATATCAGCAGGGATGCACCAGTTATTGTGCGTCACAGCAGACACTCCTTGTGCCACCTTGGATGCGCCGCATTTACAATGTGGCGCACCATGGCGTAAGAATAGACAGATGCATGACTCATCTGCTACCGTAAAGGTTACGCATTGCTGGAGTCACGTCGCAAGTGCCACGCAGCTCCAGCTAGGCTCCAGGTGACCCTATGCCTAACATGCTGCGACAATCCTTACACCTGCTTCAAGCAGGCGCAGGGTTTTGACACAGCATGGCCATAAAAGTGACTGAGTGAAATCTTGTAGATTTCACTCAGCCACATTTAGGAGGCGTTCCTGCACCGGAACGCCCACCCCCCCTTGCGTTGTAAAGCCCTGCGCCACATGTAGGCATTCTGGCACAGGGGGGGTGTTTCCGGCACAGGAACGCCTCCTAAAAGTGGCTGAGTGAAGTCTACAAGATTTCACTCAGTCACTTTTAGGGCCATGCTGCGTCAAAACCCTTGCTTGAAGCAGGCGTAAGGATTGACGCCGCATGTTAGACATAGGGCACCCACGAGCCTTGCTGGAGCTGCGTTGCCCTTGTGACACAACTCCAATAATGCGCTGCATTTCCGCTGGGGAAGCATCACGCATCTGCCCATCCGAGCGCCACGGTGCGCCGCATTGTAAATGCGGCGCATCAGTGGTGGCGCACAGGTGGGCAGATGCGTCGCAACTCTTCTGGCACACCTCTGCTGATTAGCAGAGATGTGCCAGAAGTCGTTAATCTACCCCTGACAACTGTAGAGTGTGATCAAAGGAAAACAAATTCTGACCTTGGTTCATCTATGTATGTGTCTCATCCTACATGAAACCACCACCACATCAGGATTTTGCTTACTTTTCAGGAGGCGCGGCTGGTGATATAGAAGAACTGCAGGAACAAGTCCAGAGAAGGAGGCCATCAGTTCTCCGGCGGCTACACACTCTTTCCACCAGGAGGAAGAAGAGGAAGAGGAGGAACCCTCAACATCAGGAGGCAAGGGGATTGCGCCAACCCGGAATGAGAAAGAACAGCACTCTGGTGCTACGTCCCGGGTGGAGGCATTGAAGGTGGGGGGAAGGACCTCTGACCATAATGTGGTGGAGAGCTACTCTCCCCCACACTCTTCACCAGTGCCTCTTGTAGTGGTGTCCTCGGGGCAGGCCAACACTCAATCTGAGCCTGTCATCAGCCCCTCCGTACCTACTGAGACCCCCATGCCATCGGGGGCTCCAGGTGCATCCCCTGAAACCTGTCCCCCTCCTCGTAGCCGCCAAGCTGAGCGCAACATCTTCTCCGGAGCTGAGGCACCACATCCCTTCTGTCCCCCCAGGCCCCTTCCGGTGTTGTTCCTCCTGTGGCTGTGCCAGGGGACTTGACTTGGATGTGTGAGGATCAACCAGACATGTCCGCTCGCAGCATGCTACAAGTGTGTCTAGAGATACGCATGACGCGAGCGGACATTCTCCGATCTCTGGACAACCTTACCACCAGTGTCAATTCCATGACCACAGCCATGTTGTCTTTTGTCTCCCAAATCTCTTCCCATACCACCGCCAATGTCTCCCCCTGTCCTTTGTCTCACACTGTTCCCCCCGTACTCCTCGTGTGTCACAAGCCCATGTGGTGCCTGTTCCTGCACCAACCAGCTGTGTGCCTGCATCAGACACTGAGGATCTGGACATTGCTGTCCTGAAGGATGACCAGAAGGACACTTGACTTTTTCACTGAGACGTTGTTGTGGACAAAGATTTTCCCCTTGTAAATAGACTGGTTTCCCTGACGCTCCCTGACGTATTATATTTTTTTTGCCCCACCCCAATCCAAGTACCCTTCTCCTTCTGCATTAAGATCATCATTTGTTTTTCTTTCTACCTTCCAAACGGACGGTTATTTTCTGTTCTTACCTAAATATCTTTGAGGAATTCTACTTAGATTAACTTGTTTGACTTCATTTTGAATGTCTGCTTCCGAATATGGACACATATTTTGTGAGTCATATGCTATGCACATAATAGCTTGTTGCAATGATGGGTTACACTTGTAACTGTGTCTCACACACACACACATACCTAAATCATTAGACAGGACATGATACACAACAGAATCTTACTTTTGTAGATCTTTATTTTTACTATACACATTAGATCCCCAAGACCAATTGACCACGTGAATGTCACTGGCGATCGTGCTTGCGACTCTGCATTTTTGGAGGTGATGATCGCTGTGAGGGGACTGGTTGAGCTTGTTGCCTACGTTTGCAGGGTGATCTACAAGTGCAGGTTCAGATGGTGTCTGCACATTTGGTGTCCGTGTCTGGATAAGGGCTGGATGTGCAGGTGGTGGGAGTGACTGTACAGAGGTTGGTTGTGGTTGTGCAGGTGGTGGGAGTGACTGTACAGAGGTTGGTGGTGGTTGTGCAGGTGGTGGGAGTGACTGGACAGAGGTTGGTGGTGGTTGTGCAGGTGGTGGGAGTGACTGTACAGAGGTTGGTGGTGGTTGTGCAGGTGGTGGGAGTGACTGTACAGTGGTTGGTTGTAGTTGTCAGGTGTTGGGAGTGAAGGTACAGAGGTTGGTGGTGGTTGTGCAGGTGGTGGGGGTGCCTGTTTAGGGTGCCACTGTGTTTGTGTACCTTTGCTGTGGTGCTGTGCAGTTGGTGGTACAGGTGTGTGGATGTGCTCTCCTGCAGGCAGATATGATGGCTCCCCTCCCTGCATTGTCCGTGAAGGGAGACTTTGGATCACGTTCAGCATGCCCTCCATCATCTTCATGGCCAAGGCATGGTGTCTTGCACTCTCTTCCCTTTGGATGGATATCAGGTATCTCATATTCCTGGACATGTCCTGCCAAGTTCTATGCATCCTATCCAAAGCTTGGCTCACCTTGTCCACCACCTGAGGGAATTGGACCATGTCCTGCGGGACTCAGACATGTCTGACAGGGTAACCCCTATGGCACGAATGTCCTGCCTCACTTCTGCCTGCTGTTGGAAGAAGTCCTGCTCCTGCTGGCCACCATACCCAGGTGTAGGCCCCCTTTGCAGGTGTCTGCAATGGATGGGATGAGCAGGTCTAACACCAGGGGGGGGGTGGCAGGTGGAAGCCTGTGGGCAGGAGAATGGTGCACAAGGGATACCTGCACCACAACAGGGCTGGTACTTCCCATAGATGGTGGAGAGGATGACAGGGATACACTGTGTGGGGAAGAGCGGGTAGGGGAACCACCATATCAGGCCTGTACGTGAAGGCTGTGAGGGAGTAATGTCTGTGTTGGGATGTGTGGGAGCGGTGGCTGGCTTGATCTATGCTGAGGACAGGGAATAGTTTGTTTGGGAGGAGGATGACGAACGTTGCTTGGTGGAGGATATGATGCCGTGACATCAGAATCATCATCCACGGATTGGATGGATGTGTAGTCATCATCATCCACAAAGTCAACCTCCTCATGATCTTCCTCCCCCTCTTGAGCATGACTTGCTGCCGACATAACTACCTGGAGGATCAGGGAATTCTCCCCTCTGATCCCCCGTCGGCCAGCACTGGTCATCGGTCTGTCATCCTCTACCTTTGCATCATCTGGAACACAGAGGTTGCAACTGTATTAGTGATTGACCTGGTATTACATGTGGTGCAACACCAGGATTGTATTAACTGTACTTTGCATCAGTAGATGAGGATCATGTGACCTGGTTAGGATACCACCACAAATGACCGCTCACACCATAGCACAGAGGTGTTACACTGAGATGTACATAATACCAGCAAACTCACCTGCTCCAGCCGCAACTTTCTTTCCCTTCGCGTTCCCGCCTTGTGTAACCTGCTGAACCTGTCTTCTAATAGTTGTTGTAGATATAGCTGTAGAGGGTAGAGACAACATTCTCAATGATCTGCATCACCAATTGACAGACAGGCACATGTGACACTCCTGATTTGTATTTCACTTTGTAAACAACAACTGTTGATTCCATGCAGAAGGGGATCTTGATCTCTGTCATGGCTTAGTAATCTGAGCTAGTGACACTCGTCATGCCAGAATTACCTGAAGGACAGGTGCGCAAGCTGCAGCCAGGATGTCATACATCCCCCGGGATGTTGTCCGCTGCAGTGGTATCATCCTGTCAGCAGCTGTGATGAGACATACATGTCCATATTTTAGTACAACAGATGGTAGCTATGCGCCAACATGTCATTCTCAATAACCATTTGCGGATAATCCAGGACAATGTGCAGCATGTTTACCTCATGGACTTTACATGTGGGCACCTGCTCACATGCAGCATTTGCCAGCTGTTAGCTCCATGCAGCACTGACATCAATAAGATGACACATCAACTGACAAATTTGTAAGAGAAGGTTACTGATATTTCAAGGCAGGGGATAAAAGACCCGGATTCATTCGCATTACACTGATTTCACCTTTACCATTAAGACCAACATTTTTCATAAGTGTAATGTTGTCTGTTGACAAGTCAGAAAGGAGTTCATATGTGACATGCAAAGTAGTCCGTGACATGATGTTGCTCGTTTGTGCTTCCCTACCCATGAGGTCACAGAGCTCATTTTTGAATGAGAGAACACAGATTTCTTATGTACATCCTTTGAGTGTCCTCTGTTCACATACTCTATTTCCAACATCATGGTACTACTTAGCTGACAACGGGTGGTGACTTGTACAGCAGACATCCGAACCCCATATGTCAGACACTCACCTATACATGTGAATATGGTAGAAGAGGAGGCAAGCAGAAAACAACATTTGGTTATGATCACACATTGCAGATAAGCTGAGAAGCTTTGACGCTTCCCGCCTGCACTGGATTATCGTGTTGCTCTTCAGCCAAGTTATTTTGCAGGTGTAACTGCATTAAGATTCACCTTAGCAGCCCCTACACCCATCTCAAAGGTACACAACTGGTATCAGTGTGTGCCTCAGCCATACCAATTTTATTTTGATTTAAACATGTATAGTTTGCTAGGGATTTATTCTATCATTGAATTGCAAGCCTGCTGTGTTTTGGTCAGTTCATATGACACATTGTTCTAGTGTATTTCCATTCTGCACTCACTTGGCATACATTTTGTGTCAGCCTCTAATTTGCCACCAGGGTCTGAACTGCCATGTGTTCAAATGCCATATGTGAGCATATTGTGATACAGGATGACAGTGTTGTACAACACATACAACATACGGTGGAGGTGAAAGGCCCAATTAATGAGCATTCTGCCAGAATTATTCTAGTGTTGGCTTACCTTGGCCCAGCACTGGAATAGTGTGTGCTCCCTGAACAGATGTCACGTCCAACCTTGTGGCAGAAGTCAGTGTGTGTCTATGATTCTGGGAGGACCGCATTGTACCTACAATGATAAGTGTGTTTTGCAACTTTACATTTCTGCTTCCACATGTGATGCACTCAATTTCTGGCACAAAGGACAAGCACAAGCAGTTGTGGGCACCACTGTTGCAGAAGTGTGTTATACATAATGTCATAAGTGATCCCAAATATGACTTAGAATGGGCCCACTACCCTGATGCAACCTATATCACAATTACATGCCTACGAATCCAGAGGTAAGGTCCACCATTGTGTTTTGTTGATGACCAAGAAATAATCCATCTAATGTAAGAAGTACATGACCAGCTGTGTGGACTGTGCAATTCAATGTATATTGGAAAGATTTGAAGTTGGACACTGGATGCATTGTCAATACTACTGAGACTGGTATTTCACTGCTTGTTCATCATTACCATATTTGTGCAAATAGGATTTATTGATTAGGTCTACAGACACTATTACAATATAGTGGGGAGACCGTTTTGACTAGTTGTGGCACTCGAATACAGGATTGGATTCCCAGGTCTGGGACTGTTGGTGAAATACATGCTATGTTCCACAATTACAAAGGTATGATGAGCCAAGACATGTTATATTTTGTCTTTCGCTGTTCATAAATGTCATATGCTAAAGGTGAAAGTCCATTGAAAACTCCAATTGTAATGAAGCAAATTTTTCATTTCTGGTTGACTTTCATATGTGGGCACGATATGTCCCTCTGTCGTCTCCTGACAATGTGTGCATTTTGACCATCTGCTGGCCAGTTTGACTTACCAGTTAGTGAGGTTGTGATGCCTTCCTCTGTACGTTGTCGATTCCTCCCAGTAGATGCAGGGACCTCTGCTACTGCAGTTGTCTGTGCTCTGGCTGGATGTGTCAATGGGTGAGAAGAGAGAAAAGTAACCAAATGGGAAATGTGCTTGTGGAACTTTTCAGGGATTTCCCCATATCTTCTACATGCTAACAGTGTTGTGAAGTACTGCAGCAGACGGGGCAGGTAGTTACAGTGGTGTGTTGGGGATGTAATGGCGTGGCAGAGTGGGAAATGGACAACAGAATACGTGTATGACATATTTTGATCTAATGATTCTCTCACCTTATGTTTTGTGATTTGTGCTGGCACAAGGTGATTTAATTCTTGGATAATTTGTGGCAGGTTTACACGCCCCTTGAAAAAGATTTACACTGTTGTTGCGTCACTTTTGTGACACAGCAGTGGTGTACAACAGACAACACATTTTGAATTATTCGCAAAGTGACACATCTATGGTGTAGCGCCATGTTGTGAGGCCCTGCGCAACATTCAACCTGCGTCAGCTTTGATGTAGGCATGTTTGGGATATGCCACGTAAAAGTGATGCAGTGAAATCTACAAGATTTCACTGAGTCACTTTTCAGAGGCCACTGTGACGCAACTTTACGCCTGCTTGAAGCAGACATAAGGAGTGGCGCAGCACATTAGGTATGGGCGGTCCATGGACATTGTTGGAGTTGCATTGCACTTGAGACATGACTCCAGCAAAGCACCCCCTAATGCCATCAGATGCAACACACATCTGTCTATCCCTGCGCCACAGTGCACCGCTATGTAAATGCGACGCATCCGTGGTTGTGCAAGGGTTGAATTGCATGTCACATTGGTACTGGCTCTTCCCTGCTAATATTTGTCAATTGTTACTTAGCAGGGTTGTGTATGTACGTCAGCAGTACTGTGCCCATGTTTTCAAAATGGGGGGAGGGATTTGCCATTTTTAATGCTAAGGATTCTGGGACTTGTGGTGCTACATACAGAGGGTGACACATGAGTCTCTGACTGACTATATTTTTATATACACTTTGGACATGTTCCTTACTCACAACGACAGTGCAACACAGACAATCTTTTCATGCACTTTTTCTTTTCATTCCATTTACCTGGTACCACGTACTGGACGTCACTGACAGGCAGCCCATGGACCAAGTGGGGGTGTATTGTGGTAAGAATATCCTCCTCCAGTGGGGTGAGACGTATGCGTGGTCCAGGGTATGCAGCAGGGAGGATCCTGCTTAATTCAATTCTGGAGTACTTCTCCTTCACCCTCTGCCTTTCATCCTGCCACTTTTTCTTGATGTCCTGTACTGTGCGCCTCTCCTCCCCCAATGCTGAGACAGCAGTGGCAAAGTGCTGCCATAGGGCTGCCTTCTGTGTCCCACTGGTGCAGTAGGGTGGGAGTCCATATAGGGGTTTGTGGTGCCTCACTATGAACTCCAAAAGCATGGTGGTCTCCTCTGCAGTGAAGTTCCTCTTTCTCCTCATTAGTTCCATTTTTCTGGCAATGTGAGCGTTGTGAACACAAACTCTCTGTGGCCAAACCTGTTCCTTCAATGTCTGCTGCTTTTATGTGCTTTCTGGTGATGGTCAATTAGTGTTAATTGGCTTCAGCTGGATCGTGGTGGGGGATGTTAGGCACTTGCAACGTTCATCATGGCAAGATTGAGCTATTGGCTGTGATTGGCTGCAGTGTGTAGGCTGATCCTATTGGCTGCGATTGGCTGCAGTGTGTCAGCTGATCCATGGTGGGGTATGGTAGGCACTTGGGCAGGTGTTTACCCTTGGCTAACATGATCAACTGCCATAATTCATATCTTCCGGCCTGGAATCAGATATTCCGGCCTGGAATAGGAAATTCCGACGCAGAGCCGGAAATTGCGGGCTGGAATTGCAAAATCCGCCACAGTGCCAAAAATTCCAGCCTGGAAGAAGAATTTCTGGCCTGGATGCGGACGTAAAGTTAGTAGTCGTAAGTCTATTGTGTAATACCAAAAGTAGTAAGCTCATTCTGTGAATACCAAAAGTAGTAAGCTCATTCTGTGAATGCCAAAAGTAGTAAGTGCATTCTGTGAATACCAAAATAGTAGTAAGTTTAGGATTGAGTCTTAAGTTAATTCTGTGAATCGGGCCCATTGACCTGTCAGCCAATCTGCTCCAAACCTTTGCACCATAAATTCAGAACAGCCATGTTGGACCTGGCAATAAATCTTAGTAACTGACTCCTTAAAAGTAATTTAACAGGTCTGATCCCTCCTCAAACAATTGGAGCTCCCCTTGAATAGGTAAGTTGCTGCTTTCACCAAACAACCACTCATTTATAACGGGAAGCTGTGAAACCCAATAGTGCAACTTAATGTCTGCCACCCTCAATGAATGTACCTTTCCCACGAGATCCTGAAAGACTTCCAACCCCACTTGAATTTCTGAGACATGCTTCTAATTGTGCTTACACATTAGACAGTAACAGCTCAGGCGGTGTTCTGCCCTTTATAAAGAAACCTTTCGTAGAGCTATCACTTTAAATTGGGCAATAATAAATGCTACCGGTTTATTAATGGTAATGGATTGCCACTCATGGAAATCTCTCCATAATTAATCAATTAATGCTAGATGTTATACATTTTCACAGATTCTGCACTCCATACAACGAGTCCAGTATCTAGGACATTTAAGTATACAATGGCAAAGCCAATAGCTCTGCGACCAAGTCCAAACCTACTGGCTTTGCTAGCACTTAATTTTTACTTTAACTAGAATTTAAATTGTTCTTCAAGAAGTGCCTTAAATTGGCTTCCAGTGCCCCCTGAAATGTCTAGATGAATGTTTGAGGTAGAATGCTATTCATAGTCACCATATAAAACTAAGATAATGACTTTCGAAAGAACTCAAAACATATTTTCCTGAGACACAGGATCATTTTGTATAAAAAATGGTAAAATCTTAGCCCAGTTTTAAAATAGTTTTGCTCTAACCTACAGTCACATATTGGATGCTTAAACTTGCTTTCAACAAACCACTGCTGTATATAGTGTACACTCTAATACTGGAGATGCTCATACTAGTGCATGAACTGAAGAGAGCACTGCTCAAAATATGGAGCAAATATCACATCCATGTTCTCTCCTCAACTCATTCACTGAATCATACTTTTACATATTTAGCGATAGGCGCCCTATCCTCCTTACAATGGAGTGCTACATGAACAAATGCTGCACTGCTTTTCTCAAAGGATGAAAAATTGTGCAAAGTGAAATACAAAGGGTCATTAATCAATGACATTGTGAGTGGCACATGTGCAAACAAAGGGACATATTTACAATAGAAGCGCTGGAGCACAGCGTTAGCCTCCTTGGCTAAACCAAGCACTCGGCCACTTCTGAATCGCCGGGCTGTACCATATTTACAATAATATGGTGCAGCCCTGCATTTTCCCCTGAACTGGCACGAAATGTAGCTGCCTAGCGCCAACACAGGCACCCTTGAACCATAGTGCAAGGTTATTTGCGTTGCAGGGGAAGATTGTGTATTCACAGTAAGGTGTCCCTTCCTGCACATAAACAAACTTTCAATGCAACCCTGGGCGTAGGAGTACGCTACACTCACAGAGCGTGTGTAGTTTGCGCAACTACACGCTGCGCAAATTGCACGTAGCACAGTGCAAAAACATGTAGCATAGCGGGCATTTTTTGCTTGCTCGCGGTCCTCAACGTCAAGTTGGAGACCGCGAGCGAGCAAAATAACATCCCGGCAATAATTTTTCCTCGTTCGCCATCAGCAACGTCAAGTTGCCGATCGCGAGCGTGGAAAATAAATCTCCCGGCGAGATTCTCAACACAGGGAGGTCAGGTTTCTCATTGCGAGTGGTCGCGCATGCTAGTGTCTACTCGAGTACAAATCTCCTCGAGCTGCAGAAAACGACGGCTTGCACTATGCAAGATGCGGTTTGCAATGATTACACAGTGCAGACAAGCATCCGGCACTGTGCAATCAGTGTGAACAGCATTTTCCCTACAGCACTAAGCAGTTTGCGTAGCTACGCGTAGCATGCGTAGTGTGAAGTGCACTTCCAGTAGCTACGCGTATTGCTACTACGCGAACTACGCCCAGGGTTATTTAAATGGTGTTTTGTAACTTCTTGAACAAAATTATACTCACAGGCGTATTCTGCCTCACGCATGAAAACAGGAATTAAGGATGAGAATCAAAGCTATTTCTCCTTGTCACAAGGGTACGTCATTCATGTTTACTGATTTGAGTAAAAATAGGTATGCATCCATATACATAGGTAGATTCACAAGAATGCCCATGCTCCACCCATGTAGCACCATCTCTACGCAAGTAACACAAAGCAAACCTGTAGTGTAGTTGCTATATTCAAATAGGCTCTGCGTATTGGAATAATATATCCTATAGATTTGACGTAGGACTGAGGTCGACTAGGTCTCTATCGAATATACTAAACTTAATAGTGAGTGCCAGCTAGCTCAAAGGTCACTAGAACCTTTCTCGAATTCACAAGAAGGGATTAGTTTCTGACAACCGCATAAACATATCAACTTTGTTTCCCAGGAATAAGAAATATATCCCTCAGAGTCGTAGAAACAATAGATAAGTATTTCACATAGTCAATCGTGCATGCTTCGTTTCAACAGAGTTTGTAGAGAAAAAGAGAGACGGGCGTTTTCAATGAAAAAGGGTTATTGAACAGTCTTCTTTCTCATACAAGAGAAGTGAACTGCTACAATCATTATGCAGACTGCAAAGTATAATGCGTTCAGCAAGAATAGTAGTATAAAGCAATACTGTAAAAGCATTGTGTGGTTTCTAAGCCGTATAAAAATACATACATAAATACACAGGCTAAAATATTCAACTGGGGCTTCTAAAATATGCCTACCCCAATGTACCTAACCTAAGTTTAGTACGCGGGAAGAAGTAAGTATTGTGTAGCATAGGTTTAGTTGTTTTTGCTAAGAATCTACCAAAGGTTTCTCCTGGTTCTAATCAGCTCCATACCTTAGTTTAGAATGAAGGAGGTCTGGTATCTCAGTCTTGGGACTCGATTTCCCAACACCCCGCAAGGGGATCTTGGAAACACTGGTGCTGGATTCTCGGCAGGAGAAGGGCAGCCTTTTGATCTGTGCGTCTGCTGGAGAATCGGCTTCCTTTGGCACTTGCTGTAGGGAGCTGTGTCGGGCAAGTACATAGTTGAACTGCTCCAAACCACCGTGTCTTGCTAGAGCAAGTGAAGGTATATTTATACTTTGAAGGTATTTAGGAGTGCCATAGTTTGACGTAAAGTCGGGCATATGAACATCAGGAAAGAACCCCTAGGAAATAGTTGTTCTTTGCAAAGTACATGACTTCTTGGACAAATCAATATTCAAGCAAGGGGAAGTTCCCTAACTGCTTAAGCTGATTTTCCAAGAAATCGTTGTGACGTTTGGTACGGGTGGAAGTAGCCATGCCTGTATTTGGGTAGCATTGGCTATGCCTAAATAAGGGATTGATTTCGTTGCCTATATAAGGGCAATGTGAATTGTACCTATATAAGGACATGAATCGGGACAATTCGCTCGGAGCTCGAAATGCCACACAACAGCACTATGTGCTAAAATGCATTACTTTTTTTTAACAATGCCATATATAACCATACAAATTGGGTTTTGTGTGGTTTGGTAAATCAAAGAAGATTTTGCGTCATGACTGTACTAAACAAGTGATGCAGCACTGCTGCAAAATCTTAGTAAATCTCACCCCAACGGTTTTCAGTGCATTCTAAAGGCATAAGTGAAAGCTGTGAGAAACCACTTTTAGATTAAAAATATAAATCGGTTAGAGCATATTTTTTGTGAAAAAGCATAGAATAATGTCATAATCTTGTGCCAATATCAATATTAGCATGGTGGGTTCAAAGTGAATGAATCACAATTATATAACTAACTGTTTGGTTCTCACTACCAGTGTGCTCCTATGCTTTGAAAGCAAAATTAAATATTAAGGGTGCTTCAATGAACAAATTGTCTTCTCAGAGTTGTTCTAACTAAGGAAACCATATTATGCTAAATAATTGAGTCTCCTATTATGCTAAACTTCACAACTTAACTGCAGAAAAAAGACATTTCTAAAACATTTCAATAAACAAAATATATATCCCATGAATGCTTTATTTAAGAAATTAGGTTATTAGTTGTGAATGATGAGATTCCTGCACAAGTAATAGGTCTGAAATGTGTCTTCTTTCTGGAAACGCCAAACCCTATTGCATCACTTGACTCTCTCAGGGTTGCAAAGAAGAGCAGTCTAAGGCCTACTCAGCAGAGATGGTGTGGACTAGTAATTTCAATTTGACGGCCAGTAACATTAACGCTTAATACATTTTTGTCCAGTCAGTGCTTATTCTTTTAAAAATGAATCCTACTTTTATTACACATACACACATGCACACACACACATGCACCAGGCACGGCCCAAGCCGGGCGTTATACTGGGGCGGTGACGTCAGGCATGGGAGGGTCAGGGTGGGGGTTGTAAAATGCGGGATATGGACAATCAGAGGTAAGTACCGAAAAAAAGAAATAAAACAAATTTCGTTGCCCACGCTGCATCGCCAAATGTGATTAGGAATCTGTGAGGGATTGCCCAACTACAGATAATCTAGTGCAATGTGGGAACTGTAGAGCTGGCTTTGACAAAGTTACAGGCAGCTACCATGTTCCCCGGGACCACTGGACGTCAAAGTGCCTTTTTCAAAGGATTGCCGCTGGAAAGGTTTGTTAGTTACCAGTCCAACGACTGACCCCTGCACTCGACACTGCACCTAGAAGGAATGCAATTTGATCTTCAACCGATGTCAGCAACAACCCAGTTGTTTTTTTTTGTTTTGCATCTTATTCCCCACAGCAGCCTGTAAATGGTAAAAGCAGCTCTCCAGCCGCTCCCGTTCAGCATCAGGGACAGTTAGGACAACTCTGCACCTGGGTGCCACAGGCCTGGTCCTGGGGTCCGCATCACCTTTATCCTGCAAGGGCTCCATGCACCTTGACCTGCAAGTGTTCACTTTTCACTAGTGTTTTTCCCATTGATCGCAATATTAAAGTCACACTGACTTTATATTGCTTCTAAAATCATAACTCCAGTTGAATGTATGCAGTTCCATTTGTTTCAGTGTCTAAATTAAGATAAAAATACAATATAGTTTTAAAAATTGGTGTTGGATTCATCTCGAGTTGCGTCATTCGCTAATTATCCATGTTGGTACTCTGAAATTCTTGACACGTTCCTCAAGTAAAGTCTGACTGGTTTTTTATTTAGATATTTTGGCTGCTCTAGGTAGCCAAAATCTTTTGGTGAAATGATGAAAAATGAAGTGAACTGGGTTTGTTACTATTGATCCCCCTCAGTAATTGCTCATCTCTGAAGAGACCTATAGGGTCCACCAGTTTCAGTTTATTAAACATTGTTAAGTTGACAACAACCATAAAGCATACATACAATAAATACAAAGGACAAAAATAAAGCAGAAGCTTACTGCCATACTACTGAAAAACTCAGCAGGGTACGTAAAATATATTGAAACTGAAAAAGTGCGGAACTGCAAGATCAAATAATGCACCAATTCCAACGACCAGAACCCCCATTGAGTACACACCATGGATAAAACATGAACAAAAGTGTTATGTCTTAAAAAGGCATTGTGCCACATGAACGGACAGCTGCATGGACAAATGAGTTTACAGAGAAATGTGTCTGTTCATCCTGCATTTGTTGAAGGAAATAATAAGCTGGAACACAGCACCTGAGATTCCTTAATTTCACAAAAGGGACTAAAAAGTATTTTTATACGGTTTATAAAAATTACAAGAAGAAAAAAAAGTGCAACATAGATTGTGTGGAGGTCCTCATATAGGGACATACGCTCTCTTTGAGATGTGTTAGTACCCACAAGGAAACTAGAGTAGGAATTTAGTAGTATATGTTCTAAAATGAAATAACACAGAGTGCTCCAAGATCCCTATATTCTTCTACAGATAACTAGTGGTGGGGGCCAACGTGCTAAGACTCAAAAAGGCTTCAAGAGTGGGATTAGAACTTTAGCCTTCCTTTTTGCAATTGGGCTGAAAGTAGTGCAGACACCTGCTTTTTTCAGCATTTGCACATAGGGTGGCACCTGAGAATACTTGACCAATATCAATCCCATTCAATAATCTTTTAAATTTTGCCAACCATGGGATTGATAGACCCTTTTCACAGTCTAAACAGTCCATAATTATGTTTCTCGGTAATATATCTTCCTCTGTCTGCCAGTTTGATAGCAATACCAATTGGAGTCTTATAAGTGTACAATCACTCAGATAAGTAAGGCTCAGCTCTGTATGACAGATGTAATGGGAAGTCGATATGGGAGCCCCATAACTTTTCTACAAAATCCATTTTCTTCCCTTTGTAAGACTAGCCAATCTGCCATGCCCCAAATTCGCCCCATAAGAAGCTGTTGGGGCGCATTGTGCAGTATATATTTGTAACATTGGGACCAGAACCCTACCACTGGGGGGATTGAAGGCTTAACAGAGAACCAGTTGACCTTGCTAACCTAGCCCTTCTTTGGGCAACATGTGAGGCCTAAGACCCTGCTGAGCTAAAAGTCACACACAGGTAAGAAAATGTTTGAGTAGTAAATAGGGGATTTGTGCCAACTATAATATTAGATATTTTAGAAAGCTGAGGGTCACAGGTCATTATACATGATTTAGAAAAATTGGTCAATAAGTCTAGATTGGCCATAAACTGCACAAAAGTCTCAACCAGATGGCAGAGGGCATTCGGAGTCAAAGTGATTAAAATGGCATCATCTTCATAGAGTAATGGGGGAAGAGGAATGCCTTTAATTCTAGGGATATCCTGCAAGCTCTTAGTTAAGTGAGAACTAAGGTTATTTATTTAGAAAATGAAAAGCTATGAAGTGAGCACGCAACCTTGATGCACTCCATGCTCAATGCTAATTTTATCCGTCATTCCACCACCATTATGCCCAAACCTAACCCCGGCTTTTATTTTTGTATGTAAAGAAATCTAAACAAATTAACAAAGGCCTCTTCTAACCCCAACTCTGCTAGGAACACACTGGTATAACATAAGATCCTGCACCAAAGAGAAGGTGACCAGGAGGATGGATGAGGATGAAGGTCATGGCTCAGATGGTGGATCCTCCAAACGCCTCACTCCCATGTAATCACTGATCGAGAGGACACTGGAACCAGAAAGTGTGGTGGGAGTGTCAGACATTAATACCTCTCATCGTGTGTGCTCCAGCCAGGGTAAGTAATTTCCCCTTTAACTACATAAGATAGCAAATTGTTTGTAATTACTCAAGTACAACATCTCAGCAAACAAAACTCCGTTGAGGCATTTGCTGTATTTTGACAATGCATCATGGGAGTTGAAGTGCATCTAAGTTACACACTGTACTGTGTGCTGATGACTACACTACACATATCTGTACATTATATATATGTCACAAACACAAGAATCACAGTTTCAAAATTGGTGTGAACAAACATTAACCATTTTTGTACACTAACTATATACATACATTTACACAGATTACACCCAGGATGTGTCAGAAATAACTGAGGCTAAAGAATCTACTAACACACATGTGGAAATGGAGAACAGAACAATTGTAACTCCAATGCTCATTACCCCAGCTCCAAATACTAGTAGATCAACCATTGCATCACTATCAGACCTTTTGGAAGGTGATGAGGAAAAATCTCAAAGCAGGAACACAACTACATCTGTGGTAAAGACAAAACAGTCCACAATGACAATGTGTCAGACAACGTGGCCGACAGTTCTCCTTCATTTGGTGGCCTGGAGAAAATCAATCATCTCAGTACAGCACCTGCAAGCCTAACAAATTAAGAGTGTAACTAGGCATTTGTGTAAAGGATGTCAAGGTCAATGCTGCAATTCCAGAAAGGACAAGACCGTTGGATTGCTGCCATGTAGAAGGAGCAACATCTGCAATGACACAGGCACAGACAGCACATGGCATGCTTTGATGCCTTTACTCGGTCAATAATTCAAATGGCAGTAGCAACGATCACTCTTGCAAGGGGAACGATCAACATACAAAATGACATGGGACACTGCTGTTGGGATGTTGTACATGGGCTAGTATAAGAAACCACACCCCTTGAGCACATACAAACACACAACCTGTCTGTCTCCAACATGTTGCCATCACCTGAGAGTGACTGCTCTAGCATCAGTGCCAATTCTGTGCCAGAAGGATGTTGTGCAAAGAAACAGAATCCAATCCTGGGAGAATACAATAAAGAATATGAGCGAATACCCCCACTACAGGCAATTTAAATGGGTAATAACTCCAAATATAAGAATGTCACCCACAGAAAGACTAATATCACAGTTATTTATTCATCATATTCTCAAAATTCATTGCTTTTTTATAAAAAAATTAAATATAAGTTATACATAAATATTTTTGATACATGAGTGTGAACACATGATAAATAACAACATTCATATATACAATGAGCAAATAATCACAAGACAAGAGAGCCCTGAAAAAAAGAGAATTGTTAAAACTATACAAATGACCAACTAACTTCCACATAAACAAAGACTAAGTGAACATTGACACGTAAATATGAAACTGAAAAAAGACATGACAAACAAATAACGTTATACTGAAAATAAATAAACAATGCACCACATATCACCAATATGACATCGAAGGTGAAAGCGAAGGATGTTTTACCAGACATACACGCCGGAACACATCAGGAGCTGACATGTCCCATCTTCTACAAGCCAGTCTTTCCAAGAAGGCAACCAAAAGCAGAGGCCATAAAAGTGAATCCAGTGAAAACTCAGAGTAACAAGACTGCTTTGTTATGTTTGTTTCCTCATACTTTGTTGCTTGTCGACACAATAGTACATCCTTTATGTCTACATTTGATTGAGGAGAGATACATTTGCACAACCTGAAAAAAGAGGTGATCTATCGGTTATGTACAAAGCATTACCATCATGTGTGATGTTCATTTCTTCGATATGGTAATCGTTCTTACCTCGAAAATAGCTGTTGATGATTTCCGTGCATCAAGCATTACCCTCTGCTGCACTTGTTCCATCCTGCTGAACCTGAAGTGGTGGTAGTTCCTCATCTGAATCAGATTTGGGATCTATGTTGGATGTTGTGCAGGGCCTTCTGCATGGTGATGTTGTGTAGAAGGACACACGTCGCAATGATTTTACAATCTGTCTCAGGTCTGTAAAGCTGTGCGCCATCAGTGTTGTGGAGACATCAGAATGTGGACCTCAGTATGCTGAAGGTACATTCAATGATTAACTGTTTTCTCTTATGTGCCCTGTTGTACTGCCTTTCACTTCTGAGTCAACTATGGTGTTAGTATCCAGGGGCATATGCACTGTCTCCTTTAAGAGCACTATAAGGATAAACCATTAGGTCACATTCCACAAACAGTTCTGGCCACTTTATGAATTGAGCCAGCAATTTTCTTACCAAGTGAAAAGCCATCACCAAATTCATCCTTAGATAGTCAGTTCTGTCTTCCAATGTGGCGGAACATGAAGGAGTTGTGTGCTGCCCGGGAACATAGACACAAGGTCTATTATGATGCACAAGGGATCATACACAACCTATATTGAGAGAGTGTGAGCTTTTCCTATTTCTATATGTGAATTGAATTACTGAGGGGGGCATATGGCAATTTGTGTGCAACCAGCGCAGCCAATTACATTAAGGAACTGTGCTACCCTGTAAAACATTATTTGGTCTGGTGCAAATATTAGGGGGTATTTGGAAAAGAGATTGGTTGGTGAACTAAGCATGATATCAAGGAACCTGTGAAATAACTTTGAAAATGCACTTTGTGATGCTTCCCTGCCACTGCTATGGCCCCCTGGTAACTGTCAGAAGTTAACAGGTGCAGATAATACAATACCTGCACATGTGGTGGGATTGTATTGCTTCTGAGTGTTGGGGTATGTAGCTGAGGTTGTAATTCAGAAATTAATTCCAGGATTACCTCACTACTGAGTCTGTACTTCTCATATATCTCCTCCTCAGTTTGCTGAAAGACGGCGACCCTCACACTAATTATTTTCTCCTGTGTCCTCCTCCTTCTGGGCCAAAATCATCATCCTCCTCACCAGGACATACAGAGCCACCATTCTGAAAATGTCAGATGCATTTTAGTTGACTTTCCATAGTTTGCACCTGGTTGCCACTTGATATAGACTGATGGTGATTGCATTTCCTGAATGGCCATTTTGCGACTATTCGCAATTAGGAAGTCCTTTGTACATGGTGTTAGTGATTCACTGTTTGGTAATCCTGATTTGCAATTTCCTATTTAGGGATTCCCACAGTTCGATCTCTACTAGATAGAAATCGCATTTTGCACAACTGAAAAGGTCTTTTGCCCATTCCAAAATTAAATTTAGCATTTTCTTACGGCGTGCAATTTTAAATTGTACCATTAGAAAATGCAGAATGCTTTCATACATATGGCCCTATATTATTTCACAGTAACATATAGAAAGTTGAAATTTATAAAAAACATGAGGTGTCTATATATCCTTTATCCATTTCTATACTATCTGCATTTATACCACAATGTGTGAGCGGTCATTTGAACAATGATACTCTTTGCCATATAGTTTACATATACATATAAGGGTCTTTGTGAGGGATGCAAGAGCAATACTTAATATACCATTCTTGTCTGATCAACTTCTTTAGTTCAGGTCTCACAGTTTAGGTATAAGAGCAGTTAACTAATATAGTGTGATGCTCATTAGGTACCTATCTAATGTATAGGTAGACAATATAAATGTTAAGGGTAGTTATAGTTAGGTCTGCTTTTCCAAAAAAGAGTATTTCTTGCTTTGCTAAAAACCTTGGCTTTCTTTGACAAATGTTCACAAAACTTTCCCCTAAAAAGTTCCTCCACCCCAGATCTTTTCTGGAAAGTTTCTGAGTGATTCATCAAGAGGGACAAAGAAAAAAGGGTGGTTCAAAAACACAAAATCCAAATGCATTAAAAAGTGCCCACCATGCTAAGTGATGCGTTGAGAGAGAAGTGGCCAATCTGAAGGGTATTCTTTTAAATGTGGCAAAAGCTGTCTTACAAGGTCCTTGAAACATCCTTCAGCTTGGGAAGTTTGATTTTGAGCCCTTACATGAAACCAGCTGCAACGTACTTTGCACCTACACTTTAAGCAGATCTTCCCACTCAAATAAGGCGGGTGGTGCACTTTGACACTACAAGGGGGGACAAGGTCTTTTATTTCATCAGCTGACTGGGCGTTTGATTGTTCAAATGTCTGAAGGTCGTCAACCAATCTTAATGTTAATTTGCAAACAAATCATTTGAATAGGCTGGGATATAGCTATGGTGTGGTTGTTTTGGAACGTAGGCCCTCTTTGGCTAGCCCCAGCTGGGAAAATTCGAAACATTTTCGAGTCTCAAGCTGAGCAATTGATGTTTATTACCACTGTACCAAAGCTATCACCAGGTGCTGTAGAGAGTAGTGACTCCCCGAAGAACAAGGTAATCCATTGGGTGAGGCATATCAGGAAATGCCACTCGATCATTTACTGCGATATCACAATTGTAGAGCACGTATGTGTTCATATAGGAGTTATTGATATGATTGAATTACATTTAAATTCCTCAGCTCTTGTTAATTGATTTCCTTAGACCTACGGGCACTCCCCCAATGGCTCAGGAATCTGCTTTAAAATAAGGGCCTTATTATGATGCGTAGCAATTGTGGGGGTGCGGGCACCCCTCTCCAGGAGGTCTGGTTGCCCTTTTACGAGTTTGGCAATCAGACCACCAAAGGACCGCTGCAACATCTGGGGATCTGTAATCCATCTGTGTTTTTGCAGCGGTGTGAGGCAGCATTATGCTGGCTGTAATGCTGTGACACCGCCAAGTAGTTTACGAGTTTCTTTGCATCTACCCTTTTCATGGCGGTGAGCCCGCCATGAAAATGGTGGTGGTGAGGAAACAAAGGGATTCCTACAGGGCACCCTGTTGCATCAAGGCTTGGCGATGCATGCATGGGGGCACATGGTGCTCCCCCCTGTGTGCTTGCACACCATGTTCCTGCACAGCATGGACTTCAGAGTCCATGCTGGGCAGGAATGGGCTTTGGCATTTCAGTGCCTTTCTAAATGATACCACAGACCCCCCATAGTACCATCTGCCAGACCAAGAGAAAACTCCTAATCTGGATGGGGCTGACTGGTCGAGTTTTGCTGCCTTTACGTGGGGTGATGGCATGACGGCCCTCTCCAAGACTGGCAAACTCATAATCAGGCCCTAAGTCTGAGGATTGCGGAGAGGTTAGCAGCCACAGCGGGGAGAGTGGAGTTGCATGGGAAGAAGGAAAATGAACCAGGACAGAGAACAGGAACTTCAAGGGGTGAAACACAAGAGACCAGTTATTAATGGTTGATTAACTCAAGGGTGCACAGAATGATGGTCTAGCCTTGAGCATCCTGTATCTTCACCAGTCTGAAAGAGCAGTGCCTGACGACGCCATTAGGGAAGTCTTGGTCACAAAGCAGGTTTGTAGGGGTGGTGGCAGAGTAGACCTCCTAAGATCTAACAACCTTTAGTAGTGCCTTCCTCCCATTAAGGGAACTGTATGCATAGGAAAGAGAAGTCCTTGATACATTTGTTGTCTTAGAATATTGCTGGAATTCGTCCTCAGATAGATGGTGCAGACTGGTGCTCTTTTATAAACAGCTCTCATGTATGTATGTTTCAAGAGACGTGGGCTCTTGTTGACATTTATAGGCAGGGATTTGCTACCCACAGCATTGGGGCTATTAAGTTCTTACCTGGTAGACCCTCTGATGAGCTTATTCTATATTTGAAAATATCCCTAGACTGTACCACCAAGAGAGTAAACGTTAACTCCCCAAATTTGTTAGTACTAGAGCTATTGCCTAGGTTAAGCACTCCATATGTTTTGATAAATAATTATAAGAGATCAACACCTTTCAATAAATCATCCCCGATTTTAAAAATGTTGACGTCTGTACTTGAGGAGCATAGCAGGAATCATATTGTGATTATTGCCGGTGATTTTAATGTATGTTTCGAATTCTATGCCTCTCTTTTGGAACTATGAACAGAAGAAGATGAATGGTGGGGAATTCCTTCATACCCAAGTTACAGAAAACAGATTATTATGAGTGTTGCTGCTCTCCAAATTGTGGATGCACTAGTGTCACATGGTTTGAGACCTTGGAATGGTTGTTTCACTTCAGATGTCTTGGTCGAAACCACGTTTAAGAGAGCCAACTCTAATAGCCACATTGAGTATATTCTGGTTAATTTTGTGATATGAAAGTTGTCGATCGTTAAGATAGTGACCACTTCCCAATCACACTCCAGTGGGAACAGGCAGGGATAGAGAATTCCAAACATGTGGATTACTTCTTGTCATCTTCTTCAATCGCCTTAACGAATAATAGAAGGAATGAGAGGTGGGAGGTTGTTTGCAAGTTGGAGAAAACTATCCTTTACCTTTATAATATAGTTATCAGTGAGTTGGAAGTGTTTGGGTTTAAATACCCAACCATTTCCCAGGTCATGGACCGAGATAATGGCCTTTTTGAAAATTGGGAAATATATTCCCCCAAGACGCATTACCCCACAAAAGTAAACATGTGCAAAGAAGGCTCTGGTTCTAGCCCTGAGGAGCAAACATAGAACAGAGAAAGTAGCTAAGAGAAGGGAATACAGAAATATTAGACGTTCTAGTAAAGCTCAATGGAAAGCTGACATCTGGGAGGAATTGTTGGGTGCCTAAACACTACTGAACAGTAAGCACTTTAGGCATTTGGTAGCGCATGAAGGGGGTAGACAGACACCATGTCCTGATTGTCACATAGCTCCTCAAAAGCGGGTTAAAACATTTTCATTTTTATATAACGAGGTCGATATTGATCAACCAACACAGGTCACTAAGCCACAGGGATGTAACGATTCCCTGGAGGAGGAGAAGAGACCTTTTAACCTAGGGGAAACTATGGCTGCCATACAAGCACGAAAACAAGGAAAGGTTCACAGGTTACACAGAGTTCCGGGTGATTTAATGCTTTCAGAATTAGAGATCTGAGGTCCGGATGTGAATTCATTATCAACTAGTCTACTGGTTGGGGCCCCAGTCCCGATCTCCTGGAAAGGAGCTGATATAATCCCGATATTTAAAAAGGGAACTAGAATAATCCATGGGAATTATAGTCCCTCAAGGACTGTATTCAGAGAATTATGCACGGGTGAGGTGGGACCTGAAGCCCAGCTGACCGAGGCTATTCCAATTAGGAGTCAGTCAAAGTTGTGTCCTGGCTCCGAACCTTTTCCTATCATTTGTAAATGGTTATATCCCCTTTCTGTTTGATTGTGAAAATGATGCACCAAGAATGAAGAGACAAAAAATACCAGGTCTCCGCTTTGAAGATGATGTCTTGTTCCTTTCCAGAATTGCAAGGGAATTGTCGACATTTCTGGCCAGGTTCAAATTGTTCTGCAAGATGCATGGCCTAGAGGTCAATATGGATTAAACCAAATAGATGGTTTCTATCCATAAGAGGAAACGAAAGTTCAAGGTATGGTCTGAGGGAGCGAAAATAGACAAAGTAAATGAATTTGATTATTTGAGGGTTAGGATAAGTGAAACTCGTAGCAGGCAACCCCAGATAGAAAAGAGTGTACTTTCCTTGAAAGAAAGGGCTGGTTCTGTCTTAAGGTTAGCCAATAGGGCATCCACCATTCCCATATCCCCTTCTATTGAGATATACAGGAGTCATGCAGGTGGAGCCGTTGTAAATGGGTCTGACTGTGGGAACACTCTAAACCCTCTTCTATTGAAAATGCTGAAAATACTTTTGTGAAATCGCTGTTGTGAATTTTCTTTAGTGCCCCGATATTGCCAGTAAGCTTAGACGAAAATTGTAGGTCTATTCCATATGTGGCCTCTTTGAAGGCAATTTTATATTGGATTAGGTTGTGGTCCACTGAGAAACTGGGTCCCTATAGAGATTGTGTGAAAATGTTCATAAAGGGTCAAGCAAGATACCTTGGTTATTGCACATAACAACTTGGCTCTTTGAATTGGAGTTACAAGACTACTGGAATATTCCATCTGCTTTAACTTGGGTAGCACAAGAAAGGATGAAGGAAATCTATTGATATTATGTATTAGGAGAAAAAATCTCCACAGACAGCATGGGTAGTTTAGTACATTTATATTTGAGTTTAAAAGGCCAATTTTACTACGAGTCTTTTATGGACTTTTTAACAAAGCCTTTTGCAAGAGCACTTTATATTAAATTCCATGTGGGGAATTTGCTACGCGCATGTCCCCAGAGGTAGTGCTGCCAGAAACGCGAGAGGATTCACTCCTCTACACTTGCCGTTAAAAGTGATCGCCGCTGCGTCCCCGAAAGTCTAAACTGAGCCTCCGAGCTGGCAACTTATATATACCACGGAATTTAGAGGAAGGCATTAGCTCGGCGTTTGATCCCACACGCCGAAACCCAAACGGATCAGTATCATCGGCAAGCTTGCTTCTCGCCCGACCGCCATCAGCGGCTAGAGAGCAGCACCCCGACCACAGTGACCATGACATACCGGTCCTGAACCCGAATATTGCAAATAATACTACAGCCGACAGAGAAACGATCTCCCTGCGTCCCATTCACGATCACCTTCTACCAACTTGGCGTAATTTCCCTATTTGATACTACTCGAGGCCCTGAAGAGAATCCGTAGAAAACTATTTGGATTCGAAACGCGTAGGCCCTTGGCCACAACATACCTGCGAAAACGGCTTGGTCATCTAATTAATTTTCCCCATTCCGTCTGTACATTACGAAGAAACTTGTAAAATCTAAAAACAATTTTTGATGAATGTACATTTGAAAAAATCACTTTGACCACTAGTATAACAATTTTTGTTCGCAGAATGTGGCCTTCTGTTCTTTTGTAAAGTAGAAACTGTATATATATTTTTTAAGATTACAATGTATGCTTCTATAGTCTTTTTCCTGAATGGTGTGAAAGTTTGTTGAATGCCTGTGATATGGATGTAATAGTGAATGTTTGAAGACAAATATTTAGTCTTTTTCTAATTGTATGTGTTCTTTCTTTATGAATCGGTTGTTTTTGATTATCTGAAAAAATAGAAATTGATCTTTTCTAAAAATATTGAAATAAAAAGCTATTAAATAGCAATTCCAGTCCTTGAATTCTTCTATTCTGGCCAGCACATTGTTTGTCTAAATTATACAGATCAGCATTGGCATTGTATTTTTGTTTTTTGGTAATTTGGCTCAGCCTTGCTGATTAGAGCCCACCCGTAGTTGTTTTCTAGAATTTGCCTTTGGCAGGTATTACCAATTTATGGAATACATTTTTTTTAATCAAAGTCTTGTCTGATGGGCTGTAATGTAATTGAGAATGATGAACATGTGCTTTTTTTATGCATTTGCAAAAACAACATGCTTGTTGGATCATCCCTCTTTTTCGATGGCTGGACATTACTGAATGCCGTACAGCGCTAAGGTTAGGAAGGACCAACACACACAATTGTATTGTTTATTGCATTTTGGCTACTTGTCCTCAATATGGTACGTCAGGATGAAGGCTTTAAAATGAGGGAGTCGCAGGAAACTCTAATTATCTCCTTTTTTGTTAAGACAAGACCTGGCTTGTATTAACATACCTTTGTTTGGTTAAAAAATAGCCTACATTTAGTAGGTCTTTTTTACTTTGCTTTAATCACGTAAAATACATTCTGTAAGTCCCTTGTGTTTGGTACATTGAACAATGTATTGTAAACTTTTATGATGTTACTATATTATATGATGGTTATTTTAACAGTAGATTTTAAATTTGATGTTAAATGGCTCTTTTATGTTTCTATAATTTATTGTACTTTTTAAGGTTAATGTTACTCTGTCTTGAGTGGTAGATGAGAGATCTGCAATTCAGGGAAATTGTGAATATTTGTCTACTATCACAATTAGGTGATGTCTATTTTTAAGTTGACCAAAAAAGTCTGTACCTACCTTTGGGAGTTTAGGCATGTTTAAGGGGTGTTGAGCAACTTTAGTAGAAATGCAGTTTCACAGATGACAGGCCTTTAGTTCCTTCTAAACCCACTCATCGAGATACAAAAACCACACTCAGTCTTGGAGCGCTCATTTTGTGGCAACAATTCCACGATGTCCTTCGTGGTCCACTTCAGTCATCTTCTGCCTCAGACTCTCCAGAATTAGGATTCTCGGTTACTCATTAGCGGTTTCTTCACGGGGCAGAGGTCTGGGCTCTTGGACATCACAGGATTACCTTTGCTGAACTGCTGGCTCCCGGTCGCGGCTCCCACTCCACGGTAGAACCGCAGGACCCGCCCACACCGCCCACACCGCTGCGGGACTGCGAGGCAGACTCATCACACCTGCAGCCTCTTCCCGCAGCGGCTACGCCCCCCCGCCTGGCTCCTGTATAACTTTTCGTAACACCCGCTTCGCGGGTGTTACTCATTAGCGGTTTCTTCACGGGGCAGAGGTCTGGGCTCTTGGACATCACAGGATTACCTTTGCTGAACTGCTGGCTCCCGGTCGCGGCTCCCGCTCCACGGTAGAACCGCAGGACCCGCCCACACCGCCCACACCGCTGCGGGACTGCGAGGCAGACTCATCACACCTGCAGCCTCTTCCCGCAGCGGCTACGCCCACCCGCCTTGGAGGAATAAAATAAGACTCCTCATTCCGCGCTGCGGGACGCGTACGGGACGAAGCGCGGGGCTAAGCCCGGGCAAGGGGCGGGCCCTCTGAGGCCCTCAGAGGCCTGAGGAGACTGGACTGGCCCGGACCCCTTGGCCGAGAGACTATACACCCCTACTGTTTCGGAGTAAGTTGCCCCATATATCCTTTCGTCCGGCAATCTTTTGTTAATATATTACAATGTCTACCATCGTGTTAAGCCCGGACATCGTTGTGTCAGAAAGAGCTGGGGGTTTGTTGAATGGAACCTTGGACAATTATTTTCTCAAACCTCTTGCTGAAGGCTCTAAGGAGCAATCCCTAGCAGAACGGCGGGTTGAGCGCCGCCGCTCGATTGAATGTATCAAGAATAGGACTCTGTCAGAGCCAATCCCTGCCGTTAATTTCTATAATGAGCTTTGCCCTGATACTATCAATGATACTTCATCTATGGACAGTGTGCCCCTTTTACTTAGAGAATGTTTGGCACCCTCTACATGTCCCAATCAAACTGGTGTGGGTATCTCACCTCATAACTCCACTAGCACACTCAGTGCATCTAAGGTGATGATTTCACCAACACCCATGCCTGGAAAGATAGCACGAGGTAAGATCAAGAGGACCATGCAACACAAAATCTATGGCCCACCGCCAACTAAAAAGAGACGTAAGAGGGTGGAACTATCCAAACAAAAGCTGAGTTATTCTGATTTTGGGAAGAAGCATAAGCCTACTAGTACCAATGTCACGGGTATCACAGCTGTCACGGAAGATGCAGGAACAGCGTCAGCTCCTTTACCATTGCTACCATCTCTATATCCAGACAGTGAGGCTAATATCGAACATGACCGACTGGTCGATGGGTCACAACCAGCTCACACTAGTGACCTATTGGATAGTATTGAACTCATAATGAGAAGTTATACACTAGCAATAGTAGAAAGACTAAAAAGTATGGAGGATAGATTAGGGAAAATAGAGGCAGACTTGGGAAGAAAGGGAAATCCCATCAGATAGTAGAAAATAAAGAGCTAACAACTGTACCAATCCCTTCTCAAGCCACTACATCCGCCCATAATCCTCTACTAGAAGTCACTAAAGCAGCACCTTCTACCACCATCTCACTCACCAATACGATACCAGCTGCACCATCTGCCACCACCCATCCATCTACAAGGACAACATCTGCACCCAAACACCCCCCCATTTCAAATACAAATCAGCCAAAAGTACCTATAACGAAGCCGATATCAAAACCCAACCGCACTCCCGCCATTCCTGTTATCAAGCCTGTAAGGGATATGGGTATTCCATCAATTGGGCTACCGAGAATGGAGGAGGAAGGCTCTAGGCATTCCAGGGGGGTACAAGGCAGGAGACCACCAACAGAACTTCCGCCGGAAGCTGCACCATATGTGGTGGTTCTCACCGGGGTACCAGAGTTGTCTGAGAATAAGCGGGAAGGTTTTTTCCAACTGAAGAACAAGATAACGCATTGGCTGACTTCATACAGACCAATAGCTAGTAACATTAATGGCGAAATAGTTCATGTTCGCCGCCTCCAGTGGTTAGGTGGAAGACCTAAGGATATCGGGGGAGATGTGGTTGTAGTTAACTTTAGGGACCAAAATGCAGTTCAATACATATTAAACTGGCCACAGGGCAATGCTAACAACTGTATCATTCCCCGCCCTTTAATTTATTTCTATCCGAGATCTGTAGTATTCCCATCTCAAACAATACACAGTCATGCCTTCTCCACCAATTACTTTCCAAATATGGAGAATACTAGGAATTCTGCTTATATGTATCATCCAGTACCAGCTCCTGACACACCTGGGTGGAACACCATACCCCCAGATTTAATACAACTGCACATAGAAGAATGGACAATCTCATGCCATTCACGCCACTGGAGACAATAAACAGGTACGACATATTCAGTGGTCTGGATGAATGCGATTGAAGACTACAGAACAGAGGGGAAGGGAGTGGAGGTGCAATTATTCCTAGCTTAGAAGGAGTCGAGGTGGATGAAGGGAAAGGAGTTTCTATGGTAGATATTTTAACTATTGCAACCAGTTCATCAGAGGAAGCATTAAATTCACCCCATTATCCCCGGCACGAATCTGGAATCCCTGACTCGAACAACGACCCCAATAGAGTGGGAGAGATAGTGAATGTCACACCCAACTATTCTATTGAAAATGACAATCAATCTAGTTGTTTAGTCAAGAAAATAATGTATGATTCAACTAATAACGCTGTCAGTGTCAGGGAAACCGAGATTGCTATACCTAATTTCTGCACAGGTAATGCCAACCTAACTAGTTCTTTGGTTGAGGAAAGAGAATTAGTGACAGAGGGATTGCAGGATATTAGCCAGAATCAGATGGGGAATAATGCTCTCCACGGGGAAGCTCGCTTATGGGGTAATAAGGTCCACAATGTATTACAGATACATACGGGGGGTCAGTTCTTGGTATACTGGAATGTGGCAGGCCTTAAGAATAAGATGGCTTCCAGGGATTGGGCCATCTTTATCGATAATTATATGATAGTCACTATGCAGGAAACCTGGGCAGTTGAACCACAATATAGACCAGGGTATCTACATTTTGCGATAGTGGCAACCCATTCTAGTAAGGGAAGACCAATGGGGGGCCTGACCACATGGGTCAAGCAGGATGATAGATACACAACAACCCAACTTGTAACCAATTCCAAGGACATATTGGTGGTTAAGTTAAAATCCCCCATTTTCGGTGAATTAATTATTTTTAATTTATATGCTAGGGGGAAACCAGGGGGGAAAACGTCAGAGGTAGTTGAGGCACTGGGACACTATGTAAGAACCTGGAGGGGAGGTGCTAATATATTAATATGTGGAGATTTTAATTGCTCCTTTGAGCCCCTGGATCACAGCGACCTAGAGCTCACTGAGGTTGAAGACACTTGCTGGCAAATTACCCCATTAAATATACCCCCAATAAAAAGGTGGACCCAAGCAGCCCTTCAACTCAAGACCTTTAGTCTCGAATGTGGGCTAAGAGCAGCAAACGGGAGAACGCGAGGGGACAAGCAGGGCAACCCAACATTTAATAATGGCTTGAGCACAAGTAGAATTGATTATATACTAGTGAATCTCGAATTTTGGTCCTCTGTCTGTGACATGACTATAATTCAACGAATAGAGAGTGATCACAACCCGCTCAGCCTTGAGATATTGCTCCTTAAGGGACATAAAATACCGAAAGTCGATATAGTAGATGATATCATCATGACAAATGATACAAGGCGGTTAAGATGGGCCGAGTGTCTGGGTAATCCCCATTCTATTAATTAAATGGATGTTTTGGTTAAAGAAGCAATTGCAGAAATACAGGGTCAGTTATCCTACGAAGATTGCGACACCAGGGTAGTCCATATTCACTCGACCCTTTTTCTTAAACTCTGCAAATTTTTTAGTATTCCAAAGAAGAACCCCTCTGGCAAAGGAAGATGGGAACCCGAGTCATGGTATGATAAAAATTGTAGGTCAGCATATAAATCGCTAGCGCTAGCCGTGCGATCTACTGACAGGGAGGTCATACAGGGCGCTAGGAAACACTATAAAAGGACGCAATACATTGCAAAAAAAGCCTGGGACAATAAATATTGGGATGAGCTGTACGAAGCAAGTAAATCTAGAGATATGACGGGCTTTTGGCACCTTATGAGGTGGGGCAAGAGGAATCAAAAACCACAGCCCGAAAACCACGTCCCTCTAGAACGCTGGATAATGTATTTTAAGTCCCAGTTTGCTAACGTAAACAGCGTACCTTTAACAGCTCCGGACTTTATCAGCTGTCCCATACCTACAAGCCAACTAGTGTTCACAAGGAAAGACGTCGAATATGCCCTCAATTTAATACTTAAAGGCAGAGCCCCGGGCCTAGACAAAATTCCAGCAGATCTTTTCTTATATAATAAAGAAGTCTGGGTCCCGTACATAGAATTGTTGGCAAATGCCATTGTGAGAGGCACCGCCTTGCCGGACACATGGCGGGGAGCTGAAATCATACCTATTTTCAAAAAGGGGGACCGCGCAGATCCAGCTAACTATAGGCCGATTAGCCTAATAGCTTGTATTCAAAAGGTTGTGGCTAGGATGATACTTCTTAGGAACCAGAACTGGATAGAGGAATCGGGGGTCATGTCTACTTTACAGGCTGACTTCCGACCCTCTACCAGTACAGTTGATCAAGTTTTTAGGTTTTCCACAATATACTGGAAATGGGTGATTCTAGGGGGTGGTACACTCTATGCAGCCTTTGTCGACCTGAAGGCGGCGTTTGACCTTGTCCCCGAGAAAGGTTGTGGAGAGCGCTTCATGAACAAGGCATGCCTACTGAACTGCTCGCAGGTTTGATTAAATTTCATGATAATAACTATGCGCAGGTGAGATGGGGCAACCAGAGTCAGGTGACCGATAGATTTCCGACAGCAAGAGGTGTCCGACAAGGATGTGTATTGGCACCCACATTATTTACTCTATATATTAACAGGGTCACAGATTATTATAGGGACTCTTACACAGATGCACCTAAACAGAACGGTATCTCGGTCCCCCTGTTAATGTTTGCCGATGACACCCTTTTAATATCTAAAACTCAGGAAGGGCTTCAGAAAGCAATTGGCTGCTTTGAAAAATTCTGCAACGACTATGGCCTATTTGTTAATGTATCAAAGACAAAAATTCATGGTAATGCATAAGCATAGGAACATCAGGGGCAGAGTTTTCATGAACGGGGAACTCTTAGAACAGACGGACGGCTTCAGTTACCTGGGCATAACACTAGGCTCCAGGCTTCAGTGGAAGCCACATATGTTATACCTAACTTCCAAGCATGCACAGTTGGCTGGAGTTCTATTAAGAGAGTTTAAGTCCTCAGCTACCAAACCAATGGCCCCTGTACTTAAAATTTATGACACCAAAGTGAGATCATCTATGTTGTATGGAGCAGAATTGTGAGGGGTTTCCGATATAACGGGTTTAAAAAATGCACACAACAAATTTCTCCGCTGTATAACAGGGCTCCCACATTCAACACCACTTGTACCATTACGCATGGATTTGCGGAGTCATAGTATACAGGACATTTGCAGGTTTAGACCAATTGCATACTGGAGGAGATTGCGGGTGACGCCTGAACTCTCTCATTACGCGCTTGCACTCTTGGAAACAAGAAACATGGACTCTGGGGGTAAAAGTTTATGGTTCAGGAAGGTTAGATCCCTACTTAAGGCTTTAGGTATGGAGGATCTTTGGGAAAATCCCCAGGAGAGCATCTTCCCTTCAAAACAAAAGCTAAAAGAAGCCTACTGGGCATTGATATCCCAAGAGGAGTTTCAGTCACATACTGCTCCATCGTTTACTAAGGCTTTTTTGGAGCTGAAACATACTCCCTCGTATGAGAGGTATTGGGATCTCATTACAACGCCATATGATAGGAAACTGTTTAATCAGTTCAGGGTAGGAACCCTCCCACTTAGCACGGTTACCTGCAAATAGACAACTAGTAAAAATGACCTCATGTGCCCTTTCTGTACAACACACTCGGAAAGTATAGCTTATGTCCTGTTTGCATGCCCAGAGTACAAAGCTCCTCGCCACAAATGGATTAGGTCGATCTGTATCCAAAAGGGGATTCAGACAGGGACAGTAGCACTGAGGATATTTCAAACCGACAGTTCAGACACTATGGTGATTGCGGTCGCAAAATTTTTAAAATGGATGTGGACAATCGGTAGTGAAAAACTGAAAGTATTGCAGCCCCTATAAATTTACTGTGGTATTTTTTGTGGAATATCAATTTTATTAATTTTAAATGTTTTTTACCAAAACATAGTATTTTTTTTTTTTTTTTTTTAACTGGTCGAGTTGGAATACCATGTATGTGGCAATCTTAATCTGAAGATCTCATGATGTACTTCCCTGTTATTTCAAACAGAATGTAATGCTAACGTAATGTGATTTTTTAATATGTTAATGTGTGTCTTTTATGACTAATAGTCGAAATAAAGACTAATTTGAATTTGAAAAATTTGAATTTGATTCTCGACCCTCAGAAAATAATTCCTTCATGAATTATGGACAGTTCATCTTGACATTTTCGTATTTTTGATATTCACCACCACTGATGAGAAGTCAAAGCTGTCAGTTCCATGACTGATGTGTGAAGATATCTCTTTCAACTTTAGCATGTCGCTATCATGGCTCACAGGGTGAAGAGAAAGGTTTGGGTCCTGTCTCTGACTAGCTTGGACCACTCCAATATTCTAAACAAAAGGATGGCTAGTCAGGTTTTACTAGGTTTTACTGAAGGACTGGTGCCTATCTTTCTGAAATATTACATTTAGGAATCGTATTTACTTAATTTGTTTATTGCTATTCAATTCTTGGTGTGTTTGCAAATTTTGTATTGATGATGTATATATTGACCACTTGTATATATTGTGCACATTGCTTTTTGAATGCATTCTTTATTGTTTGATGACTGTCTTCTTTATGACATACACAAATGAAATGAAAAAAGTTTTTGGGAAATTAAAGAAAATAGACAAAAATAAAACACTGACCGCTCAGTACTTTCAGGCTGGGTGTGCCAAAATAAATAAAAAACAAGTAAAACCTGACTAGCTATCATGGCTCACAGCAGTGACAATCTAGGCTAATGATATAGAAGCTAGCGTGTTTGATTTTGCAATGAAATTGGATGGGTTAGCCTGATCTTGAAAAGACCCTGTAGAAAAGTAGTCAGCAGGGTTATGGTCCATCCCTTGATGATGCACACTGTTATATTTGTACTCTTGAAAGCATAGTTTTTTATTTATTTATTTTATTAATTTTTTATTTTCAGAGTTTTGTACAGCGCGAACAAGATCCTTGCAGATATCAGAGCGCTTTACATACATATGAGAAGAGAGCGCAATAAAGAAAAATTAATAAGGCAATTCGTACATACATATGAAAGGAGAATGCAATAAAGAAACTTAATAAGGCGATTTGTGCAGGGAGCGCACAATGCCAGGTAGTAGAGTGTGATTGTGTGGTCGATTAAGGCACTGAAATACAAGGGCGAGGCAAACAGGCAAACAGTAAATGCATAGTTAATGTTCAAGTGAATTTAGCCATGAGGATAAATTTGACTTCTTTTTTGAAGGAGGCAGTGGATGAGATGAGTCTCGTTTCTGGCGGGAGGGCATTCCAGATCCTGGGGGCCATCCCTGAGAAGGAACGCTTGTAAGTTTTTTTCTTGTGGAATGTTGGTGATTTCAAAAGGAGAGTTTATGTGCTTCTTGTGGCTCTTGAGCCTCCTGAGATTGTCAGTTTCTGAGCAATGTAGCTGGGCGAGCTGTGATGTAATGCTTTGTGAGTAATGCATGCGATTTTCAAGTGTATTCTGGCTTCGAGCGGTTGCCAATTCAGATATTTTAAGTTCGGAGAGATGTGCGAGCATTTTTTTGATCCAGTTATGAGCCTTGCTGCAGCATTGATGGAGGCTCTTAATGGTGCGGTTGTTGATAGTGGGAGGCCACAGAGGGCGGTACTTCCATAGTCAATCCGAGGGATAACTAGTGCTTAAACTGCAGTTCTAAAGTCGTTTGCTGGGAGGAAGGGTTTCAGCTTTCTCAAGGTATTGATTTGGAAATTAGCTCCCTTGGTTGCATTGCTAATATTTCGTTGCATATTGAGATTGGAATCAAGGGTGATACCTAAGGATTTGGCTGAGTCTACAATGATAGGTTGGACGTTGAAAGCAGTGAGGTGTTTCAGCCAGTCCTGGGTGATGGGGGTTTTGGAGGGGGGTGCTATTAGGAGGAATTCTGTTTTTAGAGCATTAAGTTTGAGATGGTTCTCTGCCAGCCATTTTTGTGTGTCTTTAAGTGTTGAGTTGAGAAGTTTGAGGTCTTCAGGGGATTGTACTTTGAGGTAGAGTTGGGTATCATCCGCATACATGTGGAATTGCACATTAGAGGCATGAAGCAGTGCGGTGAGTGGCTCCATGACTAGGTTGAACAGGGTCGGTGATAGGGAGGAACCTTGCGGGACACCAAGTGTAACTGGAACAGGTGTGGATTAACCCCCAGATTCATCATTGCCTCGTTTTGCGAGTCCTTAATAGCGATTATTAAGGAATCGCTATTAAGGACTTGCAAAACGGGATTCATGTAGAAATTGCAATTTTATTTGCGATTTCTACAGCTTCCTTATTTGCGATTAGCAAATTGCTAATCGCAAATAAGGAATGACTCCCCATTCATTCCTATGGGCCAAAGGCAATTTGCTAATCTCAAATAAGGATGCGATTTCAAGGGTGCCAGGGGTGTCCAAAGGACATATGTGTGTGTAACATACAACTTAGAAAAATGCACTAAAGTGCATTTTTCTAAGTTTTCGCTATTTACCACGAAGTCAGGCTTCGCGGAAAATAGCGGCCGAAAATAGCGAATTCGCATTTCGAAAATGGTTAATGAATTGCATTTAAGGAATCTCAAATAGAGGTTCCTTAAATGCAATTCCTCTCATTTTTGCAATTTCGCAATTAGCGATTTTTGCATTTGGGATGATGAATCCCAAATACAAAAATTGCGCTCGCAGAATCTGGCCCTTTGCGAGCCCATTTTTCAATGATGAATCTGGCTGATAGTGTTATTAGTTTTGAATTTCTGGGTCCGGTTATGAAGGAAGGAGGGGAACCATTTGAGTACTGTCCCAGAGATGCCCATTCTGATATTCAACAAATCGAGTAAGTTCTCGTGTTTGACCGTATCGAATGCAGATGAGAGGTCAAGTAGGATGAGGAGGCAGGTGCCGTTTTGGTCTAGAATTTAGAGTGCGTCGTCAATGATGTGAGTCATGGCTGATTCTGTGCTGTGGCCTGCACGGAAGCCGGATTGGTGTTGGTTGAGGAGGTCAAAGTGATTGATGTGTTTAGTCAGTTGGAGGTGGACACATTTTTCTAACAGTTTGGCTAAGGTAGGGATATTAGAGATGGGGCGATAGTTATTGAGGTCAGTAGGGTCAGCTGTGGGTTCAATAAGTATGGGTGATACTTGTCCCACTTTGAGGGAGTCTGGGATAGATCCTTGTTGAAAAGAACTATTAATGATTTTGGTCCAGAGCGGGAGAAGCCATGGCCTAAAATCGTTTACGGCGTTTGCAGGTAGAGGATCCGAGAGGTGGTTGGAGGGCTTCAGGGTACTTAGGATCTTGCCTATAGATTCTTCTGTGTATGTATCAAAGGATTCCCAAATAACATTGTTTTTTAGTTTGACGGGTGTTTTGCTGATGGGGTTAGAATATAGGTTTAGATCCATGAGGAGATCTTTCTTGATGTTGACTGTTTTTAGGTTGAAGAAGGTACAGAATTCTTCACAGGATGGTAGCGTGCTGGTTGTGCTATGCACTCGCTGTGGTTCATCTTTGGATTGAGTTTTGATTAGTTCAAATAGCTTTTTTGGTCGGTTTTTTGCATGGTTTGGTTGATGGCTAAAAAAGTCTGCTTTCGTTCGTTTGATTTTCCTGAAGTAAGCATTTCTTTTTTTCTTCAGAGTATTGAGGTGCAGAGTGATGAGCTGATGGGGTGGCTCTCCACGTGCGTTCTGCTAGTCTCATGTCTCATCTATCCTTGTTAAGCAGACCGTCATTCCAACGGCTTTGAGCTTTTGGAAGAGACTCTCTTTACCTGAAGGGGGTCAACTTCGTTAATTATCGTAGTCATTGAGTTGAGGTAGTGATCAGTAAGAACCTGGAAGTCGTTGTTGCTAATGGGGGGTATGAGTAGGTTGTAGCTGGGGGAGGGTGAGGAGATGGGATTGAGATTCCTCAAGTCTCTTTTCCATACCTTGGGTTTGGTGGATTGGGCTGGGTGAAGTTTCACAAGTTCATTGATGAAGAATGTGATAATGTGGTGGTCAGACCAGTCACAAGGTTGGATTGAGTCTAGATGGGTGGTGTGACCTCTGGAGATAATGAGGTCAAGGGCTGTTGCAGATTTGAGTTTGGTTTTGGGAAGTTTTTGAGACTGTTAACCACCGAGTCGTTGTGATCATTCCAATTAAGGTTGAAGTCACCAAGGAATATTTGTGTGTTTTGTCGACCCGAGTTAGTTGTGATCATGTCCATGAGGTGTTCAGTGAAGGCGAGGTTGTCACCTGGTGGGTGGTAGATAATATGTAGAGAGCACACTGAATTGCCCTCCCTGTTGACGTCGAGGCAGATGTGTTCACAAGAGGAGAATGTATGGGAGATGACTCTGGTTACTAAAAGGCTACTGCAATAAATACACACTATTCCACCTCCTGTTTTGTCGGTCCTGTCTAATCTGATGATGTGATAGTTAGAGGGAACTAGAATGTCGATGAGGGGGGATGAGGATTCAGTTAACCAGGTTTCAGTGAGTATGGTAAGGTCTAGGTCATGTGCGATAATGAGGTTGGCTATGTCAGATGCGTGTCTGGGGGCAGATCTGCAGTTAAGTAGTGTGCATTTGATCCGTGGGCTGAGGAGGGAGGTGGCGGGGTCCAATGTGAGGGTGAATGTTTTCAGATTGTTAGAGATGGTGCCTCTAATATTTTGAGTGGGGGGCCTGTGAGGGTTGGAGAGGATGGTGGGGATGGGAAGGTGAGTGGACAGTAGTGAGCTATTTTGAGGGGGGGTGCGTGTGAGGGTTGGAATGGATGGTGGGGATGGGACGATGGGTAGTGGCTATATGGGTGGTGGAAGTGGATTTGTAGGAATGTAGTAGGGCCCGTATGTCATATCGTGTCCATAGATTGGTGCAACGGAGAGGGCGGTTGGAAGAATTAGGGGCAGGGATAGAGGTCCAGTAGGGGGGGTTGAGCTTGTGTAAGCGTGTGGGATGGGTGGGGTGCTTGCAGGATATCACGGTACTAGGTGGAGAGGGGAGCCTAAGTTGACTTGAGAACAGTAATTTGAAAGTTTGAAGCTCATCTTTGATTTGGTGAAGGGTGGACATGATCTTGTCGAGAGTGTAGTTAGGAACAGTAGTAGTGGGGGAAGTGGGTGAGCCAGGGGTAGGTTGAGGAGAGTTGATTCGGTTCGATGGGTGCGTGGGAAGGGTATGGGTGGGGGAGGGTAGAGTGTTGGATATGAGTTAGACGTTGGTGTGGAGGACGTTAGGGTGGGTGGAGGAGGAGGAGGAGGAGGTGGGGTGGGGGTTTCCCTGGTAGGTACGTGGGTGACTGTCGTGATAGGGAGAGGGGGGAGTGATGTGATAGGGGAGGGTGGTATAGGAGGAAGGGAGACTTGGGGTGGTATAGGAGGAGGGGGAGCTATGGGTGGTGTTGGAAGGTGGGGTGTAGGTGGAGGGGGCATAGTGTGGAGGGAGGGCGTGTGCCGATGTGAGGGGAGGAGAGGCGCTTAGGTGAGAGAGGAGAAGGGGTGGTGAAGAGGGGGGAGCAAGGTGAGAGAGGGGGTGCATTGGTGGTGTGAGAGGAGGAGGTGAGCTGGGTGTGGGAGGTAGCGGGGTGGGGATGTGGCAGGAGGAGGGTGTGATAGGTGTAGGAGTTGTGGGGTGGTGATAGAGGGGAGGGGGCTTGGTGTGAGAGGTGGGGTGGTGGTGATAGAGGGGAGGGGGCTATTTGGGGCGAGGAGATGTATGTTGTAAGGTGGGGTAGAGGGCTTGAGGGGTGTAGGGGGTGGGAGCTGAGTAGGAGGTGGTGTGTGAGGAGGAGGGGGACTAGGAGTGAGAGGGGGTGGGGTGGAGGTGCGGTAGGAGGAGGGTGGACTAGATGTATAAGGAGGGGGGTAGAGATAGGGGAGGGGGGCTAGAAGTAAGGGGAAGAGGGTTGAATGTAAGAGGCGGTGGGGAGGTGGTGAGGGGTTGAATGTAAGAGGCGGTGGGGAGGTGATAGAGAGGGGGTGGTTAGATGTAGAAAGGGTATGTGTGTTGTGGGGTGAGGTAGATTGGTTGAGGGTGGTGTGCAGTTCTGGGGATCCAGGAGTCAAGAATTTAGGGGGTGGGAGGGTGTGGGACTGAGTGGGAGAAGCAATGGATTGGGTGTTGGGAGTGGGGGTAGGTTGGGAGGGGTCAATAAATTGGCTACATTCTCTTTAATGGTGGGAAATAAAGTATCAAATAGGTTAAGGCTACGATCTGTGGACTGGGTGAGAATAGTACCATTGTTGTAGATAGTGATGGTTGCTGTCGCTTGGAAGAGTTGTGATGAGGTAATGGTCATCATAAGACCATGTGCGGACTTCCTCGTAGAGGGGACCGTGAGTAAGGCATGGAAGGCTTTCCTCCATTGTGCTCTGCATTTAGTGTAGAAGATGATGTTGGTGGTCATGCGTCCAATCCGGGGTGAAAAATAGGGATCTGCAAAGGTTGTTTCTGGGAGGGATTTCAGAAAGTTGTGTTTGAAGGTTTGGGCGGATTTTTTTGAGAGCTTAGGGGAGTAGCTGATTATGTATGTGTGGGTGCCAGGGAGTTCCATGGTGGTAAGTATGGTGTGTGTGTGAGAGTGCTGTGAGTGTGTAGAACTGTGGAGGTGAGGAGGCAGCTGGAGGGAGTGTGATTGGGATGTCTGGAGTGGTTATCCTACGACTAGTCAAAAACTAGTTGGAGAGGGCCGATACTATAGGGAGGGAAGAGAGAGGCTAAAAGGGGGACTAGCAGCTGAAGAGAGTGTTCCGAGCTTGCCTGCTGAGAGGCTAGTCTAAGAATAGTCGGAGACTAGTCCAAGATGGCTGACAGCTAAGGGATGAAAAGGTAGTGGCAGTGAGGTCCTTTGTCTGTTTCAATGATAAGTCCTATTTCTGTTGTTGTGATTTGAAAGACAAAGAAGGAGCTGGGACTGGCCAGCGGTTCAGGGTGAGCTGTTGTTTATGTATTTTATGGCTCGGCCAAAAAGGGGATGTGAAGAACTGTGGAGGCGGGGTAGCAGCTGGAGAGAGTGTGATTGGGGTGACAGCAGAGGGGCTATCCTAGGACTAGTCAATACTGGTTAGAGAGGGCCGATATTATAGGGAGGGAAGAGAGAGGCTAAGTGGGGAGGTAACAGCTGAAGAGAATGTTCCGAGATTGCCTGCCAAGAGGTTAGTCTAAGAATAGTCAGCGACTAGTCCAAGATGGCCGACAGCTTAGAGAGGAGAAGGTAGTGGCAGAGTAGTCCTATGTCTTTTTCAATGACAGGACCTATTTCTGTTGTCATGATTAGGGAGAAGGTAGTGGTAGTGTGGTCCTACGTCTGTTTCAATGATGGGTCCTATTTCTGTTGTAATGGTTTGGGTGACAAAGAGGGAGCTGGGATTGACCAGAGGCTATGGGGAACTGTTGTGTAGGTATTTTATTTTATAACTCTGCCATTTTGGGCAGAAGCGAGGAGGATAAATTAAGGCAATTCAGTTTCAATAAACTAGGGTGGGCGATAGTAAGCTTACGAGGGTGCCACTGAGTCCGGCAATAGTGATCTTGAAGTTATGTGGTACAGCAAGAGGCGCTGGTAGATTTTCGGGGGCAATTGGGAAAGCGGCTCATTGCTGCGCTCTGCGGCGTACTTGTTTAGCTGATGTCCTCTATGTGCAGCCCAGCGGGGGTCCGCTGCAACCGCGGTCAGCGCAACCAAGTTCTCATTGCTGCCAAGAACAGTCCTGAGTCATGCACGGTATCAGCTCCACGGGGCATCTCATCAGTCTCCTCAGGGAAGACCTCAGGGTCGCAACTTCCTGTGATGCAGTCCGTATTTTGAATGATGCGATTACTCCAGTTACTCCGTTGTATTCGTGGTTGTTCCGTTCAGCACCTTTCCCTGAAGTGCTGAAATGAGTATGGAGAGGGGTCGGTAGCTGTAGAACGGTGGGCTGTACCCCTGTGGTGGGGTCAGTCTAAGATGGCTGACTCCTTAGGAAAGATCCTCATAGCCATCTATGAAATCCTCTGTCTATTTCCATTGATTGTGGGAGAGCATGTGTAGTCCTGTTTCACTGTCCATCAATCTGTTGAGGATTATAGTCCTATTTCAGTTGTTAAGAGTTGGATCAAAGAAGATTGCTGCTTATCACTCTGAGGAGTGACCAATGACTGGACGTGGCCCCCTTGTCCTTTTTTATGCGATCGGCCATTTTGGGATATACTATCCAGATCCACTGCCCTCCTATTAAGCTTAAAGTTTTATAAATAAGGACAAGATAATAATAAAAATACAAATAAAAAGATAAAAAAATAAAAATAAACACAGGTACCATTAAAGCAGCCCCTATGTCGTCGCTGCACTAGTTTCTGTCACCGTCTGATCGAGTTGCAGGCTAGCTCATAGCCACCCTTTGGTGAATGAGGGTTATGCTGTCATGGTGCTGTGGCCGCTATGTGCATAATCCTTGGATCTGAAAAGCTTCCGCCATAGGAAACCGAACTAACGCGCTATCGGCGTTATTGTGTGCTAATCCGGAGGGGGGCGGGGCTGAGAAGCGGTATCTTTCAAGGAGCCGCAAGGAGTGGATCCTGATCCTTCGCTGCGTAGTAATTGCACAGCGTGATGGCCCGATGCCGCTGCATCCAGGGGTCACAGTGGCTTGCTCCTGCCACATCGGCGATCGGTCTGACCTGGTCCTTGAAAGCTCGCTCTGTAAAAGTCCAGGGCGTGCTGGTCCCGCTGAAGCCTCGTCCGGGGGGTCGCAGGAGCTTGCTACAGTCGCATCTAGGAGCGACCCAACCTGGCCCCTGAAACCTCGCTCCGTAAGAGTGACAGCACGTGATAGCCCCGCTGCAGGCTCGACATGGGGTCTCCGAGCAAGGAGTCATCTTGGCCTTTGGATTTCCAAATACAGTTAGCAAAACATGATCATCAGTTGCCAGCATAGAAGGTTTATTGTACAGGAATACATAGAAATGTTCACAAACCAATACCATGGCTAAACATTATTTTTCAGATTGTGAATAAACATGTTCTGTTTGAGGCAAACTCTTACTTGCATATGCCACAATATGCTTTTGAGCATTTGAGTGACCACTGTGCTGTGCAAGAATAGTGCCTAACCGCCCTAGGCTATTGTCAACAACCAAATCTATATGAAGCTTCGGAATGAAATTCCCCATTTCAGTGGCAATCCCAATGGCTTGTATGATTTTTTTAAACGTTTGTCTCTGATTCATGTGACCAATGAAATGAAACATTCTTCTTCGTCAGCTCTCTCGATGGAGTACTTACAGTAGTAAAGTCTTGTATATATCTGGAACAGTAGCTGGCAATGACAAGAAATGAACGCACCATGGAAACATCTTGTGGGGGATTAGGTTGTGACAGCGCTTGTTCTTTAGCAGGATTGGGTGCCATACCCCCATCTGAAAGTATATAATCAAAGACATTTTAATTTGTCTTGTGGAACTCACATTTATCTGTATTCAAAGTCAAACCTGCATCCGCATGTAAATGATATACTTGTGTGAGAGTCTTATCGTGCTCCCTTTGTGCAGATCCAAAGACTAATATTTTATCGCTATAATTGCACACATTCATGACAGGTTGTATGATATGTTGAATGAGGTCTTGAAAACCTTATGCAGTTGATGACACATCAAAACGTACAAAATAACATTTGTATTAAAGCAGACCAACATGTGTACAAACGGATATAATGTACCTGCAATTTCCTTCAAGTTTCAACTAATGATACACTTTATTTAAATCAAGGTGAGAGAAAACCTTTGCATCATTTAATTGTGTTATCATGTCAGCAATATGTGCACCTGGATGTCACTCTCGTTCAACTGCCTTGTTTGCCTCACATATATCAATGCATATGCGTACAGCTCCTTCACTGCCCTTTTTGGACATTACCACTGTGGGTGAAACCCATGGTGTGGGACCAGTAGATCACTCAATAATATCATGCTTAAGTAATGATTCAATAACTTTTTCAACAGCATCTTGTAAATGAAAAGCAATTAGTCCATGTCTTAGAGGAACAGGATGAATATCCTCATTAATATTCAGACTTAATTTCATAGTCTTAACATTTCCTAAAGCATGAAACGATAAAGGGAATTGACTTACTTTTTTATGATGAGCATTCATGTTGTAATTTTTGTTAATCAGTCCCATATCAGCAGCTGTTCTGAAACTGAGCAGACAGGCACTTTACACTGTACCTTGAAGTACATGGATGGGTGTTTGCACCTTCGTTTCCTTGTGCTTCATTGCTACCATAAATAAACCTTGACTTTTTAAGGGCGCCAATGTAGACTATGTATACAATTTGGTTTTCTTTGGCATCAGTTGTGGTAATGGAGACAATTCAATATATATGTCCTCAGGTATAATGTTTATTGAAGCACCACTGTTGATGATGAAAGGTATCGAACAACCATTTATTTTCATTAGGGGTGGGTGGAACTTCTGGAGTTTTATTGTGCAGAATACCGCAGAGTTCCATAACAACACAGAGTTCCCAAACCTAAAATGGACAACAGCTATTTGTTTACTTCCTGGTCAGTTTAGACAGGAGCGAATTAGCTGAACATGCAAATTGAATTCCTAACGCCTGCACACTGAGTTGGAAGAATACTCATGATGGCTGACATTGAAATAGAAGACCCAGAACATACGTTCAATACTGTAGTTTTTGGGCGCATTAATGACATTGATTTCTTTAAAGTGTCCCAGCACGCCTTTTTAGAGACAAAGGAAGGATGAGAATTCAACGCGATGCCTAAACTAATCTAGCAACTGAAGAAGTATCAGTTACAGAATTCAGTATCAGCCCCAACTTTGAAGCTACATTTCTTCAAAACTCTAGAATATTGAAAGCCGATTTTAATGTGCATTTTATTCACAAAATGAAAAGTACAGTAATTAAAAATGTAAGGCTGAATTCATTGCATTATGTTCAAATATGTTCTTTATTTGTGTGTTGACATTTTGTAAATGCAGAGCGTATTTATTTGAAATGTAATTTTTCACACCAGTTCAAATCATACACCTCTTTAAACAAATGGGACGAAAGCAGCATTTTAAGATGTTACGATATTTGGAGCCCCCATCATTGCATATTGCAGTCAAATTTCTTTCTAGCTCTACCTTTTGCTTGCACATGCATTATCACTGGTCAGAAAAAAACCTTGAAAAAAAAACTGATATGGTTTTTCTGCATTTAAATACTCACAGAAAAACCCTTGGGGTACAGCTCAAAACCCAGGCATTGCGGCAATTGTCCAGCAGCAGACCGTTGACCAAACCCATGAACTAGAGCAGCTGGAGAGGGTTCGATTGTTTACCAACAAGGAAATCAGTTGAGAGGGCAACTCCAGTAGGGAAGAGATGTATTTACTATAATGCCTTATTATCCCAATTCCATAGTAATAATTATCAGTAATTTAACTTGCAGTCTATTTGTCAGAAAGCCTTCTGGTGCTTTATTCTCAATAGATAGTGTCTGGAGTCTTCAGCAAGAGGTATAATGTAAATAATGTAGGGGTGGGCATCAGTAAACTCTGCCATGTGGCAGTTGGCAGAGTTTTAGCCAAACTACATGCTCCTAGCGGAGCCCGAAGTGGCAAAACTCTGTGAACTCCACTGGCGGTGAGAAGTTTACTCCCTACCCCTAGTTTTTAGTGTAATCTTTGAATGACTTTGGTACTTTAGCATGTCGACTGACACTTTTCTTCAAATGTTGTCAGTCTAGCATGCACACGTTTTTCTGAGGTAGGCATCTACATGGCACAGCAATATTTTTCACTTTCACTTGATATTCATCTAGATGTACAGCTTGGTAATGATTTGGATGACAATCAACCTAATTCAATGTAGATTTGTCTTAACTGACGTCCCTGCTTGGCCTTATGGGTGTACATTAAACGTTTCTTCTGGAACATTCCAGCAGCCACTTTGTCTTCTTGAAGCAGAAGAAAGTAAATTATTTCCTGTATTTGATAAAAATAATCTACCTGAAGAATTAAAAGAGGCAGTCAATGCTAAAATTTGGGATTTCACTGGAGACGGAATGGGTTTTATGAAAAATGTAGACCCAGTAAAAATCTAACTAAAGCAAGGAGTAGATTATCCAAACATTCCCCAGTATAAAATGAAAGCAGAAGTTATTGAAGGTGTCACACCTGTAATTGATAAATTCATAAAACAAGGTGTTCTAAAAGAAATTGAGAGCAGTCCATGTAATTCACCAATTAATGGGAATCAAAAAGCCAAACAGAACTTTCAGGATTGTTCAAGACCTGAGAAAGGTTAATAAAATAGTTGTTCCATGTTGCCCAGTTGTAACAAACCCAGCGGTAATCCTATATCAGATTCCGCATGAAGCAGAATGGTATACAGTTATAGATTTATGCAACACATTCTTTACTGTTTCATTGCATCTAGAAAGCCAACTAATGTTTGCGTTCTGGTTCAAAGAGCGTATCTTAGCATGGTGTCGAATCCCTCAAGGGTACACAGAAAGTCCATCTATTTTTAATCAGTTGTTAAAGAAATTCTTGGAAAATCTAGATTTACCTGGAAAATCAACGTTAGTGCAGTATATTGATGATCTCCTTGTGGCTGCAAAAACAAGGGATAACTGTGTAACAGATACCATTACTCTTTTGAATCATCTGGCAGATGAAGGACATAAAGTTTCTCTTGCAAAATTACAGTTTTGCAAACAAGAAGTAAAATATCTTGGTCACAGAATTTCAAAAGGAATCAGACAAGTGACAACAGAGAGAATAAAAATGATTCAGGCAATGCAACCTCCAAAAACACAAAGACAGGTCAGAATGTTTCTAGGAATGTTAGGTTATTGTCGTCAATGGATTAGTGGATTTTCAGTAATAGCAAAGCCATTGCAGAGACTGACAAAAGCAGACATAAAAGACCCGATTACCCTAACAGAAACTGAGTAAGAAGCTTTTGAACAGTTAAAGAAAAGTTTGTGTGAAGCTCCAGCATTAGGAATGCCAGATTACGAAAAGGAATTTGAGCTGTGTTGCAGTGAAAGAGAAGGATGTGCATTATCAGTTTTGATTCAAAGACATGGAAGACTGAGAAAGCCAATAGCATATTTCTCAGCTGTTCCTGATCCTGTTGCAAAAGCATTACCAGGTTGCTTAAAAGCAGTAGCTGCAACAAGTGTAAGTTTGGAACAAAGTGAAGGGATAATAATGGAATTCCCTGTAAAAGAATATGTACCCCATTCAGTTGAAATTCTCCTCACTAGGAGCAAAACACAGCATCTGACAAATAATAGGCTAACAAAATATGAAAAAGTTATTCTTGGATCAGATAATGTATTGATTGCATGATGTGTAAATTTAAATCCTTCCACATTATTAGCTGATGGTACTGTAACAGAAATCAGAAATGAAATTGATATTGATCACGAATGCTTGGATGTATTAGAATATTGCACTAAACCTAGGCAAGACATTAAAGATGTCCCATTAGCTGAATCAGATTATGTTTTATTTGTTGATGGTTCATGCTTAAGAAGAGATGAAGGTGTTCTGAGTGCAGCATACTCTGTGTGCACAGTTGCAGATGTAATTGAAGCCTCCTGTCTCAAAGGAATTCGTTCAGCTCAAGTAGCAGAATTGATTGCTTTGATTTGTGCATGTGAAAAAGGAAAAGAGTTAAAAGTTACCATAGTGACTGATAGTCAGTATGGATATGGCGTAGTCCATGACAATGGCGAGCTCTGGTCTCAAAGAGGTTATTTAACTTCTGCGAGAACTCCAATCAGAAATGCAAAATTGATCAAAAGGCTAATTGACGGAATTCAGCTACCAGAGAAAATTGCTGTTGTAAAGTGCACAGCACACAAGAAAGGAGATCATTACATAACAAAAGAAAATGCATAAGCTGACACAATAGCAACATTTTGTGCGAAGAATAATATGTCCATTAATCGGGAAAAAGACAATGAACATGTTTTGAACTCACTTATGCTAACATCTGTAGTTGAGACATGGCAAGGAGTAAAAGATTTACAAGATGAGGCAGATGATGAGGAGAAAGACACATGGTTAAAAGCAGGTTGCAGACAGAGAGAAGAAGATGAGATTTGGGTTTACAAAGATGACAGACCAGTAATGCCGGACAGCATGATTGCTGACATGGCTCGAATGTATCATGGTCCAGGACATATTGGAAGAGATTCAATGATTAAATTGTTTAGGCAGACATGGTACAATCCAAAGTTTAGAATAATTGCAGAATCTTTTTGTCAGAGATGCTTAATCTGCCAGCAGATCAATCCAAACAGAAAAACAGTTGTGAGTATGGGAACCATAGGACGGGAGGGTGGTCCTTTTACCAGATTACAGCTTGATTTCATTGACATGCCACCCCATAACAAACTGAGATATGTCTTGGTGATAATCTGTCTGTTTTCAAGATGGGTGGAAGCGTTCCCAACACGTCACAATGATTCAGTTACTGTGGCAAAATTACTTTTGAGAGAAATCATACCAAGGTATGGATTTCCAGTGACTGTCGAGACTGATCGTGGCACACATTTTGAAAACAGATTGCTAAAATTGATTTGTGAAGCACTGGACATAAAACAAAAATTACATTGTGCTTACAGACCAGAAGCATCAGGTGTTGTTGAGCAAGTGAATGGCACAATAAAAAACAAAATGGCAAAAATGTGTTTAGCGACAGGAATGAAGTGGACTGACGCACTTCCTCTTGTTTTGATGTCTTTGAGAAGTACTCCAGATAGAAAAACAGGTTCGAGCCGCCACGAAATTCTTATGGGCAGAGTCATGAGGCAAGCATTTGTTCCAATTGATAAACTATTGAGCATTAATGATAGCGTCATAATGGATTACTGCAAAAATCTATCTGATGTGGTAACTTCTGTGTTCCATCAGGTGGGAACTGAAATGATAACAAAAGAGAAGGAACAGGCTCATGATCTGTTACCAGGAGAATGGGTGAGAACAAAAGTACACCGAAGAAGAAATTGCCTAGTACCCAGGTGGCAGAAGGCAAGGCAGGTGATACTTGTCACAACAAATGCAGTAAAGTGTAGAGGATTGAAAAGATGGATTCATGCTAGTCATACCATACGTGTGCCAGCTCCTAAAAATCCTGACGAAGGTGAAACAACAGCTGATTCAGATTCTGAGGAAGAACCTGAAAGAAATCCAGATCCTGAAGATCGACAAGGAAGTCGACATCTGGAAAATTCAAATGCGAATGAGGCATTGAATGAAGAAAATGAAGAGATTGTGATACAAGACTTTGAAAATGATGAAGATCTGCTAGATCAAGAAGCAGAAAAGGAGTCTGAACAAGAAGTGATTCAAGATCAGGAGAGTATTGAAAAGCAGATTGGAAGCTCTGGAGGAAGGAACGAAAATTCTGAAACTGGTGGATTGGAAGTAATTGAAGAAGAAGAAGATGAAATTTCAAGTACCAGCTATAAGGATGATGTTCCTAACAGAGTGAAAGCCGAGTAAAGAAGCACCTGGATCTAGAGCAGTTATCAAAGAAAGCAAATCAGATGAAAGTGATGATGAATCCAAAGTGAAAAGATCAAGGAAAAGAGCTTGGAGAGTAGAGTGTAATCTAACTGAACCAAAAAAGAAATTATCAAGAAAAGGAGATAATTAGCCAAATGAAAATGAGGGCCTAAAATTCAAATTAGTGAACAAAGCAAAAGAGCAAGTTAATGAGGTCTCGTCAAAGGGAAGGAGACTCAGATAAGAAAAATTCAAGCAGGAAAGAAAATTGAAGTGATAAGCAGCAGAGCAAAAAGAGTAATAAAGCCTAATCAAAAGTATAAGTCACCTGAGTGGACTTATATTATCATCCTACCAGTAGTGGATGTGAATAGTAGTCAGGAAGATTTAGATGATACCGGTGATAATGATTGATTTTGTTTTGACACAAGGTTGAAGAAATTGTGTTAGGTGACACAAGGTCGAAGAAATTGTGTTAGCTGGGAAAAACACATTGATGTAAGACATAAGGTCGAAGAAGAACTGTTAGAAAATAAGTTTTTCTAAAAAAAAAAAATTTAAAAAGAGGGGTGTATATTTAGTAATTTTTACATTTTTGATTTTTTTTTAAAGGCTCTTGTTTGAAAGTAAAGATGCCTTCTACTAACAGCAATTCGAGATGCTCAATTTTCAGAAGGTGTTGCAAATTGTCTTCAAAATGTGTAATCCTGATATTTTTGGTTTGGTTGATTTTAGCTGTCATTTTTCCCTTTGGAATTGATAAAGAAATGTATAAAACTAACATGACTAGTAAAGTTGTGGTTAAACAAGATAACCATGATATAGTAGACAAGACTAATAAAATCATTGAGCATAAACCAGAGATTCACCAAGATAGATCTGTTGGAGATTTTTCTAGTAATACCTTTTCAAGACTTTTATCTGAATATGTTAAGGTGATGGATGTGAAAGATTGCTACATTTGTTGGAAATTACCTACTTCTGTGTCTGAAGGTGTGACTTACAATATGCTTCCTCTTACCAATGGCATCACCTGTAGTGTAATAGCTAGTTTGTTTTATCAAACAGGTCGTTTAGAATATTACTACTCAAATTTTGATGAAATGTTTGCAAATTTAAAAGTTGATAACAGCCTGAATAAACTGAAACATGCTAAACAGATGAGGGAATTTTTCATAGTAACTAATGAACTTACTTATGAATATGCTTTTAGAAATAATTTAACATGTAAGTTGAGAACGGAAAAAAAAACCTTTTTAAATATGGTTGAAGAGAGAAGGGCAATCTACAAGCGAAATGAGATGCTGAAACAAACCAAATCTAAGTTTTGGCAGATTGAGGATGAATAGCTCAATGGTAGAAATGAAAATGTTGCAATTCATATAGACAAACCTGTTAGTGGAAAACTTTGTATAAGAAGAGATAATACTCTGTTTGATAATTACTTTGTAGGTGCTAGTCAATGTGAAGATACTTATCGTATCTTAGGGGGATGGGGATTTAAAGGAGGCAAAGATCCAATTTTTCCTGGAATTTATTTTGTTTGTGGGAACAAAGCTTATTTCAATCTTCCAGACCACTGGTATGGGACCTGTTATGTTGGTTTAGTTTCTCCAAAAATGTTCCATGTAGATAAAAATGCAAAAGGTTCATTTGAAATTAGCAATCTTCTGAGTAGATTCAGAAGGGAAAGCTTTTCAGAAATATTGGGTGACATATTTGGTGCATTAATACCTATGGTAGGAATAACACTGAATGCAAACAAAATTTGAAAAATGTCTACAATTGTTGATAGATTGTCTACTGATACTGCTAGTGGATTTCAATTAGTGAATACAGAGCTTATTGCCATGAGAACAATGGTAATGCAGAACCGTCTTGCATTAGACATTCTGCTCGCAAAAGAAGGAGGAGTCTGTGGAATATTACATGTCCAGCATTGCTCCACATATATTCCAGACAAGAGTCAGAATATACAAATGTATATCAAGAATATAACAGAATTACATAGTGAGGTAGAACCTTTGGAAGATGAAAATTTTTCAGAACGTTTGAGCAAAAGAATTGCGGCAATCAGAAACTGTTTTTTAGAGATTGGTAGTTCAATCATAGGTAAAATTCTTTTTACTTTAATAATCATAGTTATGGTGATACTTTTGTTATAAATGAGTTGCATGATACACAGGAGAAGAAAATACGTTATGGAAAAGAAAAGAATTTACAAACTCAGAAAAGAAAAAGAAAAAGAAATAGAATTAGAAGAGTTTCGTAGAACTCAATATGAGAGTTGCAGACAAACAGCTGAATCAAAAGTTTAGAAATACTAATATCAAGAAAGTCCAAAGGGTTGAACATTTAAAAAAAAATGTGGGTGTTGTTTGGTGATTTTGAAATCACAAGATGAGGGAGTTGATGGAGCAAGGCGATGAACAACATTTTGTTCAAACTTGCAAAGTTAAACTTCCACAATAAATGTAACAGAATTAACAAGCATGTGGTGAAATTATTAATCAACTTAGTTTAAAATGTATTTATCAAGAAACACGTGGGATTAACTAATGTGCTCTATGTTGCAAATGCGAAGAAAATAATAAACTAACCTTGTCTATTGTCTTTATCAGTATTAAATGCGGCTGTCTAACTAATGGCATGTGCTTATTTGTGTGCTTATGTTATGTCTTTTCTGTGACAGAAGCTCGTGGAGAATCCTTGCGGTCCAAAAGAAGAAGGTAGATATGAACGCTGCTTTGTGTGCTTAGCTAGGTAACATAAATTAATGGGTTTTAAATTAGCAAAGGGGGTGGGTAACAGAATGGGTCTCAATTCTTTAATTAATTGATGTCTTGTGTTTGTTTGAATAACAGTTTCCGAGTGAGGCCTAAGGCATGCAAAGAAATGTCTGACAGAGATGCAGTTGCGAAAACTTGTCCAGAGTGGAGCCTTGCACATGCGCAAATGTGGAAACTTTTACCAAGTTGACATCTTTGACTGAAAAAGCAGCTTATTAGTTGTGCTAAACGTGCTCTTGGAGAAAAAGGCTCAAGGACAGGAAACTAATGTGACTGCCAAGGCTAGGAAGTCTTAGACTGTAACTCGAGAGAAAAGTATCTCTTTTGAGGAAGCTGGATGACGCGAAAGCAAAGGACAATTGGGCTTATGTAAAAGCCTGAACTTGGTCTAGAAACGGAGATGACCTAACGTGGACTGACATAAAACAGCCAATAAGAAAGCTGGATTTCTAAGAAAGTATACAAAATGTAGAAAGTTTAGCTAAATAGAAAGGTATAAAACCAGACCTCATGGGCAGGAGGGCGCTTCTTCTTCTCACTTAATTCTGATTGACGTGACATGCTGTCGGACTTCTGGCTCACGTAAGGACAGCAGATTTTAATTGATTTTTCCTTTCTAGGTGGAGTGAGAATAGACAGGGAAATAGATTTAGGGAATGGAAACTGTCATTTTACTAATATTCATGCTTTCTGAGTTTGCCTTGAGAATGTCAGTCTAATAAATAATTTTCTTATTAAAATGCTGCTTTCTTATTTGCTAATAAATAAAGTGTTATTATCATAAATGCTCCTTCTTTGAATAATAAAGTTAATAAAAAATTAGATTTGAAAAGACAAGCTGGTCTTGTTTATTCATGGTCTAGTTGCCATCAGTTGATCCATTCGCCTTAGTGACTTAATTAAAATGATATATGTTTAAAAACCATGGTGAGAAAAGATAAACTGCATTTGTATATAAGTATGTAAATAGTTTGTGAATAGTTCTGATTAATTAGGTCACATGATTCAGTCACTTAAAAATTGTCTCGTTGGTTTATGGGCCTTGGTAAGTGATTCATGATAAATGGTGAGTATTATGGTGATAGGTAGCATTGGTGAGACAGTTTTTCATTCAGAGCGCAGGATCACTATGATGCCCTTACTTTTCCTTTGCTCTGCAAACTATTACAAAATGGTTCTCCTTCCCAATCTACATGTAAAATAAAACTTCTTTGTATGTGTGGACATCATTGTGTGTCATTCAGTCTTTGGCTTTGGCCTACTTTTCACATCCTTGACTGATTAATTCTGCGCATGTCTGGCCTCCTTGTCGGCAGCTTGTCTATCAGCATGCTCTCCAGCCCTGGCAGACATTAACACTTGCTGTAGACAGTTTCTCTCAGCATTCATCGTCTAAATTATTCTGACAAGCATCCATCAATACCTCCAAGACATACAGTTTCTTCATCATTAAGTTAATTGAACTTCAGTGCTTGATGAGTGTGTTGAGTCTTTCTACAAATAAATCAATGGTTTCACCAACTTTCTGTCATTCTTAACTGAAATGTATCTTTCATATTCTACATTAGGCATTGGATTGAACTTATGATTTAAAGTTTCTGAATCTGACTTAGTCAGTTCGTGGCATTTTCCTTATGACTTTTTCAACACCATCACCAGCAAGTTATTTAAGGTATTTAAGAATCTTTTTGTTATCAGTTTCTTCAAGTGCATCAATGAAATCTTCAAATTTCTCTCTGCATACAATCCACCTATCGCCAATATTTTATTTTTTGCTGGTAGCGAAAAGTGGTGGTAGTTTCAGAAAGGCGGCAGAGTTGTAGACCAGTGTGGAACTTATTAACACCACTGGTGAATCACGGTGACTTGGTGAAGGCAGCTCATCCATAAAGCCTTGCAAAATGCCTGCTTGGGATCATCTTTATTGGTAGATGAACAAGTGACTTTCTTCACTGCCATCTAAAAAAATCCACTATTCTGGGAGTCACTCACAGCTTTATATTCTTCGAAGACCTGTGAAGTTGTTCTGAGACCCATTCTGCAGTTTTGGTGTCCGGCTACATCGGGTATGGATTGGTTGGTACACACAATTGTTGGCATGTCTCCTTGAACCACTTCATAAGTACCATGACTCTTTGTAATGGGTTTGGTAAGTCAATTATTTCTTCTATTCTTATTGTCAATTTGCACATTCTAACACCTAGTTGGTCTCCGCCGTGCAGCACTTCTGCTCACAGCGTTGTTTTGCAATTTCCGATTATCAATTAACTGTTCCTTGAAAACCTACTTATAACCACCTTAATTGTAGACACTCTGTATGATGTTTGACTTTGTCTTATGTGGCAGTCAAATACCCTCATGTATGGCCTGACCAGCAAATTCTCGACCAACAACATGTGGATTATTTTCAGTTCTTTCATTATCATCAACTGCTTCACAGTGGCTGGAGCAGCACTTCGACTTCACATGCGTAAAACGTCAATTCTGTACTTCGAACCGGGCCGGAATATGCATACTCTGGGCGTTGATCATTTTGCTCAAGGCTAATCATTTGTCCAGGTGCCTACCATAAACCACCATGCGTCAGCTGACACACTGCAGCCAAACAGCCAATCCCAGCCCTGCAGCATGTATGAAAGCAGGGCAAACACACACAAACTCAACATGTCGCTGAATGTGTTTCTTGCTCTGCCCCTTGCCATGCGGCAAGAAGACTTGAGGAGTAGGAGGAGGAGGAGAATAGAGAGGATATTAAGACAAAGGATCAACCTACTTGGGATGTCCAGCCAAGATGTCAGGGCCAGATACCGTTTCCACCAGAAGTCATCTTGAAGATGGTATGTGAGTGGGAGCAGGAACTTGACTCTGGACCCGCAGCTCCCACGCCATTCCAGCCTATCTCAAGATCCTTTCTGCTCTCCATTTCTGTGCACCGGGGTCATTCCAAAGGGTCTCCAGTGACCTTATGGGCATCTCCCAGGCAAGCCAGTTGCGGTGCTTGCATCAGCTGCATCACTGCAAGAGCCCACCACCACATACAAATGCCCCATATACTGGCCAGCAGACAAAGGGCAGCTAGGGATTTCTATCTCATTGCTTGCTTCCCACGTGTGCTGGGTGCAATTGATTGTACCCATGAGGCCCTTCAGCGACTCCGCCCCATTGCACACATCTTCTGCAACAGACACCAGTGGCATTCCATCAATGTGCAGCCTATCTATGATGCCAGTAGGAGATTCATTGATGTGAATGCAGTGTTTCTAGGCAGTAACCATGTCAACTTTGTATTCTGTGTGTTACCTCTTGCCCGGCGGATGGCTACTGGAGAATTTGGCAACATTTGGCTACTCGGTAAGTACCAAACACTAAAAATGAGGGATATGTGTAAGTGAAATGTATGAATGCCACCTTACATAACAACCATTGTACAATAAGAATCATAAAGCAACATACACGGTCTCAACGGACACTGCATGTATCAAAGTATAGTTCATGTTCTGTGTAAACTAAAGAGGGAAATGTAACCAATTACCTTTCTTCCCTCCTCAGGCGATGCTGGGTATGCACTATCCCCACAACTCCTCACACTTTATAGACTTCCAACCACTGTACCACAGCGTAGGTACAATAGGGCACACATACAAACTCGAGAAATCATAGAGTGCACTTTTGGTCTGTTGAAGTCATGATTCAGATGTCTTGACCATACGGGTATGCTGATGTACTCCCCTGAAGTTGTGTGCAAGATCATATTAGCTTGTTATGTTCTGCACAATATAGCTTTAAAGCATGACTTACACATACCTCTTGTATAGCTGATAGCTCTGATTCTGGGAAACCAGGCCATTGCACAGAACAGAGGTCAGGGTATGCAAGTCCATGACCAGCTGGTTACCAAGTTTTTCACATGAGCAACCTTTTGTGTCATGGACAAAATGTGGTTTGCAGTTTATTGTCAATGATGAAAGTTGGATAATTATGACTCTGTCAAAAAATTCCATCCTGAGACTTCTTTGCAAGCCACACTAACTGCAAGTAAAACACAGCTGTTGACACTAGTCAAAAGATTCACCATGCTTCATGTCATGTGCCCATGTCAGGAATCAGTTTAGTGGATGTCCCTAAGGAACCTATTGACTCAGAGGAAAAGATGTACATGTTCTGAGAGACCTACCCGGATCTTATGAGGATGGGTTTCTCAATCACAAAAGGGCCTAACTATTGCATTCTCAGAGTTTTTGCCCTCAACAGATTTGACTCCCCCACAAATGATGGGCCCACAGCGTGAGTTAAGATGTTATGAGTAAATCTGGTGCTATGTGTCTAGGATACACAGCACTGCTTCCCCCCATTTTTCCGTAACACAACAGACAACTCTTGTGTTGAACACTAAATATGGACTACATGTACCATAATGCAAAGGAGGAGAAAACTAAACTGGTGTTTGATGTTGTGTCAGCCCCCCTCCTTGTCCTAGTTAAAATGTCATTAGAGAGTCTATTCCCCCTTTTGTTACATGATATTCTCTTGTACTGTCATTTCAGGTTTCTCCACTACAGAACAACAGGATGGCAGTGGATTTAATATGTGATTGTGGATAAATCAGAATGAATACAAAATGGCTATTGACTACTTCCTGTTATGTAATTCCTGTCTCTCACTTCCTATATACCATTTCCTCACATGCAGACCCGATGCTACGTAACGGGAAATTACGTTTTCGGGCCGAAATCTCCGAAATTAAACCGGATACCCATTATTTCATACAGGAAATAAAATACAGGAAGTGGGAGAGAGGAAATACATCACAGGAAATTGTTGACAGCCATTGTGTGTTCATTCTGAGTCATCCTCTCTCACAGATCAGATCCTCTGCCATCCTGCTGCTCTTTTTAACCTTATTTTCCCCAAAATGTCTGAGGGTTATGGGGAGAAAGCACCCACATTCACTGAAAGGGAATTAGACATTTTAGCTGAGGGGGTGCTAACTAAATATCCTCAGCAATATGGGGGCCGGAGTTCCAGCTGTGCAATGCAGTGTGGGCCAAACTATGGGCCGACATTGGTGAGATCTGCAGTTCAGTGAGCATTTACAGCAGGAAGGTGAGGGCATGCCGCAAGCGCTGGGAGGGCCTAAAATGCTGAGCCGGGCACAAGGCAGAGGAGCTCCTGGGTCAGTCTTCCCAGCACCATGTGCATCGTCCCCGCCTCTTGCCACTGTACAGGAGGGTAGTGTGTGGAGCTTGGCCAAACCTTCATGCTCAGCTATAGGAGGATGAGCAGCAGAGACCTGGTAAGTGCATTATATGCAATATGTGTCTGGAAGTATGATGTGAGTGAAGACAGAGCTGTACCATTGTGTGTCCCGTGCCTCCATTCACCTATTCGGTGTCTATGCAGCAGTCATAATGAAACAAAAGGCTCACTGTAGCACATTGACTGTATAGGGCAGAGTGCATTCTGGGAGGTGTAGTTTCTTCATGACAACCAGGAATTGAGCCACACATGTGCATTTGTACAGGAATTTGCACTGCCAGCACCATTAACAGTGAACAAAGGGAATCATAACTGATGTGTGCATTGGATGAGGAATGGTACTGACACTGTCCACTGTGTGTATGAGAGGCCAATGGCTATTGGATGCTGTGACTTGCATTGCATTCAGTGAGTTTGGGCTCAGATTGAGACAGATCATCATGTACCATGGCGTCAAGACAGACTTTGAGATCCTTGCCTCACTCTTAAGTGTTTCTAATTTTGCCAACTGTGTCCACAGACACACTTCTTACCCTCAGTGGCTTGTATGTCATCTTTCATGTACAGGTGGCTGTAACAACGAGCAACTACTGTTCACCATTGCACAGCACTACCTGATCAGTCTTTGTAGCCAATATGGGGCACTGGATTGTTAGCTTCTGTGAGGGAATATCAAAAGGTTAGACTCACAACTTGGCAAACCGAATAGCCCAGACCCTATATGGATGTGTGACCCCCAATCAGCATTTGTCTTGTCTCATGCAATTCCACCCAGCAGATAACATTTGTCCAGACGTAATAGTGCTGAGACCCCCCTTCACAGGCCCTTTTCAATACCATCTGGACTCTATCTGATCTTCTTTTGTAGACTCGGTTTGGACCCTGCCTATGTAGCAGTGACAGGAGACACTGATCACAAGAATGCCAAAGTTGAGGGTTGGCCAGTACAGATATGTAAGCCACCAAAAATCTCATGAGATGTCCATGTCAGACTTAAATCAGGAGATGACAGTGAACGTACATGTAATTTAAGCTCATAAACACTGACAATTGTATAGTGTGATGAGACAAGAACAAAGTCTGACCTTGGATCATCTAGGTATGTGTCTTGTCCTGATGTGTACAATCACTACATAATGATTTGTTTTACATTTCAGTGGGCTCAGCTGGCCAAATGGAACAACATTAGGACACAGTTCAGAGCAGGACATCTTTGGTGCGCCGACAGCTATGACCTCTTTCAACAAGTGAGGAAGATTTTATCAATGGGGATTGTGCTTGCGACTTGGCAATTTCAGAGGGGAGGATTGCTGTGAGGGATCATGTCTGGGTTGTCGCCTACATGCAGGTGGGTTTTTTGCATATGCCTGTACAGGGTAAAGTTCATGTGAAGGGGCAGATGGTGTAGGTACAGTTAGTGTTTGTGCGTCGACAGGGGCTGGTTGTGCAGATTGTGGGTGTGCCTAGTCATGGGGTGGTAGTGGTTGTGCAGGTCTGCCCTAGATGTGAGGGCAGTGAGGGAGTGATATCTGTGTTGGGGTACATATGAGCTGTGGCTGGTTAGCTCTATGCTAGGGGCAGGCAATCTTTCATGTTGCAAGAGGCTGAGGAACCATGTTGGGCTGAGGGTGTGAGGCCTTGCAAACTTTGGGCAGTGTTGGAAAATTTCTGTCCATGATATCAGAATCGTCATCCTCGGAGAGGATGAACAGGTAGTCACCATCATCTTCCAATCCTTCAGTCTACTCAGGTACTTCCGCCTCCTCCTCTTGCGCAGTACTTGCAGCTGACATTACTGCCTGGAGGAGCAGTGGATTTTTCCCTATGATTTCCTGTCGCCCAACACTGGTGGAAGGTCTGTCCTCCTCCTCATCATCATCCCCTATAAGACAGAGGTTGCAACAGGACAAGTAATTGACCTGGTATAATATGTGGTGCAACACAAGGGTTGTTTCTACTGTACTTTGTATCAACAGGTGAAGCACATTTGACCTGGTTTGGGTACCCCAACACGTGACACATCACACCATAGCACTGAGGAGATGTACAATGCACAAGCAAACTCACCAGCTCCAGCCACAGAGTTGTGTCCCTTTGCTATCCACCCTGATGTCAACTGCTGAACCTGGCTCCTCATAGATGTACTTGATGAGCAGTCCCCAATCCCACAGCTGGAGAGGGAAGTGACAACATACTCAATGATCTGCTATACTAATTTACAAACAGGCATGTAACACTTATGGAAATTAAATGGTCTGTAAGTAACTTTGTAAACAACAACTGCATATTCTATGCAGAAGGTGATTTGGATCTTTGGCAGGGTTTTTAAATCTATTATAGGGAAACACTTCATGCCACACTTTCCTGATGGACAGGTGGGGGAGGGTTTCCCTGCTGCAGCCAGGTGGTCTTGCATTTCCCGGGATGGGGTTGTACGCTGCATTGGTGTCAATCTGTCAGCAGCCGTGATGAGACATACATGTCCATATTTCAGTACACCAGATGGTAGCTATTAGCTAACATGTATTATCATTCTCAATGACCATTGACAGGACATTCATGGCCAATGTACAGCATGTTTACCTCATGGACTTTACATGTGGGCCTCTGCTCACATGCAGCAATTGACAGCTGTTACCTCCACACAGCACTGACATCAATGAGATGACACATCAACAGACAAACTTGTATGAGAAGGTTAGTGATATTTTATGGAAGGGGCTAAATAATCAGGACTCCTCTGTATTACATTGTTTACACCTTCAACATTAAAACTAACATGTTTCATGAGTATATTGTCTGTTGACAAGTCGAAAGGAGTGTACATCACCAGGCTGACCAGTTTCACATTTGCACATCAGTTCAGACATTCCATTGCAGAGTTCATGTGTGAGATGTGGAATAGTCAGGTACATTTTGTGGGTCATTTGATCTTCTCTACCCATGAAGTCACAAGGTGCTTTTTGGAATGAGAGATCACACATCTGTTATGCCCCTCCTTTGAGTGTCCTCTGTTCCCATACTCCATTTCCAACATCATGGTAGTACTTAGTTGACAACGGATGATGTCTTGTACAGCAGCCATCCTAACCTCATTTGTCAATCATACACTTATATTGGTGTATACAGTAGAAGGGGAGGCAAAATGAATGCAATATTTGACTAGGATCCCACATTGGCGGTAAGTTGAGAAGTTTTGATGTTTGTCGCCTACATTGGATTTGCGTTGTGATTTTCAGCCAAGTGATTAGAAAAATGAACTTCCTGAAGATTTACCTTAGCAGCGTCTAATGAATTGACATGACAACAAATCCTGAAGTAGGGTTCACTATTATGTTTTGGTATTGGCCAAAAAACATGCCATATATGTTACATATATAACCAGGTTGGTGGACAGCACAATTTCATGTATAGAAAAAAACATTCTAAGTTGGACAGTGGATGCATTCGCACTATTCCTGACAATTGTATCTCACTTCTTGTTCATCATTGTCAACATTGCATTTCTTGATTTAGTCTGCAAAAATAATTCCAATATAGTGGGGACTCGTTTTTGACTTGTTGTGGCACTCAATTCCAGGATTGAGTTCAGAGTTCTGGAACTGTTGGTGGAATACATGTAATGTTCACAAATCACTAAGGTTTGATGAGCCTAGATATATATTTTGTCTTTCGCTATTCACAAATGTAATTTGCTAAAGGTAAATGTCCTTTCAGAATTCCAATAGTTTTAAAGCTAGTTTTTCCTCTCCGCTTTCCTTTGAGATTTGGGCCCTATTTGTCCCTCTGTTGTCTACTGACAATGTGTGCATTTTGACCATCTTCTGACCAGTTTGACTTACCAGTTAGTGTGGGTAGTATGCGTTGCTCTGTATGATGTTGTTTCCTTCCAGAAGATGCAGGGACCTCTGCTACTGTAGCTGGCTGTACTCTGGCTGAATGTGTCAATAGGTGAGAAGTGAGAAAAGTCACCAAATGGAAAATGTACATGTGGAACTTGTCAGACATTTTCTCATATCTTCTACATGCTAACAGTTTTGTGAGGTACTGCTGTGGCCCGTGCAGGTAGGGGCAGTGGCGCATTAAGGATGTAATGGCGTGGCAGAATGGGAAATAGACAACAGAATATGGGAATTACATTTTTAAAATAAGGAGTCTCTCACCTTCTGCTTTGTGAAATTGGCAGACACAAGGTGAGTTACTTTTTGGCTAATTTGTGGTTATTTTCCATATTCCGTTGTCAGTAGATTTTCCTCTGCACCACAACCTCCATCCCATTACATTCTTGCCTGACGCAGCTGCATCTGGATAAGTGGAAGGGACACTTTGGCATTGCTACTTAACCGCGTTAGGTATATGCAGCAGCAGTACTGGGCCCATATTTTAAATAATGGGAAAGGTATTTACCTTTTTGAATACAAAGGATTCTGGTTACTTGTGGTGCAACATACAGGGGGACAAACACGAGATTCTGATTGACTATATTTTTATATAAACTCACTTACAATGGCAGTACAACACAAACAATCTTTTTATATACTTATTCTTGTCATCCCATTTACCTGGTGCCACGTTGTGGACATCACTCTCAGGCAGCCTATGAAGCATATGGGGGTGGATTGTAGTGAGGACATCCTCCTCAAGTGGGGTGAGACAGAGGCTTGTTCCAGATTGTGGGGCAGGAGAATCTTGTTCAACTCGATCCTGGAGTACTTCTCCTTCACCCTCAACTTTTTATCCTGCCACTTTTTATTGATGTCACGGACTGTGCGCACATCCTCCCCCAATGCTGTGACAGCAGTGGCTCAATGCTGCCATAGAGCTGCCTTATGTGTGCCACTGATGCAGTAAGGTGGGAGACCAAATAGGTGTTTATGGTGTCTCATAATGCACTCCACAGTCATGGTGGTCTCCTCATTAGTGAAGTTCTTCTTCCTCCTCATTTGGTACATATTCCTCTAGCGATGAACAGCAAATATAAACAGGAACTCTGTGGCCAAACCTGTTCCTTGAATGTGTACTGCTTTTATATCGCTGGTGGTGCTGGTCTTGAATTTAGTGTTAATTGACTTCAGCTGGAGCATGGTGGGGGATGGTAGGCACTTGAAATGATCATCAGGCCTAAATGTCCAGCCTGGAAGCAGAGATTCCGGCCCAGAAATGGATGTTCCAACCCGGGAGCAGAATTTCTGTCAGGGCAAGGGAGTTAAACACCAAATATAACCCCTGCTTACCCCCTTGCTAGCTTGGCACCAGCTGTCAGTCCTATCCTGGAGGCAATGTGTAAAGCAATGTGTAAAGCATTTGCGCAACACACACAGCAACAACATACTAGGTACACCACAAAAGGAACTCCACACAAGGTTATATCAAAAATAGCCTTTGTATTATCATAAAACACATTAGATGGTATCACACAATATACACTGTGCAAACTGGCACTGGGTAATATTTACAGAGGATTATATGCACAAGACAGGGCCACTTGAACCACTGTCAGAATCATCATTTAGTAAAGATAATAAATGTAGACACATAATAAACGTAGAACACAACCAGTACTTATTGGCAAATACTGTACTCAGCATTTATATTATGCGCAGTATCACTTTAGGCGTGAAGTATATTCTGCGCCAACCTCATGAGCCTAAACACATTAGACCATATGCTCCTAAGTATAACTCACATTAGGAAATAATCTCACTAGCATAAACCGCATTAGAGACATAAATCAGGGTGTGTAAATCACAGCATATTAATCACATTTCCTAGCACCACATACTTCACATTAGGGCCTGGCGCCCTTTAAACCTAACAGTCCCCTGGGCCAACTGGCCTCCTCAAAGGGGCTCAAATGCCCTATGTCTAAAAGTAAGGGCACGCTGCCAATGCAGCAGAAGTCAAGAGTTTGCAATTGCACTGACCTAAACATTGCAGCTGGAACTAAGTGCTGCACAGCTGGGAAAGTACTGGAGCAGAGGAGTGTATCTCACTCCTACCTCATGAGACTTGCCCCTAAAGAAAGAATGGCCTAAACGTTGCGGCTGGCACTATGTGTTGCGCAGCTGGGAATGAAAGAAAGGCCTGGGCACTCAATTTGCCCTCTGAATCAACATGCAAAATGTTGCAGCTGCCCTCTAGCAGGAGAGGCAGCTGAGAATCCATACTGGGCCTTGGCACAACTGTACCCTCTGGGCCTCGCTGGGGCTCTTAAAATAACTATGGCCCGAGCGTTGCAGCTGCCCACTCACCAGTGGGTCAGCTGAAAATAAACACAGGACATGGGCTGCTCGGGCCCTCTTGACCCCCTCGGGGGCCCTGCAAACAGATATGGCCATGGTGAAGCGGCCCGCCACGCCGGGACCACTCAGGCACTAACCATGTGCACTGGAAGCCCCCACTCCTTACGAAGCAAATGCGGCCTCGCACTAGCACCTCTGTGCCTTCACATTAGAGTGAAGGGGTCCCATAAGGATAAGAAACACAAATTATACAAAAAATGAAAGAAGCAATCAAAATGGACATTGAATCACACCACCATGTTTTAATCACAATGGAGATGAATAACGAATAAAGACATTATCACGTGTTGGAAATGGACAGGTGGAGCATTGCCCCAGGAAAGGGGGGAAGAGTGCGTGATGGAGTGAGGATACTGTGATAAGGAAGGGTTGAAGTGACAGATTAATCAAAACTTTAAAACACAATAGTTTTGATGGTTACATACAATGTACAAGAAACAATAACTTGGATATTCAAATCGAACTATATCATACTCCACACAGTGCAATATATGAACAAGTTGGGCCTTGGAGTTGACATATAAAAGAAACAAAATGATTGTCCGACCCTCTCAAAATTGCAGGACCATTTATATCCTTGCGGCGGGGTCTTCTTCAGGACAAGGGAGATGGGGCAGACCACCTATGTCAATATATAATATCTGGTATTATTTGTACAAATCTAGTGGAAGCAATTGAATTGCATTAACTTTGGTAAGAAAATAGCACACGGTTTAACTTAAGAGAGAAGGGAACATCCACCAACGTGGAATCGCATTGTGACCTCAGAACTGTGGGCCGCCAAATATCGGGTGTCAATGTTACCGTGAATCGTGATATAAATTTGCCAAACTAGATGAGTGAATAGCTGATTGTGCATCACATGTTGGCTAGCGGGTGTCGTACATTACTTATCACACCGTGAATTGCAAAAATATCCGCGTAGTGACCCCCCGTCTGGCGGGTGTCGTTCATTACTCATTGCATCGTGTATTCTAAAATTGTGCGCCGGAAAAAAGTGGTCAGCAGCCAGGTGGAGTGTGGCCAGCACGGCAACCCCAGACCCGTACACAAAGGATTAGCAGTTGTTACCTTGCTGGGATCGTTAAGTATTCTGACAACGTAGAGGGGACATCCTGATTGATGTTCCTGTAGGAAAGTGCGCAAAAAGGGGGAACCGACAGGTTGGTATATGCCGGTGCCATTATACATCGCATTAGTTATGGTTAGCAGAGAGGACCGGGAAACACTTACCCCGTCAGTTTCGAGGACAGTGTTCACAGTCTGTTATGATCGCCGAACCGATCTGTTCATTGAAAAAAGTTCACAATTATGACGGGGCGTTCCCTGCAACTTAGTTAAAATAGACACTGCGATCGTACATATACAATAAACGGGAACCGACATGTTTTTATAATTCGGGACCGGTATCAATCGCATTAATTAAAGTAGGCGGCCAGAACGCCGGTAACCACTTACCCCGTCAGTTTGGAGGGCAGCGATCTGAATCTACTTAGATCGTCGAACCGATCTATTCATGGGGGAAAAGGAGATAGACATAATTGTAATGGGGCACTCCTTCAAACCTAGTAAAATATGACCACCAACGTGTAAAACGCCAGGCTTACCGGAGGCTGTATAAATCTAGCTGAATATCCGCACGGGTTTGCAATGGCGATAGCCCGTTCCTGATGCCTTAAGTCCCTATGGTAACGGAGTCACGTGGTCCCTGAGGCAAGTATGGAGGTGGAAAAAAGACTGCAACCTGTTAGGCGGTTGCCGGGGCAACGTGCACATGACTGGAAACAGATACAAATAGAGGGTTGCCACGGAGTGATGTTACTAAAAAGGTTGAAGATGAAAGGACCATTTGATTTGATGGTACTTGAGACACAGATTCAACTCAAACATGTCAATAATAGACGGAATTCAATGCAGTTCAATATATTTCAAAATAGCCAAATTTAACATATCGCGTGCCTCTCACATGAGGGTAAAGGCCATTAGTGGAGCAATGTTAGATGACATTGGACACATAGGGATAAACACATGTAAGAAACACATGAAACAGCCCCCTTGCCAGAAGATAGAGAAACTCAGTATCATTGCAATAACTGATTGGCGTACCTCTATCATAATACCCTTATGATAGAGGTACGCCAATCAGTTATTGCAATGATACTGAGTTTCTCCACTAATGGCCTTTACCCTCATGTGAGAGGTACGCCAGATGCCTACAGATTGCCTCCATCTTTAAAATACGGATGTTTGTAATATTGAGTGTCCAGGCATTCACTGGCCTTTACCCTCTTGTGAGTGGTACGCCGGCAATGACTGGTTTATATCACCGACCCATAATACCCCCTCGGGGCCACTGAATATGGATGGGCTTGCATGTTAACCCGTCTGGCACGCGATATGCTAAATTTGGCTATTTTGAAATATATTGAACTGCATTGAATTCCGTCTATTATTGACATGTTTGAGTTGAATCTGTGTCTCAAGTACCATCAAATCAAATGGTCCTTTCATCTTCAACCTTTTTAGTAACATCACTCCGTGGCAACCCTCTATTTGTATCTGTTTCCAGTCATGTGCACGTTGCCCCGGCAACCGCCTAACAGGTTGCAGTCTTTTTTCCACCTCCATACTTGCCTCAGGGACCACGTGACTCCGTTACCATAGGGACTTAAGGAATCAGGAACGGGCTATCGCCATTGCGAACCCGTGCGGATATTCAGCTAGATTTATACAGCCTCCGGTAAGCCTGGCATTTTACACGTTGGTGGTCATATTTTACTAGGTTTGAAGGAGTGCCCCATTACAATTATGTCTATCTCCTTTTCCCCCATGAATAGATCGGTTCGACGATCTAAGTAGATTCAGATCGCTGCCCTCCAAACTGACGGGGTAAGTGGTTACCGGCGTTCTGGCCGCCTACTTTAATTAATGCGATTGATACCGGTCCCGAATTATAAAAACATGTCGGTTCCCGTTTATTGTATATGTACGATCGCAGTGTCTATTTTAACTAAGTTGCAGGGAACGCCCCGTCATTATTGTGAACTTTTTTCAATGAACAGATCGGTTCGGCGATCATAACAGACTGTGAACACTGTCCTCGAAACTGACGGGGTAAGTGTTTCCCGGTCCTCTCTGCTAACCATAACTAATGCGATGTATAATGGCACCGGCATATAACAACCTGTCGGTTCCCCCTTTTTGCGCACTTTCCTACAGGAACATCAATCAGGATGTCCCCTCTACGTTGTCAGAATACTTAACGATCCCAGCAAGGTAACAACTGCTAATCCTTTGTGTACGGGTCTGGGGTTGCCGTGCTGGCCACACTCCACCTGGCTGCTGACCACTTTTTTCCGGCGCACAATTTTAGAATACACGATGCAATGAGTAATGAACGACACCCGCCAGACAGGGGGTCACTACGCGGATATTTTTGCAATTCACGGTGTGATAAGTAATGTACGACACCCGCTAGCCAACATGTGATGCACAATCAGCTATTCACTCATCTAGTTTGGCAAATTTATATCACGATTCACAGTAACATTGACACCCGATATTTGGCGGCCCACAGTTCTGGGGTCACAATGCGATTCCACGTTGGTGGATGTTCCCTTCTCTCTTAAGTTAAACCGTGTGCTATTTTCTTACCAAAGTTAATGCAATTCAATTGCTTCCACTAGATTTGTACAAATAATACCAGATATTATATATTGACATAGGTGGTCTGCCCCATCTCCCTTGTCCTGAAGAAGACCCCGCCGCAAGGATATAAATGGTCCTGCAATTTTGAGAGGGTCGGACAATCATTTTGTTTCTTTTATATGTCAACTCCAAGGCCCAACTTGTTCATATATTGCACTGTGTGGAGTATGATATAGTTCGATTTGAATATCCAAGTTATTGTTTCTTGTACATTGTATGTAACCATCAAAACTATTGTGTTTTAAAGTTTTGATTAATCTGTCACTTCAACCCTTCCTTATCACAGTATCCTCACTCCATCACGCACTCTTCCCCCCTTTCCTGGGGCAATGCTCCACCTGTCCATTTCCAACACGTGATAATGTCTTTATTCGTTATTCATCTCCATTGTGATTAAAACATGGTGGTGTGATTCAATGTCCATTTTGATTGCTTCTTTCATTTTTTGTATAATTTGTGTTTCTTATCCTTATGGGACCCCTTCCTTATAACACTTAGTCAACCCAGGTCCCAGGGACTCCTACTGGGTAAACCCCCCCTTTATACTTCACATTAGAGTGGCCCGCTGCCAGACTGGGCCGCTCAGGATCTGTGCCTCCAACAGGCACCACACGAAAAGTCGTTACTTACTGGCTCTCTGGCTCCCGACGGGCGGGGGCAGACTCTGCTCTCTCGCGCTGGAGTCCGCATCACCTCTCTTCAGCCAGGCCCCCTCCTGGGACCCAGGACTTTACTGTAGAGCCCACGAGACTCAATACTACTTTTATGGCTGTGGCGGGACTTCCTGTATAGGTCCCGCCCAATGCCAGGCAACTTCGGCTGACTTCCGTTTTTCGCACCGGGCCGCAGTGGTGATTCATAAAAGTAGAACGCGGGGTGGACACTCGCAAAGGCAGAGAACGCGGGGTGGGCACCGGCATTGAAAAATGAATATAAAGCGCCCATGTGGGGTGCACACCCACGATGTGAATAGAAAAATAAGCGGGGTGGGCACCTTCAATGTAAATATAAAAAAGGAGAGGGTATCCCTAAGATGGGGATTCCCTCACCAAGGGCTGCAGCTCAGCATTGCACAGACCCCAGGCTCTCCCTCTCATTTAGGGAAAAGGTAGGATAAAGTGCTCACAGGGCAAAGAAGACAGCAAAAGGTCCTGGAAAAATAATAAGTCCCAGCAAAATGTTCTCAGAGATGAAAAGGGCAATGCAGGTCTTCCAGGTTCAGGGGGAAAGGCAGGTCCCAGGGAGGAAAACGCTCATGGTAGCCCCCCTGGGCTCCAGCAGCAGTGCACCCACAGCAGGAACAGCACACCAAGACTGAACATTTTTCATGGGGTCACAACCCCTATATTTATATCAACAATTCCCTTTGTGTCACAGCACAGGGCCTGGGGATACCAGTCAGAACTGGTTTAGGGGGGATTTAGAGCACTTTTTTTGCCAAGCTCCTCTTCCCCTTTGTCAAGTGGGGGCTAGGTGATCAGACATACCACAGGGGGCGGAGCCAGCCTTGTACAGGGCAGGCACAATCCTATTCAGGGTCAGGGGATTACCCCTCCCACGGCTCTCAGCCCAGATGTCATATTCAGCTCAGCGCTGACTCATCCTGTCCCTCCTGGAGCCACCCACACCCCTCAGCTCCAGTCACTCACAAGCCAGACATGCAATTCACATCAGGCAGACATATAGCACACAGAAATGCAACCTCTAAAAGTGGCATTTATAAAATAACCACAATAAATCTGCGCACACCATTGCGCAGCATTTATTCACACAATTTCATACATACCAGACTTGACCACACAGCTCCTCTCATAACAGGAATTACCACTGACACACACTGATCGGGGACTTCCCAATGCATTCCTATGGGAGGGGAGGCCAACCTTACAAATGTAACACATGGAGCACATGCACTTTACACTGGGCCACAGTGATAAAGTGCCCAGAAGCATAAAACCACCAATATCATGTCAGATTAAAAGCAACAAGTTTAGGGGTGAACTTGCCAAAAAGGGCGAAGACCAACAAGCATTCTCTTCTTCCTTGAATTCAGGATAAAGGTTCAACTTACAGTATAGAAGCTTCCTTGATGTCAAGAAGGCTCTGATGGAGAGGGACCTCCCATATGCAATACTATTCTCCGCTAGACTCCGGGTGGTGGCTGAAGGCAAAGCATAGTGCTTCACAGAGCAAAAAGAAGATTGGGAATGGTTGGACGGCTGGAGGCAAGATGGGGGCCCGAACAACTCAGACAAACATCGGTGACGGATGGTGAAAAATTGTAATGGGACTACATCAGATCATGAAGAGAGCGATACCACGAACGCAGAACGAATAGAAACTGGCCGGTCTGGACTAGCATGATGTATGGCAAAGGGCAACACTAGAGACACAGACAAGAGACAATGCTGCTCCATGTATGACCATTGTGGACTCTGGCCTTGAGATGCAATCCTTGAACTCAGATAGTGCTCCAAGCCCACACGTGGATGAAGAATTGATAGAGCGATGACCCAGAGATGAACTGGATAAGTACACAAACTGAAATGTAATGTTGACAAACCAATTACTATAAGTATGCTCAAGGTTGGCGGGGGGATCGTGGCTTGTTGGTCTGCCTCTACTCTGAAACTGGGATGGGTGGGCGAAGGGCTCTCTGCATGGTTGGGCTGGTGGGTAGTTCGAAGCCCGTATTGCAGTGAGGCAGGGTGGGGGATGATCTGGGGAAGTTTGCAGGTTTGTTGTTTAAAAGCATCACAATGACTGTTACTAGACTACAACACATATTCATCACTGGGACACGGGTACATACATTTTGTTGTCCACAAATGTTCACTATCATGTGTATGCGCACAAGATAGGCAGAGCTCATCTGTCCCCCAAGGATGCAGGGTTCACTGGAACCCCCCAGCTTGCACTATGACACCTTCCGACGCACCAGTGCTGCATAGCTTGAAGCGGCATTGAATTTGCTCTCCTGGAATGTCAATGGATTAAGAGATAGGGTTAGGAGGGGGCGAGTGCTGCAGTACCTTAAACAACAGGCCTCAGACATAATTTTATTACAAGAGACCCACTTCGTTGGGAATATCTTTAAGGCATTGGACGGATGGGGATATAAACTTATTGTCCATGCGGGATACACCACCGGCTCCCAAGGGGTAGGGATTCTAGTAAAGAAAAGCCTTCCATTTATAGTGACCCAGACACACACAGACAACTGTTGGTGCTTTTCTGGGATGTCAGGTACCTGGTTAGGTAGAAATAGGAATAGCCTTTTGGTATATATCCCTCCTGCTCTTCACAATGTGGCCTTGCCAGAACTGAGTAAGTTACTTCTTGCCTTACCAGAAGACAAACTAGTACTGGGTGGGGACCTTAATATGATGCTTTGTGACAGGTGGATGGATACCCCCAAAGAGGCGGGACATGCTCCCTCAATGTTATAGCCAATTTCGTTGCGGCAATGAGGCTGACAGATATATGGCAGGTGGCCCATCCACAAGCAAGCCAACACACGTATTACTCTGCTGCTCATAAAAGCCACTCCTGAATCAATTACATATTATCTTTGGCTGACTCTGCACACCAATTCACTGCAGTTCTTAATCAAGGACACAGACTATTACTTTAAGGAAAATGTGGGGAAGGTCCAGTCCTCACAAATACTGTGGGAGGCCTACAAAGCTGTAATTAAGGGCTGAGCACTGTCCCTCATAGTGGGTCACAGGAAAGAGAAAGACAGGCAACTAGTCGAACTTGAGCAAGGCGTTCTCACAAGAGAGAAGACACCAAGTGATACCCGCGATGAGAATGAAAACCATGTTCTGGAACTCAAGATGAAAGAATACAGGGACCTTGCACATGAAATAACCAAAGGTAAACACTGGTCCAAAATATACATGATTTAGGAACAGGGAGATAGGGCTAGTAAATTATAAGCATGGTTATAGAGGAAAGAAAAGGTAGACCGCTGGATCAAAGTCATACAAGGGCAGGATGGAACCTATCTGCGAGACCCTCAACACATAGGAGACAGGTTTGCCGAATACTATAAGCGACTATAGTCATCTGTTGCAGCAGCTACCATGGCAAAGGTGATGAATATGATAGCAGACATACAAATTCCGACTTTGATGACCGGCACTAGTAGTGCAAGTCACAATCACAGTGAATGAGTGCTGTTAACCGGGATGGCCACAAGGTCAATAAAGTTATATGTACATTGCAAGATCCTCAGATGAATAATTAGCAGGCATTGTCTCATTTTATTCTAGTGCCTTTAATCATCTAAATAAGTATAAACTAATTGGCAGAAAATCTAGAAGTACTTTAAGTAATACTCCAGTGCTACAACATCACCTCTCATTAATGCTTTATAAAATGGCCTCATTGAGTTAAGTGAGAAGGTAACACCCAGATCGCAAATAATCTTGTTTTTTACATGAAATATTAATTTATTAAATGTTTTGGAAGATACATATATAATCATTACAGAGTTAAAACTTCTGGCCAATTTCATTAACGTTGATAGTAGTTAAATGAGTTCAGAACTCTCTGAACAATGATTTTTTTCAACTAGGTCAAAACAGGTAAAGGTGTATTGTCATTAATTTTGTGGAAGACAGAGCTGGCGAAATCTTGACCTTCAACAGGGTGACTTAACTTTTACTCTGCACTTCTGAATATCAAAGTGTCTTGACTGAAGTAACCTGCACAACGAAAAGATAGCAACGTAAGAGGGGAATTAGCAGTAGTAAAAAATATAGCAAAAAAAGGAAAAAAACGTGATGCAAGAATAACTAAGCTAAGTGCAAAACGAGAAATGTAAAGAAGGTAAAAGAATGAGAAAGATAATGGGAAAATACATAAAAACTAGAAAGGGAGGAAGAAAAGAAACACATTAAAACTTCGAAATAATAGAAAACAAATAAACAGATGCAAAGTAAAATGAAAAAAGATGTACATGCCGATTGAAGGTCACATGGAAAAAGGTGGGAATATTAAAGGAAAATGAGCTGAAAGCATTTTGAAGGTTTGGAACCTAAAATGCACTCAATTGGAAGAATGAATAGTACCCTGCAGGATCACGAACAGTATAGAGGTGCCCACCATTGGATACCAAAAGTAAGTACAATTAAATATTGACGGTCCCGGAGGTTGTTACATTTACTATATTATTTCAGTCTCTGCAGATTAGACACATAATAGATGCTATAAATGGCTACCTTCTGTATAAATTGTTAGAACACATATATGCCATTGTGAGAGGCACACCTGTCTCCCTAAAACCCAGTCCAGTTCTAAATCCTGGACAAACATACCACGGTTAAGAGGAGTTTTGTGACTGAGTCACAGCAGTACGCTTAAAGAAAAAGCAAAAGCCTTCCATTAAGTTAAGAGCAGCTTTTAGTATATGCAATTTTCACATTTTAATCAAATGAAAGAGTAATAGCTCAATAAAACTGAGCTTTTGTTAACATAAATATTAATTACAAGAAATCATGTCTCTCAATTTTATCAAAGCCATTGCGAGAATAATTTATCTTCCCTTCTATTTAGCTTTTCTGATCATTTGATATATTGATTATGATCCTTTTGATGTGATATACTTACTGACAAAGTACATAAGTATATGACTTTTCAGAGAGTTCATTAACACAACGTTTGATAGCTTTACACTCTATTTATAAGTGTCTGAAAAAGCAGCCTTTGGCTGGGGAACATGTTGATGTATTGGCTCTTTAACATGCAATACAGATTTTCTGCATGTTTTACGGGCAATTGTAATACTCTCTTTTGCAAACAGATGCAGTAAGTGTGTGGTGTAAATACAAGGGCAAGAATGGAAACTAGCTTGTCATTTTTCTTTTTTTCACAGCTAAAGCCGTGTACTTGGACAGACATGCCTTAACAGAACAAAGAATGAAAATGTCCATTCTTTGGTGCAAGAATTGTCTGTGAAAATGCAACTGAAAAAGAAAGAGAAAATGAGGTTGTGGGTTCTGTTTTGAAGGATAGTGGGGCATATTATCAAGGGGGTTTATCTCCGCTTTTTTGGCTTTAAAAGCCAAGAAAGCGGAGATAAAATTATCTCCCTATAACCAAGCTGTCGCTAACACCAGTTAGCGACAGCTAATAGGAGATAGCGACCATCTTGGGTCCCGCTTTGCATGTCAGTGATATTTATCACTAATGACATGCAAAGTGGGCGTGCCAAGATGTTAGCGACTGGAAACAGTCGCTAACATCGCTATCTCCTATTACCAACTTTTGGAGATATTCGCGCCAAGCGCGAATATCTCCAAAAGCTAACACCTGCCCTGAGCAGTTCTTAGCCATGTTATCCAATGGGAGGTGGATAACATGGCTAAGAGCATTTGCTCGATAATGCATGAATATCGCTGACTTTTCAGCGATATTCATGCATTGCGGCCGTTTTTTATCGCATTTGCGATAAACCTTGCTAATAGCAAGGTTTATCTGCGATAAAAATCGCCGATTTGCGGCGATAATTTTTGTCTCTAAACAAGTTAGAGACAAAAATTATCTCTATTGGTTGGTAATATGCCCAATTGATATTGTTTGTATAGCGCGAGTGCTGAAGGTGTCTTGGTGACGAGTCTGCTATACAAGAAAGTGAGTGGACAGAACTAAACATTGCTCACCAGCAAGGTCAATGCCTGATCATAGGAATAGGAGAATAGTCAGATTTTCAGATGTTTCCTGAAAAGTGGAAACGTTAGACTGAGCTCTAAACTGGTAGGGTAGGTTATTCCACAGTTGAAATGTAATGTGAATAAAGCTCCTCCTACCCGGTTCTTTATTCTGAAGTTGAAGACATTAACTTAGTGTAAGGTTCTTCAGGTGTACAGCAAAAGATGTTTCTTTTCAGATAAGCAGGATCGTCACCATACAAAGTCCTATGTGCCAAATATAAGGCATTGAACATCACTCTTTTCCTCACAGGGAGCCAGTGGAGCTTAGGTACGCCTTCAGAGACTGGCTTCAACTTGCGGATTTTCTTCTGGACACATGCCACCGTATTTTGTAGTCCTTAACGTTTCTTAAGAGAGCATTGCTGGAAGTTTAATTATAAGGCATCACAATTGCCCAGACAGGACTAAAGCAGGGACCACTGATTTCTCCAATGTATATGGAATGAACGGGAGAACGTTCTATAAGGTTCACAGTGAAAAATAGCAAGAGGAATTATGATATTAATGTGGGCATTAACAGAGAGACTAGAAAAATCACCCCTAAGTTCCTGACCAGAGACACCAGGATAGGAGGAGGGCGAAGCATCTGATGCCATCAAGATTGATCCCAGAAAGTACTGTCTTAGCAGAATAGGAGGACCTTTGTTTTGTCCAAATTCAACATAACACGGTTGTTACTCATACATTCTATCACTGCACCCATACAATTATTTAAGTGGTGCACAAGCTCCTCAACGTCAATCGAGAGGGACGCAATATTTTGTGTATCATCATCACTGGCCACAGGGGTCAGTCCAAAAGAATGAATCAGCCTTGTATGAGAAGCCACACAAATATTGAAAAGAGTGGGGGTCAGTGATGAACCCTGGGGAACACGGCACAGCAATGAAAAGGTCTTGGATACAGGCCTCCAAATGCAATTTTTACCAAGCGTTCCAGCATAATTGCATGGTTCATGGTGTCAAAGACAGACGATAGATCCAACATGATCATCGCTGCCTTTCGACTCTTCCTAGAATACTTCTCAGCTCCTCTGTCACCACTAACAGCGCTGACTTCATAGTGGTAAGGTCAAAACCCAAATTGTGCTGAGTCTAAGATTTCAGTCTCCTCTAGGTATTTAGAGAGACTGATGTACATGTGCTCCACCAGAATTTTTGCAGGTAAGGGCAAAGGAAATATGGGACAGAACTTACTTCTTTAGAGTCTAGTGACAATTTTGTCAGAAATGGGAAAATCTAAGACCTTTTCAATTCAATAGGGAACTCTCTTAAGTCAATATTAGTATTCGGTCGCTTAGTAAGAGGAGGTGCAATTATTCCTGCTAAGTCATGAACACTTTTAAGAGGACAAGGGTCAAATGGATCCCCCAACTTTGTTTGGCCTATATATCTGACTACTTTGTCCTCTGTAAGAGGTGGACATTTACAAAAAGTATTCTTTCCGGGAGCTACATGCTTGTCACCCAACTCTGAGGCTATGGCCCTACCATTAGAATTTAGTTTGACATTAATATCCTCCATTTTGTGTAAACAGTTCTGCTAGCATATCACAAAAACCTTGACAAGATGTTACTGTGCACCTAGATGATGAAGCAGGACAGGACCTGAACTGTCTTAAAAAGGTCCCTTGTGAAGGTTTTTGCTGCGCACATGTTTCTTCTTCATATGTTTTCATATTTAGAACAAAGGATGAAAGTAGCAGTAAGTTGTTCGTGCACTTTCTTACACAAAACGCACTGTGCCAATGTTCTATGTAATGATACATGAGCAGAGCATGAGCTAATCAGACCTCTCTCCATTTAACTCTTCTCCTAGAAATGTGAACATTTTTCCTCATGTGGTCAAGGACGGATGTCAGCCCAAGAGTTCACACTATTGACAGAAATTCTAAATGTGTGGTGTACCCATAGTTCCCAAGACGTAGCACAGCCCATAAAACTAAGTGTTTTTTTTATCATTGGTGAACTCTGCTCTCTCGCCTGAAGAAGTGTTCAATGGCAGGTTTGCCTCTCAACACTGGTAGCTCTAATACCTCTACTTCTTCCAAGCATCCAGCAGACATATGATAGGCTAGCAGAGGTCAAAGTTCAGACAGGGGGATCTACTGCACTGGTATATTTATAGTTACATTCAAAATGTAAAGAAAAGATATTGTTAGGTTTATCAACAGGTCAGACAGGGTAGAAACTACAGCTCCTCGAGCTGACTGCCCTACAAAGTGAGGAGTTAACTTAGACATAGGGAAATAATTGATTCTCACAGGTGGAATGAATACCTCTTTAACAAGTTTCTGAACACTGTCACATAGAAGTAAAGTAATTAAATTAGAATGTAACAACTAAATATTGTCTGTGTCCATTCTATGAATTTCATCACTGAACTGAGGATTCATATCGCATTGCTCTCTGCATCTTGGATGAGATGTAAAAGCAATGACAAACTTTATTGTGTGTTGACACATCAAATAGTGACCGCTGAGCACAGGTTAGAGGTCTATTTCTTTTCAATTTCAAAGGATATACAATGGTTCTGCTTACTAGGATGTTTTTTAACGGCTATTTAAAATTAGAAAACAACAAAAACAAGAGCAAATCTGAGAACCCCTTCCTGTTACATCCACCCTCTCAAGTTTCCAATGACGAGGGTAATGTTAATCCCAGGGGGCAGAATTAAAAGGCATGATAGGAACACTCAGGTTTACATCAGAACTGAGGAATTGGAATTTGAATCAGTAATTCCAGGCCTGGTTCTCCCTGTAATTCCTCAAATTTCCCTAGAGTTTCACCCAGAGATTTCAGTTATTAGAAGCAGCCAAAATCCTCAGATGAAACTAAACAGATCCTGGTGTTCTCATGGAGCTCAAAATTCCTTTGCCTGATTACTGTAGTTACTGTTCTATTGAAACGAAGTAATCACTTATAATGACGATCTTGTTCTCTCAAGCGTACAAAGGAAATTATTGATGGCATCCTCAAACTTATCACTCTTCCATGATGTATGGGGGCACTGAATTCTAAGAAGACTTCTTACCGAAATAGTCAAAAGAAATGGTTAAAATGTAAATCCATGACAACAGGTATGTTAGCATAAAACTTGCTTTGACTAATTTCGCAATATTATTTTATGACTGTAAGCATTATCCTTAAGGGGATTAATACAGATGATCTGTGCAAGACTATGTTAGGATTCTAGTTGTATAAGCTATTAACATATACATGACTGGTGAATCTTGTAGTTGTGAAGAGAGAGTTGAACGTGAACTCTGACATGCCTTATGCATCAATGCAGGGTGTGGTCAATGCGGAACCCAAGGCCACGATTACCATGAATGCTGATCAGGGGAAGCTGCGGTGAGCTGTGGAGCTAGGGTCAGCAGTGCTTGTCAGGATCGGGATTTCACCTCCATCCCCAGCACCTGGCGCCTGGCATCACCTTCACTCCGCTGCTACATTTGGCTCATTTACGGCTCATGGCCAGCAGTCTGCAAATGTAAGGAAGGGACTGAGGCGGAACAGGTCAGGTAAGCATGAACCCGAGTCAGGCAGCTGGTGGATTGGAGATTGAAGAGTTCAGGGGCTGTGCAGAGGCTTCAAGACCAGTGAGGCAGGAAGGAGGTAAGTGCGGTAGTGCACAGGCCCAGGTGGGTGATCAATTGCAGTGAGCGGAGGTGGCCAACATTAGGTCTGTGCGGTTTGTTTGTATGGGTGGTTGCTTAAACCACTTCCTTATCACTTGCCTGTCTTGCTGTGCCTGCTCTACACCTGACTGTTTTGCCCATCTGCGCACCGATCTTTTTGCCAAAATCCCTGTATGGGGTACTTCAGTGTGCTCTTGGCCCAGGACTGGAATTTGTTGGCTGCACAATACACAGGGGGTTGAGGCAGTTCTCATGGAAAATACCCTTCACAACATTACACATCCTGATATATTTACTGCATCTTCTACTACATCTTCTCCTGTAAATATATCCCTCAGCAGTCTCGGCAAGGAACTTCATCAGGTTTGAGAAAAGGGACAAAACAAGAGCTGTGAAACTGAGGATGGAGGTGAGATGTGACTCTGATGCTGAAATGCACAATCAACTCGGGGGTCCACCCCAACAAACCCCAATATAATCAACACAGCTATTACTAAAACTGTAATGGATGATCTGTATGCTAGCAGAACTGCATGTAACATGCCAGTAATTGCAGCATGCAATGAAGGAGGTGAGAAATCTAACCCGAGCCCTAGTCCCAACAACCAATAACACAGGAAACCCCAGTCCCTACTTCCAATAGAAATCCTAACCCTAGCACTAGTCCCAACCCTACATTGATTGAATCACAGACCCGGAAACCAATCAGAACACTCAAATACCCAACCAATGAAGACACTAACCCTAATCCAATAGAAACATCAGATACAACCACCAATCAGTGTACACATGTACTAAACAGTATTAGACCATATAAGGTCCCAGCGACCTCAGACAAGGTTTGCTGACCAGGGAGTTGGAAGCTGCTTTTCCTGTTCAGAATGTCCTAGTAGACAGACAGGCTCAATCCACACTTTGGACTTCTGCAGGTAAAGGCATCACTAACTTGAAATCTAACAATACTGTTTGAATAAAACTTTACTGTAACAACCACAGGCAAAGACAGAAATCACAGAAAGGGAAAATCTTTTTTTTAAACTTTTGTTTTGGGGAAGAGACAGCACTAGTCTGCCTCCTTACCACTTCCTGGACTCTGCTCACTGCAATCTGGGGCACAGGGAGGCTGCAACTCACAAGGACATGGTCTGTCCCCTGCGTCTATGTAGCCCAAACCATTGGTCTTTGATTGCATTGGCCAGGATCCATTATTAGTAGCCAGAAAGCTTTCTCACGTAGTTGAATTGGAGCAAGATGTAACACACTGCATCGAAAAACAAATGCTTATAGAAGCACATGGTGCCATCCCAATTGATCCTTAAAACTTGAACAGTCTACCAGTGCTGGCTGAAGGGTTGTATGTCGTTACAACGCATACTTTTACAACGCATGCCATTACAATGCATTTTTTACAACGCAACATCCATTACAACGCATTCCATTACAACGCATGCCATTACAACGAATTTCCTTAAACTACCATTACAACGCATACTACCTTTACAACACATACCATTATAACACATACCATTACAACGCATAATTTGTAAGTATTGGATAGTGTAGGGGTAAAAATTACTATTCTAACTCCAGGGGGTGCAACAGTAGGGTAGGTGTTGGATAGTGTAGGGGTAAAAATTACTATTCTAACTCCAGGGGGTGCAACATTAGGGTAAGTATTGGATAGTGTAGGGGTACTATGCGTTGTAATGGTATGCGTTGTAATGGTATGCGTTGTAATGGTATGCGTTATAATGGTATGCATTGTAGTGTCATGCGTTGTAATGGATGTTGCGTTATAAAAGTTTTGTTGTAATGGAAGTGCGTTGTAAAAGTTGCGTTGTAAACGTTGTTCCCCGACCGAAGTGCATCAGACACAAAGGAGTGCTCTTTGCTCCCCCAAGGACACAATTATGTCACTAGTATCCCCTTGTAGTTACTAGTAGACCCAAGCTGGGTAACGATCATTTCCCAATCTTAATGTTTGCAGATGATGCTGTCATTCTAGCCCGCACAGGACTGTCAATGCTTCGACTTTTAGAAGACATTGAACTATTTTGTGAAACAAGGAAATTAACAATCAATATACAGAAAACAAAGTTTATGATAATGAAATCCAAAGCCAAATTAAACTCGAACTTCAATATCTATGGTAAACCAATAGAGCCGGTTAAAATCTACAATTACGTGGGCGTTCAGATCGATGACTAGCTTCAATGTGGTGCCCAAGTTTCCAAGTCTAAAGTGATTTTGTCCCAACAGGCTGGAGCAGTTTAGAGATTTGAAAACAAATTCAAGAATTGCCTAATAAAGCCTACACTAACCACATATAAAACCAAAGCTCGCACTTGCTGCTGCCCTTCGAGCGAGCGGCGAAAAACATTCTCACACTTCAAGCTGCTTTGTGCAACGTCACGTGCCCTCCGAAGGAGGTATCTCTGTCCATTGTTTTTTTTTTTTAATTTCACACAAGTAATTGTAAGGCATCCCTAACACTTTGTTACAGAATTGACTGTCCGGAAATGTATCAGGGTATAGCATCCTACATACACCCCTTTTGGAAGGAATAAGAATTGGTCAAAAGGGGGCGTGGCTTAGCGCTCGGAGGAGATGGCGGCGCTGGCGTGAGCGCTCCGTCGTGGCTGGGACACATTAGCGGACCGCGTTTGCTTGCATCCCCACAGACGGAGGATTTAATCGTCGGAAGGTCTCTAGAATGTGTTGAGACCTTTTGCAGGAGCTTTTGTGGTCCCTCGAGCTCCTTTCTGAGCAACGCTCTCCTGGACGTGGCTTCATGACGACCGCGGCTACCATATTGTGCCATACCTCAGTGTGACGCTCCTCACGGATGAAAAGATATCAGATTCGACGGATCCACAGAATGCCTGGTGCCTTCTCCTTTCCTCATGGTGGGCCAATATATTATTACTAAATGACTTTCTTACCGTTGTATAGCCTCCCACTCGCTTTCAACGCTGCCTTTTCTCCTTCTTCATACTAGCGGCCATTTTGTGACTTCACTATTTTTTGAGGCATTCGGTCATACTGCGCTTGCGCAGCTTCACTTGATTACGTCTCACCTTGTGGTGCTTCCTTTTACTGAGGCTTTCCCTCGTTTGCTCCTTTTAGGCACCGAAGACCGAATGTGCCTCTCCCGAATAGGTTATTCAGCTGCCCTCCTTCATGGCAGCTACACTCTCATGTATTTTTCTACAGCATAATCTATTACTATGGTTTCCAGGCGTTGTCCATTAGAAGCTTACACCTTGTTGTTGCTTTTTCCTTCATCAGTCCTCAGCCGCCTTTGCTTCTGACTATGTGACTTTGCCACTCTTTGTTCTATATAGGCCACTTATAACCCATCTTCCATTGTTGTGACTCAGAGACTTCTTTTTTTTTTTCTTTTACTCTCTCAATGCTGACTACCCTTTCTGGAAGCTAGGGGGGTCTTTTTTGTATGTTACTTGGCTACGTTACTGGTAAAGGTTATTTACCTTATGGGCAAACTTACAACAAGTTGCGCCAACATGAACTCAAAGCGCACTTTCATAAAAAATTCAAAGGTTTTTTCAGCATTGGCCCAGTTGGAAGCCTCATAAGAGCCTCCTGTTCATATGTCGAAGATGGTCATAGAGCCCCCTACTCGGATCACCTGGAAGGCTACTGTTAAACGACCAAAGAAGGACCCACCTTCACCATCTGCTTCCGCTTCACCTGCATCTATTGAGTTGTTATTAGACGAAATAAGGGCACTTCACCCTTTTATGGAAGAAACTAATGCTAAATTGCAGATTCTAACTGATAGCTGGATACAAATGGAGGCGAGAGTCGCGTCGGTGGAACGCAATATTTCCTCTCTTCAGGAATCCTCTGTTAAGGTCTCACATATGCACTCTTGGATTTCTTCCCTCCAAAAGCAGGTCGAGGACCTTGAGAACAGAAATCTACGCAATAACCTGCGCATCTACGGCCTGGTGGAGGGCTGTGAGGGGAGTGACCCTATTGCTTTCTTTAAATCTTTTCTCCCTAAGCTCCTACATCTTCCAGAAGATACTGTGCTCAACATACAGAGAACCCACAGGCTTGGTCGAGTTCCTTCGTCTCCTTCTGCCTCGACGAGACCCCGAGGCGTGATCATATATTTCTTGCAATACACTGACCTTTTAAAGGTCCTTTCAGCAGCTAAAACTTCTCCACGACTTACATGGTCTGGGGCCCCCTTGTTTTTCGCGCAGGACTACGCTAAAGCCACGGCCAATCGTCGTAAAGCCTTTTTGGATATGAGACCTGACCTGCGATCCATTGGTGCCAGATATGGTCTTTTCCACCCCTGTCTTTTTAGGGTTACATACAACAATAAGACGACAAGATCCTGTGCGACTTCAGAGCTTTCTGAATTCCTGTCGAGGAGCCAACATGGATACTTCTGGTCCCTCTTCTTCATTCCCTCCATGACTCTTCTGACTATTGAAGTCTCTCTCATTTTGAATTCTCATGTTCCACACATGAGTTTGCCAATTGCATCATTGGTTCACATGAATTGTGTAACAGTTCTTTTTTCATGTTGATCCTGTTGTTCATAATCTCCACTGTTTATTCCCCTTTGTTTGCTGTTCTCGGGGATATGACCTCCTTGAGGTTTTTGATTTTTCTCTTGTCTTTTCTCCTAACGCTCTCCTCTTGTTTTCCACAGATCATATACCATGTTTCGTGTGTCCCCAGTTGGATGGCTCGCTGACCCTGACCGTCTTGTCTCCTCTCGTTGGCTCTACTCCCCCTCCTTACAAGTTTGGTTTCTTTTCCTGGTTGTGATTCCTCATCTCCCCTTCCTGTAAGTAAGTTTCCTTCCCTTATTGAAATTTTAGCTTTTGTTTCTGTCCCCACCTCCTCTTCCCTGTTACCCTTCCTACTTGCTCTCTTCTTAAAGGTTCAGAAAAGGGGGTGGTGATGGACTGGGCCAGGGACAGACTAATTTGTATGTAGCCAGGTTCTGAACTGGGATGGTGCAGTGAGCTAAAAAACGGTGATGGATCAAGCCCTGATCTTTTGACTGGGTATGAGTGTTCTGTTTAACTCAGATGCTCTGTCCATCACCACCCCCTTTTCTGAATCGTTTTGGCCACTATAGGAGTGGCAGGGTATGCTCAGATGTGAGTCCCTTGCTCACTGCACCATTAGGATTCAAGCAAGCCGGGCCGAAGACGGCTGCAATGCCAGAAACCGGTCCCCGGAAGCTTGTTTCCTTTCCAGTAAAGAATTGGCTTGGTAGTTTGGTCTGCCCTGTTCCCATGATGCACTGGGCCAGGGACAGACTAATTTGCATGTAGCCAGGTTCTGAACTGGGATGGTGCAGTGAGCTAAAAAACGGTGATGGATCAAGCCCTGATCTTTTGACTGGGTATGAGTTTTCTGTTTAACTCAGATGCTCTGTCCATCACCACCCCCTTTTCTGAATCTCTTCTTAAAGGTGTCACTTCTTTTCTATCGTTTTCAGTTTCTTTCTTTTCATCTATTTTCTATTTCATCATCTTCTCTACTTATCCTTCATTCATCTTTTCTGGTTCTTCTTTACTCTGAGGTTTTCTCTCATTGTAGTTGATATCTTTTTTCTAATTGTTTTTAATGTCAGTTTGTATTGTTTCATGGAACGTTAAAGGTCTTAACTCTCCCATTAAGAGACAACGCATTCTCTCTCACCTTGCCAAATTGAATGTGGATCTCGCTTTCCTGCAAGAGACTCATTTATCTGAAGCGGAATCTGTTAAGCTTAAAAGAGGCTGGGTGGGGGAGGTGTGTTTTGCTCCTGGAGATGGCAAACGTAATGGTGTTGGTATTCTTATCCGTAAATCTCTTACTTACTCCTTGTTGGCTACTGAATCGGATTCTGATGGTAGGTGGCTGTATGTCAAGCTTTCCCTGAGGGGTGTTCCACTCTCCCTTCTTAATGTTTACGCCCCCACTGGCGGTGACCCAATATTTTGGCACAAGATGGCTACTCGCATCACTAATTTTGTTGATGATAATTTCATTATGGCAGGGGACTATAACCAGCCTCTTGATTCATTTTTGGACTGAAACTCCAAAGCTTCCTTCGTCCCAAACAAGTCTCACAAACTCTTTACCCACGCAGTGTCACAGCATAAACTTATTGATGCTTGGCGTCTGTGTAATCCAACGGCCAAAGAGTTCACCTTTTATTCTCCCTCTCACCATTCCCAATCTTGCATTGATTACATTTTTGTATCCCATCATCTCTCACAGTCTCTTACTCATGCAGAAATTGGCCCCATTCTATTGTCTGATCACGCCCCAGTTTCTATTAATATTGATATCCTACCCAAAGTCATTGGACCTAAGAGATGGCGTTTCAATAATTCCTTGCTTTTATATCCCAAATTTACCGCCTCCTTCACTGACTTTTTTAATGAATATTTTACATTTAATGATACTCCTTCTATTCCTACTCACACTATTTGGGATGCATTTAAAGCCACAGCTAGGGATTTTATCATCCGTTATGTGGCTAAGAAACGGAAGACTGCACATGCATACACTAGTGACCTTCTCCACAAAATCAAGGGCCTGGAGCACTCCTACTATACCTCTCACTCAAAGGAAAGCTTGACAGCACTTATTGACGCCAAGTTGAAATTTAATTAAAAAATCCACAGAGGACGCCTCTCTCTACTTGTTAAAATCTAGTTCAAAATGTTATGGTGGGAGAAACAAAGCAGGGAAAATTCTGGCTAAATATTTGAAAATCAAACACAATAAATTAAATGTTGAATCTGTATTTGATGACAATGCTGTTCTTAGACATACAGACAATGATAGTCTAGATGCATTCTTCCGCTTCTACTCTACCCTTTATTCCTCTGAGACCCATCCTACTCCACAATCTCTCTCTGATTTTTTCTCTACTATTCGCCAACCAGACCATTTTCCTATTGACTTAACCTCTTTGGAATAGGACATCTCCCAGCATGAATTACTCTCCGCCCTTAATTCTCTCAAAAAAGATAAAGCTCCAGGGCCCCATGGATTCACTGTTGAGTTTTATCTTCATTTTTCTAAATTACTAATGCCTAAATTACATTCCCTTATAGATTCTTTTGTTACCCTTGGCAGCTCTTCAGGTACCTTTTCTGATGCGTATGTTTGTATCATTCCTGAGGAAGGGAAAGATACTCGATATTGTAAAAACTATAGACCAATCTCCCTTGTCAATATTGATTATAAGATTTATGCTAAATCCCTTGCAGCTCGGTTAGACCCCTTTTTACCTGAATTACTTGGCCCCGAGCAATCTGGATTTGTTAAGGGACGCTTTATTACTGATAACACTAGACTTCTTTTTAATGTTTTGTCTAAATCTCCACGCTTTCAAGATTCTCTGGCGGCTATTGCCTTAGACGCAGAGAAGGCGTTTGATAGGGTAGAATGGACCTATCTTTTCTCTGCCCTTAAATGGTTTGGTTTTGGCCCCAAATTTATGTCCCTCATTTCCTTTCTTTATTCCAATCCCAGAGCAGCGGTCTGTGCAAATGGTCTGGTTTCCTCCTTTTTTGAGTTGGGTAGAGGTGTGCGACAAGGTTGTCCTTTATCCCCTTTTCTCTTTAATTTAGCCTTGGAACCCTTTCTCTCCAAACTTAGGCAAAATCCTGATTTATACTGCTTTCAGGCATCACACTCTCACATTAAACTCGCCGCTTACGCAGATGACATTTTGCTCTTTATTTCCAACCCTACTGTCTCTATTCCTGCCTTCCTTGCTGAAGTACGTGAGTTTTCGCAGATTTCTGGATATAAGCTGAACAATGACAAATGCGAAATTTTCCCCTCACGAAATATACCTTCAAACCTGATTTTGTTGCTTCTAATTTCACTCGGAGTTCCTCTCACATCAAATACTTAGGTTTACATGACACTCCCTCCATTGCCGATACGGTCTCACTCTGTCTCAACAAATGTACCCAGAAATTTTCCGTTGTCACCACCAAATGGCATCCACTCTATCTTTCATGGTAGGGACGCCTTGATACTATTAAAATGATGCTATCCCCCATTGTTTTGTATACTATTTCTAATATTCCAGTTCCTATTTCCATGAAGTTCTTTAAGAAGATTAACACCATTCTTTCTTCTTTTCTTTGGTCAAGCAAAAAACCCCGTATGTCTCTCTTTAGACTAACACGTCCTAAATCTGAGGGGGCTGTCAATTTTCCTGACTTTCCAACCTATCACAAGGCTTTTCTTCTGCCCCAGGCCTCCTTTTGGTTGCGAGATCCTGACGAGCATTGTCCTTTATGGGTTACTGTGGAGCCTCTCTCTCTCTTTACTTTTGCTGAATTTCTATCTTTCTCTCGTAAACCACAGCTAGCATCCACTCCCATACACAAATTCACTGTCAAGCTACTCCTAGCCTCCTCCCCGGTCCCTCCCTCCTCTGTAGATGATTTTTTTATTCACTACCATTTGGCATAATAAAAGTCTCCTTATCAATAACAAACCTTTTTTTTGGAAATCTTGGAGGTAAAAGGGTTTAATTTGGGTTTCTCAACTTTTTTCTCATTCCACTTTTTTATCTTTTTCGACATTACGCCACTCTTTTAATCTTCCTGCTTCCTTTGCTCGTAAATATCTTATACTTAAAGCAGTGGACATGTCTACTTACACCCAGATCCAGCACTCTCACAATCACTCTCCATCTCCTAACCCCACCTCACAACTTTACTCCTTCTTGACTGCTTCCTCTAAGCCTCTCTCATTTACACATTTCTTCGTGCCATACCTTCTCCTCGTCCAAAGTCTAGGGTAGAGGAGCAATGGGAATATGACTTTAATACTTCTTGGCCTATTTCTTTATGGGATAAGTTATGGACCAAGATTCGCAAATCCTCTAGGTCTGCCACTTTAACACAGACACTATTTTTCATTTACAATAGACTTCTTTTTACAACACACTTGCTTAGTAAGAACTTCCCTTCTGCCCCTGACTTCTGTTGGTCTTGCTATACACCCAATGCAACTCTATTCCACATGCTCTTCTCTTGCACCATTGTTCATGATTTCTGGAAACAAATTTGGACCCAAATCAATGATATTTTTCACACTCAAATCCCTTTTTCTTTTATTAACATTTTCTTAGGCAGTCTTTCCCCTTGTTGGGCTCATGTCACTTTTGATGTGCGAATCATTGATTTACTATTAGCAGTTGCATTCCAACAAATTACTGTTAACTGGAAGAATTTTACGAATATCTTGTTTAAAGCAATGTTTGTCATAACCACAGGTTGGATACTGCCTTTGTTTTTCCTCTTCATATGGCAATGAAACGCACCACTTTATGTGTTCCTGTAACATTGTACCTTGATACTTGTGCTAAAAATTCATTTCATTTATCACCCATTCAGCAAGAAGTCTCCAAACCTCCCTGATTGACCTTACTGTTCCTAAGTATTTTCTTGTCTATTAGATTTTACTATTGTACACTGTTTATTCCTTTATTGTATAGCCTCATACTATCTTCATAACCAATATACCTTTTGGTATTCCTGCAGTGTTTTCCTAGATTGTTTTTGCTTCTTTTCTGTATCACATGTGTATATTGTATTGACACCTTTTATTACTTAATAAACTCTTTTTGAACTTAAAAAAAAAAGAATTGGTCAAACTGTTGAGCCGTGAAAGTAACATACACAGCAAGATAGGGAAATAAACACTTCTAGCTGTTATTCTTGCCAGGAACATTTGACTGCGAAGGGGTCAACTTGCACTTGCACTTTTACTGCAACAACAGTGACTGAGGCATTGTGTAATTTTTTAAGTGAAGTGAGTGGTTGATCAGCACTGGCAGTTGCCCTGCATAGCTGGTTATAGTAGTACCACTCCACCTCTGGCACGGATACATCCTGTCCTGGCTTTGCCCTACCTGGTTGCACTTTTACTACCTCGGCATTGACAAAGCCATTGAGAGGGACTAACACTTTAAAATCGTCAGCCCTATTAACTGACAATCTTGTACAGCACTTTCTCCGCTGTCTGTACTGTTATAATATGATTTCTTGCCCGTTTTTACCAGGCAGAGTTTTTGCACAATAAATCTTTATCTAATTATTTAGTCGATACGCCTTTTCTACACTTTCTGCACCAGAGCTGCACCTTTGTTTTATTTGCATTGCTACTTGCTAATGTGTGCCTCCAGCTTAGAAACATTGCATTTTAACAGCAGTATGCCGGAGGACACTACTTCTGTTACATTTTTTGGATTAGCCCTTTAAGTCTTCCTCGAAGTAATGTGGATTAACTGAAAATGTACCAGTATGCAGTTTATATACACTATAACTCATATTTTAGTATGTAGAAGGGAGGCCTTCGCTATATTGGGAATATGCTTATGGGGATGGTTGTAAAATGTTGTATTACATGGCGTGTGTATTATTTAAATGTCTTACATGCTCTTGGGTAAATCTGTAACATACATTTCATGCTCAATTATTGCATGGCTTTATTGCAAAGCAGAAACAATAAATACATGGTAAAAGGTAAACAAATATATACTTAACTATAGAATTTGTTAGTTCACAATTATTAATTTGAACTGATCGAATCATTAAATTGTGGCACTTACATGGAATGAAATTAGGAGAGCAAACATACCCTGATATTCCCTTTGGTTTGTTTTATGTAAACTTGTTTAATGACCCGCTAAATGTGCTTTTTGGAATATGTTTCAAAACAATATCTGCCTTACCTTGGCTTCACGTTAGTAGTGAGGAGCACTTGCTTTAGAGCTTTGGCTTCAGCACCTTGATCATAGGCCCATATTATGCAAAGAGTGCATTTTCATTGTTTGTTTCGGACGCACCTTTCAAAAGGTTTGCCCAGCGTAAACAATGAAAATGTGCCGCATTATGGTAAATGTGCTACCTCCAGGGGAGCCGGGATCTCGTGCTGCCCTGGGGGCAGCACAATTCTGTGACAAATAGAGCGGCTGCTTTGAAGTCACTCAGTGTTTTCACAGTGAAGATGGCAACACACCTGCACTTTTAAAGAGGGATTAGAGATCTCAGATGCGCATTTTATGGATTTTAGCGAGCATGCTATTTTAGTTTCTGAATTAGTCTTGACTGGCAGGGAAAAGAGTGGCATTCAAGTCATAGACCTCCCCTTATTGGCTAGGAAAAATAAATTTCAACTTAAGTGGGCTCAAGTTGATAGCCATAAGTTGATTCTGGAAATAATAACCTCCACTCTGACTAGTATTAAGACATGCCTAGATGTAGGAACGACCCCAACTGTACTGGTCTCTTCTTTTGTGGACCTATTGGAACATGTAAGGTGGTACTGACCCGTCGGATTTGCGATACAAACACCAGAGTCAAAGGTTGGTTTGACCCCACCTGCTCAAAGACCAGGAAGGCCCTAAATGTTGCTCTTTCAGCCCAAGCAAGAAATAAGGGCCAGATAGCATTACTTCGCACCCAATCCCTACTGGCGAGAGCTGTCATAGGGAGAGAACATTGAGGGAGGAGATTTGGGAAAAGCTTGGTCAAGCAACAGCTTCAGACAATTGTCGAGAGTTCTGAGGTATAATTAATTCACTGTATTTTAAAACCCAGAAGGACCCAATTTTAGACACCAATGCTGGAGAAGAGGATTGGGTGGAACACTTTGTTAAACATTTTTCACCCACCGACTCTATTGCCCAACAACCCATCTCTGTACCCCCAACTATGCAGGATATTTTATCATTCTCACTTATTGAAGTGAGAGATGGGCTATGGGCATGTAATTCAGGGAAGGCTGCTGGACCCGATGGGGTCCCAATAGATTTTCTTCAAAATAACCATAATGAATTATGTATCCCCGTACTGACCAATGTCTTCAACAAGGACCCCCTCCTTCATGGAAAACCAGTGTAGTTGTGCCAATACATAAAAAGGGAGACAGAGGAAGTCGCAAAGATTATAGACCAATATCACTTTTGGATACAACTGCAAAATGTATGGGCCGCCTCCTCCTACCTAGGTGGGAGGCCTGGGCATTAGATAAGGAAATACTAATGCAGCCGCAATCTGGGTTTCAGCTGGGCAAAGGCACGGTAGACCAGTGTTTGAACCTTTCACTCCTAATAGATAAGTATGCCATGGCTAATGGTGGGAAAATCTATCTTGCTTTCCTGGATCTCTCAGCAGCATTCAACTGCGTTTCCCACCCTAAGCTCTGGCATATTATGAAAGGGATGTGGATCGAGCAGCCTATAATCGATTTCATCAGGGACCTATATACTGATGCTTTGGCATCAGTCAGATACGGGAGAAATGGTGAATGCCCCGTCGACCATTCAAAATCTTGAGGGGGGTCAGACAGGGCTGCGTCCTCGCACCGTTCCTCTTTTCTATTTACACGAACGGTGGGGAGAAAACCCTGCTCGGTGTAACACTGGAACTTCCTGTATTTGACTCTGCTCAGCTGCCAATCTTGGCTCATGCCGATGACGCGGTCTTGATCGCTATAACAAGGATAGGACTACAACGCCTTATTACTGCTTATAAGGCCTTTATAAGCAGACTAGACCTGAAAGTAAACCAGACAATATCATTTGCAATTATTGCAGGAGGGAGTGCTCAAGATAAACCACCTTATCTTTGTACGGAAACAGGAAAAATAGAGGTCATTGACTCCTTCCCATATTCAGGGGTACTTTTTGATAACAAACAAACATGGTCACAGCTAGATGAGGAGAGGGTCTTGGGTATGGAGAGGAGCCTAGCAGCGATAAAAGCATTTTTATACAGGATGGGTGCAAAATCACTAGCCGTCATCAAGTATATTTATCATGCCAAAACTAAGTCTGCTGCCACCTACGGGGATGGTGTTTGCGGTATGGCCCATGTCGATCGACTTCAATCGATTGAGAACACTTTTTTTAAATCACTGGTGTCCCTTACAGGATCCACCTCAGATTTTATATTACACGAGGAGTTGGGCTTACCTTATATCACAGATGGAAATAGACTAGCCCAGATCTTGTTATGGGACTCAATTTGGTGTAGGAACACAGTGCCCTTAACCAAAAAAATAAAAGAGACTGTCTTAGCCTAGAAAACTATAAAATAATTAGATGGTTAAATTATGTCAAACAGGAATTGTCCGTGATTGGGATGAAAGGACTATTTGATGACCCAACAGACTGTAGACTGATGTTACGACGCAGACTAGTGGAAACTTTTACAACAATGGCCCAATATAATCGTAAGCAGAAGAATTATAGAAAAAAGTCTGTCCTTAAATATCAGTTAGCTCCTTCTATCTTAGAGGGATGATACTCCTACCTCCTCCATCGCAACATAAATTCATAATATTGTGTTTTTGCCTGAACATGATACCATTGATGTTGGGCTTCCAGCCGGAAAGATTTAACCACTCAGAGTTGTCTCTCTGTCCATGTGACATGAATTCCCCTCAAACTGACCTCCACCTAATTTTGTTTGTGGATTTTATCCCAGGGAAAGAAAAAAGTATATTATCCCAATCTTAAAGCCCCATGATTTTAAACGAATGCAGAGTGGCACTGTATTTTTTAAAATAACTTTCTAGCCCCTTAGTCTGTATTTCATTGGCGTCATTTTTATGGCATGTATGAAAATGAGAAAGTCTTTTGAATATTAAGTGGCACAGGCATCTATTGACTTAGACTTCTACTACTTTTATCTTTAACCCGCTTTAACCCATTTTTTAGCTTGCATCTGTGTATGTATATACTGAATTTCTATAAAGATTTTTATCATTTCCTGAAATGTTTTGTCTCTCTGGAATACATGAATTGTAACAGCATAATGGTTATTGGTGTAATTTAAAGCTCTTATCTTCTTTTAATGTACTTTTATGATCGTATTTCACAATGATTGAATAAAGATAAAGAATCGAAACAATAAATAAATGGTAAAAGGTAAACAAACATATACTTAACTATTGAATTTGGTAGTTCACAGTTATTCATTTGAACTGATCGAATCATTAAATCTGTGGCCCATACATGGAATGAAATTAGAAGAGCAAACATACCCTGATATTCACTTTGGTTTGTTTTATGTAGACTTGTTTAATAACCTGCTAAATGGGCTTTTTGGAATATGTTTCAAAACAATATCTGCCTTGCCTTGGCTTCACTTTAGTAGTGAAGAGCCCTTGCTTTAGAGCTTTGGTTTCAGCACCTTGTTGCATTTACTAATAGGCCCATATTATGCAAACGGCACATTTTCATTGTTTGTGTCAGACGCACGTTCTAAACGGTTCACCCAGCGTAAACAATGAAAATGTGCCGAATTATGGTGAATGAGCTCCCTCCAGGGCAGCCACGATCTCGTGCTGCTCTGGGGGCAGCACAATTCTGTGAAAAATAGAGCGGCTGCTTTCATGACACTCAGTGTTTTTACAGTGTAGGTGGCAACACGCCTGCACTTTAAAGAGGGATTAGAGATCCCCTTGCAGGCGGGTGCAGTTTAGTGTCTGCACCCACCTGCAAGGGGATGCTGGTGGGTCCATGGGACCCCCCCTTTCCAACCTCCAGGGGGCTGCCATCAAGGGTGGCACTACCAGTGTGTCACCTTTTAGGTGGCGCACTGGTTGTGCCCCTCTGCATAGCTTTTTTGCCTCTCCTCCCGTGTATGTAATACGGCGCGGGCGCAGAGGCAAAGTGATTCCCTCATATGCATGGGGCCACACCTCCATGCAAATGAGGGAACGCCCTCTGAAGACAGCAATGGCGTTTTATGTGGGCCAGTGCTATCAGTATTACTGAAGGGCACGTACAAGCGTATGCGGCCCCTTCTGTAATATCAAAGTGTCCCTGGGAGCACAAAGCGAGTGCAAACCCCTGTTAAAAAGGGCACTTATATAATACAGCCCATAGAGCAAGTCCCCACTATTATGCCTGGCTCATAGGACACGGTTTTAGGAAAAGGTAAACGGCAAATAAGTAGTCAAAACGACTTCAAATTCATTACACCATGAGCCATCTGAAACTAATTTCAAGAGCTTCAGTGTTGAACTTTGCAAAGAAATAGAGCAACCAAGACGGTATTAGCTGGAGACAGTGCAATACAGTCTAGTGCCTCAGAACCATAGTGCTGTCCTCTGATGTGGCAGGAAATCCATGTAATTTGCAAAGATCAAGATGCCAAGAAAGTGGATATATGCTGTATCAACATTCGAATGTTAATGAGACACTCAAGATGATTCGTGAGCGGACACAATGAGCTCTACATTCGAAATAAACCCAGGAACTTTAACTAAATAATATTTATTGCCACTGAAGGACAATATCGGGCAGGTTGAATAGACTATGGGTAAACTTTCATCCACTCACCATGTATGCGATGTAGGAGGAATGCCTTGGAGTTTGAAGATGCTTCTCTTAAAGGTTTTAGACATCTGGATGTTTGTCTTTTGTATCATAACAAGTCTCCTATGTTGGAAACCCCCAAGGCGTTTTGAAATACAATTTATTCAAGAGCAGAAATTATGACTTTACATATATCCGCCAGGAAGTCTCTCAGAATGTCTATGCCCTCCCCATCATCGGAAAGGCCAAGGATTGTCTGGCGTTGCTTTACATTTAGAATGTAACGACCTGTAATGGACTGAAAGCAGTGATAACAGACCAAGGTACAATGCGATACAAAAACAAAACGGATGGTTCAAGTAATTACTGCGTCCAAGTATTTGTCTTCACTTTCCTTTAGCCGTAACCGTCTGAAAGCCTATGTGACTATACCAGAAAAAGATGTCCTGGGCCTAGGAAGGAAGCAGCAGGGGAATTAAATGTTGATGAGGTATGCTTTTGTTTTTGAAAGCAGGCACCAGAACCAACTGTGCAGCGGTCATGGAGAAAGAATTCCAGGCCTTGGAGGTAATCATGGAATATGCATCCTTGCATGCCTTGTAGAATCCAAGCACAACAAGTAGGCCAGTTATGGTGGAGCGAAGTGCCTTATCTGTGCGAATAATGGGTCTGCACACATTCCATTAGACTTGGTATCACAGATCTCAAAGGAGAGGAGTTAAGTGCAGGGATGGGCAGAGTGCATTTTACTAAGTGCGTTAGGTCTGTGTGTGGCATGAATTCTCTATTGTGTTATTGACCAACATACCACACTTTCTACTGTTTGGCTAAAGGTCACAAAGCTGAAAAAATGTTTTGTTTGTCTATGACCTGCATAAGCATCTGGAGGCAGGGAGAAGAATATGTCAGCCTCACAGGGGTGAGACAGGGCTTTGAGAAAATCCAAATACAGCAGTAGGTACCTGAGTTTGTTTATCATGTGCATAGAGCTCATTGGTAGGACCTATTTCCCCATGAGAGCCTTAAGGTCATTCATACCAGGACAGGCCTTTCCGGGCAATTTTAGTCTTTAGTCCTGGAGAAGTGTGGCTCACTGGTTAGAGGAGGCAGACCCTGATGCAGAGGTCAGACCCGGGACCAGGGTTCAATTCCCGACGCGGCAGGGTCTTGAGCTCAAAATGTCCACGGACTCGATAATTCTCGCCTCGGTGCCTACTCGAATCATGAGTTCACACTCTGCAACTCTGGGCAATAGCTTGCTTAATCTCCACTATGGCCCCACTGTGATGGGATGCCTGGTCTTCACCTTGGGGATGCCCAGTAGGGGTTATCTCGCAAGGAAAGCCAGGACGGGTTCCCAAAGCAAGCGCTAAGAGACCTGTCGGTGATTTGGCGCTATATAAATCGAAATTAACATAACAGTCTGTTCGGTTTTGAATCATGGAAAAGCAAGGGTTCTTGGCCTTAAAATTGCTTTTGTTTTCAATAGCTTTCACCTACCTGCCCTCGATTTCCATAACTTGCCAATCCTTTGCAATACTCTTGAAGTTACAGATGCAGATCTTGTGCTTCTCATCCAAAGGTGAGAGGTAACAGTGTCAGGAAGTTCAGAATAAATAAGATAAAATAATGTTTCCACTGGTTTGAAAAGACTTCTCCTCACTTACTTCTAAAATGATTCTATGAATATTATAACATTGTCCTTGTGCGGTAGTGTAAATACATTTCTATTTTGAAATATGCTTGACTCAATATCTGTTATTTGCTGAGTTCTGGCTTTCCAATTTGAAACCATTAATTAAGTTGCAAGCTGGAGTCAGTTATTGTTGGGACTGGCAGGAAAGCTTTCAGCTCACCTCAGGGGTGTCCTGGCTCCAATTGCAGGCATGCTGGCACGCTCTGAATCTAGAACGCTCGCGATCAAATTTAATGGCCAGAATGTGCAACCATATATTTTTCTTTGCCATTTCCTAGAACATAAACAGAATGAACGACTAATATAAATGTCGTACTTATTTTAACGACCAATCCTTTATTTCCAAATGTTAATAGCAAAAGCCGATTGTATTTATTAAAAACAGAAAAGTTCGCGTAGGTTACTTATGCCAAAGTTATAGAAAGAACAGCTGATCACAGTTTTGAAAAGTTAGCAAACTTAAGACGGCGTGATATATGGTAAACTGGCACAAATGAGACTTCTTTTCTACTTTGCTTCGTTTAAAATTAGCGCAGCACAGTAGAGGAATGTAGGAAATGTTTTTGGCCGGTCTTTTAACACGTCTACAATCGTAATTGGATGGGTACAATATCACAAATTTAGAATTTTGATAAATTGCCAAAAAAAAAAGAAATTTCTGCGATTTCATGTACTTTTTCATATTTTTTGAGTAGGAAAATTCTGCTGGAGCAGAAAGGAATTATTTTGCCTCGATCACCCTCTTGCCTTAATTTTGCATGTCATTTGTATGTGAGTAATGCCCTTATGAACAAAAGTTACACAAGACATTGGCAAATCCTTTTTGCATAATATGTGTGAGTGATTCAATATCCTGTTCTATTAGTTGCTCCTGGTGCACTTATTGTGTTTGTGTGTGCTTTTATGGCTTTCATTAGCCGAATAAGGAATCTTTTGACTTGTGAAGGGAAGCATAATATTGTTCAATGTTTTGAAAAAAAAACACATAATTTTACCAAGCCCTAATCTACATTTTCATTTTGCAGATACGCCCTACCTTCATCTCTCCTGTCTGATTGAGATTCGATTTTAAGGAGCACTGTTAGACCTGGCATCCTTTGCATTGTTTCCCCTGCCTTTTCGCTTTAAGATCTTCTGTTGTTTTTGCTGGCTTTAGGATTCTGGACACTTTACCACTCCTAACCACTGTTAAAGTGCATGTACTCTCTTCTCAAAACATGGTATCATTGGCTTTTCCACAATTGGCATATTTAATTTAGTTATAAGTCCCTAGTAAATTGCAGTACATGTGCCCAGGGCCTGTAAATTAAATGCTACTAGTGGGCCAGCAACACTGATTGTGTCACTCACGCAAGTAGCCCTTTAAACATCTCTCAAGTCTAACAGTGCAGAACCTGTGTGTGCAGGCTTATACTGCCATTTTAACCTGCCAAGTTAACCCTCTTGCAAGGACCAAACCATTCTTTTTAATTGATATAAGTGACTCATCATGTAGGCCCTCGAAAATCCAAGGGCAAGGTGTAGTGTATTTAAAAAGTAGGACATGTACTTTTAAGTTTGACATATTCTGGTAGTGAAAAACTCTTACATTTGTTTTTCACTACTGTAAAGCCTTTCTCTCCTGTAGGATAACATTGGGATTTCCTTATTACACCGTATAAGTATAATTTCCAATTGGGAAGAGATTGGACCACCCCGTTTGGTGTCTCTGGATTCGCAATTTAAAATCACAACTTAGGGTGCAGTCAGATTTCAATTTGTAATTCTGAAAATTATGCTTTTATAAAGTTGTGTAGCAGAGAAGTCAGACAGGACCTGTGTTATTTTGACGTTTCTGAGTTTAACGCTAAACCAAACTATTTCTTTTCATTTGATCTGGTACTTTATTTATACTTTTTTCTTTAACTTTTTTTAAAGACTTTGTCACATATTTGAAACAGAAAGTGACAATAAAGTCAATATACAGAAAGTACTTATGTGCATGTGAAAAACATTAAACAATACAATTGTGTTCAAGCTACACAATATAAATAACCATTGATGTGAAAAAATCATTAGTGTGAGAGATCATAAAAAAAACATCCTAATATCTTAGAAGTCTTATATTGTCTATTGCATCTAAGACAAAATCCTATTTTACATATTGATATTATTTCATAAATATTCTATTTCAATTATGAAATGCAGTGCATTCTGGGCATTATGGTTTTTATATTTTCTGTCATGCTGTTCAAACCAATAGTCGTGCTATTAAATTTAAGAATTAAATATGCTTCTTTCCATAGTAGCATGTTCTCTATATCCATTGGACTTTTTGAAGGTTTAAAGCTGGCCAATATTGTCCATTTAAATTGAGTTTCATTGTGGCCTTTTTTCAACAAAATGTTCAACCATCGTTGCAGTGATAATTTTTTTCTTTATTCTGGACCGGTGCTGGGTGATTCTTGTATTGACGTGTTCATTGGTTTTCCCTATATAGATTTTTTGACATGGGCAAATTATGGCGTAAACAGCATTTTTCATCTTACAATTAGTAAACTCGATATGTTTCCATCTGATGCTCCCATGTACAAATTCTGTGCCTTCTATGGTGTTTCCGTAGGCTGTGCAGTTTCCCCATTTTCGATGTCCTTCACTAGGCTTCAAGTTCCACTGAGTCAATAAGTTGCTTTTAGGTTTGGGAAGAGCGGTATCAGCTCTAATTATTTGCTGGCCAATACTTGGATTCTTTTTTCCATGCGAAGAGTGGTTTGGGGAACGGGCATTTTAGATTTTCCAATAAGTGCCAGTTCTTCAAGATGGTTTGTCTAAATTTATTAGTGTCTGGGCCATAAGTTGAAACACACACTAATCTTTCCAAGGTCTTTTTCTCTTTCACTTGGAGAAGGCATTCTCTGGGCGTGAATCGAGCTCTTTGGCTGAATGTTTTAGCAATTTCATTGAATAACCTCTCTTTTGCATTTCTTTACAAAAGAGCGCTGCATGTTCTTCAAACTCTGACGTTTTGGAACAATTTCTCCTTATTCGAACTAGCTGCCCATAAGGGAGATTCTCCTTTAGGTTCTTCGGGTGGGCACTTTTATAGTGTAAAATTGACAATATAAGACTTCTAAGATATTAGGATGTTTTTTTGATGATCTCTCACACTAATGATTTCTTTTCACATCAATGTTTATATTGTGTAGCTAGAATACAATTGTGTTGTTTAATGTTTTTCACATGTACATAAGTATTTTCTGTATATTGACTTTATTGTCTCTTTCTGTTTCAAATATGTGACAAAGTCTTTAAAAAAAAGTTAAAGAAAAAAGTATAAATAAAGTACCAGATCAAATGAAAAGAAATAATTTGGTCTAGCGTTAAACTCAGAAACGTCAAAATAGCACAGGTCCTGGCCGACTTCCCTGCTACACGTTAATAAACGGCCCAGCCAGAGCCTGGTCCATTGGGCCTAACTCCCCTTGATACCGCTTTTATAAAGTTGGCATTTTCTAAAAGTAACCATTTGGAACCCAGGATCTCTGATAAATGCTAGTTTTTTCCTCCAGGCCACAATATTGGGAATAACTAACCAGTATTTTGCTTTTACCCATGGCCCTTCCCTTGACTCAATTACTTTATATACATTCTTCTAGGGTTACTACAAGCCTTTCCACCCTGGCAGTGCATGAGGCACATCATTGCCAAAACAGAAGTATGTTATTACAAATTGTGAACAGTATGTTTATATGTTTGTTTTGTCTTGTAATGTTTGCTCACAAGTGTTTCTTTCTTTTTACCAATGTTTTTAACAATTAACCAAGCTTTCTCAAAATAGAGTAGTCTGATTTGTTCCAAGGTGTCACACTGGATACAAGCACTAATTAAAATGTTTTACTACTAAGGGCACTGACACAAACTACAGAGGAACGCATTGATTTAAGCACTGTATATGGTTTGGACCTGCCCACGTGAGAGGTGGTACAAAAGGGGGTGGTGATGGACGGAGCATCTGAACCAATCAAACACTCACACCCAGTCAAAAGATCTGGGTTTGATCCATCACCGTTCTTTAGCCCACTCTGCCACCCCAGTTCAGACATGGCTGTATGCAAATCAGTCTGACCCTGTGCCTCATGGGAACAGTCCAGCCCGAACTGCCAAGCCATGCCTTCCCTGGACCGGAAACAAGCTTCCGAGGACCGGTTTCTGGCATTCCAGCCGTCTTCAGCCCGGCTTGCTTGAATCCAGTGGCAAAGTGAGCAAGGGACTCACGTCTGAGCATAACCTGCCACACTTATGGCGGCCAAAGCGGTACAAAAGGGGGTGGTGATGGACGGAGCATCTGAACCAATCATACACTCACACCCAGTCAAAAGATCTGGGTTTGATCCATCACCGTTCTTTAGCCCACTCTGGCACCCCAGTTCAGACATGGCTATATGCAAATCAGTCTGACCCTGTGCCTCATGGGAACAGTCCAGCCCGAACTGCCAAGCCATGCCTTCCCTGGACCGGAAACAAGCTACCGAGGACCGGTTTCTGGCATTCCAGCCGTCTTCAGCCCGGCTTGCTTGAATCCAGTGGCAAAGTGAGCAAGGGACTCACGTCTGAGCATACCCTGCCACACTTATGGCAGCCAAAGCGGTACAAAATGGGGTGGTGATGGACAGAGCATCTGAACCAATCAAACACTCACACCCTGTCAAAATATCTGGGTTTGATCCATCACCGTTCTTTAGCCCACTCTGCCACCCCAGTTTAGACATGGCTATATGCAAATCAGTCTGACCCTGTGCCTCATGGGAACAGTCCAGCCCGAACTGCCAAGCCATGCCTTCCCTGGACCGGAAACAAGCTTCGGTGGACCGGTTTCTGGCATTCCAGCCATCTTCAGCCCGGCTTGCTTGAATCCAGTGGCAAAGTGAGCAAGGGACTCATGTCTGAGCATACCCTGCCACACTTATGGCGGCCAAAGCGGTACAAAAGGGGGTGGTGATGGACGGAGCATCTGAACCAATCAAACACTCACATCCAGTCAAAAGATCTGGGTTTGATCCATCACCGTTCTTTAGCCCACTCTGCCACCCCAGTTCAGACATGGCTATATACAAATCAGTCTGACCCTGTGCCTCATGGGAACAGTCCAGCCCGAACTGCCAAGCCATGCCTTCCCTGGACCAGAAAATAGCTTCCGAGGACCGGTTTCTGGCATTCCACCCATCTTCAGCCCGGCTTGCTTGAATCCAGTGGCAAAGTGAGCAAGGGACTCACGTCTGAGCATACCCTGCCACACTTATGGCGGCCAAAGTGGTACAAAAGGGGGTGGTGATGGACGGAGCATCTGAACCAATCAAACACTCACACCCAGTCAAAAGATCTGGGTTTTATCCATCACCGTTCTTTTGCCCACTCTGCCACCCCAGTTCAGACATGGCTATATGCAAATCAGTCTGACCCTGTGCCTCATGGGAACAGTCCAGCCCGAACTGCCAAGCCATGCCTTCCCTGGACCGGAAACAAGCTTCCGAGGACCGGTTTCTGGCATTCCAGCCGTCTTCAGCCCGGCTTGCATAAATTTGGTGCTCACACATTAGGTGTTCGTCTGTTCATTAGTATAGTATTTCTTTAGTATAGGATAGTTTTTCTCATGGAGTGGTATGCATGGGGCTGGTCCCCATGTGGACCTGAAGAAGAGGTTTAGAGGACACCTGGAAACATGTCGACCAAATACTAGGGAAAGTATACACATAACCGTTATACTTCCTCCCTACTATTAACCCTTTTTTATCCATAGCAACTAGGAGCAGGAATAAATTAATCGCTCACTAACTAGGTATTTTTAGCATCACCATCACCACTCCCCCAAACACTGCACTACACATGTTTTCACAAAAAGTGCTCCCACGTAGTTATGCAAGTTGCAGCACGCCTCAGACAGTAGCTGTCTGGGATGGGCCCAATGATGAAGCATGTCACCTAGGGGTAACCCGCCGTGAGTGAGGGGACTCAAGAAGAGAATTTTCTCTTCTTAGTTTTGGGGCATTGTTTCGCACATTTAGCGGAAGCCCTTCCCTTTGGTTAGGTTCTCTGGTCTATCATTTACAGATTTGTTAATAACTATACACAGTCTAGAGGACCCACCTAACGTCTACCTCCACCTCTCCCCCCATTTTTGTTGATGATGTTTGTTAAAATACATTGCAAAGTAAAAAAAACCATAGGGGCTCATTAGGATGGCGGACGGACCTTCGTCCGTCCGCGACCCTAGAGGAGGGACCGTCCGATGAGACAGCGGCGGTCCCTCCATGCTAATTAGGATGTGACCGCCACCCTGGCGGTCACATCCTGTATTTTTAACATTGCGGCGGGTGCTGCTTGAAGCAGCACACGCCGCAATGTTAAAAAAACATGTTTTCCTTTGCGTGCGCGAAGCTGCAGGCACCGCGTGGTGCCTGCCGCTTCGTGCACGCAAAGGCAGGGGGGTACCATAGGTACCCCCCATGTGCACCCCCTACCCCCCCTTCACCCCTGGGGGCCCGCAACGGGACCCCAAAGAAAAGTCCATATGCCTTTGCACGGCGGAAATGCCGCCGTGTAAAGGAATAGCACCGCTGACATCCTAATATGGCTGGCGGTGTCTGATAGACACTGCCAGCCATGTTAGTGCTTTTCCGCCGCGGACGGAAGGCGACCGCGGCGGAAAAGCAGCCGACAGAAAAAAGATCCCCCAGCCATCCTAATCTGGCAGGATGCAGATTAACCGCAATCCTAATGTGCCCCATAATGTATTGTTTAAATGTTTTCATTTGATTAAGGAAATAATGTTAGAGTCTAATTGTGATGATAGTCTCATATTAAATTACTAGAAATGTTAGGTGATACGTAAATTAATTTATATTTCATATTTTGAAGTTACACAATAAACATTTATTAGATTTTAAAGCAATATTTATAAAATGTTGGATATTGTAAAGTAAATTGTATAAATATTTTTCTAAAACAAAATTATTTCTACGTTTTATTTTGTATTTATTCTACATTTTTCCAAAAAATACATACCTACATATATTCTTTTCGTGTACTATTATTTAACATCATATTGAATTTTAATCATGGATTAATTGGAGGGAGAATAGTAAATCTTTCCCCCTCAACATTCAACACCTTCCCAATTGTAGGTTAGATTAGAGTGGGAGTAGTAAATCACCTCCATTTAATCTACACCACTTTCCCCAGTGTAACTTAGATTGGAATTGAGAGGGAATAGTAATTTCATCGATTCTTCAATGTAGTTTAGATTGGAATGGGAATGTTAAATATAGCACTATCAAAGTCCTCCACTTTCCCTGATATAAATTAGATTGGAGTGGGAATAGTAAGGCTATCCCCCCTCAACAATTACCAACTATTGTTCAGACACCCTGTGGCTCTTATGTTTAGTCCAGTATTCATTTTGAAAAATTCACTTCCTAATAAGTCAGCTTGAAAGTTAGTAACTGTCCATCTAAATTAGGGGGCAGTACATGATCATTTCTACAGGATTGTGCAGATGCTGAGTTAGGGAGCGAGGAGCCTCAAAACATTTACTAGGTAGAATGAGACCAATTGTCCTCCACTGATTAAGTTAAAATTGAACATAGACTTGTATAAATCATAATGTATGTACATTTATTTATGTATTCCGAAAAGTGGAGTTTTCAAATTAAAGATGCTCACTCAGACACTTTGGTCAGTGCAATTTTATCCTTTATTGGGACTGGAAGAAGACCTGTGTTGGCCTTTTGGCCTTAATCTTATTCACCTGACAACCAAAGAACTCATCCACATGATTTATTCATTTATTTATGAAACTTATAAAGCGCAACAAATGCCCTTGGGAGTCTTGGCGCTGCGGACGAAGCAGAAACAGAGGGAGAAGCAGTAACAGAGGAAGAATTATTGGTCAAACAACCCCGTCTTTATCATCCTACGGAAGTGTAACAATGACTGACAGGTTCTAATATTCAGCGGGAGAGCATTCCAAAGTCTTGCCGCTGTTACAACAAAGCGCCTGTCTCCCCAAGACGCCGTTTTTGTGCGTGGAACATTTAACTGACATGTGGTAGATGAGCGGAGCAGTCTGTTAGGAAGGTATGTAGACAACTGATTTATTAGGGACTGGGGACCTATATTATGAGAGGCTTTAAAAGCAATGCATAAAGCCTTGAATTTTATACGATTCCTTACTGCTAACCAGTGGTAGATTTTGATCACGTGGGAGATAGGTTTAAATTTAGGGGTCCCTGATAATATTCTGGCGGCTGCATTTTGAACGGTTTGCAGTTTGTGGATAACCCTGCTTTGTGCGTTAGCAAACAGCCCGTTGCAGTAATCCAGGGATGACATCACCAGTGTGCTGACCAGGGTTTTTCCTGCGGTCTCGGGAAGATATGGAAGAATTTTCTTAATCAATCGAAGCTTGTGGAATGCTGCCGAGACCACTAGGTTGGCGTGAGATACAAAATGTAATCTATCATCAAACATGATGCCTAGGTTCCTAACTTTAGGTACTGGGATGATAAGGTGTTAAACATAAAAGAAGGACTCGTAATATCATGCCAGGCGCCATCATAGAATGGTGAATATGCACACAAATTACATGGGGAGAAAAAGAATTCCATAGTAAATTATCACTTATGGGTGTCCTAATAAAGGATACTACTTCACTGGCATGGTTTCTGAGTGAGCGTCTTCATTTTTAAAACTAGAGTTTTTGGACATTTTTGCTTTGCACATGGCGCTACACCAGTGTCAACGATCGACCTTCCCCAGGGCATCCAGCAATTCCAGGAGCTGGATATCTGCAAATGTGTAGTGTCTATATAGCAAAGGCAGCAGTGATCTAGATCAGAGTCAATGATGCAGTGTCTGGTGAGGTAGCTAGTTTTGTGAAAGTGAACAGTGACCTCATGATTATGCAGTTTTCTTTAAAGAGGTGTGCAAATAGCCTTATCCTGAACTGGAATAGGTTTGAGCCAGAATATATGAGCACCATTGGTTAAAATCGTAGAAATTAGAGCGGTTAAAGCTATAGTAGAGATATTTTGCAGTTGGAAAGAACACATTGGTAGGAACTGGATCACGTATATTGTATATATCAATTTTTGAAGAATAGTTAATTAGAATGAGCATTAATCAGTCGACAGAAAAAGAATGTTAAATAAGATTTGGGAAGATAATATGAGGATTTTGAAAAAGATGTGTCCCTTTATATTTGAATCAGTAAGATAACAAAATATTAGTAGTTTTTGTGAACTCAAGGTTTCATACACAAAGGGTTTTAGCATTCACAACATCCTCTTATTGAGCACATCATAAATTATGGAAATACTAAAACCCTTTTTCAAATGTACTTAACCCATTTCACCATTCAGAAAAATGTTTTCTGAACTTTTAAATGTTTTTAGGAAACCATTAGGAATCACTATATGAAAGTGGAGTGTTTAGGGCATCCTTGCCATATAACAAATCCTTATGGTACATATTAATGTTTTGCAACTGATATCCGGTCAAAAGGCATTAATATTCTACCACAAACTCAAAGGAGGTGGTAAGCCATTCACAAATGTGAATGCTGTGAATGCTGTGAAGGTTTGAGTGACTTTTCTTGTTTTTATCCATCATGTTTTCCTTCAAGGAAAAAAACAGCGTTTAAAAACAAGAAAGGATTTCTTATTAAAAGCAATCACAAACATAGGGGGTGGTCTGCTACCCCAGCAGGCCACCATCCCAGTGATTGTGGAAAATCATACTGGGTCGCAATGCTGTCCTACCTATTGAAAATAGATGATGCAAGTCGAGCAATGCCTCACTATTATTCTGTATTTTGTGAACTGACATATAAGTACATTGGAAGGTTCACAAAATACCAAAGCATTCTGTAAAAGTCAGTGCACAATTTTCAACCACTTTTACAGAATTAATTTGAGGACATTCCAAGAAAGAAATCTTAAATTGTGAATTGATATCTGTCAAAATTTACAGTGTCAGTTTACAAGATCCTACATTTTTTGAGACATGAAGTGACAACAAATGGATGATCATTATGCTGATGTCTTCGAATGAGTGATGAATGGATGATGAATTTTAATCTTGTTTATGGTTTTGTTGTTGTTTGCGTGTTTCAAAGCATGACATCTTTATCTTTAAGTTGCAATAGTGCAGATATTTTAAAATTTATATTTCAGATGAATTTGGTAGAAAACCACAATCTTTGAAAGGAAGTATTTTGCAACTCAATCATAAACATACATTGTTTCTGAACCTTATGATTACATGATGATATCACTTCTTGAGATGTAAGGTAAATAAAAAGGCTTTATTGAAAGTAGTTTGCTTCTTGATAATATCATGATTTTAATATCATTGCTGAAAAACATATTTAAATAAAGACTCTTTGAAGATTTGCATGCTTGCAAGATTTACTCATCGGTAACATGTGACAAAGTTGAGATGGAGAAGTATTGTAGAGCAGTGCTTCAGAATCTACTTAGAACAAAGACCTACATTTTAGAATGATAAATGTCCGTAACCCACCTAGCTTTAATGGCCATGACGTGGGCAATTTTTTTATGTAACCAAATTATCATGTGGAGCTGTACTGGTATTTTAAACAGCACATTTTCCTTTGAATTGGTCACTAAGGGCCTAATTACGAGTTCAGCAGTCTGTGGGACTACCAAACCTGTGGAGGCGGTCCCTGGACCGTCAGACTGGCGGTCCACCTGCCGCATTACACTTACAGCTGTGGGACCACCACAGGTCTACCGCAGCTGCCCTGATCCCGCAGCGGTGGCTCAGCAGTGTGAGGCTGTTATATACTGGCGGTGCCAGTGCAGCACCGACAAGCATATTATGAGTTTCCTCACTGAGAACCTTTTCATGGTAGTGAGCCTGCTATGAAAGGGCACCACTGTGGGACTGCTGCCACCGACCACCCGGCAGAATTACAACTCCTTATCTGATGGGCAAACTGACTACAGGTTAGGTGGTCTTGGAGCAGGGAACTGGCATGGCGTCCTGCTCAAAAACAGCCAAACTCGAAATCAGGCCCTAAATTGGCACAGGCGTGCAGTTTTATAGATAAAACCAGTGATTGTTAATCTGTGGTCTGTTTGACTACTACTCAGGGAGCCCCTAGCTGTCCAGAAAATTAAATATTATTAGTAGTGCCTGCTTTAGGGTCACACCGCCACACTGGGCTCCAAGTTCAGGAGCACTTCTCTATAAAATATCTCACAGGGTTGCAGGCACATGCTGCACAGTTCCTTCTGTGACCTGCAATTATCAGGTGAGGGTGAGAATAAAAATGTTAATTTAACTGTGGTGATTAATATACTTGCTGGAGAGGTCTGAGTTGTGTCTAGTGGAAGTTTTCATTCATCACGAAGAAAGAGGGAAATGTGCCTGCTCCAAAGCACAATGTTCAACATGGAAATCACAGATTTGTATTTCATTTATATAACCCAGTAGACTAATGAATGTGTTATAGAAATTCTTTTATGGCTTACATGAAATACAATCATAGTGTTTGTATAATATGTGTTTGTGTGATGTAAAGTGCTCTGACACTCTAGGAGTAGAAGTGCTATAAAAAAAATGAAAGGAGCTATGCAGAGATGAGAGGTGCCGTTGGTAGTTGTTAGTGAGGAAATTCATATAGAAGAAGGTCATTGCGCAAATTTCAACAAAGATTCTCTCACAGGGTATCATCAGTGATAAAACCATCCCGGGACTGATAGAGTATATATACATAACACAGCTAAACTGAACATTTTAAATGTTAAAATGCTCCTTATTTTTTTTTTTTGTCAAATCTTTTTATTATGATTTATAAAGATGAAGATTACATTAGGCATTCCATCTCACACATTGCATCTTAGCGGCCGTTCCTGGGTAGAAGTGTACCGACAACAGGTCACGACTAGATGCGCCGTAGCAATACATGCAATTAGTCTGCAGGAAAATCATGAGCGCCCAGATGTGTCCTTAAATGGTGATTAAGATTCGATACACCCCACCTCCCTGCAGGAACAGGCCTTACATGTGCATCCCAGTCCTAATAATGATCATATACAACAAAAACAGTAACAGGAACAACTAACTGCGACACTGTCATCGAAGTACATTACAAAACTCTCCCCCCCTTCTCGACCCCCCCAGTCCACCTGAACCACCCCCCCCGCCCCACTCATACGCTCAGGACACACACAACACCTTGGCGAATGCTTCCTCAGCTATTTACCGCGCCATGTACTAAATCGTGTGTCAGGCGTGGCCACCGCTGCGCACTCCCTCCCTCACGCCTGATATGTCAGCCTAATGTCCTGCCGCCCCCACGTCCATTGCACTCCCTGCCGCCTGCAGACGGTTTGGCATGTCTTCCCATTTCTCCGCCAAAGGCTCCCTCCGAAGCCCCACTGTTTCCCCCCGCCGGATGGCTGTCAATTCTGCACGAGCCCACGACGAGAGAGACAGAACCCATGCTCTTACACTGGGCGAGTCCCTCGCTTTCCATCTCCTAGTGAGGAGTCGCCCTGCTGTGACCATCCCCAGATCAAGGAAACAAGACAACGCTTTGTCTTTGGGTGACCTCTTGAAGTGATGCAAGAGATATTAAGCCAGTTACAAGGGATGGTGCGACCGGTGCATTGTGCAAGTAGTACATGAACGTCTCTCCAATATGTGCCAAGCCTGGACAGCGCCACAAAAGATGGAGCAGATCAGCGTTGACCTCCTCACATCTGAGGCAGTCGCATCCGCCCTATGAAAGTATCTGTTGATGAGGTCGGGGTGAGGTAAGCCCTATGCACTACATAGACTTGGATTTGGAGAAATGGCAAATTTCTAAGGATGAGCACCAGGCTTTTAAGGATCTTTTCCCATTCTCTGTCTGCCAGCTCTCGCCCCATATCCCGCTCCCATTTCCCCCTAAGTGGGGTGAGGTCCATTGCCCTGTGCGTCCGTAGGGACGCCGCGAACCACTTAATTAGGTGTCTGCCCCTGCCCATGACATGCAAGTATTGCACCATCAGGTGTTGCACTGGCTCTTCCACAACATCTCCCCACTGAGCCGCCATGTGGGCCGTGAGAGATCGGTGCAGGAGGAAACGCTCTGGTAGCAGTCCAACGTCCTCAACCAGTGTCTCACAGGGTATCAGCGCACCGTCCTGGTACAGGTCGCCGAGCGTCCGGACGTCCATTTCATGCCACTGCGCCAGCACAGAGTGCGTGAGCACCCCCCCACCTCCGGGCGAGCCTTCCAGCGGCACCGCAGGTGCATAAGGGTACACCGAGCGCGTGAGATACAATGCCCTACGGAAGCATTTATATGCCACTGCCAGCAGCAGCGGGGTAGGGCGCGCCGGCACCGCCAACGGGTGAAAGAGCGCAGTGACCCGCTCTAGCGTGTAAGGCGGCTCGGTCGTGGCTGTGTCTTCTCTCCCCCTGTCTACCAACCATCGGCCAACCCACTGGAGTTGCGCCGCTAGGTAGTAGTGCTCAAAACAGGGGGCAGCTAGCCCGCTCTTATCAGTGGGCAGGAACAACTTCCCAAGGGCCAGGCGATGCCTTGACGCACCCCAAACAAAGTCTCGGAGCAACTTATTTAGATTAGAGAAGAACAGCGCAGGTACGAACAGTGGCAAGTTTGCAAAATAATATAGAAGGCGAGGGAGCATTACCATCTTGACGAGAGCCACTCTGCCGGTAGGCTTCAGAGGAAGTGTGGAACAGAAGCCAATTTGGGCTCTGAGCGCCGTCACTGCTCTGCCTAGGTTCCCGTCAAGCAGGTCCGTCGGCTGGCGGTAGATCTGGATCCCCAGATACTTAAACGTGTCCTCCCGCCACTGGACTCGCGTGCCGTGGGGACTATACTCCGGGTCGGGTACAGCACTGACAAATGCATAGAGGCATGACTTGCCTGCGTTCACTCGAAGCCCCAAGAGATCCGCGAAACGGCTTAGCAGTGAGGCCAGCAGCTCCGGTATGCGGCCCACATCAATGACAAAGACCAACAGGTCATCGGCGTACAAGGACACCTGATGAACTCCGTCCCCTAACGGGATGCCATCTGTTAGAAGCTGCCGCATGGCTGCAGCCAAGGGCTCCATGGCGAGAGCGAAGAGCAGCGGTGACAGGGGGCAGCCCTGGCAAGTACCCCTGCCTACCGCCACCGCATCGGAGACACACAGTCCCATCTGGACACGAACCACCGGTTTATTATACAGGAGTCTCACCATCTGTAGAAAGTTCGCCTCCAGACCATACGCCTCCAACACCGACGCCAGGTATCCCCACTCCAGGCAATAGACAGCCTTCTCCAAGTCAAGCACCAGGTACCCCGCCCTGGGCCAAGCCGCCACTGCCTCCGCCGCAACCCTGAAGTACCTCCGAAGATTCAGGGAGGTGGACCTCTCTGGTACGAAACCATTCTGATCAGGGTGTACCAAATGAGGAACCACTGGCGCCAAGCGCTCTGCAAGGAGTTTGGCGAATACCTTATAATCAGTGTTAAACATCACCAGCGGACGATAGGAGCTCAAGGACAGGGGGTCTCTGCCGGGCTTAGGCAGGGACACTAAGAACGCTTCCCTCAGAGATGGCGGGAGTTGGCGGCATCAATCGATGCCCTGTACATCCAAAGGAGCTTAGGCGCCGAAATGTCTCTGTTGGCTTTATAATACTCAGCCGGCAGGCCGTCCGGCCCCGGTGTTTTCCCGGTCGCCAGCGCTTGGATCGCGTCTCCCACTTCCTCCAGCGTGAGCGGAGCGCCAAGCTCCTCATTCTGACCCGCCGTGGCGGACCGCAGTGCGATCGACTCCAGAAATTCGGTCAGCGAGTGCGTGTGGCCGGTGCTACGTGGCCCATAGAGTTCCCGATAGTGATCGGTCAGCGCCCGGTGAATCTCGCGCTGCGTGTAGACCACTACCCCATCCGCCACCTGAATGGCGCCAAACGGAGTCATGTGCTCTGTCCATCGCACCAACCAGGATAGCAAGCGGCCAGCTCTATCTGCTTTAGCGTGCGTCTTGGCAGTGTGCGCCGCGTAATTATGGCACCTCAGGCGTTCAAGCAGGACTGCATGCTCGGCACGTAGGTCCCTCAGCTTGCGCGCATGCCTGCCAGCCCCTTCCCCGTCCCTCTCATAGTGCAGGAGCTCAGACTCTATGCGAGAAAGAGATGCAGACACCTGCGCGCGTATATTCCATGTGGCACCCATGCAGTGGCCACGGATGGTAACCTTGTGGGCATCCCACTCTATCCCAGGGTCATTCACTGTATCTTCATTGTCTTCAAAATGGGAGAGAATGGCCGTGCTCAGGGAGGACCTAAACTCGGCATCTTCCAACGCTGCAGGCTGTAACCGCCATGTGGGGAGTGGGGGTCTATCCGCAGCCCAACTGAGCTGGAACCACAGGGGATTGTGGTCCGAGTGTGTCCTACCTAGGTATTCTGACCGGGACAGGAGGGGGAGCAGAGACTTGGAACCCACTATGCGGTCCAGGCGGATATGTAGGTCATGCACTGCCGAGTAGTAAGAGTATATTTTATCCACAGGGTGCTGCGCGTGCCAAAGGTCGTAAATGTCCCAGTGTACTAACCAATCCCTAAAGGCCAGAGCTGTCGATGTCGCTGCCACTGCGCGAAGGGGCGGAAAGGAGCGGTCCAGATGGGTGTCCATGACCATGTTAAAGTCACCACCAATCAGCCAGGGAAGACCCGTGTACCGCTGAAGGATGGGGTTTAAGGTCACCATGAAAGTGGGCTGGTCCACGTTGGGGGCATAGATGGAACCCAGCAGTATCTCCTGCCCGTTAAGTTTCCCCGAACAAAGATGTAACTCCCCTCATTGTCCACCTGTGCGTCAGTGCATGCCAGGGTGCCCCGCGCCTGTGTTGAGTAGGTGGTGCCATGGATCTGCCCTCTCCAGCGGCTGCGGAGTCATCCCAGCTCTACCTGGGACATATGTGTCTCGTGGAGAAATGCGATCCCCACCCGGTGTCGCTGCATGAAGGCAAAGACCGCATACCTGCGTGACGGGGTGTGCATACCGCAGATTTTCCAGGTCATAATGTTGGTACATGCCATGGTGTGTGTTGCTATGTAGTTACTCGGAGGGAGGGGGGGTCGCCTCACCAGGCCGTGGGATGGGTCTATGGGGTGTATATACTGAGTGTCGCATCTGAAACATATAAACCAGAACCAACATTTTAAGTTTAAGGGCGGTTTCCCAACGGGGTAAGCATCCAAACTAATTAGAGTGGTTACTCTTCAAAGTGACGTGTCTGCAACCCAAGGGTGTGTGGCGGAGCACGTTGTTGGTGGTGTAGCATATCGTGCCCTCATCCAGGGCCCATAGAGAGTCTGAGGTGCTCATACAGAATCTAATCAGGAAGGCGCACCGAGTCTAACCAACGGCGCCCCCCGAGAGCAACGCGCGCGGGAAACACCAGACTCCTCCCTACGCAGGGCGTGGCTGTGTACCTATGGCGCGCCTCTGGGACCCAAGCTTGCACGGGGCACATGCGTACACAGTCAGCTAAAAGAGCATGGCGCAACAATCAAATAAAGGATACAATGACCATTGCATTTAACACAGGTAGCATATCAGACTGTCTCAAGTCCGCCTCTGGTCACATGATGCAGTCCGCTGTCTGAGGGGTGACTACAGGCATCGCAGCATCCTCTGACGTTACAGTAGACGGTGAAGACGAACCACTGGCGTGTGGTTCGCTCAGCTGTCCGCAGCTCAGGTCATTGCTTGCGCTCACTGTTCCCATTGTCGCAACCGCCTCCAGGGCCTCCTGCCATTCCTGCCGCATTTTCTCTGGACTAGGGGCAGCCCGTCCCGGACCCGCACCCCACATGAACCCTCTCCTCTTCCTCCGCCTCCGGGATCGTTGTTCCTGTCATCTTCCCCCATCCGGACCAGAATGCCTCGTCTCCGACCAGCGCCCTGTCTCCTCCAGCCAGTCCCAAACCTCCGACGGGGCCTCAAAGAAGCGCGTGCCCTCCGTGGTGACCACTTTTAAATGGGAGGGGAACAGTAGCGAGTATGGCAGCTCCAACTCCCGTAGCTGTCGCTTCACTGCCAGATAGGAGCCACGTCATCGCTGCACTGTCGCCGTGTAGTCAGGAAAGAACAGCACCTGACTGTTGCCCACTTTGATGTCTTCCATCTTCTGCATTTCGCGAAGCACCGCATCACGGTCTCAGTAGTAGAGGAGTCTAAAAAGGAAGGGACGGGGCCGATTACCAGGCCTCTGGGCTTGCGCCGGCACCCTATGCGCCCTTTCCACCACGAAATACGGAGACAGCACTCCAGTCAGCAGAAGCGTCCGCAACCAGTCCTCCATATACCGTTCAGGGTTCTTCCCTTATTCTCCCTCCGGCAGGCCCACCACGCGGACATTGTTGTGCCGAGAGCGGGTCGTCCCAATACGTTCCACCGCCGCCAAAAAAGTGTCCATCTTGGCCGCCAAGGCGGCCGCGGGTTCCGCATCCATCCCCCTTTGCTCTGGTAGTGGGTCAGGACCTCTGGATTCCTGCTGTTTCGTCTGCGACTTGTCTCGCAGCCTGCCCATTGCGAGCTGCTGTGCCGTGGGCATCCACATGCCCATTCAGGACTTGTCACAACGACTGGAGAGGGGGGTGGGAAAAAGAGGGGAAGGGCGGGGAGGGAGCAGCCAACCCTCCCGCTTCACGATGTAGTGAGTCGGCGCCGTGGGCCAGGCGGAGTCAAGCTTGCCCGAGCATGCCTCCACCACCCAGAGACAATTGCTGCAAGGTCCGTCTAGCCCGAACCCGGCAGTACTCTTCTCCGTAGATTGCATGCCCCCAGGTGCCCCCCGCTCCAGGGACACAGGGGTTGTTCCTCCTCCCAGGTCCCGACCGCCGGCACAGTCACAGCATCGAGTAGTGGCAGCAAACAGCGGGGATGCCCAGCGTGGCCCAGGGACAGAGGCCTCCGTTCCTGCAGGGGGTGTACCGGGCCCTCAAAACAATATGGCACACTCCACTGACTTGCTCAGCTCCTCCGCCACCCGGTCTGGGCCTCCGCAAGTCCGTTGCGCCCCAGGTCCCACGACAGCGTCCAGTACCCCCACAATGTCCGCGCGGCGTCCCGGGCCCCACCGGCTCACCAGGTCTGCAGTTCACGTGGGTTCAGGGCGACTGGGGAACCTCCATCTTAGGGTCAGGCAAGGCAGATGACACCGGGCAGTTACAGGCACACATCGGTGGACCCACCATCAAATCAACACACCAGCAGGTCGTGGCAGCAAACAGAGGACGGTAGGTGGTCCCAGCAGGGTGAAGTTTGCCTCTCTATGCACAGTGGGGTCTCATCTACAGTCTCCGGCGTGCCGAGAGCACGGCGCCATTTTGTGATGTGCGCACCAAATATGGATCCAGGCTGCAGGCTGCGATCAAATGGGGCATGCCGGAGTTCGCCACACCTTGAGGGTAGCCCCGCTGTGAAGAGCAGTCTCGGGATTAATTCAACACCCGGTACACAATGTTGAAGCGCCGGCTCGCCTCTGCCTGCAATGCTGCCGGGCGCCGCTCGCTGTCAATCCACACACTGACAGGGGTCTTGAGTGCGGGCTCATGCAAGTGCGGACGGTCCCCCCCAGGCACTCCAATCTCCGTATGACAGGGGGTGGGGGCCCTGCTGCGCACCAATCGCCGCCTCACCTCCGGCGCACACAGACACTCCTGCAGCCCCCGGGCGCCACCAGGCACCCACCGCACGTCTCCCGAGGCAGGTCCGCACTCCAGGTCACACTGCCCCCACTCCCCCAGTCTCCGAGGTGTCGGGACACCAGGCAGCCTCCAACGTCTCCATGCTCTGTCCCTGCCGCGGCTCCCGCCGCCACCGAAGGTTCACGGCCTCAGGCTGAGTCCCCCGCAGCGCCGTCCAGCTCTCCGTACTCCGCCACCACTGCCTGGAATTTCACCGTACTTCGTCCCAGTGGCTGCCTGGCACTTTCGCTCACCAGCCCTGCGAGTTCTGGGCCAGGATCAAGCACCTCACAGGATAATGTCAGGATGAGAAAGGCCCCATGGACAGAGCTCTACTCTTTCACGCCCGCCATGTTAGGCTGCTAGCCACGCCCCCCGTTAAAATGCTCCTTAATTATGAAGGAATTTAAAACTGGAGGGTAAAATGTAATTTGATTTCCATAGCTTTACATGTGGAACAGCAGAGGTACTTCAAAAAGAAAGTATGTATGATAAGTGGCCTCAATTAAATCACTAGCATGCCCTGACAAAAAGAGAAGATGCATTAATTCCCAAAAACACAATATGGTGGAGCATAGTATATAGCTTTCGCGTCTAGAAATAAACCTAAATTCTGAAACACTCCAATCATCCCATTAAAAAATATTATTTCAATTTTTGTTTGTGAATTAAAGGAAATATTTATACTTGTTTCTGTATGTGTGTTTTGTTCACATCCTCGAAATTGTTTAAGCTGGGGTTTCTGGCTTACACTAGTAATTCAGAGGGGTACACGGAAGTCAAAAGGTTAAGAACCACTGGAAAAAACTATGTTGCACACAAATGATAATGCATGGAAATCAGGTTGCACTGAATATTATTTTGCATCCCCAAGTAAAGTGTTTTGGTTTGATCTGATCCTATTAACTTCTTTGTTTTCCTCAGCCTTCAGAATTACAAATGCTGAATGTGTACAGTTAATTTATAGTATCTACATTTTGTTGTGTGTTAGGAAAAAAATGGCATCATGCAGCCATTCATTTTATTTCACAGTTCAGGTGCTTCAGTCAGAATGTCACATAATTCCCTTTACTTTTCTTTCTCTGACTGCAAAGTGGGAGGAGATCATCAACATCAATGACATGTTAAAAAAAAATAAGCATCAGAAGAAATAGCCTGCGATTAGACCTCTGTGTTTTGAAGTGCAGCGAATCTGAGAGGATACATTGTTTATTGTTTAGACTTTGTCGACACACCAAAAATCAGCTAATGACTCATCAGTGGGTCGCCACCCACAGTTTGGGAGACACTGTTGTAGTATAAAGAAGTTCACTGGTTATTTAACAATCATGCTTTACTGAAATTCCACAGAAAGTTCCATATATACTTTATGGAAAAATATATACATTTGGTACTATGCTCGCTGTCTTATTTTGTGGTGAACAAAGATGTTAGTTAATAATCCTTGATAGTGTCCCACTGGTTGAACATAATTATGGTGATTTGCATTATCTACTTACTGATTGTGATCCTATACCCATGATAATCATTGACAACCTAAGGCAGTGGTTCTTAACTGTTTAACTTCTATGGACTCCTATGTAATTGTTTCTGATGCCCGGTCACCCACACTGGATCATTATTCCAGAGCCTCCTCACGTAGTCATTACTGGAAGACGTACATTCTCAATGATTTGAAACACAAAACAAAAAAAACATAAACAAACGTTGATCAATCAAATACACAAATGATGAAACATTGTATTTAATTTACAAACAAAAAATACCAATCAAAATGTTAATTTAAGTTGGAAGACTGTAGCTTTTCTAAATTCAGCTGAGGCCACTTACTGTTAATGCTATTCTATTTGATGCACTTACAGTTCACACACAAGTTAGTCTGGGGAGAATAATCAAGTTGTTAGCCTCCAGTTTCAAATGCCTTCCCATTTACAGAATGTTTTAACATTTACAATTGAACATTATGCTTCTTCAAATAAGTGCATTTTATTGATGTGTTAATATGATTTAAATTTCTATTCCATTGCAAAAACCCCTTGAGTAGGCTTTGAGGACTCCCAGGGGTACCCTGACCACAAGTTAAGACCTAATAGCGTAGGATTAAAAGTGAAAAGTCACAGATTTTGGACTAGGGCATAGAACAAAAGGTATATGCGAATGCTCGAGTTGGAAACAATAACATATATCACTGGATTTGTGGGAGTTGCTATGAAATTCTTATTAAATACCCCCTTACACCTATCAATATATAAGCAATTCATTTTAGTCTAATTTTATGATACCCTTGTTTTCCAAGTTATTTTGTGGAATCCTATCTCAATTATTCAGTTTATAAACATTAAATGTGTCACATTGCGCTGTTCTGTATAGTGGTTTCATAAAGAAAAAATGTATAAGTGAAATTGATGCATTACATGGTATTTGCATTTGTAAAATATTTAGGCTAAGGAATTCAAGTGCTTATGTTCAAGTAGCCTGCACCAACGCTGCACCAAAATCTTTGAGTCCATATTAACAAGTAGACACACATGGCCAAATGGGTCAATTCTGGTAGACCTGCACCGAAATATACCTGTGCCAGAATCGGCTGCGGCAAGCAGAAATTAAAATATGCATGGTAGGTGTTCCCCCATAAAGTCCAGTGCAAAACCCACACAGTCTGAAAACTTCTGGACACACACGGAACTCGGCAGCCGGTGCTTTTAAACTCATAAGTTATTTCTAAACACAGCAAACAGGTGGGGCAGCACCAGTTGCATCACCCTGCAGGCAGCCCCGGCACAGTCAAAAGCTCAGTTATTTAATTTCATTTCAAAATACTTTATTTGGTTTACATGATAGAAAACTTTAAAAAGTTATAATTAATCTTAAAAAAGTACAAGACACAAGTATACATATCTGGACATACTATACAAATATCCCAATCTATATAAAAATATAAAAAGATATGGATACAGCAACGTCGGGATTTAAAAAAGAATTATTTCATAAAATACAACCGCCAACTTTTAGGGATCCAGACAGTTACTGTACCTTAGAGAAGATTTCAGAAAACCAACCACAAATGGGATACACTCTGGCTTTAATAATAACAGAAAATAGAGAGCGGGGCGAACCTGAGTAAAACTTAATTTTAAAAAAAATGATTTTAAAAAGAGCCTCCGGGGGGCTTCATAGAAGCTACAAAAAAACAGAAAGTGCAGCAGATCCTGTGGAGACATTCTATCGCAGCCACACAGTGCTAACACTTGTCCTTTATGACATCCCCTCGGTACTGCAAGTAAATGATGGAAATAATCCAATCGGAATCTAATCAGTAAAAACCGCTTGTGAGCCGACAAAAGGCCACGAGAGGTATGGCTCCATATCTTGGGTGGATTTGAGCATCACGTACTTACGGACCCTATTTTTTGACAATTCCGTCTCATCCCTTTTTAGGTTCTTGCGCATGATAAAAGATTGTTTCACAAAAGCCACATCTGCTCTAGTAATGCGATCAGGTTTTTAAAAAAAGGCCCGGACGCCCCAGCTCTCCAAAGCAGCCCTTTAGGTATTTTAACCATGGTATTTCAATCATGTGGTCCAGGCTCAAAGTTTCTTTTAATAATTCTTGAGTAAGGCCAAGATCCTCATTCAGCCAACAATTGAGTTAAAAAAGAAAATGGGCGCATAGCTAGAATATCGCAGATGAATGTTAGTCCAGTCTCTTCATGAACTATTAAGTTTGAAGTCCCTTTAGGAACCCCCAGCAACTGTTTTAAAAAATTATTTTCTACCACTTGAATACCCTCCAGACCTGTATATCCCCACAATTCGCTACCGTAGCTGGCAATCGCTACACTCTTTGATTGATAATTTTTTAACAACGCCGCTATCGGGCGCTTGCCCATTTTCCAAGCGAAGCTAAAAATCGCTGCATTAGTCCTAGACACTTCCCCCCTTTTCTTCCTAAGTAAAGGACCGCAATCCAGGCGGTCATCCAATAGGACACCCAAATACGAGAAAGTTGATGTTATAGCCACTTTTTCTCCATTCACCTTAAAGGAGTACTGCCTCTTGGGGCGCAACCCGACTTGCATTATGTAGGATTTAGAGTTGTTTATGGCCAGATCTCGTTCGGCCATAAACCTACGAAAGGTGTCCAGCAAAATCTGAAGGCTTTTTGGGATGCGGGCTAGGAGAACCGCATCGTCTGCATAAAGCAGGACGGGCAGTCCCCTGCGTCCCACAGAAGGGAAGTCAGCCCCTGTTTCTATCAGGGTCTTATCTAAATCATTGATATAAAGATTAAAAATATACGGGGCTAAAATGCACCCCTGCCATACACGCCTTTCTGTGCTGAAGTCCCTAGAGACCCTCAGGTCCTCAGCGAATCTGATATTTGCCTTAGTATCCTTATGCAAGTCCATCAGAAAATCCACCAAATTTGCCTCCACCACCATGGCCCTCATGGACTGCCACATCTTCCCCTGATTGACACAGTCAAAAGAGGAGGAAAGATCCATGAAGGCCATGTAGATTGGCCCCTGGCGGGCAACGCCGTACTTTCCGAGGATCAAACAGAGATTAAGGCATTGTGCCAAAGTAGAGTGACCTGGGCGGAACCCATACTGAATATCAGAGAGAATCTTATTTTCTTCCTTCCAGGCCGCCAATCTATTTAGGACGACTCCACCTACAACCTTAACCACAGAGTCGATAAGGGAGATCGGTCTATAATTCATGGTACTGTTACGATCACCCTTTTTAAAAACAGGTACGATTGTGGAAGTACCCCATGACTCTGGACACCCTTCCTTCGCCGCGGCGTTAAGCACCGCTGCCAAAATCGATGCCCAAAGAGAGGGATTAGATTTAAAAAGGTCCGGTGGGATACGATCCGGTCCAGGTACCTTGTTATATGAAAGACAGGCAATACCTTTCTCCACTTCTCTTCGAGTGAATACAACCACGTCCTTTTTCTGAATTCTCGCTTGCAACCGGCGTAAGGTTGAGGCACTTTTAAAAATACAGCTGAAGTGAGACACCCATTCCTCTTCCGGTATATTAGTGCCCTAATCCTCAGCTCTGTCCCTTTCAAAGAGAGGTCTATCAACAATGCTCCAAAATCAAGAGCTGCTGCATAATGTAGAAGGATCTAAGAGTTCCCGCCACGTGGCCTCCTTCAGCTCCGTTTTGCGATTAGCCAGTATATTTTTATAGTTGATGCGGAGAGTACAAATCCGAGACTGGTCCTATGATTCGCTTTCAATGCGGCCTTTAATTCTCTAGCGGCTTTGGAGCATAATACATTAAACCACTTGGGGTCGTCGACCAACTTTCTTTGTGCTGTGACAGATAGTAATGCCCCCACCTTGGAAACAATCCCTGTAAAAGCCTTGAGAATCCCCTTGGCAGTAGAGTCAGGTTCCACACAGTAGGTAAGTTCTACTGCACAACATTCATGAACCTTTCCATGAAATAGGCATGGGGTTACTTGGGCCCATTTAAGGCGACGCCTGCCATCAGTAAGCTTCAGCGTACCTAGAACTGCCACCCTGTCCTGCCTTTTCAGTATACTGCCCCCCAAATGTACGCACACAAGGTTGTGATCAATAAAGGCACTCTCTAATATTATAAAGCCCAGTAAAAGGGACTGAATACTTATAGAGATCAAAATATGATCTATGAAAGATCCACCACTGCGACCTTTAAAAGACAGAACTATCTGTTTACTCGATGCTGCTACAAAACACATGGAGGAAAACACATCGTATTCATTAATCAGGTCATTAAGTATATCTCCCTGTAGGGAGTGCTCGAAATGAAGACCCCGGATCCTTGCACAGCCCAGATCACCCATACTGGTGGATTCAGGATCCCCACACGGGTGAACATTAAAATCTCCTGCTATCATAAGGCTGTTGCTAAAGGGGCCACAATACTGCTTAACAAAACTATTCAGCTGAGTTATCTTGCAAACCCCCTGTCTGTGCACTGCATTGTAAAAATTAATCAAACACAGACTGGAGTTACCTCGCCTTAAAGCAATCGCTTGAACATCACTATGTGCAGAGGAGATATCCTTGATCCTGCATTTCAGGGACAAGGATGTGAAAATAACCAAACCACCACTAACTCTTGCACTAATTGCTGGGGATGCAGGGACGAAAAAAGCTTTATACCCCTCAAAAAATTAGGTTACAGTTCACAATCCAAGTCTCCTGAAGACAAATCACAGAGAAGTGCCTGATGAACTGCCCCCATAGTGGCTCTACAATCTTCTCTGCCAACCCAGCGATATTCCAAGATAGAACATTATAGTCCTCTATCTTGGGATGGTCCACAGAAAGTACAATAGGTAGATCCTCCAGTAGCACGGGCCCTGCACCACTTAAGGCCTCTGATGACATAGCAATCGATATCTCTGATAGCGTTTGGTCTGGGAAACCTGCATCGTAAGAAATAGGTTCAACAAACGCAGGTATCTTAATTGTTGATTTTAAAAGCTCTGACCTGTTACTCAGTCAATCGCAGTCATTCAACCCTGACAGAGCTGCAAATCTATTTGGCTCCCGTGCAACAGAAGGGAAATGACAATCCCCTTGAAGATTATATGTTTCTGCCCAAGGGTTAAATAGTCCGGTCCTGATCGGCTCCACCAGCTTTTGAGGCCAGGTATGTAGCACTAAATTCAAATTAGTCTGTCCTGGGTTTTACGCCTTATAAAAATGTCCGAAGGGCAGTATCTGAATACCTTGGCCCCTGTTTGCCAGACCAGTATTGACCTCCCAGAAAATTCTCTCTACGGGCAGTGGGTTATTAAAGTTCACAACAATGCAGTCCCCCTCCCTTGTTTTCCAACCAGGCAACACGACGAACCATGATAATGTTACGTGAAATCGCTGGACCAGCATCAATATTACAAGACAACCAATGAGCAGGGCGTGGCTGTGTACCTATGGCGCGCCTCTGGGACCCAAGCTTGCACGGGGCACATGCGTACACAGTCAGCTAAAAGAGCATGGTGCAACAATCAAATAAAGGATACAATGAGCATTGCATTTAACACAGGTAGCATATCAGACTGTCTCAAGTCCGCCTCTGGTCACATGATGCAGTCCGCTGTCTGAGGGGTGACTACAGGCATCGCAGCGTCCTCTGACGTTACAGTAGACGGTGAAGACGAACTACTGGTGTGTGCTTCGCTCAGCTGTCCACAGCTCAGGTCATTGCTTGCGCTCCCTGTTCCCATTGTCGCAACCGCCTCGAGGGCCTCCTGCCATTCCTGCCAAATTTTCTCTGGACTGGGGGCAGCCCGTCCCGGACCCGCACCCCGCATGGACCCTCTCCTCTTCCTCCGCCTCCGGGATCGCTGTTCCTGTCATCCGCCCCCATCCGGACCAGACTGCCTCGTCTCCGACCAGCACCCTGTCTCCTCCAGCCAGTCCCAAACCTCCTACGGGGCCTCAAAGAAGCGCGTGCCCTCCGTGGTGACCACTTTTAAATGGGAGGGGAACAGTAGCGAGTATGGCAGCTCCAACTCCCGTAGCTGTCGCTTCACTGCCAGATAGGAGCCACGTCATCGCTGCACTGTCGCCGTGTAGTCAGGAAAGAACAGCACCTGACTGTTGCCCACTTTGATGTCTTCCATCTTCCGCATTTCGCGAAGCACCGCATCACGGTCTCAGTAGTTGAGGAGTTTAAAAAGGAAGGGACGGGGCCGATTATCGAGCCTCTGGGCTTGCGCCGGCACCATATGCGCCTTTCCTCCACGAAATACGGAGACAGCACTCCAGTCAGCAGAAGCGTCCGCAACCAGTCCTCCATATACCGTTCAGGGTTCTTCCCTTCTTCTCCCTCCGGCAGGCCCACCACACGGACATTGTTGCACCGAGAGCGGGTCGTCCCAATACGTTCCACCGCCGCCAAAAAAGTGTCCATCTTGGCCGCCAAGGCGGCCGCGGGTTCCGCATCCATCCGCCTCTGCTCTGGTAGTGGGTCAGGACCTCTGGATTCCTGCTGTTTCGTCTGCGACTTGTCTCTCAGCCTGCCCATTGCGAGCTGCTGTGCCGTGGGCATCCACATGCCCGTTTAGGACTTGTCACGACGACTGGAGAGGGGGGGTGGGAAAAAGAGGGGAAGGGCGGGGAGGGAGCAGTCAACCCTCCCGCTTCACGATGTAGTGAGTCGGCGCCGTGGGCCAGGCGGAGTCAAGCTTGCCCGAGCATGCCTCCACCACCCAGAGACAATTGCTGCAAGGTTCGTCTAGCCCGAACCCGGCAGTACTCTTCTCCGTAGATTGCATGCCCCCAGGTGCCCCCCGCTCCAGTGACACAGGGGTTGTTCCTCCTCCCAGGTCCCGACCGCCGGCACAGTCACAGCATCGAGGAGTGGCAGCAAACAGCGGGGATGCCCAGCGTGGCCCAGGGACAGAGGCCTCCGTTCCTGCAGGGGGTGTACCGGGCCCTCAAAACAATATGGCACACTCCACTGACTTGCTCAGCTCCTCCGCCACCCAGTCTGGGCCTCCGCAAGTCCGTTGCGCCCCAGGTCCCACGACAGCGTGCAGTACCCCCACAATGTCCGCGCAGCGTCCCGGGCCCCACCGGCTCACCAGGTCTGCAGTCCACGTGGGTTCAGGGCGACTGGGGAGCCTCCATCTTAGGGTCAAGCAAGGCAGATGACACCGGGCAGTTACAGGCACACAACGGTGCACCCACCATCAAATCAACACACCAGCAGGTCGTGGCAGCAAACAGAGGACAGTAGGTGGTCCCAGCAGGGTGAAGTTCGCCTCTCTATGCACAGTGGGGTCTCAGCTACAGTCTCCGGCGTGCCGAGAGCACGGCGCCATTTTGTGCTGTGCGCGCCAAATATGGATCCAGGCTGCGGGATGCGATCAAATGGGGCATGCCGGAGTTCGCCACACCTTCAGGGTAGCCCCGCTGTGAAGAGCCGTCTCAGGATTAATTCAACACCCGGTACACAATGTTGAAGCGCCGGCTCGCCTCTGCCTGCAATGCTGCCGGGCGCCGCTCGCTGTCAATCCACACACTGACAGGGGTCTTGAGTGCGGGCTCATGCAAGTGCGGACGGTCCCCCCCAGGCACTCCAATCTCCGTATGTCAGGGGGTGGGGGCCCTGCTGCGCACCAATTGCCGCCTCACTCCGGTGCACAAAGACACTCCTGCAGCCCCCGGGCGCCACCAGGCACCCACCGCACGTCTCCCGGTGCAGGTCCGCACTCCCGGTCACACTGCCCGCACTCCCCCAGTCTCTGAGGTGTCGGGACACCAGGCAGCCTCCAACGTCTCCATGCTCTGTCCCTGCCGCGGCTCCTGCCGCCACCGAAGGTTCACGGCCTCAGGCTGAGTCCCCCGCAGCGCCGTCTAGCTCTCCGTACTCCGCCACCACTGCCTGGAATTTCACCGTACTTCGTCCCGGTGGCTGCCCAGCACTTTTGCTCACCAGCCCTGCGAGTTCTGGGCCAGGATCAAGCACCTCACAGGATAATGTCAGGATGAGAAAGGCCCCGTGGACAGAGCTCTACTCTTTCACGCCCGCCATGTTAGGCTGCTAGCCACGCCCCCGTTAAAATGCTCCTTAATTATGAAGGAATTTAAAACTGGAGGGTAAAATGTAATTTGATTTCCATAGCTTTACATGTGGAACAGCAGAGGTACTTCAAAAAGAAAGTATGTATGATAAGTGGCCTCAATTAAATCACTAGCATGCCCTGACAAAAAGAGAAGATACATTAATTCCCAAAAACACAATATGGTGGAGCATAGTATATAGCTTTCGCGTCTAGAAATAAACCTACATTCTGAAACACTCCAATCATCCCATTAAAAAATATTATTTCAATTTCTGTTTGTGAATTAAAGGAAATATTTAATAAATGTTGTATTGTTTTACTTATACTTGTTTCTGTATGTGTGTTTTGTTCACATCCTCGAAATTGTTTAAGCTGGGGTTTCTGGCTTACACTAGTAATTCAGAGGGGTACACGGAAGTCAAAAGGTTAAGAACCACTGGAAAAAACTATGTTGCACACAAATGATAATGCATGGAAATCAGGTTGCACTGAATATTATTTTGCATCCCCAAGTAAAGTGTTTTGGTTTGATCTGATCCCATTAACTTCTTTGTTTTCCTCAGCCTTCAGAATTACAAATGCTGAATGTGTACAGTTCATTTATAGTATCTACATTTTGTTGTGTGTTAGGAAAAAAATGACATCCTGCAGCCATTCATTTTATTTCACAATTCAGGTGCTTCAGTCAGAATGTCACATAATTCCCTTTACTTTTCTTTCTCTGACTGCAAAGTGGGAGGAGATCATCAACATCAATGACATGTTAAAAAAAATAAGCATCAGAAGAAATAGCCTGAGATTAGACCTCTGTGTTTGAAGTGCAGCGAATCTGAGAGGATACATTGTTTATTGTTTAGACTTTGTCGACACACCAAAAATCAGCTCATGACTCATCAGTGGGTCGCCACCCACAGTTTGGGAGACACTGTTGTAGTATAAAGAAGTTCACTGGTTATTTAACAATCATGCTTTACTGAAATTCCACAGAAAGTTCCATATACACTTTATGGAAAAATATATACATTTGGTACTATGCTCGCTGTCTTAATTTGTGGTGAACAAAGAAGTTAGTTAATAATCCCTGATAGTGTCCCACGGGTTGAACATGATTATGGTGATTTGCATTGTCTTCTTACTGATTGTCATCCTATACCCATGATAATCATTGACAATCTAAGGCAGTGGTTCTTACCTGTTTAACTTCTGTGGACTCCTATGTAATTGTTTCTGATGCCCGGGCACCCACACTGGATCATTATTGAAATCCAGAGCCCCCTCACATAGTCATTACTGGAAGACGTACATTCTCAATGATTTGAACCACAAAACAAAACAAATATAAACAAGCGTTGATCAATCAAATGCACAAATGATGAAACATTATATTTAATTTACAATAAAAAAATACTAATCAAAATGTTAATTTAAGTAGGAAGACTGTAGCTTTTCTGAATTCATCTGAGGCCACTTACTGTTAATACTATTCCATTTGATGCGCTTACAGTTCACACACAAGTTAGTCTGGGGAGAATAATCAAGTTGTTAGCCTCCAGTTTCAAATGCCTTCCCATTTACAGAATGTTTTAATATTTTCAACTGAACATTTTGCTTCTTCAAATAAGTGCATTTTATTGATGTGTTAATATGATTTAAATGTCTATTCCATTGCAAAACCCCCTTGAGTAGGCTTTGAGGACTCCCAGGGGTACCCTGACCACAGGTTAAGACCTAATAGCCTAAGGGATAAAAGTGAAAAGTCACAGATTTTGGACTAGGGCATAGAACAAAAGGTATATGCGAATGCTTGAGTTGTAAGCAATAACATATATCAATGGATTTGTGGGAGTTGCTAAGAAATTCTTATTAAATACCCCCTTACACCTATCAATATATAGGCAATGCATTTTAATCTAATTTTTATGAGACACTCGTTTTCCAAGGTATTTTGTGGAATCCTATCTCAATTATTCAGTTTATAAACAATAAATCTGTCATATTGCGCTGTTCTTTATAGTGGTTTAATAAAGAAAAATTGTATAAGTGAAATTGATGCATTACATGGTATTTGCATTTGTACAATATTTAGGCTAAGGAATACAAGTGCTTATGTTCAAGTAGCCTGCACCAACGCTGCACCAAAATCTTTGAGTCCATATGGACATGGACACACGTGGCCTAATGAGTCAGTTCTGGTAGACCTGCACCGAAATATACCTGTGCCAGAATCGGCTGCGGCAAGCAGAAATTAAAATATGCATGGTAGGTGTTCCCCCATAAAGTCCAGTGCAAAACCCACACAGTCTGAAAACATCTGGACACACACGGAACTCTGCAGCCGGTGCTTTTAAACTCATAAGTTATTTCTAAACACAGCAAACAGGTGCGGCAGCACCAGTTGCATCACCCTGCAGGCAGCCCTGGCACAGTCAAATGCTCAGTCATTTCATTTAATTTCAAAATACTTTATTCGGTTTACATGATAGAAAACTTTAAAAAGTTATAATTCATCTTAAAAAAGAACAAGACACAAGTATACATATCTGGACATACTATACAAATATCCCAATCTATATAAAAATATAAAAAGATATGAATACAGCAACATCGGGATTTAAAAAAGAATTATTTCATAAAATACAACAGCCAGCTTTTAGGAATCCAGACAGTTCCTGTACCTTAGAGAAGATTTCAGAAAACCAACCACAAATGGGATACATTCTGGCTTTAATAATAACAAAAAATAGAGAGCGGGGCGAACCTGAGTAAAATTATTATTTTTTTTAAATGATTTAAAAGAGAGCCCCCGGGGTGCTTCATAGAAGCTACAAAAAACAGAAAGTGCAGCAGATCCTGTGGAGACATTCTGTCGCAGCCACAGGGTGCTAACACTTGTCCTTTATGACATCCCCTCGGTACTCCAAGTAAAAGATGGAAATAATCCAATCAGAACCTGATCAGTAAAAACAGCTTGTAAGCCGACAAAGGCCATGAGAGGTATGGCTCCATATCTGGGGTGGGTACTTACGTACGCAATTTTTTGACAGTTGCGTCTCATCCCTTTTTAGGTTCTTGCGCATGATAAAAGATTGTTTCACAAAAGCCACATCTGCTCTAGTAATGCGATCAGGTCTTAAAAAAAGGTCCGAATGCCCCAGCTCTCCAAAGCAGCCCTTCAGGTATTTTAACCATGGTATTTCAATCATGTGGTCCAGGCTCAAAGTTTCTTTCACTAATTCTTGAGTAAGGCCAAGATCCTCATTCAACCAACAATTGAGTCACAAAAGCAATGGGCGCATAGCCAGAATATCGCAGATGAATGTTAGTCCAGTCTCTTCATGAACTATTAAGTTCTAAGTCCCTTTAGGAACCCCCAGCAACTGTTTTAAAAAATTATTTTCTACCACCTGGATACCCTCCAGACCTGTATATCCCCACAATTCGCTACCGTAGCTGGCAATCGCTACACTCTTTGCTTGATACATTTTTAACATCGCCGCTATCGGGCGCTTGCCCATTTTCCAAGCGAAGCTAAAAATCGCTGCATTAGTCCTAGACACTTCCCCCCTTTTCTTCCTAAGTAAAGGACCCCAATCCAGGCGGTCATCCAATAGGACACCAAAATAGAAGAAAGTTGATGTTATAGGGACTTTTTTTCCATTCACCTTAAAGGAGCACTGCGTCATGGGGCGCAACCCGACTTGCATTACGTAGGATTTAAAGTTGTTTATGGCCAGATCTCGTTCGGCCATAAACCTACGAAAGGTGTCCAGCAAAATCTGCAGGCTTTTTGGGATGCGGGCCAGGAGAATCGCATTGTCTGGTCTGGTCAGGACAGGCAGTCCCCTGCGTCCCACAGAAGGGAAGTCAGCCCTGTTTCTATCAGGGTCTTATCTAAATCATTGATATAAAGATTAAAAAGATACAGGGCTAAAATGCACCCCTGTCGTACACGCCTTTCTGTGCTGAAGTCCCTAGAGACCCTCCGGTCCTGAGCGAATCTGATATTTACCTTAGTATCCCTATGCAAGTCAATCAGAAAGTCCACCAAATTTGCCTCCACCACCATGGCCCTCATGGACTGCCACATCTTCCCCCGATTGACACAGTCAAAAGTGGAGGAAAGATCCATGAAGGCCATGTAAATTTTCCCCTGGCGGGCAACGGTGTACTTTCCGAGGATCAAATAGAGATTAAGGCATTGTGCCAAAGTAGAGTGATCTGGGCGGAACCCATACTGAATATCAGAGAGAATCTTATTTTCTTCCGTCCAGGCCGCCAATCTATTTAGGATGACTCCACCTACAACCTTAACCACAGAGTCGATAAGGGAGATAGGTTTATAATTCTTGGTACTGTTACGATCACCCTTTTTAAAAACAGGCAGGATTGTGGAAGTACCCCATGACTCTGGACACCCTTCCTTCGCTGTGGCATTATGCACCGCCGCCAAAATAGATGCCCAAAGAGAGGGATTAGATTTAAAAAGGTCCGGTGGGATACCATCTGGTCCAGGTGCCTTGTTACACGAAAGACTGGCAATACCTTCCTCCACTTCTCTTCAAGAGAATACAACCACGTCCTTTTTCTGAATTCTCGCTAGCAATCGGGGTAAGGTTGAGGCACTTTTAAAAATACAGCTGAAGTGAGACACCCATTCCTCTTCCGTTATATTAGTTCCCAAATCCTCAGCTCTGTCCCTTTCAAAGAGAGGTCTATCAACAAAGCTCCAAAATCTAGAGCTGCTGCATAATGTAAAAGGATCTAAGAGTTCCCGCCACGTGGCCTCCTTCAGTTCCGTTTTGCGATTAGCCAGTATCTTTTTATAGTTGATGCGGAGAGTACAAATCCGAGACTGTTCCTAGGATTCGCTTTCAATGCGGCCTTTAATTCTCTAGCGGCTTTGGAGCATAATACATTAAATGACTTGGGGTCATCGACCAACTTTCTTTGTGCTGGGACAGATAGTAATGCCCCCACCTTGGAAACAATCCTTGTAAAAGCCTTGAGAATACCCTTGGCAGTAGAGTCAGGTTCCACACAATAGGTAAGTTCTACCGCACAAGATTCATGAACCTTTTCATGAAATAGGGATGGGGTTACTTGGGCCCATTTAAGGCGACGCCTGCCATCAGTGAGCTTCAGCATACCTAGAGCTGCCACCCTGTCCTGCCTTTTCAGTATACTGCCCCCCAAATGTACGCACACAGGGTTGTGATCACTGAAGGCACTCTCTAATATTATAAAGCCCAGTAAAAGGGCTAAATACTTGTAGAGATCCAAATATGATCTATGAAAGATCCACCACTGCGACCTTTAAAAGACGGAACTATCTGTTTACTCGATGGTGCTACAAAACACATGGAGGAAAACAAATCGTATTCATTAAGCAGATCATTAAGTATATCTCCCTGTAGGGAGTGCTCGAAATGAAGACCCTGGATCCTTGCACAGCCCAGATTACCCATACTGGTGGATGCAGGATCCCCACACGGGTGAACATTAAAATCTCCTGCTATCAAAAGGCTGTTGCTAAAGGGGCCACAATACTGCTTAACAAAACTATTCAGCGTTATATTGCAAACCCCCTGTCTGTGCACTGCATTGTAAAAATTAATCAAACACAGACTGGAGTTACCTCGCCTTAAAGCAATCGCTTGAAAATCATTATGTGCAGAGGAGATATCCTTAATCCTGCATTTCAGGGACAAGGATGTAAAAAAATAACCAAACCACCCCTAACTCTTCCACTAATTGCTGGGGATGCAGGGACGAAAAAAGCGTTATACCCCTCAAAAAATAGATTACAGTTCACCATCCAGGTCTCCTGAAGACAAATCACGGAGAAGTGGCTGATGAACTGCACCCATAGTGGGTCTACAATCTTCTCTGCCAACCCAGTGATATTCCAAGATAGAACATTATAGTCCTCTATCTTGGGATGGCCCGCAGAAAGTACAATAGGTAGATCCTCCAATAGCACGGGACCTGCACCAGTTAAGGCCTCAGATGAAATAGCAATCAATATCTCTGATAGCGTTTGGTCTGGGAAACCTGCATCGTAAGAAATAGGTTCAACAGACGCAGGTATCTGAAATGTTGGTTCTAAAAGCTCTGACCTGTTACTCAGTCAATCGCAGTCATTCAACCCTGACAGAGCTGCAAATCTGTTTGGCCCCTGTGCAATAGAAGGGAAATGACAATCCCCCCGAAGATTATATCTTTCTGCCCAAGGGTTAAATAGTCTGGTCCTGATCGGCTCCACCAGCTTTTGAGGCCAGGTATGAAGCGTTAAATTCAAATGAGTCTGTCTTGGGTTTTCCGCCTTACAAAAATATCCCAAGGGCAGTATCTGAATACCTTGGCCTCTGTTTGCCAGACCAGTAGTGATCTCCCAGAAAATTCTCTCTACGGGCAGTGGGTTATTAAAGTTCACAACAATGCAGTCCCCCTCCCTTGTTTTCCTAGAGCTTCCCAACCAGGCAATACGACGAACCATAATAATGTTACGTGCAATCGCTGGACCAGCATCAACATTTCAGGACAACCAATGGGTAACCTTATTTTTAAGTTGAAAAAAATCCTCTTTTGTTCCGATTGGGAGAGATGGCACATTCCCTAAAATAGCCACCACCGGAGTTGATTGCGACGGTAGATCAATTACAGATAAGTTCTGCTGTACATCATTGGTGTACCCATGCGACATGCCCCCATTCTTTCCCACAACACTAGAAGCTGCACCTTGTTGCCTTATTGCCCGAGCTCCATCTATTATCAAGCAATCAGGAGCCTTGTCATTTAAACCCCCTGAACAGTGAAAAAACGTATCTGTAACAGGTCGAGCACAGTTAATTGGAGGACAAGGGGCTCCATCTATGTGTACCTTCGGCAGTTCATTATTTGAAACAGAAGGGGCTGAGACAGCACAGCTTCGATTTTGAAGGGATTGTATAATATTGTGCTGGTCTGCTATACGTTGCTCAATATTATGTAATGTGGTCATAATTGGGCGGAGTTTATCTTCCAATATACTGCATAGGGGGATTTCAATCGCAGCAGTAACTGCTGGCGATGATGCCCTAATTTATGTTGCTGGTGTTAACAGTGCATTGGATGTAATCTTTTTTGCTTGGCTGTCCATTGCTTTGCCTTTTCTCTTCGTTCTACCATTAGATAGACATGCACCCCCCAATTGTTGTGGTGGATTGAGGTCGCCAGAGGCTCCAACATGAGTGGTAGAGGTCGGCCCTCCTTCCCCATCCTTTCTACTAAGAGTTGCAACCCCCTGCCTATTTGCCACAACAACAACAGGAGACAGGGGCATAGCTGGAACATCCTGCTAAGACTCCAAAACAGGGGAGAGCACAACCAATTCTTGAGTGTCACTACCCAACCCCTGTGTAAGTATGGTACATCCAGCCTCAATAGAGCAATTTTTGGATTGAATAATAGCCCCACCCAAAAGAGGTAAAAGGTCGCTAGTAGGCGATCTAGATAGGTGTCTGTTTACCATGTCAATCTCCCTGTCTATCATTGTAGCAGCCCTAGACAGGAGGGCATCCATAGTAGTTACAGTTGCTCTTGCGTTAACTAAAGCCCCATCCTGATTTGCCTGAATCTTACGCCTCCCTATAATTAAAGCACTAGATTATTATCTCAAACTTTGCATTAAACAAGTAAAACCACAGTAAGCGAATATAATGCAACAAATTTGACAATGGGTTCCCCTAAAGCAAAAATTTGCCCAGCGAAAACGTAAAGATATGTCCAATGTTTATATTTATTAAATAAAGTCACCAGATAAAATTCAAAAGTCACTAACCAAGTCCTTGGGAGCACCAATTCGGCGTTGGAAAGGGGGTGACCCCCGCCCTGCCTCCTACTGGCTACGACGGGCGCAAGCTGTAAGGGCCACCCGAGGATGCCGGGAGATGCAGTCCTCCACGACCCGGCAGCTACCCCAAGACAGTCTTCACCCGCTGCGTGTACGACACGCAGCAGAGCCGCTTCGTGGGGTTGAGAGCAGGTCCAAAAGCAGGTAAAGGAATTCCCCCTTAGTAACAGTGGCAGTAGTTCACTATCGAAGGTTTAAATGATCCAGCAGACAGCTTTTAGAAATGAGCTCCTTTCTATATCCTTCCAGCCTCCCAACACCTTCAAAGAAGTGTATTTCCCCTTTGTAAGTCTTTTTAGTCTTGAATCCAAAATACGCACCACCTCAGCCTTTAACAATTTAGCGCCGTGAGGGCAAGTCTCTAGCCACTTTCCAACCAATCTCAGACTCAGACAGAGGCTCCTTTTTCTTTTTTTTCTTCAAGACAATTGAATGTACTTCGCCACTCTCCCTGCTCTCAGCTCTCACCAGCTGAATAAGATTGGTACTCACTTGTATTATTTTCATAAGCTGCCACCCAATTTATATTCCGTTAGGCAGACGGCTCTGCCACTGGAACAGCAGATCCGTCAACTAGAATGGCCAGATCGGGGGTTAATATCAAGCGAGATATCCAGCCGCCATTCCACTCCCCACGTTCAGCAGACAATCTGAACCGATTATGGTAGCAGGAATTCCGGTGCCTCTGAAACCTTCGATAGAGAACTTACACGCAAGTGCCTCCGTTTTCTCCCCAGCTGGGTTTCACCTCACAAGAAGCTCTGGTGAAAAGCTGATACGGAAAGCAGGAAGCGGAAAGCAGCACTTGTGGAGATGCCAGGAGCGAGAAGCCGAAGCGAAGAGCTGCCTGCGGCTGACCTCAGCGCTTCAACACACCTGCCCGCAGAATTGCCATCTCAGTTCTGGTAGACCTGCGTCAAAATATACCTGTGCCAGAATCGGCTGCGGCAAGCAGAAATTAAAATATGCATGGTAGGTGTTAACCCATAAAGTCCAGTGAAAAACCCACACAGTCATATTCATGGTTTTCACAATGTGTGATGCATTGGCAGAAAGCTGCATGCAGAGATGGCAGTGTGTCAACATTTCTGCACCTCGTTAACCCAGGCATAGGAAATAGTGCATTAGCTGTAGTACATAAAGACAAGTCCCACAAAACAGTCTGGCAAGCTCAACTAAACCATGGAGGGGCTTATGTTGCAGCTGGGAGTTCGCAGGAGACCACCACCACCACCACCATGCAGCAGTGCAGGAGACAGGAGCCCATTTACTGCCCCCAGACTACCCTCATTAACCTGATAAAGGATAAGGTCATCATATACTATTGACTCAGGAGGGAGTCCATAATAGAGCTGCTGGACAAGATAGCGGCATGGCTCAAGCCACTAACTGACATGCCCTCCAACATTCCTCCACAGGCCAAACTGATAGCTTAAATATCACATCCATATTTTTCTGCCTTCCTGCCCTCTGTCCTAAATGCCATCATCTGCCTAACACCTCAGTACCTCCTCTTCCCCAAAACAACAACATCGGCAGAAGGAGATCAAAAAAGGCTTCTTTTCCTTTGTTGGATTCCCACTTGTGCTAGGTACCATGGATTGCACACATGTGCAACTGGTTCCCGCTGCAACAACATCACACCTGCACAGGAACTGGAAGCACACCTACTCTATCAAGGTTCAGGTCATCATGGACTATAGGGGAATATTTACCAATATCTTGACCAAATGATGCCTACATCTTCAACCACTTCATCATCAGCAGTCGCATCCAGAATGGGCTATATCAGAATGGCCTACTTGTAGGTACGCAAAACTGTACTACCTAACAAACCTACTAACAGTTTGAAATGTATGACATAATAGCCATCTCTGTGTCTGTCAATCCAGATAGGGACAAATAATTAAGTGGTGCACCTCATACATTCAACTTGCTTAAAGGCAAATCAAGTACACATGTTAAGACAAACAAACCCACTTTGGGTTCCTTTGAATGGCATAAAGGTATAGAGCAATGTACCAGCGGCTAAAATGCAGTGCACCATCAGTGTGTGCATGGAAGCTGTTCCATGGATATTGTGTGTGCATCTCCATGCACCTCTCATGGTTCATGAGGCATGTAATGTATAGGCCTGAGCGGAGTTTGGGGTGTTCCACAATGCGGAACTATGTTAAACTGACAAAACACTCCACCGTGCTATGAGGAGTTCTGCGGTTTGTGAAGTGCCTTACCTCACACAGTTCATGCTGATATTTAGTGCCGGGTGTATGTCCTGCACTGTAAAATCAGCATGAATCGCACCATTCACAGAGCTAGAGGACGCTGCTTCTTTCTATGCTCAAGTAGAATTTCTACTTGAGCGGCATCTTCCTCAATGTGAACGGAAGGTTTTGCAACGCCAGCTGTAGTGACCATACACAACCGCATGGGTTGAGAAATGTTGCTGGGAGATGTTCTAGCATTGGATTTTCCTCACTCACGCTCGCCAACTTAACTTTGACAAGCTCGAGCGAGGACAAAACTCTGCTCCCCTGAGTTTTTCAGTACGCCGCGTGCTTTACAGAGCGCGGAGTGCGGAATACTCTGCAAACTCAAGAAATGGAGCAGAGTTCATCCACCAGGCCTAGTATGTTATACCACACCAGGAAAACTGTTATGTGTCAAATCAGGTGGTTTCCCCAGGTGATGACTGATGATGAAAAAGAACTGAAGTACTGCAAGTCAGTCCTGCTTCATATGTGCCTCATTTATGGGGAATAGGTGTAGGGTAGCGCTGCTAGTCTTCTTGTTGCACTGCCCTACACCAATGTGAAAGGGCAGGAATGCAGTGTATTTATGAAATGTAGTGCCTTCCAGTCCTTTCCCCCTTTGCTGTTGCACAATTTGCCACCTTACGCCATGCAAGCATGCTTGCACATTGACACAAGGGTTTCTGCGTTTCATGCAGAATTGTTTTCATCTTTCTGTGTACTGCAGAATGCTGCACATATGGAGAGGGGGAAAACGGTGAGAAATAAAAAACTCCTCCTTGTTACAACTCCTCTGGGGAAGTGTAAGGTGTTTGTGCTGCCCCAGGTATACGTGTTTAAGTACATCTGGGGCAGTGATGAAATCCATGAATATTGCGTGGAACTTTTGGTCTAAACTTAGACCAAAAGTCTAACTTAGACCAAAAGTCTAACTTTAGTTGTAGAAAAGTTAGACTTTTGGTCTAAACTTAGACCAAAAGCCTAATTTCACTAGTTGTAAAGTTAGACTTTAGGTCTAAACTTAGACTTCAGGTCTAAACTTAGACTTTTGGTCTAAGTTTACCTTTGTGAATCAGGCCCATAGTGTGTATGCCAGCATCATGTCAATTGAGCAACGCATGTAACATGAACTATTTAACCATTTTTCACTGCAGTGATGGCTAATGGTTCACTCGCCTACAAAAGTCTGTTGATGTGGCACAGTCTGAATACAAGAAAATTGAAAATTGGCACCATATCCCGGTTCTTGGATTTTTGGACAAAATTGAGTAAAAAATGTTGAAAAAATGAGTTAAAGCAAGGTCAAAAGTTGGAATACTGAAAATAAAGGATAAATCATTGTGAGAAAACGTGCACGCTAAATAGCGGCATATTGCTGTGCGACTGGCTTTGGGGCTATGTAGTCCCATCTCATATAATCGAGCCACTAACTGACATGCCCACCAACATTCCTCCACAGGCCAAACTGATAGCTTAAATATCGCAGCCATATTTTCCTGCCTTTCTGCCATCTGTCCTAAATGCCATCATCTGTCTAATACCCCAGTACCTCCTCTTCCCCAAAACAACAACATCGGCAGAAGGAGATCAAGAAAGGCTTATTTTCCTTTGTTGGATTCCACCTGTGCTAGGTACCATAGATTGCACACTTGTGCAACTGGTTCCCACTGCAGCAACATCACACCTGCACAGGAACTGGAAGCACACCTACTCTATCAAGGTTCAGGCCATCATGGACTATAGGGGGATATTTACCAATATCTTGACCAAATACCCAGGTAGTGCGCATGATGCCTACATCTTCAACCACTCCATCATCAGCAGTCGCATCCAGAATGGGCTGTATCAGAATGGCCTACTTGTAGGTATGCAAAAATGCACTACCTAACAAACCTACTAACAGTTTGATATTTATGACATAATAGCCATTTCTGTTTTTGTCAATGCAGATAGGGCCAAATGAATGAGGGGTGCACCTCATACATTCAACTTGCTTAAAAGCAAATCAAGTACACATGTTAAGACAAACAAACCCACTTTGGGTTCCTTTGAATGGCATAAAGGTACAGAGCAATGTACCAGCGGCTAAAATGCAGTGCACCATCACTGTGTGCATGGAAGCTGTTCCATGGACATTGTGTGTGCATCTCTATGCAACTCCCATTGTTCATGAGGCATGTACTGTATAGGCCTGAGCGGAATTTGTGGTGTTCCACAATGCGGAACTATGCGAAACTGACAAAACACTCTACCGTGCTGTGAGGAGTTCTTTGTTTTTTGAAGTGCCTTACCTCACACAGTTCATGCTAATATTTAGTGCCGGGTGTATGTCCTGCGCTGTAAAATCAGCATGAATCGCACCATACGCAGAGCTAGAGGACGCTGCATCTTTCTATGCTCAAGCAGAATTTCTTCTTTACCGGCAGCTTCCTCAACGTGAACGGAAGGTTTTGCAACGTGAGCAGTAGCGACCATACACAACCGCATGTGTTGAGAAATGTCGCCAGGAGGTGTTCTAGCATTGGATTTTCCTCACTCACGCTCGCCAACTTAACTTTGACAAGTGCGAGCGAGGACAAAACTCTGCTCCCCTGAGTTTTTCGGTCCGCCGCGTGCTTTACAGAGCACGGAGTGCGGAATACTCTGCAAACTCCACCAATGGTGCAGAATTCATCCCCCAGGCCTAGTATGTTATACCACACCAAGAAAGCTTTTATGTGTCAAATCAGTTGGTTTCTCCAGGTGATGACTGATGATGTAAAAGAACTGAAGTACTGCAAGTCAGTCCTGCTTCCTATGGGCCTCATTTATGGGGAATAGGTATAGGGCAGCGCTGGAAGTCTTCTTGTTGCACTGCCCTACACCTATGTGAAAGGGCAGGAATGCAGTGTATTTATGAAATGTACTGCCTTCCAGTCCTTTCCCCCTTTGCTGCTGCACAATTTGCCACCTTGCCCCATGCAAGCATGCTTGCATATTGACACAAGGGTTTCTGCGTTTCATGCAGAATTGTTTTCCTCTTTCTGTGTGCTGCAGAATGCTGCACAGATGAAAAGTGGAAAAATCGTGGAGAAATAAAGAAAATCCTCCTCTGGGGAAGTGTAAGGTGTTTGTGCTGCCCCAGGTATACGTGTTTAAGTAAATCTTTGGCAGTGATGAAATCCATGAATATCGCGTGGAACTTTTGGTCTAAACCTAGACTAAAAGTCTAACTTAGACCAAAAGTCTAACTTTAGTAGTAGAAAAGTTAGACTTTGGATCTAAATTTAGACCAAAAGCGTAACTTTACTAGTTGTAAAGTTAGACTTTAGGTCTAAACTTAGACTTTAGGTCCAAACTTAGACTTTTGGTCTAAGTTTACCTTTGTGAATCAGGCCCATAGTGTGTATGCCAGCATCATGTCAATTGAACAACACATGTAACATGGACTATTTAACCACTCACCTACAGAAGTCTTTTGATGTTGCAGCACAGGGGTTATACAACAGATTCAAGTGCAAAGGAATCTGAGGGAATATGAAAGCTCAGTACTGGCATAGGTGCACCCCATGAAGCAACACAGAGGTAACACAACATGATCCTTACCTCATAGGCCCACTACACAGAAGGGGCATGAGGGGGTCTTGATAATGACTTTGGTTTTGGTCTTACATATATGGATCAATGTATAGTGTACATAATGTACAGAGATTGGAAATAGAAGGACATATGTTGGCTATGACCACACCGTGCCATGCAGATAGCCTCTCTATGCCACAGCTATGTTTGCAAGCACACTGCAAGATTTATATGTTAGCCAACAAAACACTTTAAAAAGTTGCCTCTTCATTTGTGCGGGGACTAGAATGGGCAACTAGGGCCAAAGCATCCCCACTTGCCCCATGAGACAAAGATTCAACTGTTACTTGCAAGAATGGATGCAAATTTAATGGCATGCCTGACAGATAGCCTATATATATGGGCTGTTAGCCACAATGCTCTAAGTATGTGTGCTGCTGTACACAGGACACTAATAAAGGTAAAGAATAGATGTTAAGGTCCACATACATGTAATAATAATAATAATAATATTAATAATAATATTAATAACTTTATTCGATTTGATGAACAAATCATAAAAGCATATACATAACAAATCATTCATAAAATATTTCACAAGGATACATTTCATTAAAACAGGTTGTGAGAGAGTTACCACATACATGATTCAACCACTTAGACTAGGTATTGCAGGGAATGACAAAATTACCTCAAGACACCAGTCCCCCCTCATGATTCTTAGCTTTAGAGCAACTCTTAAAAAGTTGACCACACAAAAAAGAGTAAAAACATCAGATGACAATTTTAAAAACAACAAAGCTGTACGTGCCTGCCTAAATCTAACTTTTCTTAACAGGCCCTTCAGATATAATTTTCTGGGGTAGGCGTAATATGGGCAGAGAAGGACCAAATGAAGGGTATCCTGTAGAGACCTATTGTCGCAGCCACAATGCCCTCTCTCTTCTGAGTTTATAATAAAACCTGCCAGTACCACCAATAAGTGATGAATAAAATTTAATCTGAAACAAGTAATTACAAATCTGTCATGTGCACTTGTCATTAATGTTAAATATGGTTCCATACCCTGAGTTGTTTTAACTAGAATATGATCTCTCACTGTGTGTATGATCTCTCACCTACATGTAATCTCTCCAGTGAAGGTAGCAGTCAGTGACGCCTTACAGGTTGCTTGGTGTCATCTTTCAGTAAATTAACATATTTAAAGCTGATGTTCATGAATTGATTACACAAATGCATAGGTCAACGAACCACTCTCTGGTGCTGAGTAAAGCAATGCAGGGAATTTATATATACACAGTGGCACTCAGGATCACACTTATCTAGCCTACTGCAACTGGACTTTTTTCATGGTGCATTGTGCATATGTCACACATCTTAGTTCTGACACAAAGCCAAGACATCAGATGTGTCTGCAGAGTTAAATCCTATGGTGAAAGTTGGCTAGTCAAATGTGCTAATTGATGTCTGTTCCACAATCACAGGTCTCATTTTTGCTTAACAACACAGCTATAATATCTGTCCTGTAAATTGATTAAAAAGATGCCCCATACACTGTAGACTGGCTGAACAAGCCAGTCTCTGTACCTCCCTTAGTGCGGATTGCATCTGTAAGCAAATCTATGTCAGCAATGCAGACAGAATGTGTAAATGGTGATATGGTGCATCATAGTGCATACAACAGTGTATTTAATAGGCATAGAAATGCAATAATATCAAGCAAACATATGCCTACTCCGCAGCTACTTACATTCATCCAAGCATATCACAACACTGAAACACAACAAATGTTTGTTAAGTCTGTACACATCACAACATGCATGTGTGGCTCACATAAACATTTTGTCAAGCAATATGTCAGCACAAGGAAGACAAAAACCCACCCATAGGCACTGGTTTTACAATGATAATGCAAACATCTGAAGATCTCAAGGCTATCAAGCGAAACAAGAGGAGCAAGGTAAGTGAGTCCCAAGCTGTGTTTCTCTGCATTGTAAAAGTTACAACTGTGTATCACAGATAACAGGCCAGTTGCATGGGTCAAAACCCACGCATTCACCCCTTTGTGTGCTGCAGTGTGAATGTAGCATTGCTCGTAAGCAGTGCCTTGGCGCCAATGCATTGAAACACAAGTTGGGTTCGATGCGTTGTGCATAAACCATGCATTGGCTTTTTCTGAGCAGATGCATCTGAAAAAAACTACACATTTGTGAAAAACCTGCGGCATACAGATAGGAAGTGACACAGTGGGTGTGGCAGGCTTCTAACTAAGATGTGGGAAGTTACTTTCGCTTTCACTTACTCTGTTAGTCTGTGCACGGTGGAGCAGGTTACCTGAGAACGTGTGTCAGTTTGTGTTGTGAGTTCGTGTTGTGTCCAGATTTTGTGCCTGTTGCTGTCATATAAATTGTGTAGTGTCACTGTTTTGTATTTCTATTACCATTGTACTGTTGGGTGTTTGTCCTTTGGGGTAGTATATGTAGGGGTAGGTATGGTGCATAGGGATTTTTGATTAAAGCTAGGTTTTTGGGAGGGAACTGGTGAGGGTTAGAGAATATGGCTGGGAGTGGGGGAGGGAATGTAACTTTAGTGAGCCACAGCTGCTGGGATGACTTATCTGGCTGATATCAAACTATTTCCCAAGGATGCATGGGGTTGGTGGCAGGGTGACACAGGCTACCTAGCCAAGGACAAATGTGACCAATGGGAGCAGGCTTGCTGTAACCACAAAAAGCTATTCAAGGTGTCCCCTATTACACACCAACTAAAGCACTGATGGGCAGACATCATCACCAGGGATGCCAATGTAATCAACTTCCTAAGTCTGGAGATTGGTGGACCTGTTTGTATGTATATATGTCATGTTTGGATATAGTGATGTACTTTTTACCGGAATGCGAAACTGAAACATGATTAGTACTTTATCTGTTTTTACCAACAATATAGTGATGTGCAACAGGTAAATCAGTGTAAAAATATATGAAGAGACAATGTAAAGTAAGGTAAATTAGGTCCTTGACAATGTGGATTTGGAGTAGGCCAGCTTTTTAACCTTTATGTCACCCCTCTTGCCTGCTTAGTAAGAAGCTTTGGATTTATCTTGTGTCGTACGTGGATGACACTCAGATCATCATCTCGGTAAGCACTTCAGCCAGCCAAACTCCTGCTAGGTTTTATGATTGTATGTGCCATATAGCAAACTGGATGTCTGATAACTGCCTGAAGTTGAACTCAGCTAAGGCTGAAGTTTTGTTGCTGGGGAACAATCCATCTTTTTAGACAGATAACTAGTGGCCGGCTCAACTTGGCACTCTACCCAAACCGCTGCTCAAAGCCAAAAATCTTGAAGTATTCTTTGACACCAAGCTGTCCTTTGAGGTGCAAATCAGTTTGGTTATCTCAGCATGTTTCTTCATCCTGAAAGTGCTGAGGAAAATCCTCCAGGTAATACCCATGGACTTAAGAAAGATGGTGGTTACAGTCTTGATATCCTCAAGATTGGACTACAGGCCGAGGAAGAGGCTCTAGTGCTGTTTGCTGAGTGGCCTGAAAGGAGAGCAGGAAGCCAGGCACTGACACTGACATAGCACTGGTGAGTGCGATAGTGCAAGAGACCAGTGCAGGTGTGCAAGTGCAGCTGCTGCCAGACAGCAGGTGTGGAGAGCGAGCCTTGGGGGGGCATTGAGGCGGCCCAGTTAGTCTCGGGTGCAGCTTGCGCCTACCCTGTAGAGCCCCACGCATTTCACTTCCTATGAAATCTCCCAAAAATTAAGCAATCAAGCAGTTGGGACAGCTGGAGCAAGCAAGCGAACAGGAGCGGTGGCGCTGAGGCCGGAGGAAAAAAGAAGAAAGAACTGCCCTGAATTGGCCCTGAACCCAACGGGAATTGCAGTTGTTGATTCCCATATTTCATAGCCTGTAGACCGTTGCCTATAGCCCATTGCCCGAGGAGCGTGGGCTAATGGCCATGGCTACCCCGGAGTCGCTGAGATGCTGAGGGAAGGGCTGGCCGATCAAAATGACAAAAATGAACAGCAGCACAGGAGTTGCCCGATCTCGCAGAGGCGTGGAAGCCGGTGTGGCTTGCGGGTCGAGTACACTTCAGTACTTCAGTCCACCTGCCAAGTCTAATCTTGCCTACCTCACCTTGTTCCACCCTTGTTCCACCCTTCTTCCTCCTCTGGCGGTAGGCGCACGCCCACGAACAGCATTGAGAGGAAGAGTGAGGAGTGAGGAGCGGAGCCGGTGCCAAGAGCCAGGAGCCGGTTCGGAGTGGCTGTGTGGCCGTGGAGCAATCAGCCGTGTGTCTTTGGGGGAATCTCAATTTGGCCTGACCTGTCTATCCTTTGCGGCATGTCTCAGCTCCAGGGTCAGTACTGAAGGCCTTGGGGGCACTGGCACCACAGTTCATCCAGCCAGTTAGGTGAGTGGTAAACTGTGTGCCATCTACTAAGTGCCATTTTCTGGGTATTTTTCATTTTTTTGGGTGCCGACCAGTGCAGTGCAGAGGGGTCTTGTGAACACTACCTGATTTCGTGAACTGGAGCGGCTATCTCAGGAATTAAGGGGAAGATAGCAGATTGACTAGCACAGAGTGGAGAGCGGGGATAAGAGGATAATGGAGTGGAGAGTGAAGGGCTCGCTGTGGCTGGTAAGTTCAAGTACATTATCCTGATAATGCTACTAAGTGAGTGGAGTTAGGAGTCAGGCAGGCACACACGTAAGCCCGTAAACTAGAGCGAGATGACCTCCAGAAAATTGCGCTCTGGGCGTGTGTTCTCCCCATCACCAAGTCAACCTCATAAATGAAGAAGATTGTTTAGCGGCACTAGGCAACTACACCATCTCTGCTACAAATCCAACCCTGTTATACCTGGCTTTTTCTGAAAGATGCCATGGATTGGTCCCGAGGTGGCAGCAGTGATCCAAGAAGGCCAGACCTTCAATTTTCATCCTGCAATGTCTTCTGCGTTGGAAGCACAGGGAACTCATGGTAATCTTGCTGGTGCCAGGTGCAGTCTGGAGAAGGGACCCAATCCTGGGCTCAGATCTTTGAAAGAGTTGAGGATTGTCTTAGTGAGCAAACGCTTGACGCACCCCCTGTGCACTTTTGGTCTCCGATCCTCTTGTCATCCAGCAGAGCCAGCCAATCACTTCACTAAATAGGACAAATCTATCAAAGCAGTCAGGGAAGAATCTATGACTGATGGTATAACGGTTGTTTCACCAGCTCTTGAGATACCCATAAGGGATCAGGTGAGGAGAGGACGGCAGCCTGGATGGTGTTATTCCCATGGTGGAGAAAGCAAGGTTATGTGAAGAGCCAACGCGAGGGGAAGACTTTACACTCCCGGACATCGTTATAGAAGCTCAAACAAGGAACTGGAGAATCCATCTTAACCTTATTTATAAGGATGACTAGTTAATGAGCGGATCCAGGGGAAAAAAACACTCTAATTGTAAGCGCCTCTCCTAGGCGTCTTTCTATGCCTTTCTTATATTGTAGCACAAGTCATTTGATTGGTACTTCAATGGAGTCCGCCCATGACGTATTTCTGCCTGGCTCACAACTGAAATGGGGAAATGAGAGGGATGGTGTGCCCTTAGAATGTTTTGTTTGTTTTTAAAAACATTTTAAATTCTATACTGCCTTTATTAGAAAAATATATACTGAATTCGGACCACATATTAGAAATGATTTCTGTAATGCTATTTGAAGTGCAAAAGGTAAATAAGTCTGACACCACTAAACCTATCTCTGCGATTCACCCGCAGAAGGGAGAACGGCCAAACGATAGGCCAGTACCATACGTTCCCTCGGGAGAGTCGAGAGATGCCTCCGTACAGCCAGGAACTCATCTTTTCTTGGTGCCCCCAATGGTTCCGTTGTGTAATCTCGAAAAGGAAGAGCTTTGTTTGAGCATACTATTTGAGGAGGCCAAATTGAGCCCCCTCCAGAGAAGTCCAGAGAAGTCTACCTTGAAAATCATCTCAGAAGGGTAGAATGGGGCGCCCGAGAAGTCTGGAATACCAGGGGCCATACTGAGCGAACCAAGCAGGTGGGGAGGGTAGTAGAGGAGGGGGAGGTTCTAATCTCTCTCACCACTCAGGTACACTCCCCTATTCTGCGAGGGAAGGAAGGATTGAAAGTAGATAAGAGGGATAGCCCAGTAATATATCATAAGGGGGAAAATATGAAAAATGAAAATGAAAAAAAAGAAGATTTTCTGAACGAAAAGCATCAAAACTGCATGTTTCCCGGTTCCTTGAAAGCCAGAGTGATATTCATTTAATAATGGAGAAGGTAGGCCCCAAGTCACCGGTAGCAGATGGCAACCCAAGAGAACCATCCGGAGAGCCCATGGCACCAGCTGGGAGATTAGGGGACTCGGGACCAACAGTACCTCCACCTACCCGGTTGTTACAGTCCCTTCAAGCAATCCATCCCTCCTTGACTAATGAGAATGCTGATCCACCGGGAGGCGAAATGTGAATTGAACATGGAGTTCCCTCATTACAGACAGTATTTGGGGTCACTGATTCCAGGGTGGATGGTAACCTAGAGGGAGGACCCAAATTCCCAATTATTACGCAGGTTGGGCTGAATAACCCTCACAGGGACCCCATCTCTGTCCAATAGAAACATTGAGGCACCAACTTCCAATATTATTTCATACTCGAACATTCAACCACATGGTGGTACACAAACTGTCAGCTTTACCAAAAGGGTCCCTCTATGGATCCCTTGGAGGGACGCTTCAAAGGAAACTAGTGGGGTACAGACCAGTTTATCTCCTATTGTGGATTTTACCTAGCTATTTGATAATGATTTAACTTCGGTAAACAGAGGATTAATTCTTAGCTTATTCTCAGAACTAGAGGCATTAAAGCTGATAGCAAGCAAGAATATTCTAAACGTGATGATCAATGTACACAACACTCTTCCTTATTCAACGGTCACTTTTGGCTCATTGATAGTGGCCAATCTGGTTTTGCAGAATTGTGAGCATTTTTTTAAAAGAGGGCTTGACATAACATTTGCTATAGAATATGGAGAATATCAATCTGTGGGCTCTCAAATTCATCATCTGAAAGCTCCTAGGGCTATTAATTCAGTGGTGTTAGATGCGTTGGGCCCTGATACTGAGTTTTCTGTGGGTAATACGAAAGATATAGTGGGCTCCATGGACAGAAGGGGACTCTCAATAAATGTTGTGTCTGGTGTGGCAGTTGCCCCTCAGACCCCAGACATAGAAGTTGAATCTGCCCAGTGGAGCTGGGTTGCAAGAGCCCTGAATAACTCTCTTCCAAAAGCAGTAAGGAGCGCTCCGTTGAGGTAGCCAGGGTGTGCTACTCTTGTCCTGGAATATGGCCGGTCTGGGACCCAATGAAACAAAACTGAATTCCTTGAAAACTATGAACCCTTTATTCACATGCTTACAAGAAACGTGGTCCTGCAAAGAGTTTGAATGTGACGGCTATTTTGTTTATTCCTGCTATGCCAAGCGTTCTGAACGCAGACACACTAGTATGGGGGGTTCCATTTTGCTTAAAAACTCCATTAATTGGAATCAGAAGGTGTTCTGCCACCTCTCTAGCCGTTGTATATGTGTGAAGCTGGCATGTTTGGGAAACTCTGGCAGGTCCACCTCCTTCCTTGTGGCAAACTTGTGTATGCCTCCGGGGAGAAATTTTGATTATCTTTTGAGTGTATTTTTTTCTTTTATTCAATATATAGCTATTAGAGAAGAATGCCCCCTAGTGACAATAGTGGGGGACCTAAATGCCAACATTTTGAACTTTGCTTTGGGGATTTATGCCAATACTGATAAAGAGGAAATTAAGCACATTCACAATATTTTATTACCAAATCAAATAAAAACAGACAAATGGGGTTCCTCCTGCTTGATAGCATCAGAAGTCTAGATCTTGTTATTCTAAATGGGAGAGTGCCTGCGGATAAAACAAAACATTTTACTTTTTACTCTCAACACATTCAGAGCCTTTTAGACTACGTCATTGTTTCCTATCAAATGTTTGGGGCTTATGATAATCTCTTTGTCCTCCCGTCGATTTGGAGCAACCATAGCATAGTGGGTATGGTAGTGGCTTTTGATCTACCCATATTGGATCCGGGGAATATTGGTCAGGGCATGGCTACTTTTAACAAAGCAAATGGTCGGGCCTACTGGACGCAAAAAACATCTCTGAAGAAGGCTCGATTGTCAAGAAGGCTAATGTAGAAAAGCAGGGTCTTCCTCACGCCAATATTATGCACTTCTTTGAGGCACAAATGGAGAAGATATGTAATCTAAGCTCTACATCTTCCGGACCTCGCCTGCCTAAACAAGGTACGTCCCCTTTGATACTTTTAAGTCAAACCACTATTCGCCTTGTCCGAAAACAGTATATACATTTCCTTACTGGTCGGCAGCAGGAAATTAATCACCTCAAGCGAGTTAGATGATGTTGTATGCTTAGTGGAAAAAGAAGGGAGATTGACGCCAAGTGGATTGGGCTGAGGGAAGCCGCAAGTGGCAAAGACTCAAAGTACTGGCACCTGATCACGGAATATTGTGATTCTAGGCAGAAGGCCCTACCCATACCTATCCCAAAGTAGGACTGGGTGGAATATACCTCCCTTTTATACAAAGATAACAGCCCACTTTCTCCCATGATGACTGATGGGGTTAAATCTACTTTTACTAAATTTATTGAATTTGGCCCGGTAAGGAGAGGAAGTGGTAAGCTATATAAAGAATGCTAGAGCCTCCGATGCACAAGGGCCGGATAGAACCCTGATTGCACTAATTAAAAAGGAGCCAGATGCACGGGGTGATTTTTTCGAACCATTGTTCAACTGTTGTTTTTTTACAAATAAAATCCCCCCCTCTTGGAAGGGGAGTATTATAGTCCCTTTGTATAAAAAGGGACCGAAACTCTGACGGCTAGCTTTAGACAGATTGCCCTGCTGGATGCCTCAGTTAAATTATTAGCAAGAAGTATATTATGTCATCTACAACAATGGGTGTATGATCAGAATATTCTACCACCCGAACAAGCAGGTTTTAGAAAGAACCATGGCACCCTGGACAATATAGCGGTCGTTCAGACTATTGTAGAAAAATATGTTTTCTTACGAGGTATATCAGTGTATACAGCTTTTTTTGATTTCCCCACAGCATTTGACAAAATGGATCACCATACGCTGTGGAGAAAGCTCCTTCTCCTCGGCATACCACATGTTATGTTATGTTATGTTATGGTATTGTTTTTTGTTGTGCGCACAGCTACTCCAGCTAAGGAGCGTCCTGGCGCATTTGACAAGGAGGAACATAACACAACAGAAGGAAGCGGGCTACTAAGAGGGGACCACACTAAATGAAAAGCTCATCAAAAATAAGCTGGGGACTGAAAAGAGGCAACTAAAAGAGGAAAGTTTTCAAGGCTTTCCGGAAAACCAAAAGATTCTCCAGCAGACGGATTTCCATCGGAAGAGAGTTCCACGCTAGTGCCGCCTTTACACAGACTTTATTACCTTCTGGGCCTTATTATGGAACTGCACACAGACACCTGGTGCCAAGTTTTGTTGGGACGCTCGCGGGGTTTATCATGTAAAATCAGAACATAAAATGGACTTAAGCAGGGTTGCCTATTAGCATCACTTTTGTTTTCTTTGTATATTGCTGATCTCCCTGGTGCTCTGAACTCTGTGAGAGGGGGATGCCCCAGAATCGGTACAGTGCCCGTTGGCCCTCTATTATATGCAGATGATGTTGCAATATTAGATCTAATGCCCATTGGCCTGCAAGGTCTCCTGGATGCCCTAAGTAAATATGCTGAGACCCATTTCTTGAAAATTAATATTGCAAAAAGCAAGATTTTGGTCTTCCGTAAGGAGGGGCTTAGATTAAAAAGATGTCTAAAATGGAGGCTTGGTTCCAGAAAAATGGAATTGGTTGACTCGTACCTATATTTGGGGAAGGTTTTTCTAAAACGGGCCGACATTTGGAGCACATTAAACACTGTGTGAGTAAGGCTGTCTCCCAGGTGTGTGCATTAAACAGATTTGATAAAACTTGTGGGAGATGCCATTTTGTGCATGTTTTATCAGTTTTTAAGGTCAAAATCCCTCCTTCACTAACATATGCAGCTTAGGTGTTGGATATGTATTATTGGCTCACCTTTGATAAGGTGGAAGGACGAATCCTGCGCCAAATCTGCAATTTAAACTCTTTGGCTGCCCCACATGTATTACGTTTGGTTTAGTCTCGTCTTTTATTTTATCCTTGGGATCAGTTTTGCGGTGGGGTAACTCCCTCTCTTGGGGGAAGGAGGGTACACTTAGGGCTGCCCTGAGAATAGAAATCTTTGACACACTAAAAGATCAATCAACGTTTTTTAGGTCCTTTGTATATGCAAATGACACATTAGTCTGAACCCCGCTTCACCTATGCCTAAGTCTGTACTGAAACAGCTTTTAAAAAAGTTCATACTCTCTATCAGTCAGGTAAGAGATGCTGCCTCAAGTCAGTCCAGCATTAACAACAACAGAGGCTGTCCAATACCCCTGAACCAGGGACAGTTGATAGTAACACCTAACAAAAGGTTCAGGTACAAAGATTAAATAACAATTACAAATTCATACGAAAAAAATTATGGCTACAGAATGCGTCGACGGCGATCTATGCATTGCCCTTCGCCATCTAGTATGGGTAATGGAGCGGACCTATTTACCATAATGACCAATACATTTTTCTGAAATGCAGATTTTAACGTATTGCACCTGCCGTTCAAACTCTGAATGATCTGCCTCTAATGCTGGTGATTATTAATGTATTTCTCTTGGGATGATATTATCACCTTTGGTGCGGTGTTAGTTTCCTATTGACTCTTTATTTCTTTCTCTCTCGTTACAATTGATGTCTTTCTAATTTCAGTTTTTTCCTCTAAAGAAGCCTACCCCTCCGAATGTAATTATTCATTGCATTTTCCTTTTTAAACAGTTATTGAAAACGCTCAAATCACTGTTTGTCCTGATGATGACCGCATAGTCAACCAGCGGTTGAAAAGCCGCCGACTCATTATTTTTGTTTTTATTGTTCTTCCTGTACATGTAATGTTTGTATGCTAGCCACATGTCCGGTAATATGAATTGATTGTTTTTGTTTTGCCAACACTTTTCTTTGAGCGTTTGTTTTACTTGAAGTTTGTTTTATCTGAATTTGCATGTCTAATAAATTAAGAGTATTTTTTTAAACTAGTTTGGAAATATAGGCTTCTTTCCTTCTTTTTCTTTACTAATCCTTTTTCGTATGAATTTGTAATTGTTATTTCATCTTTGTACCTGAACCTTTTGTTAGGTGTTACTATCAAGTCAGTCGAGGTCCAGTAATGAGGTGGTGAGTGGGAGTGCCATGGAGAATAAACCACAGCCTTATTTATCTTGGAATATCCCTCTCGGGATCAGAAGGCTGGTACTCCTACAGAGACTTAATTTGCTGCCTTTAAGAGAAGTTACTGGTATCTGGGATAAAATACCAAGAGAGAAGAGAATTTGCGTAATGTGCCAGTTACAAATCCAAGATCCAAATCATGTTTTATTTGTATGTACAAAGTTGCACAGTGCTAGGCGTGTGTTCTTAAAGCCATTTTTTATCAAATGCAATATTCGCTCTGCCCAGGAGGCCTGATCTTTGGTTCTGTCTCCCCTGAATGAAATGTTTTGTTACAAGATATATTAATGGTAATTTTATTTTTATGTCATAATATTTGTTGGTTGAGTATTTGATTGTCTCGTATTTAATTCATTATTTGCACACTATACAGTACGCTTGATATAAGAATTCCGCATAGGAGGCAGCGATGTATAAAGGAAGAATTTTGTTTGGTATGTAAAGTTTGTCTTTTTTAATTTGTTGATCCGTTTTTGAGGACCTCCGTGGGAGTTCCATAACAAAATAAATAAAACAAAATTGGAAATTGGAAATATTTGGACTACTGTAATGCCATCTTTTCCAGTACCCCAAAGCGCAGCATTAACAAACTGCAGATGGTGCAGAATGCTGCAGTAAGGATGTTGCTGGGCATCTCCAAATTCAATTCAGTCTCTGCTTCTCTGTCCCGACTCCACTGGCGACCTGTAATCAAGAGGATTCAATTCAAATCTCTGTGCCTCGCATTCAAATCTCTCAACAACATGGGGCCAACACATCTGGCTAAATTTCTAAAGCCATGTATCCCGGCCAGAATCCTTAGATCCACCAATACTGGATGCCTACTTGTTCCTAGAGTCAGCCGGGCCAGATGGGGTGGCAAGAGCTTCACAGCTACAACAGCTAGCTTATGGAACTCCCTACCCACTATGCTGAAAAAAGAGCCCAGTCTCCTCAAATTCAGAAAAGGCTTAAAACATGGTTGTTTTCAGCATAATTGTTTACCTCAGGTTCCGTTCTGACTTATATGTATACCTCAGCGCCTGCACTGACTTATATATACCAAAGGCAGCGACTAGACACCTCAGGATATTTGCAGCGCTTTATACATTCCCCATCATAAAAGCAAGTAGGCTTTAAGTGCTGCCCAGCACCAAAGTGTATGGATAGTAATGCACCATAGTCTTCCAGGTTGATGCATTCCTGTTTCCTCACCCTGCACTGGTATCGTTTTGACAGACTTGCCCCAATGCAGGCACCATTACACTATGGTGCAAGGGTGCCAGAGTTGTTGCCAGGATTGTGTTTGTGGAGGAAAGCGCAACTGTTTGAAAAAAAATTAGATCTGTGACCCTTTCTCCTCTTTACATGTGTGTTGCATAATGCTGCACACATGCATACATGAGAAGTTGAGGAGATCTCAGATCATGTCTTGTGCTTCTGCTTGAGGAGCCAGATGGTCTTTGTACATCCCCAAGTCAACACTGTGCAAATAATCTGGGCATACGTCATCAGACATGGATGTTGCATGAGTACAGGCCCATAAGTTCTATAAAATGACTCCCTAGCACTGAATCTGGCAAAGCTGCAATTGTGCCTGCATTGCTGTATTCCATATCGATTAGACCGTACTAAGGGGGCAAGAGTGGTTTGTGTCACCTCCTATTTAATTTATGTGTCCTATCAATTTACCCCACTGGAGCATCTCAGAAAGTTAAGCTTGTCTTGTGCAAGGGGCTCATTAACTTGCCCCTTAGATAATTCCATAGTAAATCATGTCACCCATGTGTCATGGTACACTAGACTATGACATTATGCTGGCCAGCATTATTCAAACTATCTCATCCTGGAAGCATGCTTCAGTCATGTTTTTAATGGTACCCCAGAAGGCCATCATCCTGAATTATCTGGGCTGCAAACAGACTTAATTCATGCAATGAGCTGGTCATATTGCCAAATGTATGTTTCAGTGGATGTGCACTTCATCAATATTGGTATCTTATGATATAGTTGCTAAATATGTTAACATATGAAAATGCATTATTCGCAATGCCATGTTTTCTTGCAAGACTTTTAGGTGGTCATCTTCCATTGTCATGGGGGGAGGTGCAATAATTCCAGGACCCAGGGCTGGCGCTTGGCATGGGTAGTGTAGGCAGCTGACCAGGGCTTCCCACTCAGCCTGCTGATCCAATCAAAAGAAAGGTGTCTGTTTACAATTGGGCCCTCTCCCTGGGCCTCTAAGGGGTGATATGGGAAGCCTGCCCCAGGGAAGAGGGGCATTTCCTCTTGTCCAAGTTGTGAGGAAATACAATTTTGCAAGTTTGTCCTGCAATACGGCCTCCTTTTCTGCTGCCCATTTAGAGACACCACAGGACACCCATTGTCCAGCACTTTAGCGCCCCCACAGTTTTAACTCTCAGGCCCCATATAATGCTCACACCTTCAGCCCGATATAAGCTGTAAAAGAGGTGCTTGTAGAGGGCTCAGAGGAGGACATGCAGCCCTGCACAGTCGCCATAAAGAAGCTCCCGGAGGCCACAAGGTGTCATTTATGTATATTAGAGGGGCCAAGCACATTCCCTTTTGCCCTGGTCCTTGAAAATCCTTGAACCGGCCCTGCCAGGATCCCAATGCTACCAGTAAGTGTCAATAGTACATTTATGTACCATTATGATGTCTGTGTTTGATCGATTGGAAAATTAGCTATTTGGATGTGTGATGAAAGGTAACACTCAGCTAGACTCAATGAGCTTTTAGTCTGTGATTCAGTACAGAACTAAACCAAACTGTCTTTAGGACCGCAAATGGCCAATGAACAAATGTTTTACAGTAAGGTGTATGTAAGCATGACTACAAGAACGACACACATCTCTAAATATGCACCTAGGCCCTTATTTATGGGAAATTGGCTTAGGGCAGGCAGAAAGCCACCTTGCTGGGCTGCCCTAGATCATAGTGGAAGGGAGTGAATGCATCATATTTATGCAATATGTTGCATTCCTGTCCTTTCTTCTTGTGCTAGCGCAGTTTCAGCAGACTAGTGCAAATGTAGGCACCCTTGGCCATGGTGCCATGGTACCTGTATTTTCAGCAGGATTGCTACTGTGCAGAAATGGTCACCTTCCTGCACTGCAACAATCCTAGGAGGCCTTTTCCTCTTTATTTGCCTGAGGCAGAATGCAGCACACAAGGAAAGACGTAAGAACCAGGCAAAATGAAGATACAGCTCCTCGTTAGGCCATACCTCAGGAGTCATAATGCTTTGGTACCTTACCAGGTTTACATGCTCTTGTAAATCTGGGCTGCATAAAACTCCATAGGTGTTACATTGGAAAACACCCCGCAAAACCTATTGAAGGCCTCCCAAGCACTGAGTGAGGGTACATAGCTATTTGGCCTGCATAGCCTAACTCGTCGTTCATGAGGCATTCCCAGCCAAGCTGGATACTACAGAGTGGCTTTATGATTTTTTTCAAAGCCCTGCATCATGCATGTGCCATTTTATGTGGCGCTAAAGTGCCCCAGGGCCTGTGAGGGCTGTAAAGTATGCAGCCTTGTAAAAGTCCCGATAGGAAATGCCAAGGCAGCCACACTGCCTGTATTGTATCACCTCATCCAAAGGCACTTATGTTCATGATCAATGATCTGTAATTTTGCTAGGCGCAACTCCAACTCCCAATTTAGTGTAACCAGGCCCATGTGTCTATTTTGCAGATCTGTATATCTTCATGAGTGTGAATGATTGACCCCTATGATATGGGTTCTATCTCGTTGTGAGTACTCTTACAGTTTGCACAACCGCACTTGACTCAGTTTAACTGGTGCTAGTAAGGGATGTCTATGTAGTGATAACATATTGTGCATATATCGAACCCTATTTCTGGTAATGTTATGATCGGGACATTTTGATTGTCTCGTAATGTCAGTCTATTTATGCCAGTTGTCATATACTTCTTGAATGTGTTAGCAATTTATATTTTCAGCTTTTACGTTTCTATATATTTTTGAATAGGTGTTAGAAAGTGGATTAAATATATCCCTACCACTGGCAATGAGGCTACTAATACAATATAGTGTTCAGAATAGGTGTCAGAAAATTATTCCCTTGCTCAACCCTTTGTAGCTTGGCTGCGAGCAGGCAGGATTTACTTCAGAGACAGGTAGGTGAAGCATGTAAAATCACCAATTCAATAAATAATGAAGACACAACACAAAATGGATCTCCAACACCAATTTATGTAAATGAGAAACCTTTTTATCTTCAAAATGACACCAAAACGAAAAAATCCAATGTAGAGAACCAGAGATATGAATTTTTAAAGATGTAGCACTATTTAGCACATAGAAACTTATAATGCCTATTGGGATATCTATTTGTGCTAGATTGGGAAAAGTAACAGTTTAAGGCTGACTGTGATGGATCCCAGTGCAGCTACTTATCGTGGTAGGACTCTGTCAAAGTTTTTACCTTCTGACTTAGAAACTTTTCTGGAACTTTTTCTCCCAAGGCTCCCTCGAAGCTCTCGACCAGTTCAAAAAATATGAACAAATTTATGTAAAAAGATATAAAAACACACTTACCTGTACTGCGGCATCCTCGGGCTATCCTCCGCACCATCTCTCTCCTATGTCGGACGTACATCTTACGAGAACTGCGCATGCACGCATGCACGCAGGTACATGCGCAGTTTTTGCAAGATGTATGTCCATGCAGGAGATAGATAGTGAGGAGTAGGAGGGCAGCTAGTGCTGAAAATGCTTTCAAATATCTTCTTTCAGGCACTATATTCTGGCAGAAAAATCCATTTTAGATATCTAGTGTAGTTTTGTATTTCTTCCGCAAAATGTTATTCATCAGTGCAGCACTATGTGCATCATTTTGTACTGCGAATGCGCAAATGAATGTTTTTAAATATCAGTAGTCTAAACTTAGACAGTATGAATTGTCCCATTTCAGTCAGGAAACAAGGTATTATTCATTGAAGAGGTGCAAGTTTCTATTAAACCTAAGCATGCAAGTTGTTCTAGTATTTCCCTAACTTGCTTTTTAGCTTCATGTTTTATTGGGTACTGTCTCTGAGGTTCAGGAACTGATTTCGATAGGATCTTGTGATGAGGTCGCTCATCATCTCACCCAACATGGTTGTCGTATAGTGCAGGAGATAGCGCTAATGCACACTCCTTGGCGTATGAATGTTTAATTGATTCTGGAACAAGGTCGGAGAAAGCATGGTAAAATTACTGATTCCCCAATTGGGCACTCCATTACTAACTCAGGTGTCCAATCCTTTTTAAGCAAAAGAATATCTTAGCAATATGTAAAGTGCTCCCAAAAAAAGTCTTGATGTTCCTGGGTATGTCCCTTTCCATTTGGAGTGTTCTTTTCTATAAATGATGAGGGACACTTACCCTTGTTTCTGGTGTTTCCACCGTAATATGCTCACTCAGCACTACTACCACCACATAATCCATCAGGATCTGGCAAACTATTAAAGATTTCTGTTGCGTTGTCCAGCATCATCTCTGCTAATTCTTCGTTCAGAAGCAGAGTCTCCAGTGGCCAGGGCATTTCTTATTTTAATTCCGGCTATCTTCTTTTTGAATTGAGGTTTAGGACTTTTTTGTTTGTCTCCTTTTTAAGGATGTAGTCTGAAGTGTGATGTGTTTCCCTTTTTGTCTTCACTCGCTCTTCTGATCTGTGCTCTGACCATTCACCTCTCTCCGAACATGTATCAGATGACTCCTGAAAGGAACAAGAGGAACATGTATCAGTATCCTGATTCCTGTCAGGCTTTCCAATATTATCACAGTTTCTCAGATTGTATTTCTTTTCAGTGGTTTCCTGTTGAGGAGACCTACCCTGTGATTGTGTCTTGTTTTGTTTATTTTTTTGTTTATTGTCTAATTTTTTCTTGTAAGAATCGGATGCTTGCTTAGGGTTATACTTTTCAGAATTACTCTTAACCTGCGGTTTTCCTGGCCTGGCTCCCAAATTATCTCTACTGAGCATAGCATAGGTTTCTCTAATAATTTTAGGCAATTCCTGCTCCTGCTGGGCAGGAGTGAACTTCCCCAGATGTTGGAGTATAGCTAACACAGCTGCCTCCCTTTTATGTTACTCAACATAATTATGGATACTGCTGCAAAACTGCCCATCAGTTTCATCCTTAAGTCCATTGCAGTTGCTGCCCCATACTCATTCATAAGCTGCTTCAATACATCAGGTAAGTCACCAGTGAAGGGGTACCATGCGTTCTGGTACATACAGCAGCGAAGTCGGTCCCCCAAGTGACAAAATCTTCCACTGAGGAAACCATCCCCATTGGCAAGCAAATTGTTAAAATTCTAGGTTTTTTCTGTGGACCCATATAGGGAAAAGCTGCCTTGAGCTTGACTGGTGGGAATCTTTCCCATAATGGCATTCAGCGTTTATGGGCTGATACCCGTGGTAACCAATTCTGGTTGTGCAGCCAGAGCCATCGTCGCAGGGTTAATTGTGAGTGTACGCATCATAAACTGTGTAAGATTTCTGTAACTCTTTACTAGATCTTTATATAGTGTTCCTAATGCTGCTACATCTAAATTAGAAGCAGTAAGATGTGGTGTATAAGCAGCTAGAACCGGCCAATTCACTCCTTCTTTACTGAGCAGACCGAGTCTCACATTTTCTTCAGTTTGGGGGTGGACACCTTTGAAACAATGTATGTGTTCTTGGTAAGGTAACAGAATTTCAATGTCCACATATGGAAAGTATTCCTCTGGTGTTTCATCTTCATTGTATGTTTGAAAAAATGTTATGTGAGCATCCGCAGCCGGGAACGTAACCCAAGAGTAGAATCCCTGTGTTCTGAATGCTTTGTGTACCTTGATAATGAAGGTAACATCTCTATCCATTGCCGGGAGACCATGATGTAGTAATTTCATAGTAACTGCATGCCGATGTTGAGAGTGCGGTGCCAGCAATTAATGCTTTAGCATCAGAGTTTGGGGCATTCTCTGGGTATAGATAAAATGTGTTGAAAACCCAGATTTTATGTGCAGGACATAACATGCTGACTAATTTCCCGACTGTATCAGAGGTGATGTACCTCGGGGTCAAAATTTCGCTAGCTATATCTGGAATCCCGGACATAAATATGAAACCGGTCCTGGCTAAGATTAACTCCACTTTGCAACGTTTAGATCACCCACACTTATCTTTACATGGTAGGGTCAACGTTCTAAAAATGCTGATTCTACCTAAGGTTCTATACCTCTATCGCTCAATTCCCTTGGAATGTTCACCTACTTGTATTAGAAACTTAGAAAGCGCAACATCTAGATTTTTATGGGGATATAGGCGACATCGAAAGGCTCTAAAAAAAAATGATTCTTAGTAAAGAGTGTGGAGGATGAATGTTCCGTATTTTTTGTTTTATTATTTTGCAGCAACTTTACAATTTATCAGTCCATTAATAATGGGAGAGCGAGCTCAAATACCAACCTGCAGTTCTCCTTCTATTTATGAGATGATTTTGGGTGAAGGAGCAAAATCCCATTTTCTTAAGATGACAGAGCCCAGTTATTATAAGAAAACCAAATTCAAGACGCTAAAAGCAGCATTTGAGGTATGGTATAAAATCCGAAAATGTCTGGGATTAACCAAGTTGAATGCCCATACACCTTTTGTAGCCTCTGGTTTATTACCAACTGCAATTTTTTGTGACTTAGTGGCAATTAGGTGGAACTCAAAGGGTGTTCGCTATTTGGGTGACCTTTTTCCGGAAGCCAGTTGACCTCTTTTCAGGAATTACAGAATAAGTACTCTTTAGGTAGAAATGATTTTTTTTAGTTTCTTCAGATTCGTAGTTTTTTTAAAAAACTTATCATCTCCCTCAGGCATTAATATGAATAAGGTCCCTCTTCTGGATCTCTTGCAAAAAAAAACTCAAATAGGGACTTTCTATCTTTGTCTGCTCCAGGAATTAGGGGATGACTTAGCTGTATGTCAGGGGAGGTGGGTAAGCAAATTGGAGGTAACTGATATTAACGTTTTAGAGTCAGTTAAACTTGCCTCCGAATGCCTTATGACTGGGATGATGAAATCTCAACATTTTATGTGTATACATGATCTTTATTATACTCCTAGTAAAGTTGTTAAATGGAGTACTACAACAGGGACAAAATGCAATCGCTGTGGTCTGTATGCTGCAGATGTTATACATATGTTTTTTGGTTGCTCTAAGCTCGGAGAATTCTTTAAACAAATCTAGAATTTTCTGGCTGCTGTGTTAAAATTTGATGTTAAAATAACCGCAGAGATGGTATTAATTGGTTTAGACTCAGGTAATTTAAGACCTAAACCTTTAACGTGTTTTCTTTTTATCTGTATGGCGGTAGCCAGAGCATGTATTACTAGGGAATGGATCAACACTGACTCTCCTTCCTTTTTTAGTTGGAGGGAAAGATTACTATATATGTATAATATGGAAATTGCTATGTATAGCTTACAGGGGGCCAAAAAAAAGGGCTCTGGGTGCAAAAATGTGGGAGCCTATAACTGAATGGATCTAGATATTGTTTGATGATTCCTACGGCAGAAATAACATACCTTTTGTTCCTTTCCACTTAATCATTTTTTCTGTTTCTTCTTTCTTTTGTGTTTAATACATGATCGACCACTACTGTATTTCCTTGCATAAAACAATAAAATTTCCACAAAAAAAAGATAATGAAGGTAACATCTCTATCCATTGCCGGGAGACCATCATGTAGTAATTTCATAGTAACTGCATGTCTGCAATTTTCTATCTTCTTGTTCTCCTATGTTCTCACACGCTTCTCCATTTATGGACATTGTGTGAACAGAAAAGAAAGTTGATTACATGAATTTATGGAGATAAGGTTAGCACAATGTTGGAAAAATGTATCCTACAAGCTTGAGTAACTTACAGCCAACACATAGTGTATACCTACTCACCTGAGGCAGATTTCTCCTATAACCATGGACATGTCCAGTTTGGAGATGAGTAGCATGTCTCTCAGAAAGCACAATTAAAACTACTCAGATAGACCATTAAATAAGAACCCAACTAACGTTGAGCACTATATCATGTAGATCCTACCAATCCATAGTATCTGCACGTTTGTTGGAAAACATCAACTTTGGGTGAGGTATCCAGACTGATTTCAAGCATCCCCACAGGATATGTTGGCCTAGAGTCCAGCCAGCTCACAGTGCCACCATTAGCTTGCCTATCCCTACCAGGGAGCCAATGGTTTCTGGCAACCACTGAACATGACATCCCTGACCCCTCAGGGATCATGAAACAGATCTGAACCTTTCACTCAGTCACTCATGCTTAATTTTGCTCAGAGACGTGTACAGAGAATACACACCGGAACATTTTCAACATATTTATTGAACCAACATTATTCTTATATAGAATACATGTGTTGTGATAATCAGTAGACAGAAGCAGATAAAAGTGAGTACAAGCACCAAAATAGTAAATATAGTTATACCATGGTTCTAAAACTGTGTATACGAGGCCATAATCAGACCTACTCATAATATGCAAACCCTACTCTGCATGTAGCTAGTGTGTGTGTGTAGGTGTGAAGCCAAGAAGTCCCCCCAGGGACAATCTAACCCCATTATAACTCAGGAGAGAATGTAGGAGCCTGTCTTTGTCATGGACTGGACACCCTCCACAGCGATGTCAGACCGCTGCATGGTGAAGTCTCAGCATGCAGGGACCCTCTGTGTCAGCTGAAGTGCTGCATCTGCTTATCTTCTGGGATGCTCATTGTTTATAATAGAAAACATCCTTGTGATGCACGTATAAATTAGCAATGTTGTGGGTATGTAGATAGTCGTGACGCATCCATGGATGAAGATAGAACAACATTTGTACATTGTGCATAAAAAGACCTTGTACATGGTGTTTGAGGCATTGGTATAATGTTATACGAAGCAAAATGTGTGAACAGAAGTAGTTTCAGAGAAACGAATCCAACATTGTCACTCACAAAAATCCGTGCAAAGGAATTGCCATTGTGGAAAATTAGGACAATGTGAGAAAATATGCAGCTTCGTTACTTGGGCCTAACCCAAGCATTTAAAAAAATATCTACGCCTACTAAGGCTGACAGATATCACCCTGTTAAACCAGGAGACTCCATTTAAATGAGAATTAATTGTAGGTTGTTGTATTAAACTGACTAATTTTCAGTAAATGAGTATTGGGTTGAGTGGGGATGGGAACGTTTATATGAGGTGGGGATTGTTTTTCCTTTTCTTTTACTGTTAACAACACAGCACTTTAATACATTTGCAAAGCAATGCATCACTCTATTTATTTCTCTTTCTGTGAAAATACAATGAAGAGATTTGATCCATAAAAAGTGTATATGTGTGGTTATATTTGATGCGTGAGAGGATGTGAGTTGTTGATAATTTTTATAACTCAGTTAACTTTTGTTTTTGACATTGCTGAAATAATGGTAGTGTTTTCTTCAGTGTTACCATGCCTCCTTTGTCTGACCAGTGCATGTGTGTGTGTGTTTTTATGTGTGTTTTTGCCATAGGGCACCATTGATTTGTCTTTGTTCTACATGCCCTGTTTCCATTTTAGGGAGTCTGTGTCAACAGGCCCAAATGTTACTATGCTTGCTGTAGTTGTTTGATCATGTGGTACTGACTGGAACCAATTTTGTGCATCCAGCCATTGTGTTTTGCCATAGGATTGTATGTGTTATTTGTACTCCATGACTCCTCGCTCACTTTTGTTATTTAACCATGTGACACTGGCTGGCAGCCATTTTGTGCAACCAGCAAGCGTGCCTTTGCCATAGGCTTGCATGTGTTCTTTGTTACCCATGCCTCCCTACTTGCTGCTGTTGTTTTGCCATGTGGCACTGGCTGGCCTGGCAGCCATGCTGTGCATCCAGCCAGTGTGCATTTTCCATGGACTTGCATGTGTTTTACTTTCCCATGCCTCCTTGCTTGCTGTTTTCTTTGGCCATGTGACTCTGGCTGGTCTGGCAGCCATTATGTACATCAAACCAGCATGCCTTGGCTATAGGCTTGCATGTGTTCTTTGTTCCCCATGCCTCCTTGTTCACTGTTGCTGTTTGACCATGTGGCACTGGATGGCAGCCATTTTGTGCATCGAGCCATTGTACCTTTGTCATAGGCTTGCAAGAGTTCTTTACTCCTCGTACCTCCTTGCTTGCTGTTGTTGTTTGACCATGTCGCACAGGCTGGCCTGGCAGCTATTTTGTGCATCCAGTCAGTGTGCCTTTGCAATAGACTTCCATGTGTTCTTTGTTCCCTATGACTCTTTGCTGGCTGCTGTTGTTTGACCACGTGGCTGGCAGCTATTTCGTACATCCAGCCAGTGTACCTTTGCCAATGGCTTGCATTGATAGATGTTATATCAGTTTAATAATATGCTTGAGGATCATTGTAGTATGTATATTCAGAATATGATTTTTATGAACAGTGCTTATATATTACATGCATTTGTTTATTTTGCACCTCCTTCCCTCACAATAGGTTTCTTCTCATCCTCTCATATAAACATCAGCAATTATTGATTGTTTTTGTTTAAATGTATTTTTTTTAAATTTAACATATTAGGTGCACAACGGAGCAAGATCATTCACTTTTTTTTTAGGTATAATGTCCTTTCCTCCTGCACACCCTGGCTGTGGTGCAGTGCAGACACATCAGTGTCATTTTTTTTAATGATTATTCAGCTTCTCCCTGGACAGAAACCTCCATGTTTTTAAACATTATTATTCCATTTACCCATTCAGCTCCCTGATGGCCACAGGTGTTTCTTTTAGAATATATGGACATAATGGGAAGAGCTCTATGTGTATGCTGTGTTATCCAGATGGGACATTAAAATGCATAGTATGCTGGTGTGGTTTGACTTTTAAGTGGTTGATGTATTATTACCTAAGTAACCAGTTACACTACTATTGCCATTGTCTGTACTAATTCAAACTGCAACAATGCCACATTTCATTAAAAAAAATCTTTGCTTTAATGTGCACAACAGAAGAAGAGACATCACCCACAGTACTGCCAAATAGAAGGCCTGTAAATGATGTCAGTACTCCAATCTCTTCCACTTGTGCTGATTTATGCCACTGGCAACTAAGAGCTTTAAGATGGCCCCAAAGAAAGTTGCCCCCAACAAAGTGCAGCTTACCACCAGCTGTATTATGATTGATTTGTGGGATATATGTTATGTTTGTGAAGGAGTAACTACCTCTGCCAAACTCCAAAAATCAGGCCCTTAGTCTGCTGCAGCTGGGTAAGGTAAAGTGTAAAGGCTAGGTAGAGGTTTTGCATTAGATATTGGGGGTGTAGGGTGGTTCACTGATGATGTAGCTTAGGCTTATGCAGTCACTGTAGTTGAAACTGAAAGTTGATGAATGTAAAATTTGTAGAGGCATAATGCTATGTTAGAAATATGAAGCGATACAAAAGGGGATGATGGACGGAGCGTTTGTGCAAATCAAACACTCACCCCCAGTCAACTGATCTGGGTTTAATCCATCACCATTCTTTAGCTCACTCGGCCACCCCAGTTCAGACATGGCTATATGCAAATCAGTCTGACCCTGTGCCTCATGGGAACAGTCCAGCCCGAACTGCCAAGCCATGTCTTCCCTGGACCGGAAACAAGCATCCTGGGACAGGTTTCGGATTCATAATCCTCATCAGCCAGGCTATCTTGAATCCAGTGGCCAAGTGAGCAAGGGACTCACATCTGAGCATACCCCGCCACACTTAGGGCGAACAAAGCGATACAAAAGGGGATGATGGACGGAGCGTTTGAGCAAATCAAACACTCACCCCTAGTCAACTGATCTGGGTTTAATCCATCACCATTCTTTAGCTCACTCTGCCACCCCAGTTCAGACATGGCTATATGCAAATCAGTCTGACCCTGTGCCTCATGGGAACAGTCCAGCCCGAACTGCCAAGCCATGTCTTCCCTGGACCGGAAACAAGCATCCTGGGACCGGTTTCGGATTCATAATCCTCATCAGCCAGGCTATCTTGAATCCAGTGGCCAAGTGAGCAAGGGACTCACGTCTGAGCATACCCCGCCACACTTAGGGCGAACAAAGCGATACAAAAGGGGATGATGGACGGAGCGTTTGAGCAAATCAAACACTCACCCCCAGTCAACTGATCTGGGTTTAATCCATCACCATTCTTTAGCTCTCTCGGCCACCCCAGGATTATGAATCCGAAACCGGTCCCAGGATGCTTGTTTCCGGTCCAGGGAAGACATGGCTTGGCAGTTCGGGCTGGACTGTTCCCAGAAGGCAAAGGGTCAGACTGATTTGCATATAGCCATGTCTGAACTGGGGTGGCTGAGTGAACTAAAGAATGGTGATGGATCAAACCCAGATCAGTTGACTGGGGGTGAGTGTTTGATTTGTACAAACGCTCCGTCCATCATCCCCTTTTGTATCGCTTAGTTCGCCCTAAGTGTGGCAGGGTATGCTCAGACGTGAGTCCCTTGTTCACTTGGCCACTGGATTCAAGATAGCCTGGCTGATGAGGATTATGAATCCGAAACCGGTCCCAGGATGCTGGTTTCCGGTCCAGGGAAGACATGGCTTGGCAGTTCGGGCTGGACTGTTCCCAGAAGGCACAGGGTCAGACTGATTTGCATATAGCCATGTCTGAACTGGGGTGGCTGAGTGAACTAAAGAATGGTGATGGATCAAACCCAGATCAGTTGACTGGGAGTGAGTGTTTGATTTGTACAAACGCTCCTTCCATCATCCCCTTTTGTATCGCTTTGTTCGCCCTAAGTGTGGCAGGGTATGCTCAGACGTGAGTCCCTTGTTCACTTGGCCACTGGATTCAAGATACCCTGGCTGATGAGGATTATGAATCCGAAACCGGTCCCAGGATGCTTGTTTCCGGTCCAGGGAAGACATGGCTTGGCAGTTCGGGCTGGACTGTTCCCAGAAGGCACAGGGTCAGACTGATTTGCATATAGCCATGTCTGAACTGGGGTGGCTGAGTGAACTAAAGAATGGTGATGGATCAAACCCAGATCAGTTGACTGGGGGTGAGTGTTTGATTTGTACAAACGCTCAGTCCATCATCCCCTTTTGTATCGCTTTGTTCGCCCTAAGTGTGGCAGGGTATGCTCAGACGTGAGTCCCTTGTTCACTTGGCCACTGGATTCAAGATAGCTTGGCTGATGAGGATTATGAATCCGAAACCGGTCCCAGGATGCTTGTTTCCGGTCCAGGGAAGACATGGCTTGGCAGTTCGGGCTGGACTGTTCCCAGAAGGCACAGGGTCAGACTGATTTGCATATAGCCATGTCTGAACTGGGGTGGCTGAGTGAATTAAAGAATGGTGATGGATCAAACCCAGATCAGTTGACTGGGGGTGAGTGTTTGATTTGTACAAACGCTCCGTCCATCATCCCCTTTTGTATCGCTATGTTAGAAATATGAAGCACTTTTCCCATAACATGTGGTGCATGCCGTAAAAATATCTTTCCAATGTTTCAATTAGGCTGGGACAGAATAACTTAGGAACTAATAAAGGAGTGTAGGCATAGGAGCTAAGTCACTGTGTTGGCACTGGGAGGGAAGATAAGGACACATTTTTAAATTTTAATTTTGCAATCCATTGAAAACTTTGAAAATGCTACATTAACAGAAGCAGCCGTACATTGCACAGCCAACAATGCCGTGTCGGATTGAACCATGCTGCAGTTGGGTGGGGTCATGGCCCATGGTTCATGACTCGCTAAGTGCCATAGGCAGGGAGGTCATGGGTGAATGATGGTTGGAATCAGCCTCACTTAACAAATACAGTGGATATACTAGTAATTGTCAATAACCGAGCAATTATGGCTTACCATCGCCCAACCCTGCCACTGCAGAGACTTCCCCTTCAGCTGCTTATGACACACTGGTGCTTCTGGCCCCGTCGCTGTGGTCTGTGCGACTAAAACACATTACACATTTTAGATGCCCGATACATCTTCCCCTCTTTATTTTTGTTAACAAAATACAACAGAAGCACATGACTATAGTTCAGTTTGCAATATCTCCTCTCCCATCTAAAATATAAGTTTGGGCATTTTTCTTGTTGGCAATGCTAGAAAACCTAGTAGTGAAGCCAACAATAATGGAGGGGCAACAATATGATAAATGTGAGACATTTAAAAAACAATGAAGGGGTAGAACAAATTGGGCACTAAAGGAGCTATGGTTTTGGTTGGCAAATGCAATGGGATGGTTCTCATACTACTCTCCAGCCATGCTGGATTGTCTTTTTAACTGCTAGCATTCAGAAAAATACATATAACACAGCTTTGGGGGGTCACCATAACCTTGGTCACTCTCTTGTCATATGAACATGAGAAAGAAATAGGAAGTCTTCTCAACATACAAGATTAGTAAAGCTTGCAAGGGTGTGCAAACTCTGCATCTTCACAGTAGACTAAGTAATCTATGGGCATATTACCAACCAATAGAGATAATTTTTGTCTCTAACTTGTTTAGAGACAAAAATTATCGCCGCAAATCGGCGATTTTTATCGCAGATAAACCTTGCTATTAGCAAGGTTTATCGCAAATGCGATAAAAAACGTCCGCAATGCATGAATATCGCTGAAAAGTCAGCGATATTCATGCATTATCGAGCAAATGCTCTTAGCCATGTTATCCACCTCCCATTGGATAACATGGCTAAGAACTGCTCAGGGCAGGTGTTAGCTTTTGGAGATATTCGCGCTTAGCGCGAATATCTCCAAAAGTTGGTAATAGGAGATAGCGATGTTAGCGACTGTTTCCAGTCGCTAACATCTTGGCACGCCCACTTTGCATGTCATTAGTGATAAATATCACTGACATGCAAAGCGGGGCCCAAGATGGTCGCTATCTCCTATTAGCTGTCGCTAACTGGTGTTAGCGACAGCTTGGTAATAGGGAGATCATTTTATCTCCGCTTTCTTGGCTTTTAAAGCCAAAAAAGCGGAGATAAACCCCCTTGATAATATGCCCGCTAGTGTCTTCTTAGTCTAACAATACCAACCCACTGGGAATTAAGTTAGGTGAGGCGGATAGCATAACTAAGCAGAAGAAAGCTAAAGCTACCGATTAGTACAGACACAGGGGAAAGTTGGTACTGTAAGACAAAGACACTAGATTACGTAGTCTACTGTGAAGATGCAGAGTTTGCACACCCTTGCACGCTTTACTAAGCTTTACTAAGCTTGTATGTTGAGAAGACTTCATATTTCTTTCTCATGCTCAAATGACAAGAGAGTGACCAAGGTTATGGTGACCCCCCCTTCTACTGCCACAGCAAAACTATCTTAGTGTCAGAAGAACGGAGGAGTCAGGATAACTTCTTACATATTCAGCCCAAGCGAGCGCCTACAGCAATGAGCAGAACTAGGTAGCACCGAGCACCTGACTCCCTTAAATTGGATTATATTGAATGTGAGCAGCACACTATTTGGAAACAAAATTAGCATTTTAGGAGAGGACACAACAAATGAGTAATAATTAATTGCTAGCACTCAGAACTTGAATGCTCAGCAGGTCGAGCAGGTCCATCTCCCGGTCCAGGATGTCAGCCCAGCTGTGCATCAGCTGCTTCTGGCTGTGCTGAACCTTAGTGCATTGGCGAACACAATGGTGCACCAACCCACACAGTAGCCAACGTCCAGTATGCTGTACCAACACCTGGGCCGGCTGCCTGCTGCTTGCATGGAGGGGAGGTGGAACAACACAAATAAAATGAGTGCTGCAAACTCCTCCCGCTAAAAATGGCAGTGAGACTGCATCCCCTGGGGGTGCCCACAGGGGTTGAGGTTCACTGCACTGGTAATGCCTCCCCCACGCTCTGATGAACAGAAGGAAGAAAAGGAATAGGCTGGAGAGGGAGAAAATAGGAATCTTGGGAAACTTAGGGGAAAAGTAATAAAAGTGAAAGAAAAAAAAAAGAAGGCAAAAACGTAAAATACACAAACACAAATACACACAGTAAGGAATTAAATGTAAAAAAAGGAGAGGGTAACTTAAATAAATTTAGAATGGCACAAATATAGTTGGGATTCAGAAGTAGACCCAAAACGCCATGCACAGAGTAGGAAAAACAAAAGGGCGGGTGTGCGGACCTCTGCTTGGTGCCATCCACGCATTTCTATGAGGAGCATGCTAATAACACCAATAAGCACAACCAGGCGTCAGACCACAACTCCGCCTGCTCGTGCGCAGGTAGGCATAGTTTGTATTTTTTTTTTCATTCCATGGAATTACGCTGAGTTGAACTCCGTCCATCCCTAGTCAGTATCCACTGGATTAACCCCCACTTGGCCAGAAACGTCAATCATCCTTATGGTTCACTACTTGCTAAGTGTGGCACTTGTTGCTTGTGATTTTGTCCCAACATCTTGCTAAGTTAGATGAACATTTGTCTCACTTTTCCTCTTCCCCTTGGCATGTGTAGCTTATGCCAGGTTTCTGTGACCTTCTCCTAATATTTGGGATGTGTGCATGTAGCAAAATTCATGTCTTGTGTTGTTATACTCACACTCATTGCAAGTGAGGTCTCTTTGGGATAGAGGAACACTTTGACTATATGTATGCCAGGGTGCCTCACAACACCATTTATCGTGTGACACAGGAACCAAATTAGTTGCAGTTAATGCTTACTGACATCTAAGGAGTCGCACAGAGCTACATCCTTCAGTGGCATAGGTATGATGCTAAATAAAAAAGAGTCTGGTCATTGGTGTGGTGTTTGCTTGTTCTCAGTGCATGCATTATTATTGTACTTATGTGATATCTTCAATGTAAGCTTTGAGGTTGACATGTGTACATGATGACATTGTTGTGATTACAAAATGATTATGAGAATGTGTTTGTTGCACACATTGCTCACAGGACACAATTTTTGCATGCATGCAAATTTGTGATTGTTGGGAAATATTAATTGAGTGCCACTCTAGTTACTGATGCTTATTGTATTCAATAATTCTAAGAGACATTCAACATGATGCCATGGAACTGGAGGTACATGCTGCTTGGCCATGTTCAACCTGGCCATGTAATAGAGACTGTAGTGCAATTGCCTTGATATGCTGAGAAGTGTGTTTGTGTTTGTGTTGACACATCCGCCATGGTCTAGTTAGTCCTACTTGCAACAGATGTACACCGCCCAGGGCCATGTAAGTGCTTTTATTTACACATATTTACCTTAGCAATTTGCAAGTAGTAGTAGTTGCAACAATAACCCCAAAATAGTTTCATAGCCAAGGGATGTCCAGACAAAGTCAAAAGGGAATACATGTCATGCAAAATATCGAGGTGAGGAATGTTCCAATGAGGAGGAGGTTCAAATTGCCATTAGCGAAGGTAGGCTACATCAACAGTCTACAAATGGATTTGATCAGCAGGAAGGCATGTAAACAGGGGATAATTTCAGGTGACAAAGGCAGTGGCATGGTCCTAAACACTAGCCAAGTGGCACAGACAAATGTTAGTGGGGATTGCTTTGCTGGGTGAGGTTGAAATCCCCATCTTCATCCTCTGATGTGTGTGGTACCTTCATTGAGGGCGGTGGTGCTGTTCACGAGGTATCTGAGGAACACACACATCAGGGGCAGATGATGTGGCTTCCCTGTCCCCAGTGGCATTTTCCTGTGTCAACAAAGAAGGCAGCAGAGCACAGAAAAGGGACTGCTGGCTTGTCAGCACAGTCACAATGTCACAGTGGAAGGCATCAATTATTGCAATATAGGAGTCCTGTTTCTGCTCAATAGATTTAAGTATAGTCCATATAACCCCCAGCTGGGTGGCAATTTTACTGGTGTCACATCAGCAGAGCTGTTGCACTTTCCTGTGTCTCATTATTCCAGCGATGCCAGCCAGGGACTGGTTCACTCTATGGAGTGGAAAGTATGTGCCTCCTATTGCCTCAGAGGTCTCCTCATTGGGACTGAGGCCCCTGCAGACCCCCTCTAGGGTGCCTGTGGTGGTCTCAATCCCCACCCACACCTCAGCTACCAGCTGGTGTCATACTTCTACTACTTGCTGTTGGAAGACAACTGTGGGTTCCTCGGAGTCCAGGGCTGGGCTTGTTTTGGCAGATAGGGTATGTTCTGATGTGGCTTGTTCCTTTGGAGACCCTGTGTCACTACCATACCCTCCCTCAACTGGAGAAGGTATTCCAATGGAGTTGAGTTGCCGAAAGGTGTTATCATTCAGGGGGACAGGGTGTTGTCACCAGAAGGTTGCTCATCCAGTACCGGTGGCTGTGCAGGAGGTGTTGTTTCTTCCTCTGCAATGAAATAGAGATATGTTAATGGTGGTCTGTGCTATATGTTGCCATGAGTAATGTGGGTGACATACAGACTTTATTATCAATAACTTTCAGTTCAATATTGTGTTTAGGAAATGTAACCAAGTTGCACTGTAGTTGCCTTTCAGATGGCGGTGCCTCAGCTTTGTTCACACTACCACTGTGTGACAAGTGTAACATTTCATATTAGACCACACATTGCATTACTATGAGACAGCTTGTTGGCCTGCCCTGCCTTTGCAGCTAAGTTGATATAAGATCCATATCCACCTTGGGTTTAGCTTGTTTTTCATGATGGCTATGTTGAATGTGGTTTCACGTATTGACAACACTAATGTGCACATTGCAACTAGTCACATGGATGCCTGCATTCCCTCTGACCACTACCAGGGTAAGTGATGTGGGTTTGATCTGCAGTCTGCCTTTCACATAGTACACCACAGCAGCCTGCCTTGTTCTGCTGTCTTGCATGCAGAATGTACATTCATGTGGTCAAGGGCTTTTATTTCACATGCCTGCACACAACTCTACACAGGTATCAACCTTGCTACACTGCAGGGATGCGTAAGGGCATGGACTTACCATTGTTTTCCAATTTGTGTGTATTCATGTGATGTCATTGCTAACACACTTGGATCCATGGTTCGGAACAGTGTGCATTATGTGCCAACTCTGAGGGGTTAGGCTCAGTCAGACTAGGTAGATTACTAGCACTGGCGCCCACCCCAGTTCATCATTGTCAGAGTTGGTTATCTGCAGAGTATCCCACATCTTTTGACTCAGGCCCGCTCACTTGTAGGTGTACAAAACTCCTCTAGCAATTCACATGAGACCTAACACTTAATATCACACACTGATGGCACCAGATCATGCATTGGCTCTCATGTGACACTAACACCAACAATGTGAGTCACCATATCCAATTGACTCACTTGGCTACCTGTATATGAGGGCTATGGGTCAAGCTGTACCCCACATGCTATTAGTGATGATATTATATGAAATGTTTCTATCCAGGTTTGCAACAAAAAGTTTGTCCCTTACCACTCTCCCTCCAATCATCCCAGGCTCCTGCCCATAGTCATGGCTACCTAGCTCATCCAGTTACTTCACAATTCCCAGTTTCACATTATCCTACTCTAACATAAGTGGCATGGTAGGATATTTATTTTCTCAGCACCCTCCTGACACATGCAGCATCTTCGCTCAGGTCCACATCACATTTAGGATGTAGTACACCAATGCACTCTTCTTTGTAATACCTTCCCAACCGCAACACAAGTGTGACATTATCAGACACAGCCGTGCACGTGTTTTGCTCAGGCTACCTTGCAGTACAGACGTCACTTCTCAACTTTTTGCTATACGATGTCTCTCCATTCTAACAAGGTACCAGTTCATTGTGCTCAGTAACACCTGGCTCACACACCATGTATTCTTTCAACAAACACACATTGGAGCTTATTAATGAGAGCATTGCATCACCTTTGCACCATGTGAAGTGGTAGATGAGTGATGCTGGGCTCTGAATCAAATTTCTTGAGCCACACAAAGTCACCTTGCATGAATGGACAAAATATCGAATGGACAGAATATAGTCAATAAAACTATCAAATTTAAGGTAAGTAATTTGATATCGATTTTCATAAATATAGAAAGTCAAAATATCGAAGTTTATAATATTGGTATTAAATCTATCGAATTTTTAATAATACCAAATTTTTTAAAATGTTTTATATGTTAGTATATGTGTGAAAATTATAAATTTATTTTATAATGTATTTTAAGTAATGAATTTTATGTTTTTTAATTTTTGCTTAATTTAATTCTGTAGCGGGTTGTGGGTTTATAGGGGAATAGGGTGGGAAGTAATTTAATTATATTTAATTAAATATTTAAATGTATTTATTGGTGTTTTTTTGAATTGTTAAATCATTTTTAATTGGTAATTAATTAAATTGTAATTGGCAATTAATTTTACTTAATTGATTAATTGATAAATATGTAAATTGTATTCATTTATTTTCCGTAGCAGGTTGTGAGTTTTTAGGGGAATAGGGTGGGAAGTAATTTAATTATAATTAATTAAATATTTTAATTTATGAATTGGTATTTATATTGCATTAATTGTTTATTTAATTTTAATTATTAATTAATTCAATTTTAATTGAAATTAATTTTTATGAATTGATTAATTGATAATTATGTTAATTTTATAAAATTATTTTCAGTAGCGGGTTGTGGGTTTATAGGGGAATAGGGTGGGAAGTAATTTAATTGTAATTAATTAAATATTGTTATTTATTTATTGGTATTTACTTTGAATTAATTGTTAATTCATTTTTAATTGCTAATTAATTAATTGGTAATTGGTAATTAATTTGTATTAATTGGTAATGAATTTTAATAATTAATTTTTATTTGTATTTTTAATTGAATAATTATTATATTATATGAACTTGGTAATTACTTTTAATTCATATTTTATTGGTATTATTATTTAATTTATATTTATTAATATATGAAGTATTTACTTTCCCTACTGTTGCACTCACTGGAGTGGGAATAGTAATTTTTACCCCTACGCTATCCAACGCTTTCCATACTGTTGGACTCTCCTGGAGTGGGAATATTATTTTTTGTCCCTACGCTATCCAACCCTTTCCCTACTGTTGCACTCTCTGGAGTGGGAATAGAAATTTTTACCCCTACACTATCCAACGCTTTCACTACTGTTGCACTCTCTGGAGTGGGAATAGTAATTTTTACCCCTACGCTATCCAACGCTTTCCATACTGTTGCACTCACTGGAGTGGGAATAGCAACTTTACCCCTACTCTATCCAATGCTTTCCCTACTGTTGCTATCCTATGGTAAAAATATTGTATTATTTTTATTAATATTATGTTAATATATATATATATATATATATATATATATATATATATATATATATATATATGTTTTGAAAAATAAAATTGTAATTTTTTTATAACTTAAATTAATTATTTAATAATGTTAAGGTTATTTAAGTATTTTAGGTATATTTTAGTTAATTATTTTTAGTATTTCTTTAATTTTAAACTATTTTAAAGACATTTGAAAAAACTCGATATTTTGACTGACTATATTTTTTTTAACTATATTTTTGATTCGATATTTTTGTACTTACCTGTTTGTAGATAGGAATTCAATATTTTTGTATTCGATATTTTATCCTCGATATTTGTGTAATTCTATATTAGTGTAATCGATATTATGTCAGTGATCCCACTTGCACCATGGTGGATGTCTTCCTGTGTTGGCACTACTCTGCTGAAACTGCATAAAAGCAGGGAGAGATTACAGGAATGTAGCATATTGCATACATACTGTGCATTCCTGCCATTTAACTATGACAGGGCTGTGCAGCAAGGTGAATTGTTGTGCTGGCCTATGCAAAACTCCCATCAATGAGACCCATGGTACCCTGGTGTACGTCACTTACAGTCAACACCAATGCCATTATGAATTTGTACATGACAGGAGTTAGGCTGGTCTCTACCATTAAAGGCTACACCTTTGTGCTCTCACCCAGGACATTGGGACGGCTGCATGCAATGTTGTTTCATGGTAGTGACTATGCACATGTCTCTTCACTTCCTCCTATGGGGTGACACTTCAGATGACTGACACTGGACCACAATTTCAGGAGAGACTTTTATCCTCTGGCCACCACATTTCATTCCATTGCTTTACAGTCCAGATTTGGCTGCATGGGCACAAGTAAGACACTCTAGGCTCATGGTGTTAGGAGGGGTGCATTCTCACTGTCAGGTTGGACAGGGTTCAAGTATCCATGCATGATGTGTTGTTCCTGTCTATGTTTTTTGCTTTGCATTGTGGGACTTGCAGTTCTGGTGAGCCATGTTATACATTCCACTACAAGCCCCAGAATAGAAAAGTCACACTGGACTGGTGCTGCACATCACACATGGAATGTACTTACTTGACGGAGCTGGACTGAGCTGTACACATGTAACTGGGCAGTGTGACATATTTAAGTGATGTATGCAGGGACATAGGTTGGTGTGCTGAACAGCCTCACATTTTTCCCATAGTGTCCCTTGTTGCCACTTACCCTATAAGTCTTGTTGGTCCTCATGGCCAGCACTGCCCCGTCCAGGAACTCCTGCCACCAACTCTGCTGGGATGACTGCTGTCATCTGCTCCTCTAAGGTGGTCAGCTCCTCCAGCTCCTCAGGTCCTCCTCCTTCGGTCCACATGGTTGCCCTCAGGTCGCGGACAGCTTCTCCTTGGTCATATGCTTACAATCTTGCTAACGCTTCTTACACTCTGGCCTATCCTCCCTGCTTTAATGTTAATCCTGTCAAGGATGGACTGCCAAATGTCCTCTTTCTTCCCTACTGGCAATTTGGAGGTGACAAAGAGTGGATGGTCATGCTTTGTCACCTCTGTTATAAATATTTTATTCTGCTCCTCACTAGTCCTCTTACCCTGGGGGGCCTGTCTGGACATCCTGGCTCTGGCTGGCTTTGTTGGAGTTGTTTCACTGACTGCTGCTGCCTACTCCATCTTTCTGGTCTGAGGTATGGGAAATTTCTTCTAAATGTGTCACTTGTTCAGTGTTTTTTCATGCTTGACGTACTCTAATGTGAAGTTGTTTTTTTTGTGGCATGTAAACTGTAGTTTAGAACCCACAAAGCATCCAACTGTCACTTTTCATGCACTTGCGTAACTTTTCCTTGCAGAGCTGCCCCACGAAAGCATAATTGTTTTACAATAGTTAATGGGGCCTTACTCCATGGTATGTTAAACCGTAAATTTGACACATCCATGGTGTTTCAAACTGGCGTACCCCAGCATAAGGTTTTCTGACGCATCGCTGCCTTACCCCAGCAATGCGTCGGTTCCCATAAATGAGGCCCTCATTGTCTCAATCGAAGATTGATTAAATCTATGTTTGGCATTCATAAAGCCTATCTCATAATAAGCTTTTATAATGCCAATGCATTAGAATAGACACTGTGAGGATGGTATTTTACAAATTTCATATGATAAGAAATAAATAATGTTAAATTAAAACATATTTTAAGCAGTCTGAAGCACCAAGGAGACTCGCTTTTTAATTATTATATGAGAAAGTGTAGAATTACACAGAGTTTAGCTATTATTTACTTTGAAGTAGAAAATCATTCAACATTACTTTATTTAGGATTTTAAATATTTTATTTTGATTATGTATTTGCACCAAACTAGATGATTCTTCCATGATTTAAAGTAAAATATCAATATCAATAATATATTACCAAACTTTCTCATTATGGATATCATGAACTACACATAAGTGGGCAGCGGAATTATGTGATTATGAAATTTACAAACTATCTCCTAAATCGCAAAACGTTTTGTTCTCTCTTTTTTCATTTCAAGAACGACTAAACTATAGGATGTATGTTGTAAGCAGTAATTGCAGTTCGTGGAAATAGGCCTGCTGCTAATATGCTGATGTAATGTTTTATGGGAAAATGCAATAGTTTGTGCATGGGTGATCAAATGTATACATAACTTCTAGAAAAGCAACATTAGAATAAAAGTCATAGGCGATCAAATGAAATTCATGAAGAAAGGGTACCAGGAATAGCATTCAAATAATGTAATGTATCTAGGCCAGCCACCGCTGCAGCATTTTGTTAGTGTCTGTGAGCAGAGCACCAGAAACCACGAATCAGAAATGCTTTTTTTTTCAATGTTATATAGAATAATATTTTAAATGCTTTTTTTTTCAATGTTATATAGAATAATATTTTATTTCCAATATCACATACACATGTTTTCTTGTTCAGTGTGCGTACAGAAAAGAAAGTAATTGGCATTTTAACTTTTCGAGTTGAGATTAGTTGTTTACTCTGAACAGAAAATGTTTCCACTTGTTTTTATTATGCTGAGTTTTAATTGACTAAACCAACAGAAACGAACAGTACTATTGACCATTGAATTTTAACTTCAACAGGGCACTTATTATGAGTCACGCTGAATGGAATTACTGTAAGGAATTCGGCTCCACCTGATTCTGAGTGGGCCGTGTTCCGGTATCCATATTTCACAGGTGTTCGAACACTAGACACTGTTTTACTGGGTGGTAATTGTACCCTTCTAGGACTTGGCTTCCCCTTCTGTACCCCAGTGCCCACACCAAACTCTCTCCACTGCAACCTCACACATTTGCCTCAGCATACATTTACCACCTGTTCAAAGTAGATGGTACTATGGGGCAGATCTACAAGAAAGTGCCGCAGCGCGGCACTGATGCAGCCTACCTACCAGCTTGGGTTACTCATAAAGTATTATACTCACCTGGGCCCATAAACATTCACACATAAAGCTGGTAGTTACTACTGCTATCACTTTTGTTATTCTTGTGTGATTATTTTACCTTCACAAATGTTACCAACCCTATCACCTTAGGATTTAATTTCCTCTGGTCAATAGATCAGGTTGTTAGTTAAATAGGTAAAATGTAATTAGGCTTTATTCTTCGAAAGACCACAGACTCAAGAGAGAGTTTTAAAATTTGTATCTAATCAATAATTTTGTGAGTTAAATACCAATACACGTAATACACCGTTCTCTTGAAGGTAATAATCAAAAATAGAAAAAATAGGTCTCAGTTAAGATCTCATGATGACGGAACCTGGAAAGGGTGGAAACAGAGAGCAGTACAAGGACATACTACACAGAATTATATTTACCTAGAATGGTGTGAGGACCGACCCCTGGCCAAGGAGATGGATAGTGACCCCTGAGTGTGTAAGATCAGGACAGGTTCAGGTTAGGTTAGGTGACCTCTTCTAGATGCAACGCCAGCTTCTCACCCCTCTCTGGCACTACTCTCCTCGATTCTTGCTCTTCTTCAGATGTGCCTCCCCGAATTTCTTCCGCGTTCCCCCTCTAGATAATCACATTTTTCTTCAGCAATGTCTCCATCTTTTTTCTCTCTCTCTCTCTCTCGTGTCTTCTATCAGAGTGCTCAGACAGCGTCTCTGACCTCTGTGGCATCCGCCGTCATCTGCATCGGTAATGGGTCTCTGTGACATCTAACTGACCAAACCTACCTAATATTATTCTATGTGTATGTACCCCCCCCCCAATGTTTCAAGATTAGTGAAAAAACCTCCTTCTGATTGGACAAGGAGATGGGTAGAGGTCATCACACCATACTCATGTAATTCTTTTTCTTTAGATCTTTGTTCATTTTTCCCGCCCCTTTAATTTACCTTCCCAAACTTTATTCCCACGCGCATTTCACATAATGATCAATACATTGTATACGAACGGTTTTTGACTTCTTCCCTTCCCTCTTCAGGTGAAGAGGTGAGGTTTCCAAGCGCTTCTTGCTAGAGCGACTTTGGCTGAGTTTCAACTTGTCTCAACATGGTTCCGTACGGGTTTGGATGCGCTTGCACACAAGTCAGCTGGGATAGTGTTTTCAGTCACCCTCCAAGCCCAAATACGAACTAATAATAAAGTTAGAAAAAGACATGCTAGAATACAAAAATAAATGAATGTACTGTATACCACTTATTCCTACTCTAATCCGATTAAATTATTTAACCTTTTGCATTAGGAATTTTAAATAAATGTGCAAGGTTTACTTTACTGTCATTGTTTAGACCTGCACTCCTTAAGTACTCAAAATTTTTAGACTGTAGTCAATGTTTTATTTGGTAAGGGAGTGCCCTGCTGAGGGTCGTCCCCACAACCCTGTCTGAAAACTGCACCATTGAACTCAAGAGACTCTCGAGGAGTCAGACACGTTACAGAAGCTAACTAGCGCGATAGAGTATTCGGAAGTTGAAATCGATGTGGGTCCAGTTCCGCATTAATCACTTTTTCTTTAAATCACGCCTTGGCATCTCAAGTCACGGATCTTTGATTTAATTTAAACTAAAACCCCTGAGGAAGGGTTCAACGAAACCAGAAATGCATTGGGAATTATCATTTGAATTGTTTTACTAATTTGGTAAACCACAGCATGTGGCTTTTCATTGTAACTTTGATGTGATTCAAAACATGTGAATAATTCTTTTAAACCGCAAACTTGAATACGAGTACATAAATTGGTATAAACACGAAATTGTTTATTTGGTCACTTTTTGATAAATTTTTGTATTTACTGTTGTATTAAATAAGCATACCTACAGAGAAACCTTAGGGACTGAGGTGGAGAACCCTGCAGACTTGGATTCTTCCAAGCCTCGACAGTGCAAGGTTTACTTTAAGCATAGCATGTGCATTAACATGTGAATTTCAAGCGGCATCTTAGTAGCTATTGCGCAGCTGCAAAGTTTTCCCACCAAAGCAAAGGACGTCATACTACGTAAACACAGTAGATGCATGCGCAGAAAATTCACGCGTTTTTGGCAGCAATTTTAAGTCACTCGGGTTACTTATTGGTAATACACATAGGCAAACTTACCCTAGATTCTTTATAAAGAAGGTAATGCAATATTAGTATTTACGAACATGTTTATTACAGTATTACACGTTATTTGAGAGGATTGCATTCAAGCACGTCTCTTTCATACGAAACCTTGTTCTATCAATCTCCTCTCTGATGGCATTTTATGCCATCACTAATTTCAATCACTAAATCAGATGCCAACTTTAGCAATTTTCCATTTCAATTTCATCTTCAACTCTTAAGATTTTTCCCTTCTCTTTTTTATATTATAAACCCTTCATTCTTTTGTAAATATCTCCTTTTATCTCTTCAAGCTGAATTTCATCACATTTTCTCTTCTTTCCCTTCTTATTCACTTCATATAATTTTCCTTTCCTGCAACATTTGCCCCAAAACATTTGCCCCAAAACATTATTGCTAAAACTAATAAGGTTATTCCCATTATTGGCTTAATTCTTTGACCTATAATATGTCTACTTAGGTTAGAAAACCAACTACCTATGGTGTAAATACTATTTGTTAGTTTCTTCCATACAGTGTCAACTTCCAGTGGTTTTAAATCTTCCTCCAATTTTGTGATATTTTTGATATAGCCTCCAATTTCAATGCTTTTGTAACCAAAGACCTGCAACCAATTCTGTATTTATCATCAGAAACGCTCCAGCAGTGTCAGTCGATAAGCTATGAACCACTGTGGATAATTTACAAATTCTTTGTGTATTCAGAATTACTCCCACTGAAGGTATCAATGCATTGAATATGTCTCCTACAATTTCTGAAAAGCTAGCCCTTTTGTTGCGTATTAATCCGTTATTATTTTCATTGCTTCCAGTGATTCTTTTAACATGATATACTTTTGTGAATATTATTCTGAAATAGCAACTCCAGTACCAATGGTAAGGCAGGTTAAAATAAGCTTTGCTTCACACACATAATAAATTCCAGGAAATACTGGATCTGTTCCACCTTTTAGTCCCCATCCCCCATTACTAAGAAATTGTGTTCCCATTCACTGGAACCAATGAATATATTGTTATATTCTTTTTTTAAACCATGGAGACAGATTTTCCCTTTCTTCTCAAGGTCCAGGAACATAGCAGCGTGAGTCTTGTCAGTTGCAATTAGGACTCCTCTCTCAGCCCATTTAGGTATCTGAGGTTTCGGTTCAGAGACCCTTCTTTGAAAATCCTGTCTTCTTTGCTTAACTAAATTCAAAAATATCTTTTCTTCTTCATGTAACTTACATGTTAAATTGTACTTATGTGCTTCAGCTTTATTTATTGTTTTCATTGTCAAAAAATATTCACCCAAGAATTGTGAGTCTCTAGTACTAATGACTGGGTTCATGCTTTTTCTCAGAGGAACTTCAGAAACAATCACATCTACGTTATAATAATAATATTGTAATGTTCCAGTTCTATAAAATAAACTAGCTAAAACACTACATGAAATACCATATGTCAATGATAAATGATGATATGTTACACCTTCTGCTACTGATGTGGACAATTTCATACACATATAGCAATCGCTAACTTCCTTAATTTCTACAGAATTTTCATTCATAGTGTGATGTAGATCTGTCTAATCCGGTGATTCTAAATCTACTCTGTCTTGTTTAATGTTAGCCACTCTTTCACGTGTATTAGTATTGTTCTGCTTGTTTGTAACCATTAAATAGGGGACAACTATTGTTAATACTAACCATATTGTAAGTACTAAAAATAGGCTACATATACATATTCTACAACATTTCTTTACGCAGTTTCGTTTCAGTTTTCCAGCAGCTCTATTGTCAGTCATTTTAGATTAAGAAGATTTCTCCCCTTTTTAGAGATTTGGTACAAAATACAACGTGGGGAGTTGTCTTTTCTTCAAGTTGGTCTCACTTCTTTGTCAATTCGTTCAGCATTTAATTCGTCATCACTTTCTCCACTTATTTCAAGATTCTCGAAATCTTCAAGCATTACATATGTCCATTCAGTCCATATGGCCATTTTTCAGTCTTTTCAATCATGGACTTCTTCTTCTTGGCTTTTCAGTGGACGGTCCAGATTGGCTGGATACTTCATTTACTTGGTCAGTTTCTTCATTTATAGTTTTAAGGCGGTATTTCTGTATTTTAATATTACTAGGCCAATTATCGCCTTTCCTGACCCTTTTAGCTTGCACTGTGCTTTCAGCTTCTTTAAGAGTTCTTTTATTTTCATTGATTTGTGGCATAACTTGATTATTTTCGTCTTCAGAATTCCTTTCTATCTGACCTTGTCCAGGGTTAATCACCTAAGTCGTTTCTGCCTGGATGCGTTCTTCTTCCCAAATGTGACCCTCTTTTTTATTAGTTGTGTTTTGTTTTTCTTCTTCTTCCTGAACTTGTTTTTCTTTTCCTAACTGATCCTACTCAGGTCTTTCAGTTCCTTGATTTTCTTCTGCCTGGGCATGTTCTCTAAGTCCTCTCTCCCCCTCCTCAGACTTGTGGATGGGTAGTTTATTTTTTTTTGTCTGAGTAGATTGTTCTTTCCTTATCTGGTCCTGCTCAGGTTCTTTTGCAACTGTATTTTCTCTTATCTGAGCATGTTCTTCTATTCCTAACTCGTCCTCACTCTCGTCTTGTCTTTCTAATCGGGTTTAACTTCTTGTTCTTACAATCACTTCAGGTATGTCCACTACTGGGATCTAGTCATCCTGACTAGTGCTAGGCTGTTTTTTATCAGCTACTTCAGGATCTGTTATTCGAAGATCCATCACCTGTACAACAGTCTGCAGCCTCAACTGCTCGAGTCAGTTGGGAATCTATTTCGTCAGGGGCTGGTACTGTTTTTGTATGGCTTGCATGAATCCAGTTAGGCAAGCCTGCACATTTACAGCTGTTGCTGTAACCAATATAATCTGATGTGTTTTTTTCCACCTTGGTGCTAGGCACGGTTCTCGAGTGTGATTCTTCTCAACTACCTAGTCACCAGGATTCAGATCATGCGCTTGGTTTGGCTGCCTGGCAACTGCGTCTTCCCCAAACTGGTGGGAGATAGAACTCACTTTGTCAGCCAACTGTTTGCAATACTCCAGTATCAAATCATCAGATATATTCAACAGCTTGTGTCCTGGTATGCATGCCTGCCTCATTGCCCTTCCCATGAGTATTTCATCGGGACTCACACCTGTATTTTTATCTGGGATACTTCTGAGCCCCATCAGGACAAGAGGTGAAGCATCAGGCTATTCTGGTGGGGTGGATGCACACACCTTTCCCAGTCTTGACTTGATTGTGCCATTCAATTGTTCTACCACTCCTGAAGCCTCTGGGCGGTATACAGTGCAATTTTTTGTTCAAATTTTAATTGCTTCACAAATCAATCAAATTATTTCATTATTAAAATTAGACCCTCTATCTGATTCAATATTTACTGGAAAAACCGAATCGAGGAATGAGTTCCCTCAATAGGAGTTTGGCCACCGTTAAGCTGTCATTCCGCCTGGTTGGGTATGCCTCCACCCACTTTGGAAATAAACAAACTATGACAAGTACATATTTCAGTCCTTCGGCAAACAGGTAACTGAATGAAATCAATTTGAAGTCTAACAAATGGACCTTCTGCTTTTCCAACTCTTCCTATGTTGACTACTGTTTTCCTACCTGGATTCATTTGTTGACATGTTAAGCATCTCTGGCAAAGACTATCTACAACATTCCTGAACCTTGTATTGAACCAATCTTGTCTGAAAAGTCTGATCATAGCATCTCTGCATATGTGGGTGTCTCCATGATACATTCTAGCCATGGATGCAAGCATACAGTCTGGCATCACTGGTCTTCCATCTAAATAGACCCACACACCATCCTTAGCTCTTTTCTGACAACCCATTTTCTCCCACTCCTCCTTTTCTCTTATGTCTGCTTCATCTTGTAGGTCTTTTACCTCTTCCCATGTTCCTATACCCCCAAGTAGCATACGTTGGCAGCTGATTCCACATGCTTAAATTCTTTTGTTTAATGCTATTTTGTATTTAGCACAATGTTGGGCAACCTGGTCGGCATATCGATTACCAGCTGTCACATGGTCATTTCCTGACTGGTGAGCAGCACACTTGACCGCTGCCACTTCTTTTGGCAATTGTATTGCTTCAATCAATTCTTTGACAAATTTTCCATTTTTATTAGGGGATCCTGAAGAAGTCATGAAACCCCTCTGCTTCCAAAGTTGGCCAAAGTCGTGCACAACCCCGTAACCATACTGACTATCAGTGTAAATGGTTACTTTCCAATTTTTCCTATTTTTACAAGCTTTAAGTAAAGCTATCAATTCGGCTACTTGTGCAGACTTTACTCCTGGAAAATAGGACGCTTCAACTATTCTAGCCAATGTACACACAGCGTAAGCAGCGCTTAATCCTCCTTCTTCATGGTGCATACACGAGCCATCTACAAAGAGGTCATGATCTGTATTCTTACAAGGTTTTTCCTGTATATCTGGACAGGGTTTGGCACTGAGTTCAGTAATGTCGAGACATTCATGTTCGACTTCATCTTTCACTTCTACCTGGTATGGATCTGGTAACAAAGTACCTGGGTATAGAACAGTACACCTAACTATGGTCACGTTCCCAGACCCCAGTATACCTCGCTCATATTTTGTCAATCGACTAGGAGTAAGATACTGAGTTTGTGTTCTTGTCAATAGAATTTCAACTGAAAGTGGGACGTACACTTTTATAGGGTGTCCCATTATAATTGATTCGCATTGTTCAAGACTCATGCACATTGCAGCTACAGCTTTTAGACAACCTGGCAGTTCAGATGCCACGGGTCCAAAGTAGCAAAAAAATATGCCACAGGACGTTGCATTAGGCCCTGTCTCTGGGTTAGGACTGAAAGTGCACAATTATATCTCTTTTAGCAAAACAATGCAAGTTCTTTTGAATAGTCTGGCATGCCAAGGGCAGGTGCTGGACACAAGCAGTTTCGTTACTTCAAGAAAGCTGTCATGTTTTCCTCATCCCACTTTACTCGATCTTTTGCTCATTTCTTAGTCATTTGTATCAAAGGTTTGGCCAGTAATGAAAATCCCACAATCCACTGACAGCAATACCCTACAATTCCAAGAAACATCCCTATTTCTTTTTGGGTTTGTGGTAATCGAATTTGTCTTAATATTTTTATTCTTTCTGTGGTCACTTTCCTAACTCCTCTTTCTATTTGGTTTCCCAAATATTTGACTGAATTTCTGCAAAACTGTAATTTCTCTGGTGACACTTTATGCCCACCTTTAGCCAGATGATTTAGCAATGTAATTTAATCAGTAACATAGTCACTTCGGGTTTTCGATGCGACCAATAGGTCGTCAGTATATTGTACCAAGACTGATTGTCTGGGCAATACCAGAGATTCAAGACATCTTTTCAAAATTTGGTTAAAAATTGAAGGACTTTCAGTGTACCCTTGAGGAACACAATTCCAAACGTAAACACGCTCCTCAAATATAAAAGAAAATAAAAATTGACTATCAGGATGCAATGGATGGAGTAAAAGGCATGGCATATATCAATTACGGTAAACCATCCTGCTGTCCATGGTATCTGATATAAAATTACTGCTGGATTTGGCACTATAGGGCAACATGGTATGACAATCTCATTAATATTTCTCAGATCTTGAACCACCCTAAATTTCCTGTTAGGTTTCTTTATACCAATTATGGGTGAGTTACAAGGACTACTCATTATTTCTTTCAGAATGCCTTGTTCAACCAATCGATAAATTTCCGCTGCAACACCAGCTTTAATTTCCCGACTCATTTTATATTGTCGGGTATTTGGATAAACTGCACCTTCCTTCACAGTTACCTTTACTGGATCTACATTTGCCATTAGACCTACTTCTTTCCCTGTAAAATTCCACACTTCAGGATTTACCGTAGTTTTGACCTCATCTGGTGCTCATCTTTTGTCATCATCAGGGGTCTGAATTGCAACACCATCCGGTGTGCAGAATATTGTGCAATTCATTTTGCACAATAAATCCCTTCCTAGTAAGTTTAAAGTACGTGAGTCACACAACACAAACTTGTGCATCTCTTAAAAATTTCCAATATGTACCTCCATTGGTTTTGTAATTTGGTCCTACATTGTTTATTAGAAATGCCCACTACTTGGATTGCTTCTCCTGAGAGGGGTAGGTTTGGGAAGTCTGCTGTTCTCAAAGTAGAACGGTTAGCACCAGTATCCAACAAGAAGAGGATGTCATTCCCTTCAACCTTACCATCTATATATGGACCTGACTGATCTACCGGCAAGGATGCGCCAAGTACGCCCTCCTCTTCCTCCCCTCTCAGGCACCATCATTGTATATCATTGTTGAAATAGGAATCCTGCAAAAGAAACTATGGTGATACAACATTTTTCTTACCACTTCCTTCCGGGAATCCGGTGTCCACACTTACTTGGCTTGACTCACAAAATTTGGCAAAGGGGCAGGTGGCAAAGGACTCTGTAGATTTACAACCTGCTGCGGTTGTCTCATTCACACCTCATTCTGTGTCTGTGGATTTAAATTTTGATTTTCTGTGTTATTATTCTGTATACGTTTACACTGGTTTTTCCAATGCTCCAAATTTCCGCACCCGTAACATAGAAACTTTTTCTTTGCCTCATCTCTGCTCAATTGCCCTCTTGGTTTACCCCCACTATTTCAGCCTTGGCCTTGCCCCTTTTCTTGATTTTCGGCCTGACTATTTAATTTGAGTTCTTGCTGTTATGCTAATTTAACTTGGGCCCACATTACTTTTTACTCTAAATTCTTTTATCTATTTCATCTCCACAGTACTTTGTGTACTTGAGGATTTCATCTAAATAAATTATTGATTCACACTTACTAGTCTTAGCATCGATTATTATATTTTCTTTTCTAGGTTGTATAATCGGAGTAGTCATGAATAGTGTTTTAGGGCAATTTTGCTTATCCCCATATAAGGGAACAATGGGACCTATAGTCACGGGAATTGTTAGGGCTTCAGGATTTGTGTTCAGCTGGGTTATTTTCAGAAATATTCACTTCTATTTTTATTTATCGCTTCCTTTTCTTTTTCTTGGAGTACCCTTTCCATTATAGTCTTGTATACAACCTGCGGAACTAAAGGTGTTTTCAGAATCGGGGCACTAGGGGTAGTTCTATTTGACTCTTCTTGGTAGGGCGGAGGATTTTTCATTAAAAAATCTTCAAAATAATCGTCTTCTGAATCTCCACTGCCTATCACTAAATGTTTTGTTTTCTCTGTAAATTTTCTTCCTATCTCTTCTTCTGCCGTCAGTACAGGATATAATCCTTCCACCACCATTGCTTGTCTCTATTGTTTCATCTGACAATCTCGAGTTTCACGAGGAAACTTGGGATAACATTTACTCATGTTCTTATTACTTCGTGATCTATCACGCTTCAGTTTCCCATTCTTCTAAAGCTTTGTACTGGGTAAATCTAGGTCTTGGTTCTAACTCATTCATGCGAGTTTGTAAATTATGTAATATTCTTCCATTAAATGTTCCCAGCTTGGGAAATGCTAATATTCCATCATCTTTTGTATATTCTATCCAATTTTCTAGCCATACAAAGGTAGGATAGCCTCTCTCCATCATCATGTATGATACAGGCGTTTTCAGGGGAGGGATAAGAATTCCTTCTCTAGTTTTAATGGTTTATCCTTTTTAAATAATTTTAAATGTTCTGCATAAATGAAATGTTTCTCTTTTCTCCATACATTTTATGTGATTTTCCTTTAATATACTGTTTGTGAGCAAACCCTATAAATCTTCTATCTGGACGAGTCCCAAATATGGTCAGATCACATCTCCACATACAAATCCCACTGTCTATTACTATTGGTGCTTCTATTTTGATGACTAATCAGATGTTCGCCTTTGCTCTTAATGCTTCTCCAATTCCAGAGTATCTTTTATTCTAATGATCAATCAACTTCTGTTTGGCTTATTTGCTTAACCACTGTTTGCATGGCTTTTAAGTGACATCAGTATCACTCCTCTCCACTGACCCCTCCTTTACAATTTCACATCAGCTACATGACCGCTGTTTCGACCAATACCAGAGCAGCTCTCAGTGACGTCAGTGCAGCACCCGCAACTGGCCCCTCTTTTCACAAGGTAATGCGAAACTTAATTTCTTGCAATTTTATATACACATTTCATTAGTTATCAATGTAGAAACATTCGCTACTGTGCCAGATTTACTAATTTCAAAGAAAAGTCAATTTCTTTCCACTTACCCTTCATACACTACGAGTATAACCTCTTCCGCTTGCTCTTCACTCAAGCATAAAAGAACCAGCTACTCCTTCAGTATTACCCTTTCTAGGTGATATAAGACCAAAGTTTCATCAGCAAAATCTTTTGCTTCCAATCACTCTCACTTTTATACAAAGAAAATAATCCCTAAATTAGTGTTTCAAGTTTTACATAACTTTTCACACTTTCTTCATCATGGAAAGTAACCTCATTGCAGTATGGCTTTCATTTACCACCTGCTATTCAATATTCCCGGGAATTTCCAGACAACATGATACAATACGGACAGGTTTTGGTTAATACATATCAATGATTCAATACACAATATTTACCCAACCTCTGTACTTATCTACCCCGTCCTTTGTGTCATATTCCAGCACATGACCTCCGTCTTGGAGGAGTTGGCTGGATATCCAGAAATTGACCCAAACTCCCCCAAAAGGGTCTCGACCCTTGGCATTGTTACTGCTGGATCGCTGGTATAGTGGATAATGTCATCTGCATAGAGTGCTATTTTTGATGAATACTGCTGCGATTTAAAGGGCAGGATCCGGTCATCTAACCTTATTGCCTGGGCCAACGGCTCTATATATAGATCAAACAGCAGGGGGGAGATGGGGAACCCCTGCCTAGTTCCCCTCTGGATCTCAAAGCTGGAAGTGAGCGACCCATTTATCAGGATTTTTGTGAAGGCTCCCTGGTATTGTCTAAGGGTATGAATGAACACGGGGCCTAAGCCCATTGCTTCCAGTACCTCCCAAAGATAGGACCAATAGACCCTATCAAACTACTTGGCGGCATCTAAAGCGATTACCGCCAAGGGTTCTGATCTTGCGGTAGCCAGGTCTATGCTGCCAATGAGAAGCTGCGTCGATTCCTGGATGTAGCGTCCATTAAAAAAAAAAACCTTTGATCAGAGTTAACCAGTCCAGGAGCCAATTTAGCCAGTCTCCCTGCTAATATACCCATAAAGATTTTATAGTCGGAGTTTAGCAGGGAGATTGGCCGATAAGAGTCAGCTCTCAGTGGGTCCTTCCCAGGTTTAGGTATCAATACGATGGTTGCTTCTCTCCATGATCTGGGGATTTACCCTGTTGGACTATAGTTTGACTGAAATAAGGTCCCCAGTATTGGTGCTACCTCATCTTCCAGAAGTTTGTATATCTTGTTTGGGAGGGCATCCAAACCAGATGCTTTCTTATTTTTAGATAGCCTTATTTGAGTTTTTACCTCCTCCAATGAAATCAGGGAGTACAGAAGGTCTTTACCTTCCTGCGTTAGGAAAGATAGAGATTTAGTGCTCAGCTATGTCTATATTTGACGTTTTGAAGGATGCAGGTCCTCCTTATAGAGATCTGTAAAGAGGGAGAGAAGGCAGTTCTTTATGTCCTCTATGTCTGTGGATTTATCCCCACTGTTGCTTATAACTAGCTCGCTGATGTTATTTTTAGTGCGGTCAGTTCTAGGTTTCCATGCTAGCAAAGGCTCTAGCCTTCTCACCATATTCATAGTTCTCCATATTCTTATTTAACCATTGAGCCTTACATTTCTCGTCTAACTTCCCACTAAAGTCTAGCCTAGCTTTCTCAAGATCCTCCTGCACTTTACCGACCCTTTCAGGTGGATCACACTTTGCCAGGAGTAGTTCAGCTTCTAACTTCTTGATTTTAGCCTCTCTCCATTTTAACTCACGGCCTTCAACTTGATTTTTAAAGGATATAAGGCCATGTAGCCTACCCCTAAGATTAGCCTTAAAGGTGTCCCAGACAACCTCCATAGCCGTTGAGCCATGTTGATCTAAAAAAACTCTAGAGAGGAAGCTATAATAGCCAAGATGATTTGGGGGTCTGTTATCATTCTCCTGTTAAGTGTTCATCTCGTCTGGATGGGATTTTTTGTTCTTTTGCATGAAAACGAGCCAGGGGCGTGGTCCGAGAGGTGGCTCGGGAGAATAGAAACAGCGGAGGTTTTAGACAGGAGTTCTCTACTCACAAGTATGTAATCGATCCTAGAAAAATTATTATATCTTTTACTGTAAAACGTGAACCCAACCACCTCTCCCATCACGCCCCTCCAGACATCTACCAAACCTAGGTCGTGCATCAAGTTTTTCATAGCATGCCGGATACGAGGTGCCCCTATATAGTGGCCTTGATTTGACCTGTCCTTAACGGGGTCTAGAAGGACATTAAAGTCCCCCCCCACGATTATTGGGGGATTCTCCAGAATGAACTTTGAATAAAGTTTAGAGATATATGATGGATCGGCCACATTTGGACCATAAAAAAGCACAGACTAAGTCCATGCCCTCTAGGTCCAAATGCGCAATGACCCAACTCACAGTTTGGTCTGCCTGAAATGATTTTATGGAACACGCTAACCCCCGTTTTATCAAAATTGCAACTCCACGAGTATGTGCTGTTTGGCTAGAAGAACAGAAACTCTCAACCTAAGGAATATAAGAAAACAATTTTCGAGATTCCTCAGCAGTTAAGTGTGTTTCTTGTAAGATGCATATCTGTGCCTCAGAGAGGTCTAAATACTTCATTTTCAATCTCTGTCTCCTTTGGCATCTTAGTCCATTGACATTCCAGGAGACAAAGCTATTCTTACTACACTGAGTTAGTACTCCTGCCATTCATTCAAAAATCTTTGACCTAGAGCCACCGGCCCATAAGCTAAACTCCTGCGGTAAGATGAGTATTTTTCATTTTATCCCTATGCTCCCCACCCAGTTCCCCCCTACCTGTGCCCCTTCACTCCCATGAGGAACCCTCCCTTCGAGATAGGCGAAGCCTATTTAGTCCGGCCCACCTCCATAAAAAAAAGTTTGAAAAAAAGAAAATGAATGAACGATCTTAGCTGTCGTGGTGAAAAGCTATTTATACCATTATCGTACCCCCATAATAACACCTTCTCTTAGTTATTTCCCAGATTTCCCTCCTCTGATTTTTGGCATAAACTCATCTACCTCTTTGGTTGTACGGAACTGATGCATTTGATTATTAAACATATCTCGTAGCTGAGCTGGGAACTTCAGCTGGGCCTCAACTCCTAAGCATTTTAGCTCTTCTAATCTACTGCCGAGTTCCCATTGCCTGGTAGCTGTTTTATGGGATATATCCAATCTTATCTGAAAGGTAATTGGCTCTTGCCCAGTAAGTGAAGAGGAGACTGAGCCCTCCTTACGGCCTGCAGACAATATTTGTTCTTTAACAGCACAGGAGAGAAAATTAACCAAAATCTGCCTGGGTTTATGTTGGCCAGGCTTCTTCCTAAACGGATCTCGATGGACCCTTTGGATCTCCTGTACTAGGTTTATATCCGGAGCACTCTTGAGGACTGTCCCCTGTAACAACGAAATAATAAATCCCTTTAGGTCTGTCCCTTCAAGAGTCTCAGGGATATTCAGGAGTCTCAAATTATTTTTCCGGGAGTGATACTCCAACCTTTCTAGATCGTCTCTTAGCGCCCTATTCTGAGCTGCCAGCTTTGCCATGTCTGTTGTAGCGCAGCTTATTGCCTTCTTAATGACTGGAATCTCTGCCTCAATTTAATCTGTTCTTGCTGCCACCTCCTCCAATTGCTGGGCCAGCACCTCACAAGAGGATTTAATTGCCGCTTGGTTTGCTTCGGAGACAGAGAATCTGCTTGCCAGTTCAGCCTGATTCATTTCTGAGATCTTAAAACCCGTTATCATCTCCCCCTTCATTGCAATCAGGATATCTGACAAAACAATGCGTTGCAGATTCATTATTTCCAGCAGTTCCGTGATTTTCCGACTCAACTCCCCCGGGCTCGGTGATCATAGTTATACCATGAGAAGAGGCCCCCCCAGAAGTTAATGTCCCATTCACCTTTTCTTGTATGCCATAAGTGTCAGAGGGGGGGTTATGCTAAATAAGCGGGTCCTGAACTTCTAAGGTCTTGAATCTATTAGACAACAAAATCTCTGGGTGAGGTTGAGATTCAGGCGAGATCAGAGATAAATTTAAATTAGATTGATTAGGACCCCCTCTGTTTACATTGCTGGAACGGGGTCAAAAGGGGAGGAGAGTCCTTGCCACCATCTGGTGTCTTAATTTTAGATTTAGTTATAGGTTTAGAAATCCCTACTTCCTGCTCTACTTGAATGTTCATTTCAGCCACATTACACAGGCTTGTAGTGGAGGACATGACTCTCTGAGGGGGTTATTTTGGTCTTTAGAGCAATCCCTTTCTTTCCCCTGCCTTTCCCTCTACTCTTTGGAACTCCCCTTGTTTTTATTTCCACTTCCCTCGTCGTGATGCTCCGCTTCTTCTGCTGACCACTGATATTGGTCTCAAGAATAAGGGTCACTATGGGCTGAATTATAACCGAATTCTGTACCGAGTGGGCTGCCCTGGCTCTAAGAGTGTAGCTACCTATTTCAGGAGGAGATATAGACCCTTTAACCTCCTCAGCCACCCTTTGTTCTTCAAGCTCCCCTCTCCTCACCTCCATACAGTGGGAGGAAAAATTGCCAGACAAGAAGCCAGCCTCCCAGTGCACATATATCGGGACGGTCGTGTCTCCAGGGCCCCCTCTGCTGAGAAAACCAATATCCAAAGTCGCCGTTGGCAGGTTAACCTGCTCCAAATTAGACACACTGACCTCTGGTGCCGCTTGTCTCAGGGGCGCGTTACATGGCCTCAACAGCCTCGGCAGCCCTACAGAAGCTGACCCGGCGTACCCGGCTCCATAACTTCCTGCTCCTGCAGCAAACCAAAACCAGAAGCAGGCGGCGTCCCAGCGTTTCGCAAGGTGGAAGAATCTCCCGCTGACCATTTATGGTAAGGTAAATGTAGTCAAAATGACTATCCTCCCCAAGTTGACATACATCTTCAACGCTGTTCCCCTGAGGTTCCACCAACAGGACATTTCGAAAATGCAGGGTGAGATCTGGAGTTTTGAATGGGGGGATAAAGGAGTGAGGTTGTCTTGGAAGAAACTGAGGCGGAGGTTGGTCAAAGGCGGGTTAGCCCTCCCAGATATCAGTTGGTACCTGGTAGCATTTCACTTTAAAGTCACCCGGATGCTTTTGACAAAACTTGCGGTCTCAGCTTGGGGGCTTCTGCTTAGCGAGCTGATAAACAAAGAAGAGGGGGGCAGTGCAGAAGGGTTTCTCTATAAATTTGGGTCACCAACTTCTTTTTTTTTTAAAGTGCGCCTGAAGGTCCTGAAAAACGCATTAGGAATCTGGTTCAAAGTAAGGACAAGGTGTGGGATAGGCTACTATTCAGACCACGCCCCTGTTTGGGACTCCCCAGGGACTCCTCTCTGCCTTAAGGAAGGATTGGCTGCCCCTATTAAGAGAGCTGGAGTTTCTATTTGGTCAGATTTTGGGGATGTAAATGGTGTCCATTCGTGTGAAATATTGAGAGCTAAGATAGACCCTGGCATATCCAAATTTAAGTTTTTACAATTGAAATCCTGGTTCAAGTTAGAGAGCGGGGGTATAAGGGGAGATTGGGACACAGAGCTTCTCTTCACATCGGACCATCTGCTGAAGAAAGAAGTCTCGGTCTGATATAGAAAGCTGGTTGAAGCAGATGATAAAGGTATTCCATCTCAGTCTTCGGTGTGGAGTCAATCTCCCTTTGAATCTGCAATAGAGAGCTTTTAGAACCTTCCTTAAAACTTCTTTATAAATTCACAAAATCAGCTAGTTTAAAGAAAAATCATTTTTTTGTGACCAATCGTATCTATTATACCCCAGCTAAAATAGTAAAGTTTGTCCCAACCCCTGAGCCGAAATGTCACAGATGTTTGGCCCTAAAGTCAATGATATTCATATTATTTTTGAGTGAACAGAGCTGGGAGCATTCTGGAAAGGAATGGGGACTATCTGTGCAGGGGTTTTGACATAAATATCGTGGTCAATAGGTCTTTTGTCTTTTTTACGGATGACTGTTTCTCAACAAAGGACCTGGCAGTGAAGGATAGAGGACTATTATTATGTCTTATCTTGCTGGCGCGCAGAGAAATCTGTCCGAAATGGAAAGACCCAAACCCCCCAAGAACGGAAGATTGGCTGAATTCAGCACTTGCAATGGCTCGCCTTGATCTTGCCAGTTCCAGCAGCACTTCAACCAGCCTCTGCCAACCTCTTATTATTGTGGGCTGAGACTTGAGACTGTTTAGGTAACTAAGCGCGAAGGGACCCGTTCCTATGATTACACCTTAACACCAGTATAAGGAGTCGGTCGGGAGACCTAAGCAAGTGCAGTTGGCCGGAGGGAGCCCAGGTCCATATTAACGGCTGTAACACTCTGCAAAATGATTAAAGGTGAGATAAGGACAAATATATATATATATATATATATATATATTTACCTAGCCAACTAAAGCCTAACCCTAACTCTGCTAACAAGTAAACTGATGCAGCGTACCTACCAGCTTTGGTACTCATAAACTATTATACTCACCTGGGCCCATAAACATTCACAAATAAAGCTGGTAGTTAACACTGCGATCAATTTTGATATTCTTGTGTGATGATTTTACCTTAACTAATTTTACCAGCTATATCACCTTAGGATTTAATTTAATCTGGTTTATAGATCAGGTTGTTAGTTGAATAGGTAAAATGTCATTAAACTTTATTCTTCGAATGACCACAGACTCAAGAGAGTTTTACAATTTTTAGCGAATCAATAATTTTGTGAGTCAAATACCAATATACGTCATACACAGTTCTCTAGAAGGTAATAATCAAAAATAGAACAAATAAGTATCAGTTAAGATCTCATGATGACGGAACCTGGAAAGGGTGGAAACAGAGAGCAGTACAAGGACATACTACACAGAATTATATTTACCTAGAATGGTGTGAGGACCAACCCCTGGTCAAGGAGCTGGATAGTGACCCCTGAGTTGGTCAGGAGCCAAACGATCAGGACAGGTTCAGGTTAGGATAGGTGACCTCTTCTAGATGCAACACCAGTGTCACACCCCTCTCTGGCACTACTCTCCTCAATTCTTTCCCTTATTCAGCCGTGCCTTCTCTGATTTGTTCTGTGTTCCTCCTCTAGATGATCATATTCTTCTTCAGCAATGTCTCTGTCTTTTTTCTCTCTCTCTTGTGTCTTCCATCAGAGTGCTCAGAAAGCATCTCTGACCTCTGGGGCATCTGCAGTCATCTGCGTCGCTGGTGGGTCTCTGTGACATCAGCGATATTCATGCATTATCGTGACAATGCTCTTAGCCATGTTATCCACCTTCCATTGGATAACATGGCTAAGAACTGCTCTGGACAGGCGTTAGCTTTTGGAGAAAATCGCGCTTAGCGCGATTATTTCCAAAAGTAGGTAATAGGAGATAGCGATGTTAGCGACTGTTTCCAGTCCCTAACATCTTGGCACGCCCACTTTGCATGTCATTAGCGATATTTATCGCTGACATGCAAAGTGGGCCCCATGATGATCGCTATCTCCTAATAGCTGTCGCTAACTGGTGTTCGCGACAGCTAGGTAATAGGGCGATAAAATTATCGCCGCTTTAGCGGGAAAAATTCCCGCTAAAGCGGCGATAAGGCCCTTGGTAATATGCCCCTACGTGTGGTTTTATGACTGATAAATCCAGTCCAGTAACCTCTCAATCCATGGGGTTTAATGTGGAATTAATTACAAATGTACCACAACACCAGGGCCAAGCAATTCGTAATAGGTCCCTAGATGTGGATACAAGCCATACATTAACTTTATCACATAATTACATATATACCTATAAGTAAAGACTCCCTTGTCTATAGAATTCTCATCAGCATAATAATAGATAATGGTTGTTAACACACTCCTAGCTGGATCCTGCTTGTGGTTTGCAGAAACATTTATGGTGAAAGTGAGACCATTTATTGTTTTTAAAAAATAATCTTGTACTTTGAAGTATTATTGTGCCTCACGTTAAATTAGGTAAGAAAACAAATAGTTAAACAAGCACTAGGAAAAGAAACAACAATTAAGGCGTTATAGCGCTAACGTTGTGGAATACCCTTTGGGCTCATTAGGAAACATTATCGATCAAATAAATGCTGAAGTTGTGAGTTTTTAGCTGGTTCCTGGAAGATATGAGTGTGTTTGTACGTATCTGTTTCATCATCTTGAATATTGATTGCTCTCATTTTGTCTCCTGTCTTCTAGGCTTGATGTTTTCTGAAGTTACCAATGCTCCACTGACTCCAAAGTGTAAGTTCTTGAGGGACAGTAAAGCTTCACCACACATCCTGATAAACCTCAACAGCTTGTCAAACTTGATGAGTGCCCACTCTATCTCCTGTGCTTCCGGTGCCTCTTACAGATCACCAATGAGCCAGGGGAGCATGCATTTCGGCTATGAACAACCTGTTATTCAGAAATGAATAGGCTGGAATGCTCGTTTAAGTTAATAAAGATAATAATTGGTTTGTCCTGTATATTCGAAAAAACTTAATACAGATTGTTCCACGGAAATAACCTGCAGGGACATCTGTTAAAATGACAGTAGTTTACCTAGTCAAGTGGTTAAGCAGCTCAACAAAAACGACAATGCAGTTATCATTTATTCATGTAAAATTGACAGAATTAAAAAAAATCTATATAATATAGATGCTTCAAATAAATATGAATGCAGTTTCTAATATCTGTAAATTATATTAATGCTTTCAACATCAGGACCTATGATTTATTAAACAGTTATAATTTCTAATGTGGATTTGCCCTCTATGGTTCAGAATTTTCCCTCTACGGTTCCGAAATAATTGCTGACATAGCCCAGAAAAAATAATGTGCTGTGTCAAACCTCTGTGTCTTTGGGCATTTACCGGTGTGACTTGACAGATTCAGTCAGCGTGATGCCCCGTGCGCAGCACAGATGCTGCTATGAAGACCTCCACTCTTGCTTGATAACTTATTCACATGTCCCAATGACGAGAAAGTATGTGTTTCTTAGTTATCATGAAGATGAAATCATGTTCGGATGCCTAGAATTCACTATAGGGCCTGTAATTGTTTTACATAATAGAAAAAGTAAGCATAGGGCTGTACTCTGTCACAAACACTGTGGGGCACGTTCCCTCTACATGCATTGTGCACTGAGTGGCAGTTGTTAGACAATTCCTTGTGATGCATGTTTATTATAGCTCCATCTGTGCATTTTTACACTCATCCCAAAAGAACAAAATCATGTTCTGTTACATACTTACGGGACACATTTAGAGTGTGTGTCTGTTTTATATCTGGGGCTGTATTAGATAACGTGCCCCGGGGGCACAATGGGCATTTGCACCCGCTTTTTACGCCCTGGGGCATGTTGGTATTACAGAAGGGGCCACAGATGCTTGTGCGGCCCCTTCTGTAATACCAATAGTGCTGTTGTACCCCATGCAAATGAGGGAATCGCTTTGCCTCGGCGCTGTATTACCGACAATGAGGCAAACAAGCCCTTAGGAGCTGCACTGACAGTACACCACCTAAAAGGCACTATCAGTGCGCCTCCTGAAAGCAGCCCTCTGCAGGGGGTAAAGGGGGTCTCATGGATACCCCCTGACATTCCCTTGCAGGTGGGTACAGTTACTGGCTGCGCCCGCCTGCAAGGGGACCTCTATTCCCCTTTAAAAGTGCAGGCAGGTTGCCGCCTGCACAGTGAAACACAGCAGCCGCGGTCGGCAGTAGGAGTTCCTGCAGGGTGGTGACGTGGGGAGGATGATGGAGCAAGAATTTGCACGTAAAGCGACTTACTTGAACTCATGAACCTCAAATAACCCTAATAGTATTAATCAACTTGTTTGTCTTATTAATGTTCCCTTTATTCTGACATTTTGGGTATCGGAGTGATGCTTGCCTATATGTTTACTAATCCTAATACACTTGCTACTAAAATGGCTGCGGCCACGCGGGAATTTCTTCTGCGCATGCGTCGGTCATACCCATGTGATGTGACGTACTCGCAGTTCTGGTGGGAAACCCTTTGCACTTCCGCATTAGAGCTAAAATGGCTGCTTTGTGTTCTCACATGACTGAAGCTTGCAGTGATGCTTATGCTATGCTGTTCGTTCTGTAATTAATTCTAATGCTATAGTTATTATAAAGTAATGGGAGTAGTATAGTGATTCATGGTATACAGTGCATTTATTTTTTTCCATGTTCTAAAAATTGTTCTTTTCCATTTCATGGTACATTACGAAATATGGCCTGATGTCCCCTGCTGTACTCCATTTTGCTTGAAACTGAGTGCGCGAGATCTGCGAGTCTCCACAGCAATGACCTTTGGAACCATACCAAGTGGCGGTCCCAGCCAAGATGCGCCTGGGAAGAGGCACCTTCACCTAGTAGAAGACGCTGATTTGTACTAAATGTATTACAATGTATAAATTGTTAAATTCACCATTGTTATGTGTAAGGAACATGTCATGGGTACTTGAAATTCAAGGGGCGCTCTTGAAAAATGCAAATTATGGGCTAGAGAAAGTCAAAACCTAGGAGGTGTAAATGTACAGGAATTTATATAGCGCAAATCACCAAGCAGTTTCTAAGCGCTTGCTTAGGGAACCCGTCCTGGTATTCCCCTGTGAGATAACCCCGGCATGGTATCCGCAAGGTGAAAGCCAGGCATCCCGCCGCGAGGGGCCGTTGTGGAGATTAAGCAAGCTATTGCCCAGAGTCGCAGAGTGTGAACCCGTGAATCGAGTAGGCACCGGAGCGAGAATTGTCAAGTCCATGGACATTTTAGGACTCAAGACCCCGCCGAGCCGGGAATTGAACCCTGGTCCCGGGCTGACCTCTGCTTCCAGGTCTGCCTCCTCTAACCAGTGAGCCACACTTCTCCAGGTGTGATTACCTGTCCTTTCTTTTATCCAATCAAAATTGGGGACCCTTACACTTGCAACATTTGGGGGATGGTACACAGACCTGAAAACATTATAACTAGCCTAGGTTTAGCTGGAGAATTTGTCCGAATAGCTGACCTGTCACTGACCCAATGCACTCAATAGCTGATCGAGAAACAGAGGTGCTGCGGAGCACTCTGTCAGACAGACTCACAGACCCATTCGGGGTTTTGAGAACCTTAAGTGCTGGCAAAGCACTTTGCTGGGGAATTCGAGAACCCAATCAGCGTTTTGACTAATAGCTGCAGAGAGGGTGTAGCGCAGGCGTTGCAACTGAACTGCAGGTGCTGGTCTCAACTTTGGTGGTCCTGTCCTGATTATAATCTGGTTTTCCTGTCCTGGGTTTCCATTCTGCACCTGCTGGCCCATTGGCAATCTTTTCCTTGGGGTTTCACCTGTCCTTAACTGACCCGTGGCCAGGGTTGGTCTCCACACCGTTCTAGATAAATATAAATCTGTGCGGGAAATACACTTACGTCCTTTTCTTGCTTTCTGAAACTGCTAAAAGTCTTAATTGCACCTTGTTCCTTTTCTTACCCTCCCTGTGCTGACCAATAATAAAGTTTTACACTTTTGCTGTTTTATTAGCATGTTCCATTTTCTTCTCATCCTTTAAGGAAGTTGTGAAATACTGCTCATGAACTATAGATGTTCCCTTTCTTCACCCACCTTTTAGCCAAATTAAAGTGATTGCTCTGAATCATTAGCGTGTTCCATTTTTACCTTCCCTATAGACAAATTAAAGTTCTTTTACTTTACCCACCTTCGAGGGGTATTCAAAGTGTGACATTCTAGCATGTTCCTTATCTTTCCCGTCCTTTAGACACACCACACCAAGTCTAAATTCCTGAAAATTTCATACTAGCATTTTCCCTGTTCTTACCTTCCCTTTACAGTTCTAAATGGTTGGCATAATCTTTTTTCTGCATGGTTACACGATTTTCATGATTTTGGTCATTGATAGTTTACTCACTGTGAATTTCATGCTTTCTACTGTTGATGAAGACTAGATAAAGGTTTTCAAAACTTCCAGAGTCTGTGGTTATTGTAAAGAGTGCAAATATTATAAATGTTATTGTATTTTGGTGACTGCTTATCGTTTTCAGCTAGCTCCCTGATCCATTGTGATCATAGGTACCCGTGACGAGGATTGGTAAGTCGGGTACATTGGAAATAAATAGGAAGAACTGGGGTACTGGTAGTAGTGTGTAGGTTACCCGATTATATTTAGTATGGTGTATTAAAATTTATGGGCCCAAGTGTGCATATGGTAAAATTATTTGTCGGGTGACCTGCATGCTCTATCAGTCATTTTTTGGTAGCAGAGCTATGGTTAGGGACTAGTTAAAGGTAGGTAGGACTAGTTAAGATAGGTAAACTGCTGCTAACTGTGAAAAAAATGTTGCTGCTAAAAGAATTGATCGATCAAATGAAAAAGTGTTTTAAATTGTTTGAAATGTTATAAATTGTTTTAAAGTTTTCTCCGAAATGTTGTTATATTGATTTATGTACTAATAAACTTGTTAGTGATTGTTACATGTTTGTCTGGGATCCCCGGGTGCAGAAAAGCGAGTGGTAGAATAGAAGCCACGTCGCAGTGAGGTCAGTTGCTCAAGGAAAATTGGTGCAGGTAGGGCAGAACTGGAAGCACTGATTAGGGTTTCTGTATAAATGTATGAATAAATGATAGCAAAGAGTTCGCTGGCAAAACTTCTATTGTGATATCACCTAGTAAGGGTCACACGGAAGAAGTAGCAGGTTCGTCTGAGCTTTATTGTTAGCAAAGGGTTTCATTGGTGAAACTTTTGGCTTAGTAGATATCCCAAAGTGGATGAGTCGAAGGAGTAGCAGGTTCTCTAATGCTTGTGTGAAGAGTAGGCAGAAGGGATCTACTCGCAATATATGAAAAGTAAACGGAAGAGATTTACTTGCAGTGAAACAAATCTTTCTTTCTAGACACTCGAGTACAGTGGCGAATGTTTTTGCGTTGTAAAGTAAATAGAGCACTTGCACTTTAAAGGGTAGAAATCGAAGTTTTCCTTACCTTGTGAAGGAGGGAGTCAGTTGCGGAGCTGCACTGACGTCACTCAGGTATTATGGTATTGGTCGAGACAGCGGGCGTGTAGTTGAGATAGAATTGTAAAGGAGGGGTGAGCACAGGAGCGTGAGAACGTGTTTCACGAGAAACGCCGCGCACCCATTGGTTGAAATTGGTTAAAATCGCGCATTTGATTGGTTGCAGAAAAATAAAAGACGCATTTGTATTGGAAGTGATTTTGTAAACAAAAGTAATATGCGAAAAAGTATATGTGGTATTCAACTAACCCAGAGACTAGACCTGATTGGGAAACATCCTTTAGAACTAAACTTTTACCACGCAGTGCTATTACAACGCAGGTTTTACAACGAAAACCATTACAACGCATTGCGCTGGGGGGCGCTCTAGAATATGGAATAGATTTAATTTACTATCCAACACCTTCCCTAGTGTCCACGGGGACTGAAGTTGGAATAGTAAATTAAACTATTCACTATACAGCACCCCAAAGCGCTATGCTTTGTAAAGGTTTGCATTGTAAAAACTGCGTTGTAACTGCATGCTTGGTAAAAGCATGCGTTGTAACGTCATACATCCGACCTGATCCAAGATAACTAGGGTTTGCGAGAGAGCAGTGGAAAGGCCGTAGATATAACATTATGTACGGAAACAAGAGAAAAATGACATTTGTAGACAAAGTAAAGAATTATTTCAAGAAAGACAAGCCTATCAAAACTAGAGAAGGAGTTATCATTCCACCACCTAATACTCCCGCATCATTTATGTTATTCGACAGAGGCTACTATGCTTGCGTGTGGTTGGAAAACTGGGTGGAATATACTAAAGATGACGGAATTTTTTCATTTCCGTTAGAAGGTACATTTAATGGCAGGATTCTGCTCAATTTGAGAACTCGAATGAATGATTTGCATCCCAGACCTAGCCTGACACAATATGAGGCATTAGAAGAATGGGAAATAGAGGCTTTTGAGCGAGACAGACCCAGAATTGACAAAGGGTTAGCTAAATTTTATCCGAAGGTACAGAAAGAAACCCGAGAAAAAAGAATGAAAGAATGGAGACAGAACATGATGGTAGAAGGACTATACCCTGTAATAACAGTAGAGGAGCCCATGGGAGGGAAAAGGACAGAGAAAACAAAACATTTAATGACCAGTGGTGATTCAGATGATGATTATCTGGAGGATTTATTAATGAAAAATCCACCACCTTATAATGAGGAACCTAGATCCCTAAGTACGAGAAATCCATTCCTGAAACCTAATTATGGTGAGGGACCGAGTATGACAAATCCAAGTGCCCCAAATTATAATCCTACCTTAATTCCGCAGATAGTACATGAAACCTCCATGGAAAAGGGACTGCAGGATAGAGAATGAGAGGCTTTAATTAAACAAAGAACATAATTAATTCAGAAAATCTCCCAACTGAATACCAGTCCTGAAGCTTTGACAATCCCAGTAACTATTGGACCAGTTGTTCCTTTGTACGGGGATAAGCAAGGTAGTCTGAAAATTCCAATAATAACCCCATCTGTAGTACAGCCGAGAAAGGAGCCTTTGATAGTAGATGATCAAGCAAGTGAATGTGAATCTGTGATTTCCTTGATGGATTTACCGATAAGGGAACCAGAAGGGAGTTCACAAAGAAAGAACACTCCTTTTACTTCGAGAGCAGTTCAGATTGAGTCATCTTCTGGTACTAGAAGTGCTACGGTAGTGACTCCTGAAGAAATAGACAGATGGACCCGAGAATTTGAGAAACCAAATCACCAGCCAAAACCATTGGACATATACAAATTGAGAAAAGAATTAGAGGAACTGATGGCTGGGAATGTGGAGTTGGACAGACTAAACACCCTTAGTGGAGAAGAATTGTTATTCATTTGTAAAAGTCTTACCCGAAATACCAGAGTGTATCATGAGAAATTAATGGACACAGCAGCTAGTATGAGAATAGACATTAGCCGATCTAAAGTTTTGCAAAAACCTTACAGAGCAGAAATCTCAGACAAAGATTTGGAGAACATGAATGTGTCAGGAAAAAAGGTACAGATCAGAGAATTGTTAAACCTGTCACAAAAGTGGGGAGATTTAGAAAAATGGAAAGCCAGGTGGGCCAAGAAAAAAGAAGATAGTAGATCAAAGCAAATTACATCTGAATATGTTTTAAAAGAAGCAGAAAAGGTAGAAAAACTATATCCAATGCAAGAAGTACCAGGTGGAGGATATGTACATATTCCATGGTCCCGACAGGATATTGTGTCCTTTACAAATGACTTCCCAAAATTGCGAGAAAAACCTGTAGACTGGTATAGATAGGTCGAGAGATTTGTGAAAGTTCAAAAATGCCTCCTGAAAGATCTAGATGGTTTCTTTGACATTGTAGTTCCTGTAGATTCATGGACAGACTGTAAAATTGAGGTTGATTGGCCTAGTGAGGAATTCCAGAGGGACCCGAAGACAGGGGCCCCTTCAGGGGACGTGATGAGGAAGTACAATCAGGTAATGTTGTACCTGAAAGGAAAAGTGCCTGCAAAAGAAACTGATTGGACCCGAATAGACAGAACTACCCAGAATCGAGATGAAACTGTGCATTCTTACTATGAATGACTGTTACAGGTGTTCAAGACATACAGTGGTCTGGACAACATTGAGATGAAGGACATGACTCACTTCATTTATCGATTTGTGTTAGGGTTAAGGCCTGAGATATCACAGTGGATCAAAGACAATAAAATCTGCTGGCAGGCAAAACCAATTGATGAAGTCCTGAAGTATGCTAAATACTGTGAAGATGAGCTGGCAGATAAACGGAAAGAGTTAAAGGAAAAGGTCATGTGGACACAGGTAAAATTAGCAGAGCACCAGGAACAGCAGTTAAGCAAAATGACTAATAATCAGAGTCAAGGCCCCAGGTGTGGGGAAAAGCCCAGAGTAAAAATGAGCAGAGAAGAGGCAAGGAAGAAGTTCCCTTGTCACGGGTGCGGAAAAATAGGTCACTGGAGAGACGAGTGTAAGGCTGTGCAGAATGGTAATGTGCAAATTAATGATTTAAATCCACAGACGCAGAATGAAACTCCACGGAAGACCCAGCAGCAGGTAAAACAAAATCAGTTGCCTTGTGCACCTAGGCCAAATTACACGAGCAAAGCACAACAGAGTGAAGACACTGATGGTTGGGAAGGAAGGGAGGATAGAAATGCAGCAACTTCACAATGTTAAATGACACATTTCTCTGTGATGACACCTACTGACGGTGCCTGAGGGGGGAGGACGAGGAGTGCGTGCTTGGCGCCTCCTTGCCGGTGGAACAGTCAGGGCCATACATAGAAGGAAAGGTTGAAGGAAATAACGTTACCTTTTTGTTGGACACTGGTGCTACCCGTTCTACTGTGAGAACAGCAGACTTTCCAAACCTACCCCTCTCGGGAGAAGCGATCCAAGTAGTGGGCGTTTCTAATCAGCTAATTAGTACCCCATTTACAGAACCTATGGAGATTAAAATTGGGAATTTTAAAGAAATGCATACATTTGTTGTTTGTGATTCTAGTCCTGTAAACCTGCTAGGACGAGATTTGCTGTGCAAAATGAACTGCACTATCTTTGGCACTTCAATTGGCGTCGAAATTCAGACCCCAGATGAAGATGGAATTTATAAATTAATGTTAGCAAGACCTGACTGAGAAATTAAAAGACTGACAATACAAGACTTACCTGAAGAACTCCAAGAGACAGTGAAACCAGAGGTATGGGATTTTACTGGAAAAGATGTAGGATTAATTTCAAATGTTGACCCCATAAAAATAGCCATAAAAGAAGATGCAGTCTACCCAAATACAAAACAGTACAAAATGAGTGCAGAAGTCAAAGCAGGAGTTGCTATTGAAATAAACCGATTGCTAGAAGCAGGAATATTGCAAGAAGTGTTGAGCAGTCCTTGTAACTCACCGATAATTGGCATAAAGGAACCTAGTGGTAAGTACAGGGTCGTACAGGACCTGCGCATGGTTAACAAAATTGTGGTTCCTTGCTGTCCTGTCGTGCCAAACCCCGCAGTGATTCTATACCAAAAACCGTGGAATGCTGGATGGTTTACCGTCATTGACTTATGTCATGCATTTTTTTCAATTCCATTGCATCCAGAGAGCAAATGTATTTTCTCATTTGAATTTGACAGTCATGTGTACGTCTGGAATCGTGTTCCTAAGGGGTACACAGAAAGCCCTTCTATCTTTAATCAAATTTTGAAAAAGTGTCTTGAAACCCTAGTATTGCCCGGAAAATCAGTCCTGGTGCAATATATAGACGACCTCTTGGTGGCGTCTAAGAGCAGAAAAGACTGTGTGACTGACACCATTGCCTTTCTGAACCATTTAGGTGAAGGAGGAAATAAAGTGTCGCCAGAAAAACTGCAGTTTTGTACCTCATCAGTAAAATATCTGGGGCACCAGATAGAGAGAGGTATCAGGAAAGTTACCACAATAAGAATTAGAATAATTCTAAACATGGAATTGCCAAACACCCAGAAAGAAATCAGAATGTTTCTAGGAGTTGTAGGATACTGTAGGCAGTGGATTGTGGGATTTGCAGTCCTAGCAAGACCATTGATAAAAATGACAAAGAAAGGAGCGAAAGATCCTGTGGAATGTGATGACGAAAGCATGACTGCTTTTGTAAAATTGAGAGAATGTCTGTGTACAGCTCCTGCATTAGGAATGCCTGACTATTCAAAAGATTTTGCACTTTTCTGTGATACACGAGATAGTTGTGCACTTTCAGTCCTGACCCAAGTTCATGGTTTGACTCGACGTCCAGTGGCATATTTTTCTTCCACATTGGACCCAGTCGCAGCTGGATTACCTGGATGCTTGAAAGCTGTAGCTGCAACATGCACGAGTCTTGAACAGAGTGAGTCCATTGTAATGGGACATCCCGTAACTGTGTATGTTCCACATTCTGTTGTGATTTTGCTGACAATAACTTAAACTCAGTATCTCACACCTAGTTGGCTGACTAAGTATGAGAGAATCCTTGTAGGTGCAGGGAATGTAACCATTGCTAGATGTAATATTCTGAACCCAGCTACCTTACTGCCTAGTTCATTCGCAGCAGAGGTGAGGGAGGAAACCAAACATGATTGCATTGATTTGACCGAGTTTAGCACAAAACCACGCCCAGATATAAAAGAAAATCCTTTAATTAATGAAGATTATGAGCTTTTTGTAGACGGCTCATGCATGAGACATGAGGAAGGTGGCCTAAGTGCTGCCTACTCAGTGTGTACTCTAGCAGGTCCAGTGGAAGCATTCTATTTACATGGAGTCAAGTCTGCACAAGTAGCTTAATTGGTTGCATTAGCAAAAGCTTGTAAATTTGGGAGGAACTCAAAGATAACCATATATACTGATAGCCAATATGGTTATGGGGTTGTGCATGACTTTGGCCAGTTATGGATGCAAAGGGAGTTCCTGGCTTCTTCAGGCACCCCTATCAGAAATGGAAATTATGTGCAGAATTTACTGGAAGCAATCCAGTTACCAAAAGAATTGGCTGTGGTCAAGTGTGCTGCTCACAAATCTGGTGCTGGCAAAGTGACAGCAGGTATTCGATATGCTGACCAGTTAGCCCAACATTGTGCAAGATACTGAATAGCAATCAATATAAAGGCTGGGGGTAACGGAAACAGCTGCCAACTTTTGATGCTGGAGGGTGTGAGTACATGGGAGGAAGTGAGGGACTTACAGGACTCGGCAAGGCCACAGGAAAAACAAAGATGGAGAAACTTTGGTTGCCAGAGGAGGGTGGAAGATGGTGTCATTGTTTACTTGGATGGTATGCCTGTGTTGCCAGACTGTCTGCTTGCTCCTATGGCTAGGTTGATACATGGAGACACACATCTGGGAAGAGATGCGATGATTCGCATGTTCCGCCAGACATGGTTCAATTCGAAATTCAGAAACATAGCAGAGGCACTCTGCCAGAGGTGTCTGGTTTGTCAGCAATTTAACCCCGGAAAGAAAACTGTGGTGTTACCAGGAAAAATTGGAAAGGCAGAGGGCCCCTTTATTCGACTACAACTAGACTTTATTCAGTTACCTCCTTGTCGAGGAATGAAGTACCTACTTGTCATTGTCTGCCTATTTTCAAAGTGGGTGGAAGCTTACCCTGCACGTAGAAATGACAGCATTACAGTAGCCAAATTATTACTTAGGGAACTCATACCTAGGTACGGTTTTCCAGTCACAACTGAATCAGACAGAGGAAGTCATTTCCAAAATGAAATATTTAAACAGATTTGTGAAGCATTCAAAATCACGCAAAAACTGCACTGTGCATATTGCCCAGAGGCTTCTGGAGTGGTAGAACAACTGAATGGCACAATTAAAGCAAGATTGGGAAAAATGTGTGAATACACTCAATTGGAATGGCCTGATGCTTTGCCACTTATGTTGATGGGACTCAGAAGCATTCCAGACCGGAACACGGGCTTGAGCCCCCATGAGATACTAATGGGAAGAGCAATGCGGTAAGCATGGGTGCCAGGATACAAACTGATAGCATATCTGATGATTTGGTACTAGAATACTGTAAAGAGCTGGCTGACCAAGTGCGTTCTATCTCTCACCAGGTTGGGGGAGACACTGTCGCCAGGCCAACGACTCCAGCACATGACCTGAATCCAGGTGACTGGGTTGTAATAAAGAAACATACTCAGAAAAGTTGCTTTGCACCAAGGTGGGGAAAGCCACGACAGGTGATCCTAGTAACCACCACAGCTGTGAAGTGTGCAGGAGTACCTCGCTGGATCCATGCCAGCCATACGAAGAAAGTGACGGAACCTGAAGAAACTGAGGCTGAAGGTTGTGCAGCTGAGGGGTCCCAAGATATCGGTCCTGAAGTAGCTGAAGAGGAACAACCAAGCTCCAGTCAAGATGATTGGGTCCCAATATTTGACCTGACTATCGACCCTATACGAACCAGAATACAAATCTATTTAGATAGACAGTGGGATAGTGAGGACGAGACAGGTATAGAAGAAGGTACTCAGATCATCGAAATCCAAATCAAATCTGATTCTGAGAAGGACCAGATAGGGAAAGAACAGGTAATTAACACTCCACCAAGAACTCCTGAGCTAGGAGAGGGACAGATAGAAATTAGGGCGGAAGTTCAAGCGGAAGAAAATCGAGAGTTCGAGGAGCTTGAACAGGATCAGATAGGATTAGACAATTGTGTTCAGGAAGAAGAAATCGAAACAGATCAAAGCCACAATCAGCATACACCTGAACAAGGCCAGTTTAGAGACCAGGCAGAAGAAACTGATGAAAGACCTGGACCTAGCCAGTTAGGGGAAAATACAGAAGACGAACTTGATCCAAATGTGCCACAACTGAATGACAACAAAAGAACGTTTGAAGAAGGCCAAGACACAGTGCCAGTTAAAAGACTCAGAAGAGGTGACTCAGTACCTTGATTTGTGAAAAGACTGAGATTGCGATTAAAGACAATAAACGAAGAACCTGAGCAGATAAATGAAGTATCGAGTCAAACTGATCCAGCTGTCATAAAACCGAAGCAAAGAAGTGCTAGTATAAAGAAACTGAATAACAAGTACCAGAGTCCTGAGTGGACTTACTTTGTATTAGAAGAATTTGAAAATCTGGAAATAAGTGACGAAAGTGATGAAGAATTGATTACTGACCAGGCCGAAGAAGAAGCGAAACCAACCTGAGAAGTTGCTCGAGTAAGCAAGCTGTGTAGAGTTACAAAGAGGGGTTGAAGCTTCTTTTAAGCCAAAATGTCTGATTCTTCTGTCAATGTGAGACCGAGATGAAGTTGTTTAAAAACATACTGCCAAGTATGTTTATGTAGTGTAGCAATAGTACTGATACTTTGGATAGGACTAACAATAGCTATTCCTTCTATGATGAGTAAAGACCCGAGTCTGTACCCAAATAATCACTTACCAGAGGATACTGTAGAATCACACACTAGAAATACACCACAAAGAGTAGATGCACCAGAGAAGCCACTTAGCCTTAAGCAAACAAAGTTAGATTTAGAAGCACCAGATGAGGAAGGATTACATTACAATAAGATCAAGAACAAAAATCATTTAAATGTTTTCGCAAACCTGTTAGTACATTATGTAGAAGTTATGGAAATAGACGACTGTTATGTCTGCATGAAGCTACCCACTTCAGTAGCTGAAGGTGTGACGTATCACCACTTGCCCTTAACCTATGGAATTTCCTGTAGTATACTAACTAGTTTATTTTATAGAAGAGGACCTTTACAGTATTATTACTCAAACTCTGATGTAACATTTTCTGAACTTCCTGTACGAAGAAACCTAAACCCTGTCCATACAACTAGAGATGTAGCTAAATATAAGAGTGACTATTTTCTAACTGTAGGTAAAATAAATATAGATGATGCACACAAGGATAACTTGACCTGTTCATTACACGAAAAGGAGAAAATGTTTCTGAATATGGTATAGAAAAGAAGAGAACGTATCCAAAAGAAAGCCAAAGACAAGAATCTGAAAATTCCTAAATGGGCTGAAAGCATAGGGAGCACCTCAAATGGTGGGGCTAATGCTGCTATGTTATTGGATTTCGAAAAGAAAGGGAAACTTTGTCTTCAAAGAGAAAGAAGCAGTTATTATAACAATATATTCATTGGTTCCAGTGAATGCAAACACAATTACAAGGTAATTGGAGGTTGGGGTTTCAAAGATGGGTCAGAGCCTGTGTTTCCTGGAATTTATTATATATGTGACAACAAGGCTTATTTCAAATTGCCCGACCATTGGTACGGAAGCTGTTATTTTGGTATTGTCTTCCCAAAGATATACCATGTGGGGAAAATCACTGGAAGCACTGAAAAGACTAATGAATTAGTACGTACTAAAAGAGAAAGTGTTGGTGAAATAGTAGGTGATATTTTTAGTGCAATGATACCTACAGTGGGAGTGTCTCTGAACAGACACAGAATTTGCAAATTGTCAACAGTAGTGGATCAGTTATCAACTGACACTGCTGGAGGTTTCCTGATGGTCAATACCGAAATAGTTGCAATCAGATCAATGGTTTTACAAAACAGACTTGCTCTTGATACGTTATTGGCAAAAGAGGGCGGAGTCTGCAGAATGTTGAAAGCGCAACATTGTTGCACTTACATACCTGACAAAAGCGTGGAAATTAAAGGGTATGTGGGGAACATTACGAATTTGGAAAAGGAGCTCAAACCACTTGAAGTTGACAGTGCATGGAAGAGACTTACTGGTGGTCTCTCTGCTGTAGGTCATTGTTTTTCTAACCTAGGTAAAAGTCTTTTGAGTAAAATACTGATGCCAATTGCGGTAATAGGTATAGTAGTGTTCATCAGAATAATCTGCAGCAAATGTCGAAAACACCAAAAGAAATACACTGTGAACAAGAGAGGAGTGAAACGAGATGTTGATGAGATTGAATTAGAAGAACTAAATAATCAGATTTATAAAAGGGTGAAAAATTCTCACCCTAATAAAGAGACTGAGAAAAAGCTGAACAGAATGTTTGAGGAGATTGAACTGGGTAAAATGTGAAAAGTTGGCATCTGGTTCTATTAATTAGTGATGATATAAAATATCATCAAAGAGGGGATTGATGGAGCAAGAATTCACACGTAAAGCGACTTGCTTGAACTCATGAACCTCAAATAACCCTAATAGTATTAATCAACTTGTTTGTCTTATCAATTTTCCCTTTATTCTGACATTTTGGGCATCCGAGTGATGCTTGCCTATGTGTTTACTAATCCTAATACGCTTGCTACTAAAATAGCTGCTGCAACACGGGATGTTCTTCTGCGCCTGCGTCGGTCGTACCCATCTGACGTGATGTACTCGCAGTTCTGGGGGGAAACCCTTTGCACTTGCGCATTAGAGCTAAAATGGCTGCTTTGTTTTCTCACATGCCTTAAGCTTGCAGCGATGCTTTTGCTATGCTGTTCGTTCTGCATTGATTCTAATGCTATAGTTATTATAAAGTAATGGGAGTAGAATAGTGATTCATGGTATGCAGTGCATTTATTTTTTTCCATGTTCTAAAAATTGTTCTTTTCCATTTCATGGTACATTACGAAATATGGCCTGATGCCCCCTGCTGTACTCCATTTTGCTTGAAACTGAGTCTGCGCGAGATCTGCGAGTCTCCACAGCAATGACCTTTGGAACCATACCAAGGGGCAGTCCCAGCCAAGATGCGCCTGGGAAGAGGCACCTTCACCTAGTAGAAGACGCTGATTTGTACTAAATGTATTACAATGTATAAATTGTTAAATTCACCATTGTTATGTGTAAGGAACATGTCATGGGTACTTGAAATTCAAGGGGTGGTCTTGAAAAATGAAAATTATGGGCTAGAGAAAGTCAAAACCTAGGAGGTGTGATACCTGTCCTTTCTTTTATCCAATCGAAATTGGGGATCCTTACACTTGCAACATTTGGGGGGTGGTACACTGACCTGAAAACAGTATAACTAGCCTAGGTTTAGCTAGAAAATGTGTCCGACTTGTCCGAATAGCTGACCTGTCACTGACCCAACGCACTCAATAGCTGATCGAGAAACAGAGGTGCTGCGGAGCACTCTGTCAGACAGACTCACAGAACCATTTGGGGTTTTGAGAACCTTAAGTGCTGGCGAAGCACTTTGCTGGTGAATTCGAGAACCCAATCAGGGTTTTGACTAATAGCTGCAGAGAGGTGTAGCGCAGGCGTTGCAACTGAACTGCGGGTGCTGGTCTCAACTTTGGTGGTCCTGTACTGATCCTAATCTGGTTTTCCTGTCCTGGGTTTCCATTCTGCACCTGCTGGCCTATTGGCAATCTTTTCCTTGGGGTTGCATCTGTCCTTAACTGACTCGTGGCCAGGGTTGGTCTCCACACCGTTCTAGGTAAATATAAATCTGTGCGGGAAATACACTTACGTCCTTTTCTTGCTTTCTGAAACTGCTAAAAGTCTTATTTGCACCTTGTTCCTTTTCTTACCCTCCCTGTGCTGACAAATAATAAAGTTTTACAATTTTGCTGTTTTATTAGCATGTTCCATTTTCTTCCCATCCTTTAAGGAAGTTGTGAAATACTGCTCATGAACTATAGATGTTCCCTTTCTTCACCCTCCTTTTAGCCAAATTAAAGTGATTGCTCTGAATCATTAGCGTGTTCCATTTTTACCTTCCCTATAGACAAATTAAAGTTCGTTTGCCTTACCCATCTTCGAGGGTATTCAAACTGTGACATTCTAGCATGTTCCGTATCTTTCCCGTCCTTTAGACACACCACACCAAGTCTAAATTCCTGAAAATTTCATACTAGCATGTTCCCTGTTCTTACCTTCCCTTTACAGTTCTAAATGGTTGGCATAATCTTTTTTCTGCATGGTTACACGATTTACATGATTTTGGTCATTGATAGTTTACTCACTGTGAATTTCATGCTTTCTACTTTTGATGAAGACTAGATAAAGGTTTTCAAAACTTCCTGAATCTGTGGTTATTATAAAGAGTGCAAATATTATAAATGTTATTGTATTTTGGTGACTGCTTATCTTTTTCAGCTAGCTCCCTGATCCATTGTGATCATAGGTACACGTGACGAGGATTGGTAAGTCAGGTACATTGGAAATAAATAGGAAGAACTGGGTTACTGGTAGTAGTGTGTAGATTACCCGATTGTATTTAGTATGGTGTATTAAAATGTCTGTGCCCAAGTGTGCATATGGTAAAATTATTTGTCGGGTGACCTGTGCGCCCTATCAAGGGGGAGGGGCAGGGTGGGGGGTAGTAATGTATGGATTATGGAGTTTAACAGGTAAGTAAACATATAAATAAATAAAACGAATTTCATTGCCCGCACTGCATCACCAAATGCGATGCAGTGCGCGCAACGAAATTTGTTTTATTTATTTATATGTTTACTTACCTGTTAAACTCCGTAATCCATACATTACTACCCCCCACCCTGCCCCTTCCCCCTCCCCACATCACCGCCCTGCATGAACTCCTACTGCCGACCGCGTCTGAAACACAGTTCGTCTGTAAGTCTCTGTAAAGCTGCCACTCCGTATTTCACGTGGACACACTGCCCCCAGGGCAGCACAAGTTCACGGCTGCCCTCGGAGCAACCCATTCCTCATGCTGCAGAACACTTTCCTTCAATGTGCCATGTGCTCCTTTTTAAAGGTGTGCCCAGTTCAATGAAGGGAAGTGTGCCACGTGTGCAAGCTGTGAGATAGCCCAGCAAATGCAATAAGATGATGGATGGCAAGTGTGACAGCTTTCCCCCGCGCAGGTCCACCACTGAGTGTTGCCTCCTGAGCCCTGAGCTCACTCTTGCAGGGTGTTTGTGGCCCTTCTCAACCATAGACTTCTGCCTTCGCCTCATCCCTCGTGGTCCAGTGGAAGAGCACTATGATCATCTTCTGTTCAGTCTCTACCTCACTTGCTTCTTTTTTCCATGCCCTCTTGATTCTTTTCCTCTGTGCCCACTGTTTTCTCTCTTGCCTCTTTTCCTCTGTGCCCTCTTTCTTCTCTTTTCTCTCTGTCTTATTCTTTTTTCAACCTGTTTCACCTTTCTTTTGGCTTTATTTTTCCCCTACCACTTCTGCCCCTGCCACCCATCCCCTCCAGTGTGTCTTTCCCACCTTCCAACTGACCTACCCTCTCCAAAACTCTGCCTAATGGCAGCCTTTGCGTGGCAAGAAGAGAAAGACCACTGACCTGGTCATTGTAATTGCTCTCCCCTGCGCAGCTCCACCACTGAGTGTTGCCCCCTGAGCCCTGAGCTCACTCTTGAAGGGAGTTTGAGGCCCTCCTCCACCTACAGGCTCCTGCCTGAGCCTCATCCCTTGTGGTCCAGTGGAAGAGAACTCCGCTCCCCTGCTGTTCTGCCTCTACCTGTTGTGCTTCTTTTTTCCATGCCCTCTGGCCACTTTGTCTCTTTCCCCTTTTTTTTCTCTCTTGCCTCTTTTCCTCTGTGTCCTCTTTCTTCTCTTCTTTCTCTGTCTTTTTCTTCTTTTCACTGCGTTTCGCCTTTCTTTTTGCCTTGCTATTTTCCCCTGATGCTGCTGCCCCTGCAGCGCCTCTCCCCTTCAGTATGTCCTTCTCGCCTCCCAGCCTAAACCCTACTTAATGACAGCCATGCAGTGGACATGTGCAGTAGGTGCACCTCTGAGGTGCTGAAAGGCAAGTCCATCTGCCTCCATGCGCGGCCTGACCGTGACCAGCACCAGGGACCCTGGTCCCCATGACCCACCTCCACTACAACTCAAGTACCCTCCACGCTCTCAACCCAGTATGAAAAAACAACTGCGAGCTCTCGACGTTGAAAAACACCCAAGGCCCTCTCGCCTGTCTACACTGCTGTCGCACCTTCTCCCACCTCCGTACCCTAGCGGCATCCCCAAGCCAACCGGACTCCACATGTTTACTGACGGATACAAGATCTTGCGCAACAAAATGCACATTCTTCATTCACAAAAGCACCTTTCCACATTACGACCACCGTCCTGGATTACACAATGACCCTCATGGAACACCTCCAATTGCAGGTCTAGACTAACCCTAGTACGTTTTCTGTGGAACTCTCATTTACAGGCCGCCTGACCCCTGCACTGCCTTTACCGACTCCATCACTGACCTCAGTGCACCCCAGACCCTCACCTCCACAGACTTCATCCTACTTGGAACCCTAAACCTCAACCTGGGCTACCACGATGACTCAAACACTGCCTCTCTCCCAGAGTAATTCGCCAACATAGGACTGAATCAACTAGACACCACCCCCATGCACACAGTGGAACACACATCTTCGCCAAAGGAAACAGCATCTCCTACAACCACACTAAAGAACTCCTCTGGGCAGATTACCACTGCATCCACTTCTCCTTAAAATAAAAATTCTGTACACAGGCATGCCAACCGCCCCCCCACCCCCACAGATGCTGGAACAAAGTCACTGAAGACCAGCTCGCCTCCGCCCTCATCAGCACCCCACCACCGACTACTCCAGAAACAAACACAGCAAAACACAACCTTCACCGCTGTATCAAGAACTGAGCCAACACACTTGCCTCCCTCAAGAAAGCCACAGGAAGACACATCAAGAAAGCAAGCTGGTTTAACCCTACACTCCAAGAATCCAGACTCTCCTACAGACAACCTGAAAAGACATAGAGGAACAACCAAACCCTGGATACACGTGCCATCTACAAAGCAGCAACCACACCACATGACCATCTCGTCAAGTCCACAAGGAATTATTCCCCCAAGACAGAATTCTCACCAACGCTCACAACACCAAAGAACTCTTCTCCATCATTAAGAAATTCATCAAACCCTTCAGCGAAACAACAGACATTCTACCCACTCAAGACCTCTGCAACGGACCCAGCACCTTCTTCTACCACAAGATTAAGATGATCTATGACAACTTCGACAACCAAGACCTTTGCACCGCTTTATTTCCCCCAATAGAACCTGCCCAAATGGACCCCACTCACAACAGAAGACACCTTGAAGACCAAGAAAAGCATCCACTCTGGTGCATCCTCAGACCCCTGTTCACAGCACATCTTGCACAGAGCTGCCTCAGCCATGGCACCCGAAGTACGTCAGATGATTAACTGCTGCTATGTGACCGCCATCTCCCCGATGACTGGAACACGCCAAAGTCAACCCCCTCCTGAAAAAGCCCTCCTCAGACCCATCAGACCTCAAAAACCTCAGGCCCATCTCCCTACTTATATTCGTAGCCAAAGTCATACAAAAGCCCGTCAACACCCAGTTAGCACATTTCATTGTAGCTTGCAATGTCCTGGACATCTCCCAAACTGAATTCTGCAGCAACCATAACACCAAGACCGCCCTACTTGCTGCTACCAATGACAGCCATTCCTTCCTTGACCAGGGTGAAATGGCAGCCCTCATCCTCCTGGACCTTTTGGCTGCCTTAGACACCATCTTCCACTGCATTCTAGCCACCAGACTCCACAATGCCAGCATCTGTGGCAAGGCAATCGACTGCATATGCTTATTCCTCACCAGCAGAACTCAGCGGGCCAACTGTGGTGTGCCCCAAGGCTCCTCCCTCTGCTCCACCGTCTTCAACGTCTCATGGTCCCCCTTGGAACCATTGTCAGGAACCATAGGCTCAACATTGTCTCCTAAGTTCTTGTTTCCAGTCCAGAGAGGATCTAGCTTGGAAGTTTGGGCTGGACTATTACCATGAGAAACTGGATCAAGACTGATTTGGATACGGCTGGGTCTGAAATGGTGTGATGATGGATTTAACCCGGATCTAATAATGATGGGGTGAGTGTTTGAAAGGTTTCAGCTCTCTGTCTATCATCCTATTGTGTTTGTTTTGTTCACCCTAAGTTGGCAGAGTATGTCCAGACATGGGTCCCTTGCTCACTTTGCACTGGATTCAAGCTAGCCTGGCTGTTGAGGGATGTTACCCCGGAAATCGGTCCCTGGATGCTCGTTTCTAGTCCAGGGAAGACCTGGCTTGGCAGTTTGGGCTGGACTGTTCCTGTGAGTTACAGGGTCAAGACTGATCTGCATTCGGCTGGGTCTGAACTGGGATGGCGAAGTGAGCAGAAGAATGATGATGGATTTTACTCAAATCTAATAGTCTCTGGAGGTGAGTGGCTGAAAAGTTTCAGCTCTCCGTCCATCATCCTATTATTTTTGCTTTGTTAGAGAGCCCAGCCAGAGCAGCCTAGAATTCCTTTATGTTATGACAAATGGGTAACAGGTTTTGTTAACAACTGTTGCACATCATAGCAGTGAGTTACTGAATTTGAATACATGTTTTCATGACAGTGACTCTCTACCACAGCCATAAGTAATGATGGGATCACCTACTCCATTGCTTAGGGTCTCTGTTTTCCAGCATTAATATCATTTTACATGATGTATCTGGTATACAGAAATATTCACAATTATGCCAACTTACCTACTTTTTGGATGGTAGTGGTTAAACCTAGGCATCTTCAACTCTTCTTATACACAGTGTAAGGCACACCGAGCCCCAAGAAGCAACACATAGTAAAAATGAATATATTGTGTACCTTCTACAATATTCTTAAACACAGACTCACCTCTCTGGCAATATTTACCTTCCAATAGTCGCCCTGGAGCTCTGGCTGGATTCGACCGAGCATCCGCCTGACGGGGGAGTGATGTACAAATTTGAACATGTCCCCAAGATGACAATATGGATGATAGAGGTTTTCTTGTCTCATGACGTCACATTATGTCCTCTTTGAATGTGTGCTGCATTCTGCAGCAACTATAGAAGGAGAAAAGAGCCTCAAAAGATAGCTCCTTCCTGTACAAAAACTACCCTGACCTTAATGCAGACACCCTTGCACTATGACACATGGGTGCCTGCATTGTAGATAGGCAGCCACCAGTGCGCCAGAGCATGAAGAGAGCAAAACCTGTACAATTTCTTTAAAAACGTACCGCAGTTCTGCTCTTTCCCTTTTCAGCAAGCACAGCAACTTAACTTGCTGTGCTACATTGTGTGAACTCTTTGAACATGTGCCCTTAATCTGTTTAGAAGTATAGGAATGGTGTGAAACTTCATTGTGCGAAACTGTAAAGTAGGTTATAAGATAAAATCGCATTTTGGCCATGCTGGAGAAAAAGGAAACATGAGAGGAAATAACAACATTTGTTGAGAAATTATTAGAAAAAGGCTATGTCTACTACATGAGATGAAGTAGATCCTCGAAGAAAAGTCCTAGAGTTTTTTGTGTATTAAATCCCGGTGGTCTGCAGTAGCGGAGGGACCTTGGTTAATTGTTCACAATATTTCATTAAAAAATAAAGTCTGATGTTGATGGAGCAGATTTCATCTGCAGTCAGTCATTGTTTATTTTTGTGCTTCAGACAGACTGCATTTAAATTGCCACACACATTTTGGTGCAAGTTAAAAACATGGCACATGAAAAATATGAAAGTGAGGCCTAAGTCAGTCTGAAATGCTTGTGCTGAATTAACATGTGTGTTTGCAATGTAGAGAAAAGTGGCCTTTTTAGCTTTGAAGATTAATAGAATGTGTTTCTCTCTTCCCAGCTCATCCCTTGTAATCAAAATTCACTATTTCTGTCTTAAGAGACTTTGACTTGTTGCATATTTTGATAAATATTTTCAGTTTATAACACCTCTTTTTATAATGTGTGTGAATTAATAATGCACCAAACACTACACAGGGGGCTAAATGTTTTTTTGCATGAAGAGCTACCTCAAACATTAAAGCATGTTGCTGTATGCACTGTATTAACTGTGTGTGCTTTTAAATTTTACATTAAAGCATAAACATGCTATGTTACACATTGCACATTTATTTTTCATGTTGTCATAAATAATAGAAAAGCTGCTTGAAACTTACAGCTTGGCTAGGTAAACATTTATAAGGGGTATTAGTATGGAGTTGGGAAACATAATGGGCTGATATACATGAAATTAACATTCTTTGTCTTTGTTTTATTTTTGGGCCTACCATTAAATGGCTGCCTGTGAATCCAGCAAGGCTATGACTTGTAAAGAGAAGGGTGCATGCGCAGACTGAGCCAGCTTTCCTCATGACAAGAAGAAGTCAAGGACATTTTGAACTGTACATTCTTGTGATTGTGCCAATGTACCAGTTAGTTAAAATATCTGTCCTACTGCACTGTGAAAGGAAGGAAGAGCACCAGAATGAAACATTTTTCCTAGTTAATGTTGCAAAAATAATATAAATGTATTTACTCATGTATGCTTCTTTTGTTAAAACTGGTATAGTCAGGATTTTAGAATGAGTCAGGGTAGTGAGAACTCATGCCATTGTGGCTGACCAATCACGTACAGGTTTTCCTGAAGATGCAACATTTTTGTGTAGTCTGCCAAGAATTAGAGTATAAATAATGACCTCTCTGGAGGCGGGCTTGGCTTCTAGGCTCATTAGGGGGGGTGTGAGCTCTTGAGAGAAGGAACAGATTAGACCAGAAATTCAATGGGTTAGGTACAAGAAACGTCCCGGGAGATTGCTGAAGGGCAGAGTTTGCGTCCGAGGAGAGTCAGGGGGAGGTTTCTTGCTTCCACGTCATATTTTGGCACTGCAGGCCACATTCCTTTGAGGTCTCGTGAAGATGGGGCTGTTTTCCTCTTTAGACACAGACAGACAGAGAGTGCAGCTGATTAAGATATAATTAGATGCTAAACTTTAAGTTTATGCTTTGACTAATTAATTAGGTCTGAAAAGATTTATTTGACTTATGCATTTATTTCTCTTAACGGGAGTTTTTTGCAAACGATTTGAGTTTTGATTAGCCTTGCAAGACTATTTTTCTTAGAAACTCTAAGAATTTTGACTGATATTTTGTGCCACATTTTCTTTCCTACATGTAATGCTTATATGCAGACTGTAATGTGTTCTGTATTAATGCTATTTTTCCTGTTTTCCAAATTCTGTAACCTGATTGATATTTTACTAATGAATAAAGGGTCAGAGAGAAAAATTAACTTTTGACTAGAAAATAAAACCCTTTAAAATACTCAACAACTCTCTTTATTGGCTTAAAATAATAATTGCATTTTTGACTGTACATGATTATTTAAAGTCTCTTGAAGGTAATACATGGTGTGAAGGGCCCAACACCTTTTTCAGCGGTAAATTAGAGGTAGCATGCGGGTTTTACATTGAGAAATTACCAGAAGAAATTACCGCTCCATCAGTTTTTGGTAGCAGAGGATGGTTATTATTGATTAGTTTGGGGATTTATGATTATTGATTTCACCATCAACTATTCAACTAATGGATCATTGACCTTAGGAGGGAAGTAAAATAATTGCCCAAGTTAGATAAAATGTCCAAGTCCTGATTCCTGACTCCAATGCTGAGAACCTGAAGACTGGCAAAGCAGTACTGGAAGGTGATGTAACAAGGTGATTGCTGGAGTGGTGTGAGTATCAATAGGGTTTTGAAATATTGTTAATGTGCTAGGATGTATTTTTTTGAAGTGTTGAAAATATAAGTTTTTTTTATTGTTGGTGAAAATTTGCTCAATTTGAATTGATGGTGTTATTGATTATATTGGTAATTTCATAGGACATAATTTTGGGGATATTGATTACATGTTTTCACTCTTCATGTTAAGTAAGTGCCTTGTTCTATGTTGTCTGAACACGCAGCTATGCACACCTGTGGAATCCCGGACAGGAATAGCGGGTGGTAAATGGAAGCGCACTGAGGTTACTCGTCTGTTGGAATAACACTGAGAAGCTAGGTAGGGCTGGCAGTGTTAAATTAGGGACTATTTTCTGTGTGAGTGATTGATAGGAAAGAGTTCGCTGCTAGAATTTGGTGTGATATCACCTAGAAAGGGTTACACTGAAGGAGTAGCAGGTTCTTCTGAACTTGAGTGACAGCAAAGAATTCGCTGGTGAAACTTTGGTCTGATATTACCTAGAAAGGGTCACAATGAAGGAGTAGCAGGTTCTTCTGAGCTTGATTGACAGCAAAGGGTTCGCTGGTGAAACTTTGGACTAAGATATATCCAGAAGGATAAGTCCAAAGGAGTAGCAGGTTATTCTGAGCTTGAGTGAAAGGTAAGCGGAAGGGATTTACCTGTAGTGTTTGAAGAGTAAACAGAAGGTCTTACTTTGTGAAGGGTAAGCGGAATGTGTTACTCGCAGTGAATATAAATCTATCCTTTATTTAGCACAACAGACAGAGTAGCGAATGTATTTATGTTGTTACTAAGAGAGTTATTGATTAAGAGAAATATTGCAGTAAGATTTTGTGGAGGGTCAGTGGTAGGAGTAAAACTTACTAAAATTGAGACTGACAGCTTTGGAAAAAAGAAATTGCTTTGAACTATTGCAAAAATGAAAATGTTTGAAGGTTTAAAGAAGCTGTTAGGACGTAAAGTGAAAAATGTGTTTTTTTATTGGTGATGCTCCTGAAGGAACACCTGTGCATTTTATGTCTACCAATTTGGGACAAAATACATGTATGTGGGTTCACCAATGGTGAATGATTACTGAAAAAGAAGCTGCTTTGAGGTTTCCAAAAGATGGTACTTTTGATTGCAAATTATTGAAAAATTAAGGGAAGTGTTATGTGAAATAAAGACACCATCTAAAGCTGCACAATTTGAGGCCTTAAGCATGTGGGGAAAAGCAACAAGAGAAAAAGCAAGTGAGGATAAAAAGGTAAAGCACCAGATGCAGGAGAAGAGAATTAGTAATGATAAAGAGCTTCAAATAAATAATAATTCAGGGATGAAATAATGGATGAATTGTAAACTGAGTGTCCACCACTTTATGTGGTTCCCATGAAAAATACTGAAAATAGTGCACCAGTACATACTACAGGGGCTACTGCTTCTGTTGAACAGAGAGAAATACAGACTGAGAGAACTGTGCAAACATTTTATATTGACCCATTACCTGTTGGTTCAGTACTGACAGTGATACCTCCAGGTGTTACTGCTTTAAATGGGCCTGATTCAGTTCAAGAATTACAAACTGCAGATGCACAGATAATGCTTAGAAAAATTATGACTGTCCCAATTAATATGGTCCCTACTGAAAAGGTTCAAAGAGCTGCAGAAGGAGTGATTATGGATGGGTTTATTTCAGAAACTCAGAATACACAGATTATTGAACAGAAATTACCCCAAGCACTGAAAGGTGAGGGGAAAATGGTATTTACAACATCTGCAGCCCAGGATAAAATACATATATTTGAAAATGAGATTTTTCAAACCTGCTTTGAGGAAGCAGCAGTGATTAAACATATAGAGAACATGGGAGAACATATTAACCCAGACCATGAAAAAGAGAAACAGCTTAGTGTTTTAAATGGAGCATTTGAACATGAAGAAATCAATAGACCTTGTTGTTTAAATAATGAAAATGTGAACCAGAGTCAGGAAAAATAATTAATTTCCCTGAGTAATCAAACAGCTGTATGTGCATTAACTACACATAATGGACTGACAGATTTGGCTCAAAAATATGAAACTGATGTTTCAGGAAGTTTTCAATTTCAGAAAAGTTTCAGGGTATACATGGATGATGAGGCAAATGAGAAAATGTGTTCTTCAAGAATGCAAATGCACATTGCAGAAATAAAATATATTTTCAAATGCAATGAGTTTGAGAAATTAGGACATAAGTGGGCAAGACAACATGAGAAGAAAAATAAACCACCAGACCTAGCAAGGAAACTGAATAAGGAAAAGAAGCCACCAGATCTAGTTGAGAAAAATAATAAGCAGAAAGAGGGAGAAGCTTTTTCTTACTCATTGAGAAAAAAGGTGGGAGAAATGTATGTGCATATGCCACAGAATAAAAGTGAACTTGCAGCATTTCTGAAAACATTCCCACAGTTGAGAGACTAATTTATGCTGTGGTACCCACAAGTAGATGGATTTGTTGACATTTTAAAGGAGTTGTGCATTATTTTGGAAATGTTTTTTACATTGACATGCAGACTGAATTGTGGTTTGAATCTAAAGTTGTTGTTCAAGGGCCAGGTGAGGAGACAATGAAAAGGGTTTGCATGAATGCACCATCATTTTCTGTTGTTATGGAGAAAAACAAAGCTGTGATTACTTTCCTGAAGGGCAGAGTGCCAGCAAAGGATATTGATTGGGTACAGATTAAATGAACACAGGATGGAAGTAAAGGTGTTTTGGTGTGTGCAAATTCAGGTATGGATGTTGTACTGCTGGAAAATGTGTCCTTTTGCCATCTTTATAACAGATTTGAGCATTTGAAGAAGAAATCTAACTTTAAACATGATGCACAAAAACATGGAGAAATGCAGATGCAAAATATGCCAGTTAAGCAAATGCAAATGTCAGTTTAGAAACAGGTACCTATGGCAGGAATTTTTCAAGCACAGATGGTCCCACAAAATATGCAAAATGCTAAAATTAATTTAAATAGGTTGTCCAGAGCAAATGTGAATTAATTCCAGAGACAAAAACAGAACCCAGTTCAACATGTTGCTGTATTTGCAAATGAGAGTTTTAACACTCAGATTTTCTAAATTTACCAATTCCGTTGTGAAGGCAGTGGAAAGTCCAGATTTAGTTGCAGGAGTTTTAAACAAAGAAATTACAAACCTAGTTTTATAAGAATTTGCACCAAAAATAGGCCCATTTGAGGAAAATTGCCAAGTTGTTGTCTGTGACTCAGGCCTAGCAGGAAAACAATTGTTTTGCAAATTAAGCATCACAGAATACTGTACACCAGATAATGTTAATTTTCTGATTCCTGATGAGGGGGTACATTTTAAAATGGCCCATCAAGAGACAGCTGTAGCATTATTTTCAGAAAAAGACTGTTGAAAAATTACCTTCCTCTTTGGAAAAAATAATAAACACAGAAATAAGAGAGTTCACAGAGAAGGATGCCAGGTTAATAAAATGTGCAGAACATGTCTTATTAAAATTGGTTGTTTTTAATTAGAGCGGGCATACAGCACAGAATAAAGTTGTAGTGGCTAGTATAGCTCAGCTCTTTTTATGGTGGTGGGACCAGACCCCAAATACAGGAGGTTTGGTACACCGCAGTGGGTCACTAACACTTAGAACACATAGAGTTTTTCTTTGCACAGCCTTTATCCCCTTTTATTTATAGGTTGGCAGCAGCTGATGATGAGAACGTGAGGATCCAGGCGAGTACCAGTCTGCCATATCCTCCCCCGGGTGTTGCTCCCGTGAGGCGCTGCCAACCTCCCCTTCCCTTTTTTCACGTGAGAAAGGTTTAGTGAGGTGTGAGGGCAACACATGCGTTCCATGCATACACATATTCTGTTTTAATACTTTTCAAAATAGTGACTGTGACCAGCACGCACAGACAGAAGATTGTAGCATACTCTCTGTCCAGTTGAGTAACTTATTTATAAATTAGGGGTCTTTTACCCGAGAATATCCAGGGACAGGCCAATGAGAGTTTGTGATGTAGTGAGTGGGGTGCGGCCTGTATAAATTCCCCCCTGAGGCTCCTTGTAGTTCAGAGGGTTATTAAAATTAGAACCAGGTGACATGTATTCAGGAATACCATCAGTTGCAGGAATTTTACCAATAAAAGTATTTTTGATGGACTTGATTGGAAGTTTATGTAACTTTCTGATCACAGGTTCACAGGAAATAAATGAAAAGAACAGAATAGTGCAGGAGATTAAAAGCATAATTTGTCCATGTTGTCCTGTGGTACCGAATCCAGCCAATACATTTTGTCACATTCCACGTGCTGAAGAATGGCTTGCTTTTATTGAGTTTTGCAAAGTTCATGTCACAGTGCCATTGGATGAGAATAGTCAGGAGTACTGTCAAAAAGAAGATGAATACCTGGGACACAAAATTGGAAAGGGAGGTAGAAAGGCTTCACCAGAGAGGGTGGAAATAATTTCCAAGATGAATCCACCTCAAATTCAGAAAGAAGTCAAGAAATGTTTGGGAATGGTTAGCTGCTGTAGAGAGTGGTTACTAAACCTTTTCCTAGTGGCTAAGCATTTACTGAGGCTGACACACAAGGGTGTGTCTGATCCGCTTCCATTGGATAACAATTGCACAAAAGCATTCCTAGAGTTGAAAGAGAAAAAGTGTCGCGCCCCAGCTCTAGGAATGAAAGTTTATTTGAAAGAAAATACAACAATTTGCAGTGAGAGGGAGGGCTGTGCTCTCTCATTGTCTATTGAAAAAGATGAATGTTTTCAAAGGTCTGTGATGTATTGCCCAATGGCCTTTGACCCTAACTTCACAGACATGTCAGCAAATGAATTGATTTTTGATTAAACTGAATATGAGTGTCTAAATATCATGAAAATATGCATAAAGCCAAAATCAGACTTTAAGGATGGACGTCTGAGTCAGCCCAACAATGTCCATTTTGTAGATGGCCCATGTTTGAAAGGTGACACATTAAACGCAGCACATGCCTTGCTCCTTATACATTATGTTGTCAAAGCTTCATGGCTTTCAGTAGTTACCTCAGCCCAAAATTCGAAATTGATTGCCCTTACCATAACATGCAGAATATCTGCTCAATTGGGAGTCACTGTTGTCATGGGAGAGAGAAATGCTAATTGAGTTGCACAAAATTGTGTTGTTTTAGCATATAGATTCAATGGAATTTTCACAGTTGAATTAAAAGAGGCTCAAGAAAATGTTTCTGTTTCAGAAGCAGAACAACAGGGTTGTATCAGAACTGTTTTTGAGAAAAGTGACAACTGCATAGTGGCAAAGTGTTATTGCAAAGACTGATGCCCAGGTATAGATTGCTAGTTTCTCTGAAATCAGATCATAATGAAGTCTTAAAGATAATGAGTGCAGAACAACAGATTGGACAAGGAATGCATTGTAGCTATCTGCCTGAAGTGTCAAGCATAATAAAGCAACACAATGGCAGCACAGAGTTACACTTTGCAAAAGACTGTGTTTCAGCATCACCAAAGTGGCTTGAAAATACATATGCAAATGCACTTGTGGAAAACACTGATGAGAACACTTGCCATTGCTGTGTAGGTCTGGTTGATGTACAGTGTGCAGTTTATCACCAGATTGCAGCTGCTACACAAGATCTGCATAATTGATGGTGCAACGACTTTGATCTGAGAGATGCTGTGGTGAAACATCTGAATCTGATCACAGTGAAAATAAGAGTGAAAGGCCTTGGTTGAAAAAGTGCAAAAGATAGATGGTGCTCTGTCAGAGATTCTCAGCACCTAAGTAGTCTAATTTGCATGGAAAAGGGTACAGAATGCCACACTGTATTAGCCATTCTGATGGCAAGATGAATGGCAAAAGAGAAAAGAAATGTTGAATTATTTTTTATTATTTTAGTTACTTATTTTAAAGAAGACTAACAGCTCCAGGAAGCTACTTACAGAACTCTGCACTAAAACATTTGAGCTTGGCTATATATGATCTAATTACGGACCAAACTTGTGTTTGCCTTAGAAATAGAAGCAAAATTGTTATATGCTCAGCTTTTGCAATAAGAAGTGTCACTAGTAAAATGAAATATGTGTGATAAATTATAAATCATTTGATCATGATTTGAATCATCAGAAGGGTGGATTGATGGAGCAGATTTCATCTGCAGTCAGGCATTGTTTATTTTTGTGCTTCAGACAGACTTCATTTAAATTGCCACACACATTTTGGTGCAAGTTAAAAACATGACACATGAAAAATATGAAAGTGAGGCCTAAGTCAGTCTGAAATGCTTGTGCTGAATGAACATGTGTTTTTGCAATGTAGAGAAAAGTGGCCTTTTTAGCTTTGAAGATTAATAGAATGTGTTTCTCTCTACCCAGCTCATCCCTTGCAATCTAAATTCACTATTTCTGTCTTAAGAGACTTTGACTTAATGCATATTTTGATAAATATTTTCAGTTAATAACACCTCTTTTTATAATGTGTGTGAATAAATATTGCACCAAACACTACACAGGGGGCTAACATTTTTTTGCATGAAGAGCTACCTAAAACATTAAAGCATGTTGCTTTGTGCGCTGTATTAACTGTGTGTGCTTTTAAATTTTACACTAAAGCATAAACATGCTATGTTACACATTGCACATTTATTTTGCATGTTGTCATAAATAATAGAAAAGCTGCTTGAAACTAACAGCTTGGCTAGGTAAACATTTATTAGGGGTATTAGTATGGAGTTGGGAAACATAATGGGCTGATTTACATGAAATTAATATTCTTTGTCTTTGTTTTATTTTTGGGCCTACCATTAAATGGCTGCTTGTGAATCCAGCAAGGCTATCACTTGTAAAGAGAAGGGTGCATGCGCAGACTGAGCCAGCTTTCCTCATGACAAGAAGAAGTCAAGGACATTTTGAACTGTACATTCTTGTGATTTTGCCAATGTACCAGTTAGTTAAAATATCTGTCCTACTGCACTGTGAAAGGAAGGAAGAGAATTAGAATGAAACATGTTTCATAGTTAATGTTGCAAAAACAATATAAATGTATTTACTCATGTATGCTTCTTTTATTAAAACTGGTATAGTCAGGATTTTAGAATGAGTCAGGGTAGTGAGAACTCATGCCATTGTGGCTGACCAATCACGTACAGGTTTTCCTGAAGATGCAACATGTTTGTGTAGTCTGCCAAGAATTAGAGTATAAATAATGACCTCTCTGGAGGCGGGCTTGGCTTCTAGGCTCATTAGGGGGGGGGGGTGAGCTCTTGAGAGAAGGAACAGATTAGACCAGACATTCTATGGGTTAGGTACGAGTAACGTCCTGGGAGATTGCTGAAGGGCGGAGTTTGCGTCTGAGGAGAGTCAGGGGGAGGTTTCTTGCTTCCACGTCATATTTTGGCACTGCAGGCCACATTCCTTTGAGGTCTCGTGAAGGAGGGGCTGTTTTCCTCTTTAGACACAGACAGACAGAGAGTGCAGCTGATTAAGATAGAATTAACTTTAAGTTTATGCTTTGACAAATTAGGTCTGAAAAGATGTATTTGACTTATGCATGTATTTCTCTTAATGGGAGCTTTTTGCAAACTATTTGATTTTTGATTAGCCTTGCAAGACTATTTTTCTTAGAAACTCTTTAAGAATTTTGACTGATATTTTGCGCCACATTTTTTTTTCTACATGTAATGCTTATATGCAGACTGTAATGTGGTCTGTATTAATGCTATTTTTCCTGTTTTCCAAATTCTGTAACCTGATTGATATTTTACTAATGAATAAAGGGTCAGAGAGAAAAATTAACTTTGACTAGAAAATAAAACCCTTTAAAATACTCAACAACTCTCTTTATTGGCTTAAAATAATAATTGAATTTTTGACTGTACATGATTATTTAAAGTCTCTTGAAGGTAATACATGGTGTGAAGGGCCCAACACCTTTTTCAGCGGTAAATTAGAGGTAGCATGAGGGTTTTACATTGAGAAATTACCAGAAGAAATTACCGCTCCATCAATGTTAAGGCACTTAATCATGGATTGCTGCACATTAGCCAAAGAATGTCATGCAGTATAAAACTAGTCTGGTAAAGTATAAGAAAAAGAAAAAATTGTGCAGCCACATCACTTGAATCAACATTTTTGAAACATTAGATTGCACCTTCATCACAGTATCCATCCATCCCAATTTAAGTTTTGATAGGTAGTAACTTATAATGTATATTTAATGTTTAAGCTTCATTATTCTTAATGATGTCTGAAAATATAGACGGAGTAAGAGTTAGGAAGATATAAACCAAATTGAAAACAATAAACATGGCATTGATTAATCTTACCAATTAGTAGAGACTTAATCAGGGATCGCGAACTGTAGCACATATTAAACAAGCACTGGAAACTGCATTAGGTTTCTCCTATTTGATTATTATCAGTTTTTTGTTTTTGTAAGATTTAGCTTGGTGGACATTGCAAACAGTTGGCAAGGAAAGTACCATTATTGCATAGATACAAAACACTGCACACTACGAGCTAAAGGGATGGTTTACACTTTACACACAGAAAGAGAACAGTAAAGGTAATCCGCGAACACACAGTTCGCGAGGCGCTATAGATACAGTGCACTTTACAAACAGATGGCTTGGAAAGCAGGTTGTTCATAGATTTGAAAAAACTACTGATTATCACTAGCTAGAGGGACGGTGTACAGTTTACACCCGGCGAGAGAAAACAGTATAGGTAATCCACGAACGCAGTGCACAAGGCGCTATAGATAAAATGTTGGGAGCTCTGATTACATTTTTATAGATAACGTTAACTTTGCAAGGCTGCTGGCTGATCTTGCTTTTTTTTAAATGTGTTTTTGTGGATTCCACAGGTTTCACTGTCAAGCCCCGCATGGCCTTTAGTGCAGTTCCCACTTCCAGTTGTAGAGCTACAGTGCATCAACTTATCTGGGTCGCTCAGCTATGGAAATCTGAGTCATTAATCTGGGTGCACCAATGAAACTTAGCACCAGTGATTTGGGAACTCTGATTAAAGTTTTATAGATACTGTTGAGTGTGCGAAGGAGGGTTTGCACCTGTGAAGCATGATGTGTATCAACAGTACAAAATACATAAGATCAAAAACAATCTGACTGATTGCATTTCGTATCGTATCGTATCGTATCTATGCTTATATAGCGCTACTGCCACCCTACGGGTATCCTGGCGCTTTTAGATATCCAGACACTTGGTCAGCTGGCTGGTGAAGAAAGAGAATGGGACATAGATCAGAGTTTTGGGAAAAGACAGGTTTTCAGGCTTTTCCTGAATTTGATTAATGAGACACTCTGTCTGATCATTTGTGGTACCTTGTTCCATAACTGTGCCCCTACCACACTGAAAGCCCTCCCCCATCCGGGAGCGTTTAAATTTCCTGACTGCCAACAAGCCGGTACCCGAGGACCGGAGCTGTCTCTGAGGGAGATACCAGGAGAATGTTTCCTGTAATGGGACTGGGCCCATCTGATGTGAGGCCCATAACACCTGGCAGAGTGACTTAAAAAGAACCGTTTCCCTGATTGGTAGCCAGTGGATCTGCCTCAGTGCGGAGGTGGAAGAAGAGTCATTTCGCAACCCCAGTACCAATTTCGCCGCCGCAGACTGGACTCTTTGCAGCCCCTGAAAGATGTACTGGGGGCTCATAAATATAGGGAGTTACAGTAGTCCAGTCTGCTCAGCACTGTGCTGCTTACTACCATAGCGCGCAGTTCTCTTGGTAACATGGGGAGTATTCGACGAAGCAGGCGCAGCAGACCAAAGCAAACATTAGCTGTCTTGGTTGCCTGCGACTCCATCTGGAGGTATTTGTCTATTAGGACCCCAAAGGTTCCGCACCGTATTGGCCGGGGTCAATAGATCTTCCTCCGGAGTGAGTCTAAACTTCAATGGAGAGTAGATGGTCGGCCTTGCAGGGGAACAGTAGAACACTCCAGTTTTTCCGCCATTGAACTGCAAAGAGTTCCTCTGCAGCAAATCCGCGGTGTGGCGCATACACTCTTGGAAGTGCTCCAAGAAAACTGCCTGTTCTCCTTCCAAAGAAAATGCCAGCTGCGTATCGTCCGCATAGTTGACTAAGTCAACCCCGAACGATTTGATAATGGAAAACAGCGGCTGTAAATAGGCATTAAAGAGAACAGAGCTAATAGCAGAGCCCTGAGGCACCCCATGAGTGACCGACACCTTGCAGGAGGTGAAAGGTACCATAGAAACTGTCTGTTCTCTTTCTGTCAGATAGGAACCAAGCCATTGTAAGGCTTTACCCCTGACCCCCATCCTTTCCAGTCTCTCTAAGAGGATTGGGTGGCTTACCGTGTCGAACGCGGCCGACATATCGAGAAGTACCAATACTGCACCATTCCCGTTGTCGGCCCTCATTCGTAGGTTGTCCAACATAGTCAAGAGAGCAGACTCCGTCCCGTGCGCCGGCCGAAACCCAAACTGATCCTTGTCCAACAAGTGATGTTCCTCAAAGAAGTCTGACAAGGACCTGCTTACAGCCCTCTCCAAGATTTTGATAGGAAAGGGGAGCAGCGAGATTGGGCGAAAGTTGACTGGGTTGTGGGGTCTAAGGAAGGTTTTTTAATCAGTGGTGTCACCACCGCCTGTTTCCATTCCCTGGGACAGTGCCTGTTTCCAAAGACTTATTGCATATCTGTCTAAACCGGGGAAGAGTTTGGTGGCCATAGGTTTTCCATATTTTCTGTGGCAAAGGGTCAGAGGGAGATCCTGAGGATATATTTTGCACTACCTCGCTAAAGGCGGAGTCAGAGAGAGCCTGAAAGCCATAAAGAGTGTATAATTGGCTCGGGCCCCCTCCGTCTCCAGTGGGCTATGGGGCTGGGTGTCGGTATTAAGCACCCCAAGTGATCTAACAATCTTTCCCACTTTATCCAGGAAGTGCAAAGCAATATCATTGCATAGTTCCTGGGAGGCCACCACTTTAGTGCTCAGACATGTTGGAGCTGATAGATCTCTGACTATCCTGAAGAGTTCTCTAGTCCCATTAGAGGAGTGCGAAATGGAACTAGCATAGAACTGGGCCTTGCAGCCAAGGATCCGTTGTTTATACGCAGTCTGTGCTGCTCTCGGCTCAAGCCTATCTCCCTCCAAATAGCCCTTCCTCTATTTCCTTTCCGCCTTTTTACACAACAAGCGTAGATGTCTTAGTTCATTATTATACCATGCTGCTGAGATTTTATTTCTTATTTTGATTTTTTTTACCGGGATTATTTGATCCAATGCACTCACAATATAATTCTGATAGATGTTGTAATTAGTCTCCACTGAGGTGGAGGCGCAGAAAAGACTGTCTGGTGGTGGAGTTAATGTGGCCCCTGACCTACCCAGCTTCGCCCATTCTCTTCCGACCCTAAATGCGCAGGTATCTTAGCTTGTCCCGTGTGTTCTGGGAGTAGGGTTTGAAATGAGACTAGGTGATGGTCAGTCCAATTTTGAGGTGTAACACTCAGTACCTCAGTCTCCAAGGCATTGGCAAAGAGCAGGTCAAGTATGTGACCGCTTTGGTGAGTCGGGAGTTTAACTAGTTGTTGCAGACTTAGGTTAGCACAGGTGTGTGTCAGTTCTCTCAAATGATTACCCAAGGAGGCATTCTCCCACAAATTAAAATCACCAAGGACAATCATTCTAGAATGTGCAAGGGAGAGATTGGTAATGGTATCCAGGGCGTCTTGATAATGACATTTAGAACTGGCTCGCGGGAGGTAAACAGAGCGAACCATTGAGGCACAATAAATGGATAATAAATGAAAGAATGATTATTTATACGCCATTTTACAGCAAAGGAGGACTGGGGAGAAAGAAGGAGCAGGCAGTAGCAGAGAGGAGGCAATGAGGCCCCCAGCACCTTGAGACCCTTGTGGGTGAGTAGTCACGCTGTACTTGATGGATTGATGAGGTGTGGTTGCATTTAGTATGTCTTCACTGAAGTATGGAAGGTCGAGAGCGAGCTGATAGAACAGTGGGACTTGAAAGGAGTAGATTGCAGTGGTAGGGGTGAGTATATTTAACATGATGTGGCACAGGCAGGTTTAAGTATAACAATGGGGTTTAAGTCAGCACAGCGAATGTTACTCAGAGGCACATGCAAGGTACACTAAAACTGAGAAGGGTTTCTATGCCTTTACTAAGTACACCTGCCCAATAGGAAGCTAACTAACTTCTCCATTAAAATTATGAATATAAAATAAAAGTATTCTTTTTACATGCACACGGCTTGCACGTTTGGGTGGTGGCATGCTTTTACTTCCCTTTTTTACTGTTGTGACCCATGAAATAAATGAAGTACACAAATCTATATATAGTACCTTGCATAGACCAAAACTCTTACATTTGCTAGAGTCTCTGTCGATACCAAAAAGGGGTAACCCTGTGTCCCTCAGAACCTGGGTATGTATGGTTAAAGACAAAAATGGTTCTGTCGGGTGAGTAAATTGCTTTTACGTAAAGGCTAGATTAGCTCATAACAAAATATAACAAATAAAAAGAGAAGACCTCTCTGACAACAAATATAATTCAAATTGTTTATATGAAAGAGCAAAGTCACATTAAAACACCGGAATTACTTCATTCCATTTCAATTTCAATTATAGGTGAAAAAAGTGACTGTTGGTGAACAAAGTGAATAGTGCAAAAATCACAGTGACACTTATTTACAAGTATATACAAAATTTGTACAAGGAAGAAATGGGCAAGGGGAAAGGTTTTGGCGGTCAGAGTTCTAAGTTAATACTCCAAGGAGACAGATGGTGACTGTGCCCGTTCCTGGAGAGTTCTTGACCAGTATTGTGCGTCGACGTTTCGATCCTGGATCGAGCGACCGCGAGTGATGCAAACCGGCACCCTGCTTTTCTGGATAGTGCTCCTCCATGTTAGATTGACCTATTGGCTTACGCACAGTGTGTGACTCTCGCCTCCTGTGTTTCCGGAAATCTAAACAACCTAGTCACCCCCCTCCTTTTCCCCCCGTACCCCCCCTGTCTTGATAAAGATCCGCGTGACCACCAACCGGGGCACATTAGGATCGAAACGTCGACGCACAATACTGGTCAAGAACTCTCCAGGAACGGGCACAGTCACCATCTGTCTCCTTGGAGTATTAACTTAGAACTCTGACCGCCAAAACCTTTCCCCTTGCCCATTTCTTCCTTGTACAAATTTTGTATATACTTGTAAATAAGTGTCACTGTGATTTTTGCACTATTCACTTTGTTCACCAACAGTCACTTTTTTCACCTATAATTGAAATTGAAATGGAATGAAGTAATTCCGGTGTTTTAATGTGACTTTGCTCTTTCATATAAACAATTTGAATTATATTTGTTGTCAGAGAGGTCTTCTCTTTTTATTTGTTATATTTTGTTATGAGCTAATCTAGCCTTTACGTAAAAGCAATTTACTCACCCGACAGAACCATTTTTGTCTTTAACCAGAGTCTCTGTCGAAGCGCTGCACAGTTAAATGAAACTATAGCGCACTGCAGCCACAAATGACTAATCCTGGTAGGCAGATTATTACAGGAACAGAAGACCATTACCAAAGCAGAAACTCGGTCAATATTTTGGATTTGTGACAGTTGCACGTGAGAATTAGGGTGAAAAAAGGTGTCTTCCATGTAGTGATATTACTGGTGATATCACAATGCGATGCGTGCTCAGTTGTATATTTGTGAACAGTACTTTTACAAGCTTTTGCAACTCCATTCCCTACAGTCATCACACTTATAGTAATGCTTGTTTCCTTTTGCTGCAGCCAGGCTATGTGCCGAGACTGAAGCACTCTCAGATAGTGTGGCAGAGCAGTGCAAGCGCTACTTAGGAGAGGTGGGTGAAGCTTTTACCACATCTGACAGGCTTGTAACAGACACCCAGCAAATTATTGTCCAGTAAGTGCTGTACGTCTGAAAGGGGAAAGTACTTTATTAAACACATACTACTCAATACTGGCCATCAATTACCAAACATATACATAGTGGAATGTGAAAACGCCAATGGTGAAAACTTCATGCCTTCGGGTGAATTCAAGTTTTTTTTTAACTTGCAGCCTCATACCTCAAAATGCCCATCTTCTTGTGTCATTTGAAACAAATGTGCTCTTGGTCACATTTTATTTTTTTCAAAACTGATAACATGTGTATAGGGTTGGGCATAAATCGTACAATTTTGTCTAGTGTAATTACACAAAATTACTACAAAATTCTGCATCATTACGCAAAATACATTAAACAAATTACCTGAATGGTTCAGTCAAGTCCAAATTCAGCTTGAAATTTTATTTTTGAGTTGATTTTTAGTGGCTCGAATTCAAAACACTGCCACTAGTATTTCGATTTGTTGTTTTCCACTCAAATACTATTAGCAAACAAAAATTACCAGAATGTTATATTTCACGTTAAAATATAACAACTAACTAGGCAACCCGACAGGCTCTATTCACTTAGGGGTCGATTCCGATTTGGGATAGAAAACCGTCGTATGGTTCGTATTTGTAGCCGATTCCGTACGATTCGTACAAATCGGTCCGAATTGCGTAGTACGATCCGTTTATAAAGATCCCGTCCGAATGTTTACAAACCATATGAAAAACTAGCGAAGAACCGTACGATATGGACTCGACTCGTGAACCGTACGATTTGTAAACATGCCGTATGACCCGCCAAGTACGATGCGGACGGTAGAGCGTGAACGCCATTCGTACAGGAAAACGCCGTCGCGTATGAACAGCGATTTGTACGGAAAACATCGCGTATAAGCGAGCAGCACAATGTTATAAAAAAACTAACCGCCCGAACAAAGCACGCGTGTACCCGCAAATACGTTGCGTATGAGAAAGCTACACATGAAAGTACGTGATGAACCCTCCTCAATCAAGCACCCGTGTACCCCGTAAATACGTTGCGTATGAGAAAGCTACACAACAAAGTACGCGACAAACCCCCTCAACGAAGCGCACACGTACCCGTAAATACATCGCGTATGAGAAAGCTACACAAGACACTACGAGACGAACCCCCCCTCAACGAAGCACATGCGTACCCCGAAAATACGTAGCATATGAGAAAGCTACACAACAAAGTACGAGACAAACCCTCTCTCAAAACAACACATACGTACCCCGAAAACAACACAAGGCGTATGCAAAAGAGTCGCACAACACCTCAAAACATATCTCCTGTGTACAAATCATTGCAAAGCAATTTCCTTGACAAATTCAAAGTGGCAAACAGAGGGCCCAACTCAGACCCACCCCTTATAACACACCCACCAAAAAATTCAAACTAAGCCACACCCACAAATTGACCAATAAAAAGGGCCCACACGCACAAACCAGCGTCCTTAGCAACATACACATTTACCTACAGAGACTGACAACACACCAACAACTGCACACATCCACCTTCACACATACCCACAATCATATTCAGACCCACACACCCCTTTCACATTGAGACCCACAACACCCCATCCATACACACCCTTACCTCCCCAATCACATTCACCCCATAACATGTCTGCACCAAAGAATCGAAAGTTCACAAACCAGGAGATGGAGATCCTTGTATATGAGGTCATCAGAGTCGAGCCACAGCTGTTTGGCTCATTGGTCAGACAGACCAGCATAGCTGAGTAAACACCCCTGTGGGAGAGGATCGTCAATAGGGTCAATGCTGTTGCACCCATCAGGCGCACCAGGTCGGTTTGCCAGACCAGGTGGTACGATCTGCAGAGGATGGTGAAGCGCAAGATGGACGAGGACTATGCCCAGAGCCAGTACACTGGAGGTGGTGGTCCCTGCCGAACAGTACAGTACCATCCCTGGGAGGAGAAGGTCATGGCCCTGCCACCACCGGAAGGAGTACATGGAATTGAAGGAGTCGTGGAGCCTGGTGAGTATACCAACAACCCATGTAACATGGGGGACTCCCAGCAGTGGCCACACATATGAGGGGTGGGTGAATATGACTCCCAGCAGTGCCCAGACATAGGAGGTGTGGCTGGATATGACTCCCAGCATAGGCCAGCAGTATGGGGTGTGTGGATATGACTTCCAGCAGTGCCCAGACATGGGAGGGGGTGTGGATATGACTCCCAGCAGTGCCCAGAGATAGGAGGTGGTTGTGGATATGACTACCTGCAGTGCCTAGACATAGGAGGGGTGTGTGGATATAACTCCCAGCAGTGCCCAGACATAGGAGGGGGTGGATATGACTACCAGCAGTGCCCACACATAGGAGGGGTGGCTGGATATGACTCCCAGCATAGGCCAACAGTATGGGGGTGTGTGGACATGACTACCAGCAGTGCCCAGACATAGGAGGGGGTGTGGGTATAACTCCCAGCAGTGCCCACACATAGGAGGGGTGGCTGGATATGACTCCCAGCATAGGCCAACAGTATGGGTGTGTGTGGATATGACTACTAGCAGTGCCCAGACATAGGAGCGGAGTGTGTATATGACTCCCAGCAGTGCCCAGACATAGGAGGGGGTGTGGATATGACTACCAGCAGTGCCCAGACATGGGAGGGGTGGCTGGATATGACTCCCAGCATAGGCCAACAGTATGGGGGTGAGTGGATATGACTACCAGTAGTGCCCAGACATAGGAGGGGGGTGTGGATATGACTCCCAGCAGTGCCCAGACATAGGAGGGGTGGCTGGATATGACTCCCAGCATAGGTAAACAGTATGGGGGTTTGTGGATATGACTCCCAGCAGTGCCCAGACATAGAAGGGGGGTGTGGATATGACTCCCAGCAGTGCCCACACATAGGAGGTGGTTTTGGATATGACTCCCCGCAGTGCCCTGACATAGGAGGGGGTGTGGATATAACTCCCAGCAGTGCCCAGCCATAGGAGGGGTGGCTGGATATGAGTACCACCATAGGCCAACAGTATGGGGGTGTGTGGATATGACTCCCAGCAGTGCCCAGACATAGGAGGTTGTTGTGGATATCACTCCCCGCAGTGCCAAGACATAGGAGGGGGGTGTGGATATGACTTCCAGCAGTGCCCAGACATAGGAGGGGGTGTGGATATAACTCCCAGCAGTGCCCAGACATAGGAGGGGTGGCTGGATAGGACTCCCAGCATAGGTCAACAGTATCGGGTATGTGGATATGACTCCCAGCAGTGCCGTGCCCAGACATCGGAGGGGGATGTGGATATGACTCCCAGCAGTGCCCAGACATAGGAGGTGGTTGTGCATATGACTCCCCGCAGTGCCCAGACATAGGGGGTGGTGTGTATATTTCTCCCAGCAGTCAAAAAATCAATCAATCAATCAGCAATTTGTATAGCGCGCTACTCACCCAGAAGGGTCTCATGGCGCTGGGGGGGGGGGTTCATTACTGCTCGAAAAGCCAGGTCTTGAGTTGCTTCCTGAAGGAGAGATGGTCCTGGGTCAGCCGTAGGTGGATGGGGAGGGAGTTCCATGTCTTAGCCGCCAGGTAGGAGAAGGACCTTCCTCCAACGGTGGCTCTGCGAATGTGTGGTACGGCGGCGAGGGCGAGGCTGGCGGATCGGAACTGGCGGGTGGGTGTGTAGAAAGTGAGGCAGTTGTTGAGGTACTTCGGGCCCATGTCATGGAGAGCCTTGTGTGCGTTGGTGAGAAGTCTGAACATGATCCTCTTGTTGATGGGGAGCCAGTGCAGGTCTCTCAGGTGGGTCGAGATGTGGCTGCGGCGAGGGATGTCCAGGATGAGTCGTGCGGAGGCGTTCTGAATGCGCTGGAGTCTTTTCTGTAGTTTGGCAGTGGTTCCCGCGTAGAGGGTGTTCCCGTAGTCCAGTCGGCTGGTGACGAGTGCCTGGGTGACTGTCTTCCTGGTTTCGGTGGGGATCCATCGGAAGATCTTCCGGAGCATGCGCAGGGTGTTAAAGCACGATGACGAAACGGCGTAGACTTGTCTGGTCATCGAGAGGGAGGAGTCCACGATGAAGCCCAGGTTTCATGTGTGGTCCGTTGGCTTGGGGGTGGTGCCCAGGGCAGGGGGCCACCAGGAGTCGTCCCTGGCGGAGGGCGATGATCCCAGGATGAGGACGTCCGTCTTGTCTGAGTTCAGTTTCAGGCGGCTGTTCTTCATGCACTCGGCGACGTCTTACATCCCTTCGTGTAGGCTAGCTCTGGCGGTGGTGGGGTCGTTGGTGAGGGAGAGGATCAGCTGGGTGTCGTCAGCGTAGGAGATGATGTTGAGGTTGTGTTGGCGTGCAATGGCTGCGAGGGGGCTCATGTAGACGTTGAAGAGGGTGGGGCTGAGTGAGGATCCTTGTGGTACGCCGCAGATGACTTTGGTGGCCTCGGATCTGAACGGGGGAGGCGGACTCTCTGGGTTCTTCCGGTGAGCAACGAGATGATCCACTCCAGTGCCTTCTCTTGGATTCCGATGTTTCTGAGGCGTTGTACTAGGGTACGGTGGCAGACAGTGTCGAATGCTGCGGAGAGGTCCAGGAGGATGAGGGCCGCTGTTTCCCCGTTGTCGAGCAGGGATCTGATGTCATCGGTGGTTGCGATGAGGGCGGTCTCGGTGCTGTGGTTGGCTCAGAAGCCGGACTGCGAAGGGTCGAGGGATCCGTTTGTCTCGAGGAAGGCGGTGAGCTGTGTGTTGACGGTCTTCTCGATGACTTTGGCAGGAAAAGGGAGGAGCGAGATGGGGCGGAAGTTCTTGAGGTCGGTGGGGTCCACTGTTGGTTTCTTCAGGAGGGCGCTGAGCTCGGCATGCTTCCAGCTCTCCGGGAAGGTGGCGGTGTTGAAGGAGATGTTGATGATGTTCCGGAGTTGGGGTGCGATGATGGAGTTGGCCTTGTTGAAGACGTGTCGGGGGCTGGAGTCGGTTGGTGATCCGGAGTGGATGGTGTTCATCGTGCGGGTGGTGTCTTCGGTGCTGACCGGGGTCCAGTTGCAGAGGGTGGTGGTGGGGGGCGTTGGTTCGGTGGTTGGGTGCATGGTCTGTGCGCCGAAGCTGTTGTGTATGTTGGCGATCTTGCGGTGGAAGAAGGTGGCGAGTGAGTCGCAGAGGTCTTGCAAGGGTGCGATGTCGTTATTTCCGGCGTTGGGGTTGGAGAACTCCTTGACGATGCTGAAGAGTTCCTTGCTGTTGTGGGTGTTGTTGTCCAGTCGTTCCTTGAAAGTTGTCCTTTTGGTGGTGCGGATCAGCTGGTGGTGTTTGCGGGTGGTGTTCTTGAGGGCAGTCATGTTTTCTGTGGTTTGGTCATGGCGCCAGGCTTTTTCACGGGTGCGGCAGTTTTTCTTGGATGTTTTGGGTTCGTCGGTGAACCAGGAGGCTTTCTTGCTGCCGGGTCTGCTGGGAGGGTTCTTCAGTGGTGCGAGGTCGTCGGCGCAGTTGGTGAGCCACTGTGTGATGGTGCGGGCTGCTTCGTTGGGGTCCGTTGCGCTGGCTGGAGGGTTCTGGCTGAAGGAGGTGGTGCGCTGGTCGGCAGTGATCTTGCTCCAGCTCCTGCGAGGAACCTGTTGCGGGTGGTGGTGGGTTGTGGTTTTCTGAAGCTGAAGTGGACGCAGCTGTGATCCGTCCAATGGAGACCGGTGGAGTGGCTGAAGGAGATGTGCTTGCTGGAGGAGAAGACGGGGTCAAGCGTGTGGCCGGAGTAGTGGGTGGGGGTGTCCACCAGTTGCTTGAGTCCGAGGTTGGCGAGGTTATCCAACAGGGCGGTGGTGTTGCAGTCCTTGCTGTTCTCCAGGTGGAAGTTGAGGTCCCCTAGGAGGATGTAGTCAGCGGAGGGGAGGGCGTGCGGGCTGATGAAGTCTGCGATGTCTTCGCTGAATTGTGTGCGTGGTCCCGGGAGTCTGTAGATGAGGGTCCCTATGATGGTGGTCTTGGGGTCGGTGTGTATCTGGAAGTGGAGATGCTCTGCGGCGGTGAAGGTGTCGTCGGAGTTGGTCGTGATGCGGATGGTGTTCCTGTGGACGATGGCGATGCCTGCTCCGGTTTGGTTGATGCGGTCCCTCCGGGTGATCTTGTATCCGTTTGGGATGGCTATGGCGATGTCGGGCGCTGAGGAGGCGTTCATCCAGGTTTCCGTGAGGAAGGCTACGTCTGAAGCTGTTGTGTCGAGCAGGTTCCAGAGTTCGACGGCGTATCTGTGGATGGAGCGGGTGTTGAGCAGGATGCACTTGAGGTGGTTGTTGCTGTTGCCCGGTCTTTTGGGTGTGGTGCAGGCCCGGAGGCAGCTGAACTTGCAGGCTTGGCAGCTGAAGGGTCCGTGGGTGCGTTTCGGGGTGGCTCAGTGGCAGGTGTGGGTCCGGCTAGCGTTGAATGCATTGAGGGTGGCGGCGTCGTAGGTCCGTCGTGTGGTCTGGCGTCGTCGGGGGCCAGGGGTACTGGTGCTGGGCGCGGTCCAGGCGCGGACGTGTGCAGACGGGCTTGCCTTTGGCGCGCCTTCGGCGCACAATCGGCGCACCCGCTGCACGTGTCCGCTGGGCGGTCGATCTGAGGTCATCATAAGTAAGGAGCCGGGAGGGAGGAGCAGCTGGGTGGCGGGAGCGGGGCGGCGAATGGGCTGGCGGGTGGGCAGGGCCGCAGGGAGTCAGCGGCGGGAAGAGTCTGGGGCGGGAGGCTCAGCGGCGGCTGGGTTGCCCGAAGCGGCAGAACAGGAAGCGGCAATCAGCAGGAGGCTAACTGGCAGGCAGCAGGTGGGCAGCAGTGCGTGGGGGCGACCTAGCCTGGTGACAGGCTCAGCGGTGGCTCCCTATTCCACGATCGCGGTCCCCTTAAGTAAGGAGCTCGGAGGGAGGAGCAGCTGCGTGGCGGGAGCGGGGCGGCGACTGGGCTGGCGGGGGCGGGGCCGACGGGAGGCAGCGACGGGAAGAGTCTGGGGCGGGTGGCTCAGCGGTGGCTGGGTCGCCCGAAGCAGCAGAACAGGATGCGGCAATCAGTGGGAGGCTAACTGGCAGGCAGCATGTGGGCAGCAGTGCATGGAGGTGACCTAGCCTGGTGACAGGCTCAGCGGTCGCCCAGATATAGGAGGGGGTTGTGGATATGACTACCAGTAGTGCCCAGACATAGGAGGGGGGTGTGGATTTGACTCCCTGCAGTGCCTAGACATAAGAGGGGGGTGTGGATGTAATTCCCAGCAGTGCCCAGACATAGGAGGGGGGTGTGGATATGACTCCCAGCAGTGCTCATACATAGGAGGTGGTTGTGGATATGACTCCCCGCAGTGCCCAGACATAGGAGGGGGGTGTGGATATAACTGCAAAAACAATTGATGGACAGAATGCAGAACAATGTCATACATTCACCCCAGTACAGAGATCTGGGCCTAAATCCATTGTTTTTTTGCTCACCACACCACCCCAGTTCAGACATGACCATATGCAAATCAGCCTTGACCCTGTAACTGAGTACTCACCCCCAGTCAACTGATCTGGTTTTAATCCATCACCATTCTTTATTCCACTCTGCCACCCCAGTTCAGACATGGCCATATGCAAATCAGTCTGACCCTGTGCCTCATGGGAACAGTCCAGCCCGAACTGCCAAGCCATGTCTTCCCTGGACCAGACTCATCCTAGGACCGGTTTCTGGCTATCAGCCATCTTCAGCCAGGATAGATTGACTCCAGTGGTGTGGAGAGCACGGGATATGTCTGAGCATACCTGTCCCACTCGGGGTGACAAATGCAAAAACAACAATTGATGGACAGAATGCAGAACAATGTCCTACATTCACCCCAGTACAGAGGTCTGGGCCTAAATCCATAGTTTTTTTGCTCACCACACCACCCCAGTTCAGACATGACCATATGCAAATCAGCCTTGACCCTGTACGTCATTGGTTTTGCTTTGTTCGCCATAAGTTGGCAGGGTATGCTCAGACGTGAGTCCCTTGCTCACTTTGCCACTGGTTTCAAGCAAGCCCGGCTGAAGACGGCTGCAATGCCAGAAACCCGTCCAGGGAAGCTTGTTTCCGGTCCAGGGAAGGCATGGCTTGGCAGTTCGGGCTGGACTGTTCCCATGAGGCACAGGGTCAGACTGATTTGCATATGGCCATGTCTGAACTGGGGTGGCAGAGTGGACTAAAGAATGGTGATGGATTAAAACCAGATCAGTTGACTGGGGGTGAGTGCTTGTATTGTCAACGCTCCGTCCGTCATTTCCTTTGGGCAAAAGTATACAATGTTGCAGATGGGCTTGCCTTTGGTGCGCCAGTGGCGCACAAGCTGTGCACGTCTGCTGCGTACCCGCACACACTCTGCCATTTGGAAGCGGGGAGGGAGGTGCGTCTGGAGTGTGGTGGGTAGGGGCTTTGAGTCCGGGGCAGCGGCGGGAAGAAGTGTGCAAAAGGAAGGGGCAGGTGGGTGAAAAAAATTGCATGAGCACGCCTTAGTGGCTACAATGGAAAAACAGAGCACAGCATACATGGGTGAGAAAGATAATACAAGTCACAAATCACTGGGGTAAGTGCAGTAGGCAACCGCAACTGCACAGTGGAACAGTGGGCACAGCATGTGCAAAGTCACGCTTCAGGCAGTAGCGGGCATGGAACAGGTGGAGCTGTTTTGCGGCAGGGGGGCAACCTGGCCTGCAAGCATGTTCAAGGGTCACTCTTCACTGTAGTAGGTATCTCAGGTGGACAGTCATGCGGCTGTGGCAGGGGATGTTGATGATGAGGTGTGCGCATGCACCCTGGGTGTGCACATGTCCTCCTGGAGTCTGGCTCTTCTTCCTGTGTAGAGGTTGTTGACGTAGTTGAGCTGGCTGTTGTTGTGGACTTGGGTGGCTGTCTGTCTTGACTAGGAGTGGATCTATGTGAAGTTCTGTTCCAGCATGTGGATGGACTTGCATCATGAGTAAGCGATGGTGTGGATTTGGTGAACTAGATGCAAACATTGTTGTCCCAATGCAGGATGGTGGTATGTTTGTCCTCCAGGCAGGAGTTGCTCTAACACTGATCCATTTTTTTCATGTTTAGCTGTGGGCCTGCGTCCTGAAGTACTAGTCCAATGTCTGAGAAGCAATCTGGAAAGTTGTGTAGCAGCCCAGTGGTGTAAGATTTGTACACAATTTATATGGAAGCCTCTCAGCTCAATTACCATATGTTAATCCACTTCCCCTACTGACTCCCTGCCCACAAACCACCACAACATCCTTGCAAAGATTCACTATCAACACTGAAACGTCATGTGGAACCCGTTCCCCAGATTGGTCGCAAACCCGCATGTGTAGAAACACACGTTCCTCCTGCACATCTTAAGTAAAGGTAACGCAGATCCTGTTTAAGCTTCCAATCATACACCAAGATCTATCTATCAGTCCTGGTAGAGATTTATGTGAAATTATAATGGAAGAAACAGATTCACTTTGTTGAAGATAGTTGCCTCCTTCATGGCTTTCAATCTAGCTTCCATTCCACCCATAGTACACAGGTGGCCCTCATACAAATGGCAGACTGTATACGCTGGGAGGTTGATGGAGGTTCCAAGGCAGAGTTGGTGCTGTTCAATATGTCTACAGCATTTGACACCGTAGACCATCACAATCTTCAGAACCACATGAAGACCATAGGTGTGTGGTCCTCAGTGCTGTACTGAATATTCTCCTAACTATCTGACTGCACACATCAGGTCCGCACCTACTACATCGACTCCTTAATCAAAACACAGAAGTGGGGAATGCCGGCGGGCCTCTGCTCAGAGCACGCAGACTTTGGTAATATTTACTTTACCATGCTGGCTGATTCGATTGCCATGTCTGGAGTCTAAATGATATCATATGCTGAGGATCTTCTGATTCTAATCAACTAAAATCCAGTCAGAGCTGCTAAATTTGGGCATCACCACAATTGCTCCTTTGGGTTGTATGTCACTCTGGGGGTTTACCTCACAAAGTTTTGACGATCATACTCCTGGAAAGTTGCTGTCGTCCTTGCGGATGGTCTAGTATCCATCTGGGATGGCAATGTAGAAGTAGTGTGCTGGCCTTACATACAACCAGGGCACAGTAACTGTGGTCATGTGTTGTGCTTTTGTGTTGATGAGGTCCAATGTTGTGCTGGTGTAAGTAGCGTGTGTGCAGAACGACGCACATGACCTGCTTGTACGGACATGCACTGTAATGTGTGGCAGTGCGGAGTTGGCAGTATGAGTTGCACACACAGCCTGCGGAACTGTCATGTGTGCTCTTAGGGGTTGCCTGATAATAGGTGCATGATTGTGTGGTGTTCACTGTGTGGAGGGTGGAAGGAGCATTAGTCTGTAGTGTAACCTGTGTCACTGAATGACCACAGGGCCTTGCACTGTGCAAGTTGCAGGCGCTGACAGGCCTGCCTTTGGCATGGATGTGGTGCAACTGTGGCACGGACAATCTGCGGTCTGCCTTAAGAATAGACTGATGGATGTTTGAGCATATTGGAGGCATGTGTGTTGCCGAATCTGGGCACTGGGTGTTGCGGTGTCACTGGGGGTGCAGCATCTGTAATGTCTGAAAACATGATGGCAGAAGGTGTGAGACACCATGGAAAAGTGGGACACAAAGTCAAGGATATTTGCATAGCAGCATGTTACATGTGTTTGGAAAACAAGGAGTGTCTAGTTACTCATGGGTCACTGCTAGGAAATGGGTAACCAATCACTAAGTATGACGGTCACAGAATCAGGCACCAACAGCACAAGCGGGGCAGAGGACAAATAGCATCATCATGTGTTGCATGACCGTTGTGGATATTAAGCTAAAACAATACATACACAGGCATATTTGTCAATCACATAATGGACCATGACGTATTACAAACACCATGCATGTTCCCCCACTAAACATAACCACAATCATTGTAAAGTATGCCATAGATGAGGCATGCACACTGGAAAGACATCTGCGATGACAGTAATGTGGCACAATGTACACTTAGGAATACTTTAACCACATACATGGTTCAAGTTTGTTCTGAGGCCATGCTGCATTGGACAATGTACATGGCCTGTGGCATTGCTCAGAAGGAAATAACTGTAATGCAATGAGGGTACCTGTAATGCTGCAGAAACTATCTCCACACGACAGCCAGGGACAGTTGGTACCTTTGATCCTCAAATTTGTGCAATGCTAAAAGGGGTCCATCTCTAGATAGCCCCTTGGTCTGAGTATGAATTACAGACTCTAAAGGGTGATCAGATGAGGGAAGGAGAGGATGGGAACAGCATGGAGGGAGATCTGAAACAAAGGTAAACGAGCTTCACAATTCAAGACTTCTTGGCACTGAATAACATTATACTCATGATGTATACTGTAACAGTTATACCTGTGTACGTTAACCACAGCCACTGTATCCATTTTGTCAGCACAGGTTTTGAAATGATACAACATCTGAGGTTTTAACATGGACACATAAAAGGATTGCAGAGTCTGTCTCATAAATGAAGGGTGTCTAACGACCACCAGGCTGCTTCAATGCAATTATAACCATGCGCTCACAAACTTATTTACAGTGTATGAATGTGGCTCATAAAATACAGTGAATTGAATGTGTAGCAGTGCTACTCACACAAATCAAATAACTGTAGTCAACCCTGGGAATCAGTGAGGGTCATGAATGTAAGATACACATCACCAGCTATAGCCGTACTTAGCTAATGCAACGAGTAAGGGGATTATTTTAACACAAGGGAGCCTAGAAAGAGCCAATCATTGGCTCTACAAACTGTGCCTTACAATGAAAAACATGACAAGCAGGTGTGACCAAACTCTACTGAGAGCAATGAGGAACAAACCCAGTTAACCACCCCTACCGTGACCAGGATATGGAGCAATTGTTATAAATAGAGGGGTCCAGGACTGGGAAAGAGAAAAAGTTTGAGAGGTTAGAGACAATATATAGCATAAAAAAGAAGAAAAGAAACAAATCTAAAGTACAATGGGGCATATTATCAAGAACGGGCGTTACATTATCGCCGCTTTAATCGGCAGGAAACTGCCGATAAAGCGGTGATAATGTGCTTGATAATATGCTCTATGAATTCCAATCGAAGCCCATGTTAGATGGGAAGACATCTAACATGGGCTTAGATGGGAAGACATCTAACATGGGCTTCGATTGGAATTCATAGAGCATATTATCAAGCACATTATCGCCGCTTTATCGAAAGTTTCCTGCCGATAAAAGCGGCGATAATGTAACGCCCGTTCTTGATAATATGCCCCAATGTTTTTATTCACAAGGTACTACACACCTTATTACTGATTATACGCAATATATTCAGAATTCTTTTTCAAATTTAAGATAAATGTGCCCACAAGTACAAAGAAGAAAAGGAAGGGGAAAAGGGTAGTGTTGTGGAGGGGTTCGGGAAAAAGATGAAAGGATAATACAAACTTCATTCAGGTGACAAATAAATCCAATTTTTTTTTGTTTGTAATTACAATTTTAAAGTAGTCCCCTAATAAGAGCCCACATTAACCTGCAAAAGTCAACAAAGATGTTTCAAAACCAGGATTCTATTACAGCCGTACACATCCTGCTAGCGGTAGAAGCGGGTATCTAAGGTGTAGCCAGTCTACATTTCGACCCTGGTTCTTGTAGGGGTAGTTTCCCTTACGGTGCGGGTCTTCGTCAGGACGAAAAGGGACGGGGATTTGGAGTGGGCAAACCTCCTAGGGGCATAGAAAAAACAGGAATAATTTGAGGGGCTGCACGGGAGATCCCTGGCAAGCCATAGCGGGGCAACCCCACTTGGGGAGGGACTATTAAAACTCACATATTAGACAGAGGATTAAAACATGATGTATCGTAAAACATGGCACATTCGATGAGATACAAGATAACCCCATTGGATTGCAAGGCATGATGAGCACTTAGAGGCCAAGGGAAGGGAGGCGATTGTTTGACAATCCCTCAAAAAGAGGCCAGGAAGAACTATTAGAGTGAAACCTCTGAACTGATGGTTTACCTCGTGATTGGAAAAGGTCCTTGTAAATATCCAAAGTGGACTGTGTCTGTCCGTTACTGTAAAGAAATCCGAAAGATTTTATCAGATAAATGATCTACCAAAAAAATACAGGATTGAGGCAGTGCTAAATACAATCAAAGGCTCACCTATCCGTATCTTATATAGGTAAAGATACGTGAAGAAAGACTTGACTATGCGTAAAAACCGGCAGCAAAGGCTGGCGTCACAGTGCGGAGACGTTCTCTGAAAAAACAGAGGGCTCTAGATCAAATATGCTTATGGCGTAAAAACAAGTGAAAACCCATATCCACATTGGAACACGGGAGTGCTGGCGGACATACACACTCACCCATTATATGTAAATCCGTGCCAATGAACACCGCATTGATCAGTATGCTGATCGTGAAAAGCGGGTCTGAGTGTTTGATTGATTCAGATGCTCCGTCCATCATCACCCCCTTTTGTACCGCTTTTGGCCGCCATAAGTGTGGCAGGGTATGCTCAGACGTGAGTCCCTTGCTCACTTTGCCACTGGATTCAAGCAAGCCGGGCTGAAGACGGCTGTAATGCCAGAAACCGGTCCTCGGAAGCTTGTTTCCGGTCCAGGGAAGACATGGCTTGGCAGTTCGGGCTGGACTGTTCCCATGAGGCACAGGGTCAGACTGATTTGCAGATAGCCATGTCTGAACTGGGGTGGCAGAGTGGACTAAAGAACGGTGATGGATTAAACCCAGATCTTTTAACTGGGTGTAAGTGTTTGATTGATTCAGATGCTCCGTCTATCACCACCCCCTTTTGTACCGATCGTGAAAGGCGGCAGCAAGGGCTCACGTCTCAACTGGGGGGCCGTGGCTGAGGACCGGTATCTGGGGAGATAGAGTAGAACTCATTTACTAATGAGCGCTACACACGTGAAAAAAGGCCAAAACTCCAAAACAGCACGAGTGCCGAGTGGGGTAGAACTCACCTATTTCGCGTGATTCTATGCCAAAGAATACAGGAAAAATCCGTGTAGAGGCTCGGTAGCAGGGCAGCAAATGCACCGAACGGCCCGCGAGGATCCCGTAACTAGGAGACGTTGTTTTGGGCGTGGCCAAACACTGCAACAGAAGGGGAGGAAAGACTTGATGGGCATAGATGGTTAAAAAGACTCTGTTTGTGCAGAAAAATGACTGCCCTGATACTTCAAAAGAGTTTCTACAATTATCAGTGAGCCCCAAGTAGCATGACTAAATCGTAACCATTGCTGCTAAAGTATAGTCAAATCCTGGTAGAGATTTATCTTGCCGGTCCAGCAAGCATGCCATGGTATACACCATGATGATGTGAGTGTGCACGCTTTTCCATAGTAGTAACGATTACTGAGAGTCCCCAATTCTAAAATACGATCACACCCAATTTATACAGATATCCATTAGATGATATATATTTAAAACAGCTGCCATTCACAGTAATTCGTGTCATGCACCTACCACACAGGGTAGTGAAACCGTGCTGATAGGTCCAAAAATTGGATACAATTAATGCGCACAGTAATTCGTGTCATAATCACACAATACACCTACCACAAAGGGTAGTGAAACTGCGCTGATAGGTCCAAAAAATGTAATGCGCATAGAGTTGCAGTAGTTAAAAGACACATTGTATCACATTTATTATTGGGGTCAAAATCCTGTATGTGCACCAACCTAGCAAGGTAGTGTAACAAAGGACCCTAACTCGTGCATATGTCACATTCAAAGTGGTGGTTATGAAGGCATATCTTGATAGGATCACTGAAAGAATATCGACGGACAGAATATCGACCATCAAAAATATTGTTGAGAAAATATCGACAGTCAAAATATCGAGTTTCTATCTACAAACAGGTAAGTACAAAAATATCGAGTTAAAAATATCGTTTACAAAAATATAGTTGTAAAAAAATATCGTATTTACTAAAAACAGTGTTAAATTAAATTAATATTAATAATTAATTACTAAAATATACTTAAAATTACTTAAATTAACTTATAATAATTAAATAATTAATGAAAGTTAAATAAATATTTTTTTATTTCATATTTATTAAACATATTATATAGTAATAAAATATAATAAAATAATACCCAAAAACTGAAAACTGACCCTGAACCCTAAAAATACCCCTTTACCCAAAAACTGAAAACTGACCCTGAACCCTAAAAATACCCCTTTACCCAAAAACTGAAAACTGACCCTGAACCCTAAAAATACCCCTTTGCCCAAAAACTGAAAACTGACCCTGAACCCTAAAAATACCCCTTTACCCAAAAACCCAAAACTGACCCTGAACCCTAAAAATACCCCTTTACCCAAAAACCCAAAACTGACCCTGAACCCTAAAAATACCCCTTTACCCAAAAACCCAAAACTGACTCTGAACCCTAAAAATACCCCTTTACCCAAAAACCCAAAACTGACCCTGAACCCTAAAAATAAAAACGATATTACTTCACTTACCTTAAAAACGATATTACTTCACTTACCTTAAAAACGATATTTTGGCTGTCGATATTCTGTCCTGTCGATATTTTCTCCAAACGATATTTTGGAGTCGATATTATGTCCAAACGATATTTTGGAGTCGATATTATGTCTGTGTACCATCTTGATACAGTGCGCGTACCTGCCAACATGGTAGTAAAACGCACAAGCTACACAGTGGACACAGAATGCAGCAATAGAGTGGCAGATATATGCCATAGGTACAGGATACAAGAGATAAATGGAAAGGAGATGATTATAGATTAGCTAGCTGTGCTAAACTGCTTTTGGATTCATTCAGGCCATTTTGTACAGAGTCAAAAAAGGTTATCCATTTAGGTTCTCTCATATTTAGAATGGGGGCTATATTGCCACCTCTGGGGCCAAGTGTCACATGCTCTAGCGCAATCCATTTAAGACTCTCTGGGGGATGGTTTTTCTTCATACAGTGGTCAACCATAGGTGCTCCAGTCACGTTACACCTAATGCGGCTGCAGTGCTGCAGAAAATGCATTTTCGCTCACTGTTGCGTTTGGCCAACGTAGATTAGATCACACAGACAAATTATGCAATACACCACATCAGTGGTATTGTAATTGGTATGCGACTTCAATTTGATCCGGTGATGTTTGAAATGAAATTCTTTCGTTTGGATGGTGTGTGGGCATGCTTTACAATTCCCACATTTATAGTGACCCAAGATCGGTGGCAGGTTCCATAAAGTGGTTATAGTAGATGGTGGTGGCGTCTCCAAATAGGAGCTAACCACATGGTTACAAATGTTCTTAGCCAAATCTTCTGAGACCATTGTCTAATGTTTGTTAATTGTTCTCTTAATCGCGTGGCTTTTGGTGGAAAAAGTGGTCACACATATTAGGCGTTGTTCCTCATTATTGGTACGCTCAGTTGGTTCCAACAGCGCTTCTCGGGGGTTGAACCATGCTCTCTTTCTGGCCTTCTTTATCAGCCTCTTGGGATATCCATGCTCAATTAGGCGGTCCATCAAGTTCTCAGACTCCTCCATATAGTAAACCTTCTTACTACAATTGCGGCAAATCCTTAGAAATTGGCCTAAGGGCAAGTTATCTCTAAGGCCCCTCGGATGATGACTAGAATATTACAATAATGAGTTTCGCTCAGCCGGTTTCCTAAAGAGGGTTGTGTGGAGTACCTCGTCCTCAGCTGTGATGGAAAGATCCAAAAAATCTATTTTCTTTTTATCCGACTGAATAGTGAATTGAATGTCCCGGGATCTTGAGTTTAGCCAAGTATGGAAGGACAATATTTCGGATTCTGTTCCAGCCCACACCAGCAGGATGTCATCTATATAACGCATCCAAAGTTGTATGTTTGATCTGAACGGGTTGGAGTTATTGAGAATGAAAGTGTTCTCAAAGGTAGACATGAAAATTATTGCCAGGTCCGGGGCGAAGGCTGCCCCCATCGCCACACCCTTAACTTGTAAATAGAAACAATTCTGAAATACAAAGAAATTTCTCATCATAGCAATTTTAAGCAGCAGAATGATGAAAGAGGTCGGGACACGTGCGGGTGCTTCACACTGATCGAGGGCTGATGCTACCACTTCCAATGCTTCTTCTTGGGGGATACTTGTGTATAACGACACAATATCACACGTTGCCAATAGTTGTTCACTGGAATTAAAAGGGCGGCCGTCCATGATATTAATGGTGTGGGTAGTGTCACATAAGTAAGTTTCAGTTTGTTCAGCAAGGGGCTTCAAGAAAAAATCAATATACCGACACAGAGGTTCTAGTATAGAGCCGCAGCCAGATACTATGGGGCGACCCGGCGGCTTCTGCATGTCCTTGTGCACTTTAGGGAGTTTATAGATCGCTGGTAGACGGGGGTTTTGTTTATTTAAGTATTAGCATTCCTGTTCGGATACAAATCCTTGGTCCAGACCCTCTTTGGTTACTCATTGTGTTTCAGCTGCAAGATTTTTGGATGGATCACTGGCCAATTTGTTGTAACTGATCCCATTGTTTAGTTGTTTCATAATCTCCTCTTTATATTTGGTCACATCTTGGATGATGATGGCACCACCTTTATCTGCTAGTTTAACAATGACCTCTCGGTTGTCCTTCAGTGATGCAAGTGCCATCTTCTCATTTTCACTGATGTTGAACTTGGTATATTTCTTCTCATTGAGAATCTTCTTCACATCACGTAACATGATTCTATCATTGCAAGAATTCTTTGTGTCATAGCATAGGTGGGTGGAACAAAAAGTAGATGGTGTTCTTAGTCCGGTTGGGGATGTACTGTTCTGTAAGGGCTTATTTTTGAAAATGTATCGGAGTCTGATCTTTCTGAAAAATCTGTGGAGTTCCATAATAGTCGTAAATTCATTCGGTAAAGCCGTAGGCACATATGATAAACCCCTGCTTAACACCTTGATTTCTTCGTCCTTCATTTCATAGGATGAAATGTTGATCACTGGTGTAGATACCGGCTTCACCACCTGTAATTCTTGCACCGAGTTGACCTCTCCCCATGCTCTTCTGGGGGAAAGCGGACCTGCTTCACACCTCTCCCTCTCGCGTTCTCCCAATCTGGCCCCATGGTCTGTTGGCCACCGCTGTCTCCTCTGTTCCAGTTGTTGTTGCCCCGGCCACGAGGGGGTCTCCATCCTCCCTGTTCTAAAAAAGGATTGTGTTGGTATTGTGGGCGGTATGAGTCTTGGTATCCGTACTGTGCACTAGGGCGTGCTTGTTCAGTTTCCTCACCGGAGCTATATGATGAATCCAAGAATGTGGTAAAATAGCGTCTTTCTCTGGGTCCGCCGCGACCACGGTTCGCGAAACGACCTTGGGGGTCTTGGCGATAATAGTCCTCTTGGAGTTAAGGGTATGTTTTTTTCTTATCGTAAAAACGAAGATCACGTGCCAGTTTCTCTAGTTCCTTTGTATAGTAGCTGTTTCAAAGTCTTGAAGGGTCGCAACCAACTTGGTCAAGGCTTCTTTGGAATTGGTTAGTGTAGTATCTCCTACAATCTCTGCCTTCAAATCCGCAATTTGTTTTGTCAGGACTTGGACTTGCTCCGCCGCCGTCTCCACCCCCAGCACCATCCAGTGCCGGGAGCAGTTGTTGGCGACGAAGCTAAATCCTTCTCTAAACATGGGGATATCCACAAAGATAGCAGGTTCTATCTTGATTTGTAGTCCTATTGGTATAATGTTAGATTATAGGCACTGGGCAAGATAATGGCCATGTAGCCTAGTTCTAATCAATTTTTTCTCAAGGCGCACTAATTGAGTGATTTTACCATTGAGTGTAAAATTGATCACTGGTGTGTTAGGAGATAGAAAGTTATTGACAGGATCATGCAGCAATTGTTGTATATAATCCTTTGTATACGTGAGAATGTCTTTGTCTACCATTCTGTGGTAGCCAGAAAAAAAGATTAGAATGTTTACAAAGAAGGAAAAAAACTCACAAGCAACCGCCTGCTCAAAGTACGTTATGTTTAAACAGGGTTAACCCAAAAATAGTCACTGGGACCTGGGTGGATAATTCTTATAAATAGAGGGGTCCGGACTGGGAAAGAGAAAAAGTTTGAGAAGTTAGAGACAATATATAGCATAAAAAAGAAGAAAAGAAACAAATCTAAAGTACAATGTTTTTATTCACAAGGTACTACACACCTTATTACTGGTTATATGAAATATATTCAGAATTTTTTTTCATTTTTAAGATAAATGTGCCCACAAGTACAAAAAAGAAAAGGAAGGGGAAAAGGGTAGTGATGTGAAGGGATTCGGGAAAAAGATGAAAGGATAATACAAACTTCATTCAGGTGACAAATAAATCCAATTTTTTTTTGTTTGTAATTACAATTTTAAAGTAGTCCCCTAATAAGAGCCCACATTAACCTGCAAAAGTCAACAAAGATGTTTCAAAACCAGGCTTCTATTACAGCCGTACACATCCTGCTAGCGTTAGAAGCGGGTATCTAAGGTGTAGCCAGTCTACATTTCGACCCTGGTTCTTGTAGGGGTAGTTTCCCTTACGGTGCGGGTCTTCGTCAGGATGAAAAGGGACGGGGATTTGGAGTGGGCAAACCTCCTAGGGGCATAGAAAAAACAGGAATAATTTGAGGGGCTGCACGGGAGATCCCTGGCAAGCCATAGCGGGGCAACCCCACTTGGGGAGGGACTATTAAAACTCACATATTAGACAGGATTAAAACATGATGTATCGTAAAACATGGCACATTCGATGAGATACAAGATAACCCCATTGGATTGCAAGGCATGATGAGCACTTAGAGGCCAAGGGAAGGGAGGCGATTGTTTGACAATCCCTCAAAAAGAGAGCAAGAAAGAACTATTAGAGTGAAACCTCTGAACTGATGGTTTACCTCGTGGTTGGAAAAGGTCCTTGTAAATATCCAAAGTGGACTGTGTCTGTCCGTTACTGTAAAGAAACCTGAAAGATTTTATCAGATAAATGATCTACCGGAAAAATACAGGATTGAGGCAGTGCTAAATACAATCAAAGGCTCACCTATCCGTATCTTATATAGGTAAAGATACGTGAAGAAAGACTTGACTATGCGTAAAAACCGGCAGCAAAGGCTGGCGTCACAGTGCGGAGACGTTCTCTGAAAAAACAGAGGGCTCTAGATCAAATATGCTTATGGCGTTAAAACAAGTGAAAACCCATGTCCACATTGGAACACGGGAGTGCTGGCGGACATACACACTCACCCATTATATGTAAATCCGTGCCAATGAACACCGCATTGATCAGTATGCTGATCGTGAAAGGCGGGTCTGAGTGTTTGATTGATTCAGATGCTCCGTCCATTACCACCCCCTTTTGTACCGCTTTTGGCCGCCATAAGTGTGGCAGGGTATGCTCAGACGTGAGTCCCTTGCTCACTTTGCCACTGGATTCAAGCAAGCCGGGCTGAAGATGGCTGTAATGCCAGAAACCGGTCCTCGGAAGCTTGTTTCCGGTCCAGGGAAGACATGGCTTGGCAGTTCGGGCTGGACTGTTCCAATGAGGCACAGGGTCAGACTGATTTGCAGATAGCCATGTCTGAACTGGGGTGGCAGAGTGGACTAAAGAACGGTGATGGATTAAACCCAGATCTTTTGACTGGGTGTGAGTGTTTGATTGATTCAGATGCTCCGTCCATCACCACCCCCTTTTGTACCGATCGTGAAAGGCGGCAGCAAGGGCTCAAGTCTCAACTGGGGGGCCGTGGCTGAGGACCGGTATCTGGGGAGATAGAGTAGAACTCATTTACTAATGAGCGCTACACACGTGAAAAAAGGCCAAAACTCCAAAACAGCACGAGTGCCGAGTGGGGTAGAACTCACCTATTTCGCGTGATTCTATGCCAAAGAATACAGGAAAAATCCGTGTAGAGGCTCGGTAGCAGGGCAGCAAATGCACCGAACGGCCCGCGAGGATCCCGTAACTAAGAGACGTTGTTTTGGGCGTGGCCAAACACTGCAACAGAAGGGGAGGAAAGACTTGATGGGCATAGATAGTTAAAAAGACTCTGTTTGTGCAGAAAAATGACTGCCCTGATACTTCAAAAGAGTTTCTACAATTATCAGTGAGCCCCAAGTAGCATGACTAAATCGCAACCATTGCTGCTAAAGTATAGTCAAATCCTGGTAGAGATTGATCTTGCCGGTCCAGCAAGCATGCCATGGTATACACCATGATGATGTGAGTGTGCACGCTTTTCCATAGTAGTAACGATTACTGAGAGTCCCCAATTCTAAAATACGATCACACCCAATTTATACAGATATCCATTAGATGATATATATTTAAAACAGCTGCCATTCACAGTAATTCGTGTCATGAACGCACAGTGCACCTACCACACAGGGTAGTGAAACCGCGCTGATAGGTCCAAAAATTGGATACAATTAATGCACACAGTAATTCGTGTCATAATCACACAATACACCTACCACAAAGGGTAGTGAAACTGCGCTGATAGGTCCAAAAAATGTAATGCGCATAGAGTTGCAGTAGTTAAAAGACACATTGTATCACATTTATTATTGGGGTCAAAATCCTGTATGTGAACCAACCTAGCAAGGTAGTGTAACAAAGGACCCTAACTCGTGCATATGTCACATTCAAAGTGGTGGTTATGAAGGCATATCTTGATACAGTGCGCGTACCTGTCAACATGGTAGTAAAACGCACAAGCTACATAGTGGACACAGAATGCAGCAATAGAGTGGCAGATATATGCCATAGATACAGGATACAAGAGATAAATGGAAAGGAGATGATTATAGATTAGCTAGCTGTGCTAAACTGCTTTTGGATTCATTCAGGCCATTTTGTACAGAGTCAAAAAAGGTTATCCATTTAGGTTCTCTCATATTTAGAATGGGGGCTATATTGCCACCTCTGGGGCCAAGTGTCACATGCTCTAGCGCAATCCATTTAAGACTCTCTGGGGGATGGTTTTCCTTCATACAGTGGTCAACCATAGGTGCTCCAGTCACGTTACACCTAATGCGGCTGCAGTGCTGCAGAAAATGCATTTTCGCTCACTGTTGCGTTTGGCCAACGTAGATTAGATCACACAGACAAATTATGCAATACACCACATCAGTGGTATTGTAATTGGTATGCGACTTCAATTTGATCCGGTGATGTTTGAAATGAAATTCTTTCATTTGGATGGTGTGTGGGCATGCTTTACAATTCCCACATTTATAGTGACCCAAGATCGGTGGCAGGTTCCATAAAGTGGTTATAGTAGATGGTAGTGGCGTCTTCAAATAGGAGCTGACCACATGGTTACGAATGTTCTTAGCCAAATCTTCTGAGACCATTGTCTAATGTTTGTTAATTGTTCTCTTAATCGCGTTGCTTTTGGTGGAAAAAGTGGTCACACATATTAGGCGTTGTTCCTCATTATTGGTACGCTCAGTTGGTTCCAACAGCGCTTCTCGGGGGTTGAACCATGCTCTCTTTCTGGCCTTCTTTATCAGCCGCTTGGGATATCCATGCTCAATTAGGCGGTCCAACAAGTTCTCAGACTCCTCCATATAGTCAACCTTCTTACTACAATTGCGGCAAATCCTTAGAAATTGGCCGAAGGGCAAGTTATCTCTAAGGCCCCTCGGATGATGACTAGAATATTACAATAATGAGTTTCGCTCAGCCGGTTTCCTAAAGAGGGTTGTGTGGAGTACCTCGTCCTCAGCTGTGATGGAAAGATCCAAAAAATCTATTTTCTTTTTATCCGACTGAATAGTGAATTGAATGTCCCGGGATCTTGAGTTTAGCCAAGTATGGAAGGACAATATTTCGGATTCTGTTCCAGCCCACACCAGCAGGATGTCATCTATATAACGCATCCAAAGTTGTATGTTTGATCTGAACGGGTTGGAGTTATTGAGAATGAAAGTGTTCTCAAAGGTAGACATGAAAATTATTGCCAGGTCCGGGGCGAAGGCTGCCCCCATCGCCACACCCTTAACTTGTAAATAGAAACAATTCTGAAATACAAAGAAATTTCTCATCATAGCAATTTTAAGCAGCAGAATGATGAAAGAGGTCGGGACACGTGCGGGTGCTTCACACTGAACCAGGGCTGATGCTACCACTTCCAATGCTTCTTCTTGGGGGATACTTGTGTATAACGACACAATATGCACAACACACGATAGTAAGGGGTCAAAACAAAAATTCTAACTGAATTGGATCTCTACAACACCTGAACGGAACTAGAAGACAGACAGGAAAAACAGGAAAGAAATAAAGGAGTGTCAATTAAATAACACCTAGGGTCTCCTGTCACTAAGGGAGAATTCCCATCAGTCACCACTCGGATCCGCCCTTCATCATCTGGGATCCTGCACCCTCTGAGCCACAGATGTATAGACCCACAGTGGATTGGCAGATGTCTAAATGCCTAATCCTACATGTGGCGGACCAACAAGAGGGAGAACATAGGTATTTTGGTGGTGACTTGAAGCAGTGCTATAAGTGCAAAAAACGTGAAGTGCACAGTGAATAGTGAAAAACTGGTTATAAAATTAGGTAAAGAAGCAAAGAGGAAATTTATTAGAGTTCGCTTCTTCCCTAAATATTAAAAGAAAGGAGTGCATGGTGGTTTGAACAAATATCCACCGTTGGAAAATAGGGTCGACATGTTTCTGCAGACTTATCAGATCAAACAATATCCAGCTGCTTCTTCAGGACCAAATTACGCTACTGCTTGTGCAAAGAATGAGTGGGAAAACAAAAAAGTAAATGGATATCACCTGTAAAGTAGCGATACCATCTTTCTCCTGACTGATAGTATTCATATGCCAAAAGCAGGTCCATTCAGAAAACGTATATGTAGAGAAAGAAAACAGAAGAAAAATCAACATTTCTAAGTGCAGATCACAATGTAAGTGCACAAAACCAGAAAACCTTTTATCGTAATCAGTGCTTGTCAGATGTGGTCGCCTATATGTGCGTCTAACACATCCCTATTTACAACACCAAATTTGTAATTGCTCACTTACCTAACTGGCAGGAGAGAAAGACCCACCTCACCTGGCTACAGCGCAGGTAAAGCGAGGCACCGCTCTAAAGTAGCGAAAAGACATAAGTAAAATGAAAGGGAACCATTAGGACATCAAAGTCATCACGCTATTCAAGCAGAAGACCTCACACACAAATCATGTATTTTAAAACCAAGTGTGTATCGTGCTTTTATTCTGACCATAATAAATCTTAATCAGGCCATTGAGAGCCCCACTCATGAACAATTGTCGATGGTATGGAACTGGTTTACAGGGGAGCACAAAACGGGTTCTAAGTTGCACAAATGAAAGAGCCTGCACGTTATGCAGATTACACTGGTGCAAGAAACACACAGTAAATGAAACGTACACTGCGCATAGAAGTAACATGGCATGAAACTCAAAACTGCCTCCACAGCCTTTTCTCAGAGAAGCGGAGAGCAAAGAGCCGCAAGCGTGCAAAAACTATGAGTAATCACGCCTGTCTTAAGGTTGTTTCTCAAAGGAAGGAGCAAAGACTGCCCTTCGAGTTATAACGGAGACCCGTCATGGATTGTGACCTCGGGGCTTAAAGAATAAACATCCCAGACACTGCCCTCATATTGAAGAACAGACGTGGTCTCAGCCTACCTGACCGTCGGTACCCCGGGCGTCCCTCTGGGCTGACGTGGGAGGTACAGACGCGGTGTTCAGCTTGTTGATTTAATCCGGAAGGAATGAGACAGCGCCGCATGTCGATGACGTCAGTCATGACGTCAGTCTGTGTGCGCACTGCTAGGCATTATGGGGATTGAAGTCTTATTCCCAATTACGCTATTAAAAGACTGACCGAATGTATTTATATAATAACGGTCGCCCTGCTGGCATACAGTACAATAAGAAGTTAGCAATCATACTGCGCTAAGTTAGAAAAAATGGAAAAGGAATGTCCAAAGTACATATATATCAATTCACAGAATGTAGACAGAATTATGCATACAGCGCTCAGTTGGAAGACATGTGATTAAAATAAGAACCCCAGCAGTTAGCTAAGCGAGTGTCTTAAAATAATAATGATGGTAGCGCTAATGATGTGCATTAAAAAGGTGTGCTGGTGAACATAAACCACTATTTGGGGAAATTGACCAAAGAGTGTCCAATACACAAAAGCATCAATCCACCAGGTGGCAAAGGAATGTTGCGTATGGCGATCAGTTGAAAGGGGGATACTTGTGTATAACGACACAATATCACACGTTGCCAATAGTTGTTCACTGGAATTAAAAGGGCGGCCGTCCATGATATTAATGGTGTGGGTAGTGTCACATAAGTAAGTTTCAGTTTGTTCAGCAAGGGGCTTCAAGAAAAAATCAATATACCGACACAGAGGTTCTAGTATAGAGCCGCAGCCAGATACTATGGGGCGACCCGGCGGCTTCTGCATATCCTTGTGCACTTTAGGGAGTTTATAGATCGCTGGTAGACGGGTGTTTTGTTTATTTAAGTATTAGCATTCCTGTTCGGATACAAATCCTTGGTCCAGACCCTCTTTGGTTACTCATTGTGTTTCAGCTGCAAGATTTTTGGATGGATCACTGGCCAATTTTTTGTAACTGATCCCATTGTTTAGTTGTTTCATAATCTCCTCTTTATATTTGGTCACATCTTGGATGATGATGGCACCACCTTTATCTGCTGGTTTAACAATGACCTCTCTGTTGTCCTTCAGTGATGCAAGTGCCATCTTCTCATTTTTACTGATGTTGAACTTGGTATATTTCTTCTCATTGAGAATCTTCTTCACATCACGTAACATGATGCTATCATTGCAAGAATTCTTTGTGTCATAGCATAGGTGGGTGGAACAAAAAGTAGATGGTGTTCTTAGTCCGGTAGTGGATGTAATGTTCTGTAAGGGCTTATTTTTGAAAATGTATCGGAGTCTGATCTTTCTGAAAAATCTGTGAATAATAATAGTCGTAAATTCATTCGGTAAAGCCGTAGGCACATATGATAAACCCCTGCTTAACACCTTGATTTCTTCGTCCTTCATTTCATAGGATGAAATGTTGATCACTGGTGTAGATACCGGCTTCACCACCTGTAATTCTTGCACCGAGTTGACCTCTCCCCATGCTCTTCTGGGGGAAAGCGGACCTGCTTCACACCTCTCCCTCTCGCGTTCTCCCAATCTGGCCCCATGGTCTGTTGGCCACCGCTGTCTCCTCTGTTCCAGTTGTTGTTGCCCCGGCCACGAGGGGGTCTCCCTCCTCCCTGTTCTAAAAAAGGATTGTGTTGGTATTGTGGGCGGTGTGAGTCTTGGTATCCGTACTGTGCACTAGGGCGTGCTTGTTCAGTTTCCTCACCGGAGCTATATGATGAATCCGAGAATGTGGTAAAATAGCGTCTTTCTCTGGGTCCGCCGCGACCACGGTTCGCGAACCGACCTTGGGGGTCTTGGCGATAATAGTCCTCTTGGAGTTAAGGGTATGTTTTTTTCTTATCGTAAAAACGAAGATCACGTGCCAGTTTCTCTAGTTCCTTTGTATAGTAGCTGTTTCAAAGTCTTGAAGGGTCGCAACCAACTTGGTCAAGGCTTCTTTGGAATTGGTTAGTGTAGTATCTCCTACAATCTCTGCCTTCAAATCCGCAATTTGTTTTGTCAGGACTTGGACTTGCTCCGCCGCCGTCTCCACCCCCAGCACCATCCAGTGCCGGGAGCAGTTGTTGGCGACGAAGCTAAATCCTTCTCTAAACATGGGGATATCCACAAAGATAGCAGGTTCTATCTTGATTTGTAGTCCTATTGGTATAATGTTAGATTGTAGGCACTGGGCAAGAAAATGGCCATGTAGCCTAGTTCTAATCAATTTTTTCTCAAGGCGCACTAATTGAGTGATTTTATCATTGAGTGTAAAATTGATCACTGGTGTGTTAGGAGATAGAAAGTTATTGACAGGATCATGCAGCAATTGTTGTATATAATCCTTTGTATACGTGAGAATGTCTTTGTCTACCATTCTGTGGTAGCCAGAAAAAAAGATTAGAATGTTTACAAAGAAGGAAAAAAACTCACAAGCAACCGCCTGCTCGAAGTACGTTATGTTTAAACAGGGTTAACCCAAAAATAGTCACTGGGACCTGGGTGGATAATTGTTATAAATAGAGGGGTCCGGACTGGGAAAGAGAAAAAGTTTGAAAAGTTAGAGACAATATATAGCATAAAAAAGAAGAAAAGAAACAAATCTAAAGTACAATGTTTTTATTCACAAGGTACTACACACCTTATTACTGGTTATATGAAATATATTCAGAATTTTTTTTCATTTTTAAGATAAATGTGCCCACAAGTACAAAAAAGAAAAGGAAGGGGAAAAGGGTAGTGATGTGGAGGGGTTCGGGAAAAAGATGAAAGGATAATACCAACTTCATTCAGGTGACAAATAAATCCAATTTTTTTTGTTTGTAAATACAATTTTAAAGTAGTCCCCTAATAAGGGCCCACATTGACCTGCAATAGTCAACAAAATTTTTCAAAAACAGGCTTCTATTACAGCTGTACAAATCCTGCTAGCGGTAGAAGCTGGCATCTAAGGTGTAGCCAGTCTACGTTTCGACCCTGGTTCTTGTAGGGGTAGTTTCCCGTCTTCATCAGGACAAAAAGGGACGGGGATTTGGAGTGGGCAAACCTCCTAGGGGAATAGAAAAAACAGGAATAATTTGAGGGTCTGCACGGGAGATCCCTGGCAAGCCATAGCGGGGCAACCCCACTTGGGGAGGGACAATTAAAACTCACATATTAGACAGAGGATTAAAACATGATGTATCGTAAAACATGGCACATTCGATGAGATACAAGATAACCCCATTGAATTGCAAGGCATGATGAGCACTTAGAGGCCAAGGGAAGGGAGGCGATTGTTTTACAAGCCCTCAAAAAGAGGCCAGGAAGAACTATTAGGGTGAAACGTCTGAACTGATTGTTTACCTCATGGTTGGAAAAGGTCCTTGTAAATATCCAAAGTGGACCGTGTCTGTCCGTTACTGTAAAGAAATCCAAAAGATTTTATCAGATAAATGATCTACCGGAAAAATACAGGATTGAGGCAGTGCTAAATACAATCAAAGGCTCACCTATCCGTATCTTATATAGGTAAAGACACGTGAAGAAAGACTTGACTATGCGTAAAAACCGGCAGCAAAGGCTGGCGTCACAGTGCGGATTCGTTATCTGAAAAAACAGAGGGCTCTAGATCAAATATGAAGTGAAAACCCATGTCCACATCGGAACACGGGAGTGCTGGTGGACATACACACTCACCCATTATATGTAAATCCGTGCCAATGAATACCGCATTGATCAGTATGCGGATCGTGACAGGCGGCAGCAAGGGCTCGCGTCTCAACTGGGGGACCGTGGCTGAGGACCGGTATCTGGGGAGATGGAGTAGAACTCATTTACTAATGAGTGCTACACACGTGAAAAAATGTCAAAACTCCAAAACAGCACGAGTGCCGAATGGTGTAGAACTCACCTATTTCGCGTGATTCTATGCCAAAGAATACAGAAAAAATCTGTGTAGTGGCTCGGTAGCAGGGCAGCAAATGCACCGAACTAAGAGACGTTGTCAGGGGCATGGCCAAACACCGCAACAGAAGGGGAGGAAAGACTCGATGGGCATAGATGGCTAAAAGGACTCTGTTCGTGCAGAAAAAAGACTGCCCTGAGACTTCAAAAGAGTTTCTACAATTATCAGTGAGCCCCAAGTAGCATGACTAAATCACAACCATTGCTGCTAAATTATAGTCAAATCCTGGTAGAGATTGATCTTGCCGGTCCAGCAAGCATGCCATGGTATACACCACGATGATGTGAGTGCACACGCTTTTCCATAGTAGTAACGATTACTGAGAGTCCCCAATTCTAAAATACGATCACACCCAATTTATACAGATATCCATTAGATTATATATATTTAAAACAGCTGCCATTCACAGTAATTCGTGTCATGAACGCACAGTGCACCTACCACACAGGGTAGTGAAACCGCGCTGATAGGTCCAAAAATTGGATACAATTAATGCGCACAGTAATTTGTGTCATAATCACACAATACACCTACCACACAGGGTAGTGAAACTGCGCTGATAGGTCCAAAAAATGTAATGCGCATAGAGTTGCAATAGTTAAAAGACACATTGTATCACATTTATTATTGGGGTCAAAATCCTGTATGTGCACCAACCTAGCAAGGTAGTGTAACAAAGGACCCTAACTCGCGCATATGTCACATTCCAAGTGGTGGTTATGAAGGCATATCTTGATACAGTGCGCGTACCTGCCAACATGGTAGTAAAACGCACGAGCTACTCAGTGGACACAGAATGCAGCAATAGAGTGGCAGATAGATGCCATAGATACAGGACACAAGAGATAAATGGAGAAGAGCTGATTATAGATTAGCTAGCTGTGCGAAACTGCTTTCGGATTCATTCAGGCCATTTTGTACAGAGTCAAAAAAGGTTATCCATTTAAGTTCTCTCATATTTAGAATGGGGGCTATATTGCCACCTCTGGGGCCAAGTGTCACATGCTCTAGCGCAATCCATTTAAGACTCTCCGGGGGATGGTTTTCCTTCATACAGTGGTCAACCATAGGTGCTCCAGTCACGTTACACCTAATGCGGTTGCAGTGCTGCAGAAAACGCATTTTCGCTCGCTGTTGCGTTTGGCCAACGTAGATTAGAACACACGGACAAATTATGCAATACACCACATCAGTCGTATTGCAATTGGTATGCGACTTCAATTTGATCCGTGGATGTTTGAAATGAAATTCTTTCATTTGTATGGTGTGTGGGCATGCTTTACAATTCCCACATTTATAGTGACCCAAGATCGGTGGCAGGTTCCATAAAGTGGTTATAGTAGATGGTTGTGATTTGTTAGATTTGTTTCTTTTCTTCTTTTTTATGCTATATATTGTCTCTAACTTCTCAAACTTTTTTCTCTTTCCCAGTCCGGGACCCCTCTATTCATAACAATTATCCACCCAGATCCCAGTGACTATTTTTGGGTTAACCCTGTTTAAACATAATGCAGGATATGGAGCAAGGCACAAGAGTTAGCTGTGATTCACGTCAATCAACTGGTGTAACGGAAGTGTTTACATTAGCAACACCACTACGCTGCTACGTCATCAGTGCAATATTCCTGCAATCATGGGAATAGAAAGTTGACATAAAGTTACCAAGAAGGCTTGCACAGCTGTGTTCTCCACCGGCACTGAGGTAGCGACCAGACAGTAACATTACATACTGGCACAGGGGGCAATGCATCCATACGAATAGACTCACTAGACAGTTGTCAGAACATGTGGGACATACAGTGGTCCACACCTTGACAACATGTCAATAGGTAAACCAAACTGTACTGGGCCAGAACATAAATGTGATGAGCCAAACACATCCTGCTGTACACAGTGAGGTTTCAAATCCACACAGAGCCTGTGGTAGTGATGTCACACACAATGTAAACCGGTAACATCCGCAATGTGTCTGGACCATGGTTTACACACATAGATGTATTCACCAGAATCATCAATCAACAACAGATGAGTGACAAGAAGGGTGACTGTTCAGTCATGGGACTGTTGCAACAGGCATCTTGATCCATGTTAATTACACATGTATGTATGCTTCAACAACAGGCACAGAAACAGTTCCCACACATTCACAAAGCATACCAACCCAAAAAAACATGTTTAGATAACTTACCCAAACTGATATTTCCACATGTCTGTGCATGGAACGCTGATTCGACACACGTTGCAATCATCAGGATCAATAGCAGGAGTACCAAGATGACACGAACAGACAACAGGCAGAGCCACCTGTGAACGACAGGCACACAAGGGGACACATTTATAAGATTTGCATACAGACATCGACATGTGAAAATACATCACAATGTAGTACACATGTACATTAAAAATTCACTCATTGCACATATGCCTGTGTCATGACATCATCATTTGCGTGAGACATCACAACAAACATCAAAGTGTTTTCACATACCGTCAGCTGGACTCACAGTATGCAACACATGCCACTCCATGCCACCAGTTTGCACACGACTACGCAGTCACTCACCATTAAGAGAAGAAGTTGCGTATGAGCTGACTCCAGATATCATCCTCCTCCTCCTCATCACTTTCATCGTGCCCAAGCCCTTCATCCTCAATGGGTGGATGTTCCAGCTCATCAGGATCCAGGATGAGTGGCACGGCCTTCTCAATTGCCATGTTGTGCAGCATACAGCACACAATGAAGATGTTACACACCTTGACCGGGGCATATGGGAGGGATCCGCCGGTCTTATCAAGGCACCAGAAGCGGCTCTTCAGGAGTCCAAACGTTCGGTCAATCACGCGCCTGGTCTGCCCATGTGCATTGTTGTACCAGTGGTCTGCAGCTGTCCTTGGGTTGCAGAGCGGTGTCATGAGCCACGGCATGTTGGGATATCCTGCGTCTCCTACAAATATAGAGCGTGGTGAAATTGGGCGAAAGCAATTTCGTCACAGCAAACAACAAATTATACATACAGGACAAACAGAGAATACCCACCAACAAGACGTGCCCGAATGTTGCGCAGCTGCAGCATCATCTGTGGTACCCTGCTACGCATCATGATGAATGCACCATGGCACGATCCTGGAAAACGTGTACAAACATGGGATATCAGCATGTTAGCAAGTCACACAAGGGCATTTATTGAGTGGTAATGCTTCCTATTGCGGTAGACTTGCTCCTGAGCCTGTGGTGACACCAAAGCCACATATGAGGACAGCTGCTCCTTCTAATACATCTCCGGCAAATGCCTTTCCCAGATTTATGGCCCTTACAACTGATCAAATAAAAACCATTGTTTCTACAATTAAAACAGGATCCGCACTAGACCCTTGTCCTTTTTCTGTCCTTCCACCAGTGATGGATTCCATTATTCCAGTCATTACCCAAGTATGCAACTCCATACTGGGCTCCGGGATTTACCCGAATTCTTTAAAAAACACTTTGCTGAAACCTTTATTAAAGAAACCGAGCCTGGATAAAGATGAATTAAAGAATTACAGGCCCATAGCGAATCTCCCTTTTTTAGCCAAAGTGGTGGAAAAGGCCATGAACTTACAATTGTCGGAGCATATTGAGAAACACCGACTGCTGGACGACACACAATTCGGTTTTCGAAAGTATCATGGAACCGAAACAGCTTTAATCAAAGCCGCAGACTACGTCAGAGCAATCCGAGACCAAGGCGGGACAGCAGTTTTGGTAATGCTCGATCTATCAGCAGCTTTCGACACGGTCGACCACAAGATCTTGGTCGACCGTGTCGGAAGATGGGCATTTGCCACACTGCAAGAGATCTGCTCGCATCTTTTCTGGCAGACAGAACACAGGCTGTCACCCTGGGGCCTTACCAATCTGCTAAGCTCTCGTTGCCGTGTGGGGTACCTCAAGGCTCATCCCTCAGTCCGACACTATTTAATATCTATGTGTCGGACCTTGCCAATGTTATCAAAGCACATGGGATGAGCCTTACCTCCTACGCCGACGATACACAACTGGTATTGGCCATCAAGGGCGACGGGGACGAGGTTGCAAAACGCTTCCAAATTGGAATGCAAGAAATCGGAGAGTGGATGGCAACCAGTTGCCTTAAACTTAACTCGGAAAAAACTGAGGTAGTTATTTTCGGAACCCTCTCACCAGGTTGGTCAGCATCCTGGTGGCCGCCAGCCTTTGGAGCACTCCCAAGCCCGGCATCTAAGGTCAGGAACCTGGGAGTTACGTTTGATGAGGGCCTCAACTTTGCGGAACATGCAAATAAAGTAGCAACCACTGCCCATCATAAATTAAGAATGATCAGGAAAATCAGCCCGTTTCTGCCAGAGGCAGCTATTAAAACACTGGTCAGCTCTTTAGTTCTAGCGTCCCTCGATTACTGTAACCGTCTATTCCTAAATGCTCAGGTTAGGGTCACGAAGAAGCTACAGACGATACAGAATGCCGCCGCACGTCTGCTCTCTGGATCACCCAAATTCTCAGCCATTTCAGATACCATTAAACAATACCATTGGTTGACAATCCGGAAAAGGATTAAGTTTAAATCACTCTGTATAGTGTACAAGGCACTTAACGATCAAGGACCACATTTTCTCAAGGACCAGCTGACACCCTATAACCCTCCCAGACAGCTTCGCTCCACCACACTTAACCAGCTAGTGATACCACGTTCGAAAACAGTGTCTTGGCGTGACCGCCGCTTCTTAGTTGCGGCACCCAAACTATGGAATACTGTGCCACAACACATCAGGCTAAACCCTTCACTCTTTAAGTTTCGCAAGAGACTGAAGACATGGCTTTTTACTCAGTAACACCTATTAAACATCCTGGAGCAATTAACATTGAGCTGAAGTTATGCGAATTGTCTAGCGCCGAGACGCCTGCGGGTATTCGTTCGCGCTTTATAAGTAGCAAAAATAAATAAATAAATAAATAAATAAATAAATAAAAAATATGTACCATCAATGGAGCCAATGACATGTGGCATCCCTCCCAGGGGATAGATTTCACCCTTGACATCTCTCAAGTCTTCAGGATTTGGAAATTCTATGAATTCATCAATGTGCTCTAACATGGCAGCTAAGACATCATGTAGGACATGGCTGAACATGGTTTGGGACACACCCCCCACATCTGAAATGGTAAATTGAAACGTATCGGTGGGAATAAAATATAGCGCTGCCATCACCTTTAGCTTTGGTGTTAGAGCAGTTGGATACCTGTGTCACGGTTGGAGATGTGGTTCCAGCCTGTCTGTCAAGTCCTGAATCAACTCTCGAGTAAATCTTTAACAATGGATGCAATCACGTTCCCTCATGCTCTCCAAGTCAGGAAAAGGCCTTGGTAGAGGCAGTGCTCTGCAGGACATATTTTGGAAGAATGCAGAACAACTGTCATCCAAATGTTATGTTATGTTATGTTAATAACTTTTATTGGGCGCACAGCTGCCCCAGCGAAGGGGCGTCCTGGCGCCTGATCAAGTACCACAACACAACAAGTCGATGCTGAGAAAAAGGAGAATCAGTCAGCAGAGGCAAACAGGTGGGTTTTTATAGCACGTCTAAAAAGAGTCAGGCTATTTAGGGCACGAATATGGACAGGAAGGGAATTCCATAGTCCAGCTGCCAAGACACAAAAGGAGCGACCTCCCATCCTGCTCAGTCTGAACCTAGGTTTGATTGCCAGAAAAAGAGATTCCGACCTGAGAGACCGCGTAGGGACATAGAAAGAGACAAGGCCCACAAGGGCAGGAGGCGAACAAAGTTTCAGAATCTTAAATGTCAGACACAGAGCCTTAAATTTGAGTCTCTGTCTGACTGGCAGCCAATGAAGGGATGTCAGGACTGCAGAGACAGAACAACGTCTCGGGAGACCAACAATGGCCCGCGCAGCGGCATTTTGCACCCTCTGTAGCCTAGTAGCCTCAGCCTGATTTACTCCAAGCAGCAGAGCACTCCCGTAGTCCAGCCGAGAGAGGATGGAGGCCTGGACCACCAGTTGCCGAGTAGGAGGGTCGAAGAATTTGAGGACTGGACGGAGTCCTCGCAGAATACCATAACAGGTGGCTGCGGTCTTCTTAGTATGGCTGGTAAAAGAGAGGTTAGAATCCAGCCAGATCCCCAAGTTCTTAACTTCGGCCGCTGGAACGGGGGATACCCCCAGCTCTGGAGGCCACCACTGATCTCCCCAAAGTTCTGCATGCTTCCCTAGGATCAGGACCTCGGTTTTCTTGGCATTTAGCTGTAAGCAATTACTACTCATCCAGTTTGCCACAGCTATTAGTCCTGTACGAAATCTGGGCGCCGTCACCTCAGGGTCCCCACTGAGTGTCACCGCCAGCTGCGTGTCGTCGGCATACGATGTCATGGTTAAGCCACATTGTCTGACGACAGCAGCCAGCGGTTTCACATACAGGTTGAACAAAGTGGGGCTCAACGCAGAGCCCTGAGGGACTCCCAGTCCCAAAGGATGGAAAGAGGACTGACCAGGTGGAATAGCCACTTTGAAAAACCGGTCCGAGAGGAAGGAGCGGAACCATTGAAGAGCCTTCCCCTCAATACCCACTTCCTCTAAGCGCCGCAACAGAATGTCATGAGACACTGTGTCGAACGCGGCGCTCAGATCTAACAAGAGGAGCGCCGCTGTCTGCCCCGCATCCAGCACTGAACGCAAATGCTCGGTCATAAAGAGCAGAGCAGTTTCAGTGCTGTGTTGTGCGCGAAAACCATTCTGACTCTCGTCAAGAATATTATTACGAGAGAGATGGGCAGACAGGATGGAGTTCACGTGTGCCTCAGTAACCTTGGCGGTCCAGGGCAGGAGAGAGATGGGCCGATAATTCTCAGGGAGCAGGGGGTCAAGATTGGGCTTCTTCAAGATGGGGCTGACCACTGCCTGCTTCCAGGGGGAAGGAACCACACCCTCGCTAAGCGAAAGATTAATCAAGTCCAATATGGGCTCGCGGCAGAGGGGCGGGAGAAGAGCAATAAGCTCCGGCTTCAGCGGATCTAGAGGAGAGCCAGATTTAATTTTGAGGCTCAGAGTATCAAAAACCTCAACCGACATGACAGGCAAGGAGGATAGAGGTTCGGAAACTGAGACCTTCACATCACTAGGTTCATCCCTGAGTACAGATGGTATAAATCCTCGATAGATTGCCTGCACCTTCTCCACGAAAAAGGATGCCAAACTTTCGCAGTGAGAGTCCGTGCAGATTTCCACCGAGGTTGCCCGTTTCCCCATCAAATCTGTAAGCACCTTAATACTATTCCAATGTACATAGCACATGCAACACTGCTACTACACATCAAGGTACTATGGGGTCTGGTGTCAGCAATACATCCTGGACACATATGCCAGCTTCATGGCACTTCAAAAATGAATCAAGATATATATGTAGTCTTTTTAAAAACACATTACATGCACACAGAAACAACTGCTGGGCTGCTCTGAGTGAGCACAGCAAGATATCACTGGAGTGACGCACATCACCAGACCTGCATTAGAAGGTTGTCATCCCATACAGACAGCTGACTGCAAAGCACAGACCCAGGTCCCGTGGAATGTCTGGTGTACATATCATCCAACTTGCTAATGAGGATGTGTATGTGACAACCCACCACCACAGGAATTGTCACGATGCACACATGCATGCATGGTTATCAATGATGTATGATGCAATCAGACCCAAAAGCCATTGATAAGGCACACGTGCCATGGTGTGCGTACATGCAAAATCATTTCAGTCACAACACAGACACATTATAGATGCACCAAAAACACATACATTTTACGGAACCCAAACAGTAAATTGAATCTGTAAAATTACACACATAACATTATTACTTAGGGACATGATGAATGAATGTCAAATTGACAAGTGAAAAAGTGCCACGGTCTCTGGCATCATGACACAGGTTCCGGAAGTGATGACTGTGCCAGCCCAGTAACATGTGCATGATGATACGAAGGCTACAGAAATGTGATGTGTACCTCATAGTGCCCCATCACACATCACATGTGTCAACACATGAATTGTGCAACATGAACTGATAGGTAATGTATGTATACTTGTAAAGCGCACTGTTACCTTGTTACATGGTGTCCTGGCGCTGTATACCGCTGGGGAACCCGTCCTGGTTTTCCCTGTGAGAGGGCACCCCAAGGTGAAGCCACGCATCACCTGCGTTGCTAGGGCCGTTGTGGAGATTAAGCAAGCTATTGCCTAGAGTTGCAGAGTGGGACCCATGGTTAGCGTAGGCACCTAAGCGAGAATTATCGAGTCCGCGGACATTGACCCAAGACCCTGCCGCGTCGGGAATGAACCCTGGTCCCGGGCCGACCTCTGCTTCAGGGTCTGCCGCTTCTAACCAGTGAGCCACACTACTCCACTGATATCCTCTGCTATATCAGTGCCTGGCACACCTAGGGCATGCTCATGTAAGTATGCTATTAAACAAACATGATAGACATTCTAGCGTTAACCAAACTGCTACATCCCTGCCATTTGTGCTCCTCATATCACTATTGTAATGGTGGCATACGCGATTAAAGCGTACTCCTACATTACGTGCGTGTGTGCGGAACGTTCCACTATTTGAATCGGGCCATACGCAATTGAAGCATACACCTACATTACGTGCGTGTGTGCGGGACGTTCCACTATTGAAATCGGGCCATTCATGATTGAAGCGTACACCTACATTACGTGCGTGTGTGCGGGACTTTCCACTATTGAAATCGGGCCATACGCGATTGAAGCATACACCTACCTTATGTGCGTGTGTGCGGGACGTTCCACTATTGAAATCGGGCCATACGCGATTGTAGCGTACACCTACATTACGTGCGTGTGTGTGGGACGTTCCACTATTGAAATCGGGCCATACACGATTGAAGTGTACACCTACCTTACGTGCGTGTGTGCGGGACATTCCACTATTGAAATCGGGCATTACGCGATTGAACCGTACACCTACATTACGTGCATGTGTGCGGGACGTTCTACTATTGAAATCGGGCCATATGCAATTGAAGCGTACACCTACATTACGTGTGTGTGTGCGGGACGTTCCACTATTGAAATTGGGCCATACGCAATTGAAGCGTACACCTACATTACGTGCGTGTGTGCGGGACATTTCACTATTGGAATCGGGCCATACACGATTGAACCGTACACCCATATTACGTGCGTATGTGCGCCTCGTTTCACTATTTAAAAAGTGGCATACGCGACGTGAAACGCACCGTACTTGTGCGTGGATCACAAAAAATACATAGGGGACACCTAGGCTATGAGTAGTAGTACCAGAATGTAGGCTGATTGTCATGGATACTGAGATTTGAGTGTGTGCTACAGGTGTCCTGCAAAAGTCAGTTGGGCAAAACTATACAATGTTGTTGTGGAGCTGAAGCTTACATTTTGAACCATGCAAATGTGTGTCAGGGCCTAATGTTGGAAGTGATTGGATGAAACATAGGATGCTAAGTAATGTGGCCTATCACACTGTACTCCTTATACTGAAAGCCCCTCAGCAGCACTGATTTAAGGCGGCATGTGGCTGTGAGAGGGCACTTGCCTGCACAACATTGGAGTGGTCAACACTGCTGCTGTCTCTGCATTTCCTGGACTCTTATTTTGCTGACCATGGAGAGGGCACCTGCATTCAGTGAGGAGGAGAACCAGGCCCTGCTGGATGCCCTCCTACCAAACTACAGCAAGCTGTATGGGAGACCACGGGAGCAGGTGAGTGATGACTGCACTAGCTTTGACTGTGCCCCTTTTGTGTGAGTGTCACTACAACCCTTGTGTATTTGTGGATCAGACATGCAATGTGGTTTCTCTGTGATTGCAGTGTGTGTACATTGTGGTGTCTCCCTTGCATAGCATGTTGTAGTAAAAGTGTATTTACTCCTTACTTGCATTATGGTAACTGTGACATTCAAAGCATATTGATTTACGCATTCTGCTGTGCCACACCGTGCACGTTTTTTTTACATAATTTAATGAGCTGTAATAGTGTTCACCCCAGAGTGACAGCTGAATGTACTCACTGCTGTTTATGTTTTTTTGGATCTGTGGAGATTTTCTACATATGCTGTGTTTGGAGTCATGGACATTTAAGAGTGTGAATGTTCCTTGTCACCTGGCTTAGTGTGTATGTGATGTTTTTTGACACAGCTGCATGGCGTATGCAGCAGAGGTAGCCTTCTGATGAGAACAAGTATGCAGTGTTATGTGCATGACTTGCACAGTTAGCCCAATACCTGTGTCACCTCTTTGTCAAGTGTGACATGTGCAAAGTAAGGGTTGTATAAATTGTTGAGAACAACAGGCAAGGGATCTGCTTCAGGGTGTGTATGTATGGTCTGCTGAGGTTTCCTAGGTGTAGTGGGATATGTGGCAGCGTGTCAGGTGCTGTCCAACAACCTGCATTTGCATGTGTTGTACAGTGTGTGCCATGATCAGTGAATGTGTTGAACCCCTTATGCCATCTGTTGCCTTTCAAAGGCATGTGGAGCATTAGTGTGTGCCCACTGGGAAAAATCAGATGGACAATGATGCAAGTCCTCTCAGCATCCTATGCCCTGTTCACATCATCAATGTAGTGCAAGTGTGTGTCTCAGGGACATGCAGCAGGTGTAGTGATGTTGTTTAACTTTGTCTTCCTGACAGGTAAATGCCTGTGAGAAGGGGGAGATCTGGTCGGAAATTGTCAGAGCTGTCAGGTCTGTGGGGGGCCCTCGCCGTCGGCTTATGAACATCAGGAATAGGTGGCAGGACATCCGGTGCTGGGCCCGTCGTATTGCCCGGGTCCAGCTGAAGCTGGAAGCTCCACGCCGGCATGACGGCAGCCGTCACCTCACCCCACACATGCTCCGGGTCTTGGAAGTGGTCTTTCCAGACATCCATAGGCAGTTGCAGGACGAACAGCAGCAAGGAGGGGGTAGGTACATGTCTGTTTGTAGTGTTGCGTGTCACATGGTACTTGAGGTGGTCTGAAGCCTGTGAACACTCCCACAGTTGGGGGGTCTGGTCAGACAGGCAATTTGTGCATTGTATTTTAAGATCACCATATTCATCTGCTGCTCTTTTCCATCCCTTCCCCTACTCAACATGTTACCCATGGTTTGTGTGTTTAAAATTTAGAACATGTACTTCTAGGGTGCAAGGTAATTAGACAGCACATTGATTTACGCATCATGTTGGAGGGAGGTCTGTGACATGTGTTGTGACCTTGCCTGTTCCATGACCTGTGCAATGTGTTTGGCATTCATATTTGTTTGCACTGATCATGAGTATCAACATAGGAGTGCAATTTATATGATTCACACCCTACCAGCATGCATGAGCCATGTTTCATACTCATACATGATGGACATCATTTTTAAAATATGCATAGTGACAAGACAGTTATTCATGAGACAGTCTGCAATTTTTTGACACACAGATCTGTGTGCACAACACAGTACCTTGAAAAACCCCGGCATCCTAATCATGTGTGTCATCCAACACTGTGCCCATTCTATTGGGTTTAGCATGGGTGTGCCTCAGTGGCCTTGATCCCTGCCGTACTTTGTTTTTATCATGTGTTAGCTACATCTGCACACTGCCCATGGATATAAGATTTAGCTTGTGCATACTCACACTGGGCATTGCCTGTGTGTCTATTCTCAAGAATCTGTTGCTGATTGTTTGTGACTAATATGGATTGCCAGCCACAGGAGTTGATCTTGCCGTACATTTTAAAAAGATGCTGCTCAGTTTTTGCTACCCTGATTCTGATGGTTAAATTATTGAGCAGTTTCAAACACATTAATGGAGTGATGGGGGTCTTGTGCAGGAGAGGTGTGATGGGCCTGCCTGTTAGCACTTGTCAGTTGTGAACTGTGGATGTCATTTGTGAGTTATAGTTATCAGCATGCACTTCACCTGTGATGCTGGACAGTGCTGTCATTGGGCTCTTTACAGGCTATGTTGTTTGCTTACAGAGATGATTGTGCCTCATAGATTTTTGGATACATGTATGTAGTAGCGGTGCAACACTGTTTTGTCTTGAGACTAGAGTGGTCACATTTCCCTTGTGGTTAAGGGTGTGTCTTTCTATGCAGCAATGATTTTGATCTTCGCAATTGCAGGCACATTAGCTTAAGCATTGTCCAGATTTAGGACATGTGGTCCACTTCACATGACAGCCAGTGTGTGTTATGTGCTAACAACTGTATGATCTGGTGATAGATGCCCCTGTGAGGAGTGACGGATTTGAAGTGATGTCACACTGATGAATGTCTCTAGGCACTCCCAACACTTGTTGAAACTAGTTAATGTTTGGAATGTGTACATATGACAAAATGTGTACGTTACACTTATGGGTCTGCATTATAGTTGGCTCACAAGGTAGTACACACCACACAACATGTGCAATGTTGTTGAATAAGCAGGCAGGTTTAGAATGAGGCCAGTGTTAGTGGTTAATGGTGTGCCTTCATCGACATCAACATGTCCCCACAGTGGTCTTGAGTGCTTGTGACTCCTTTGCTGTCAATTGTACAGACTGATGTGTGTCAATAGATCAAGAACTCCGTGGGACCATGTATATGGTATATGGTCCACGCCATTTATTTCTTACAGTGTTTTATCTTGAAGTGTGCAAGCTGTTTCAATAACATTGTGTATGTTGTTTGTATGGATTTCCTTGTGAGAGCTCTTTCATGCTGGCACATACGTGTTATGTACACAAGATGGATATTTTTCAGAGGCTATACAAGTTGATTATGTGAAGTATGCAGAGTCCGATGATGCAAACATTTTATGCCATTACTTTTCACGAAACACTACTTCATGGGCTCTGGGAGTGGTGTATACCTTGGGTTGTGAGGTGTGTTACTTTGCCCTGAGGGGAAACCCAACTGTTTAATTTTTGTGAACTTCAGGTGACAGAACTTCATTGTATAGATCAGCTCTCATGTGAACAAACCAAACCTCTTCAGTGTGACTCTCACTCAAGTCGTGGCCTGGTCTATTATTTGGATCCTTGTGTGGAAGAAGCATTGTGTTTATACCAACTGTGCAGTACTAGTCTTAAATATGTGCAGAGTTATGTTGCTGTTACTTATGATGCATGCCATGATTAGCAATGTGCCCAAATAAAATGGTGTTCATGTGTGAGATGTGTACAGGTGACTGATGCATTTTTGTTTTTTCTCCTTGCCAACAGCATCATCAACCGACACAGGAGGAGACATAAGCATGGACCACGAGGGGGGACCCAGACGCAGTGCCACAAGCGCTGAGGAGTTGGAGGGAGCCAGTGGCACGGAGGGTGAGGGGAGTCAGGCGGCCGGACCTATTGAAGGAGATACTTCATATCATGCGGACGGCTCGGCTTCTGACTCCCAGGAGGAGGGGGAATATGCGGCAACAGCTTCTTTCACCACTTTGCCTGTCCCCACCTCCTCCAGACCCAGTTCCACCCTCCCAGACATGGGGGGCAGCACCCCTTCCTTCCGTGCTGCTCCCCATGTCTCCTTAGTCCCCGGCACCGCAGCCCCAGCCCCTGTCTCCCTGCTGCCCACAGTGCCGAGTCTGTGGACCTACTCCGGCAGATTCATGTTGATCAGACATCAACGCTGAATGTCCTCCATGGCCAAACTCAGATCTTGACACAGTTGTCTCAGGGGGACGCAGGCACTCCCACAGGTTCTGGGGTCAGACGGCAGGCATGCAGACACAAACACAGTCCGCAAGACTCAGAGCCCTCTACCTCCACTCCCATTGTGTCCCCGGGTGCAGGTGGTGGTCTGGAGGACCTGGCAGCAGTGTGCAGCGCAGAATATCTTTCCAGCTTTGACGCTGCACAAGCCACTGAGGAGGATTCCTCCCCCCTGCACCCACAACACCTACCCTTCCCTCTGATGTCCCTGCGGTGCCAGACACCGACCCAGATGATGCCCCACATGGGTCCACAAACCTTTAATATCATCATGTGCAGGCAAGTTTTGGGGTGGCAACCTCCACAAGATTACAGCTACAGAAAAACTCTTTATTCTGGACTGGACATTGGCCTTAATTTGAGCCTGGACTCATTTATGAAAAATTATTTCTTTTGGGTGCTGAATAAAGCATTTTATTTTTCATTCCAAACTATTGCATTTCAGGTACTTGCTTTAGGTGCTGTGTGCCTAGGAGTTGGTGTCATGGTAATGTTTTGGTATTGTGAAAGATGTGTATTTTGTAATGGTAATGAGGTGGACCATGGTATCTATGTCCCATCACAATGTAGACGGTTATTATCTTGATTTGTGTGTGCTCAGTTTGCCTACAGACATTGTCCAAAAGAGTGTAACTTCCTCAGTGACACACGAGATCTTATGTACAGACAGTTGCACAATATTTGTGGTTACTTTGGTTCACATTTTCTTTTTTTTTTAAAAACATTCCCTTCAGCAATGGCCATGCCTGCTCACAAATGAGTTCTGCTCATTAGTCTGTGCCATCCATGCTACTCATGGTACTTTTGTATGTTGTATGTAGTAATTCCTTCATGGACACCATCAGCCTTTTTCACAATATGCTGATGTATGATCACAGCCTTACCCTTATGTTTGGATTTCTTATACAGGGTATTTGTGCAGACAACTCACAATATAGTGCTTTGTATCTAAGGGGTTTCAGCACTGTTCCTTTCATGGAAGAGTACACATTTCACCACCTGGACATTCATATCAGGCCCGGAATATACATGACAGTGTGTTTTTCCTTTTTGTTGTATTTCTTTGTTGGGCGGTTACATGACTATACAACATAATGTAAGGATGGGAGGGTGTGTAGGTTGCCTGCAAACTGCATGGGTGGATATGCATGTGGGATCTGACATCACACACACATGTGGTGTGTCACGCAGTGTGTGACAGAAACCCATCCTCCATGGAGTTGGACACTGCTGTAAATGATGTGTTGCTATGGCACTATCATGACTGTCACAGGTTAGGGCTGTAAACATTCACCCATGTAGTTGTTGTATGGTGATGATGATGCCCCACCCTATAACTGGGCACTGCTGGGAGTCATATCCAGCCACCCCTTCTATGCCTGGGCACTGCTGGGAGTCATGTGCACCCACCCCTCCTATGTCTGAGCACAGCTGGGAGTCATATCCACACACCCCTCCTATGTCTTGGTACTGTGGGGAGTCATATCCACAACCACCTCCTATGTCTGGGCACTGCTGGAAGTCATATCCAGCCACCCCTCCTATGTCTGGGCACTGCTGGAAGTCATATCCAGCCACCCCTTCTATGCCTGGGCACTGCTGGGAGTTATATCCACACACCCCTCCTATGTCTGGGCCCTGCTGGGATTCCTGTGCACCCACCCCTCCTATGTCTGGGAACTGATGGGAGTCCTGTGCACCCACCCCTCCTATGTCTGGGCACTGCTGGGAGTAATATCCACACCCCCTCCTATGTCTGGGCACTGCTGGGAGTACTGTGCACCCACCCCTCCTATGTCTGGGCACTGCTGGGAGTCCTGTGCACCCACCCCTCCTATGTCTGGGCACTGCGGCGAGTCATATCCACAACCACCTCCTATGTCTATCGCCCCCCTGGGAATGCCTCTTCATTTCTGGATTCCCTGGACGAGACCCTTGCCACTCTCCTGACCCACTACCCCACCTTCACACTTCTTGGTGATTTCAATCTCCATCTCGAAGCACTTTCAGACCCCCACACGCTGAGTTTCCAACACTCCTTGGATACTTTTGGCCTCACCCAACTGGTTTCCCCCCCCACTCACCGGGCCGGCCACACGCTGGATGGCATCTGCACTAACTTGACTGCCCTAACTGTCTCGCCCCCTATCCCACATATATGGACGGACCACTGTTTCATCCCCTTTTCCATTGCAACACAACACTCTGCGCAATCTAACACCATGCGCTCTCCCGCACCCTTCCCGACTAATTGGAAGAAAGTCGCGGAACGTATTATGCTAAGTCCCCGGCCCACTGCCCCTCTTCCCACTCTTGTCAGAGATGTAACTTTAGATTCTAAAAATCTTCACATCTGGATTGACACTATGGTCACATCCTTCTCCAACTCAACCAGCTTGAAATCAGCCCGTCGCGTAAAAAAACCCAATGCCCCTTGGTATACCCAGACCCTTGCCGAATGTCACCTCAAATGCAGGGTCCTGGAAAGAGAATGGAGGAAAACATACGATGATACTTCGAGATCCCTCTACATCTTACAGAGGAAACAATACCTCTCCAACATAAAAATAGCCAAAAGGGAGTTTTTTACCTCAGCTATAGAAGCAGCCAAACAAAAACAACAGACCATTTTCAACATAGTCAAGTCCTTCACCCACCCCAAGGCCCTGATAACGGAAATTCCCCCATCTCAAGCACTCTGCGATCAAATTGCGGATTTTTTTATTGACAAAATTAACACCATTCACAGAGACTTTCCCCCCCCCTCAATTCATATGCAAGATGCCGGCCCCATACTACCTTCACTCGACAACTTTTCTGTGGTATCCCTGCTACAGACACAGAAAGCCATTATGACTTGCAAGTCAGGAGCACCCACTGACTCCTGCCCTCCGATTATTCTTCACCACCTCATTGAAGCCATCAACCCTTCCATCAACGCCATTATTAATGACTCCCTCAGCACTGGCATTGTCCCCGCTGAATGGAAGAAGGCAATAGTCAAGCCCTTGTTGAAAAAACAAAACAAATCCCCCACAGACTTAGCTAATATGCGCCCCATTTCTCTACTCCCTGTACTAGGCAAAATCACCGAGCGGCTGGTCCACGAAGAATTAAAAGCCTTCGTGGAAAACAACCACATCTTGCATCCACAGCAATCGGGTTTTCGCCCTGGCCACTCCACAGAAACCGCACTGATTGAGCTATCAGACACCATCAAGTTCTTGCAGGATGACGGAAAACATGCCGTACTCATCCTACTCGACTTGACCGCGGCATTCGACACCATCTCTCACGCTATCCTTGTTAACAGAATGCGTGAGATTGGTGTGTCTGGTACTGCTTTAACATGGATTACATCATTTCTATCACATAGAACACAAACAGTCTCGCTTGGACCTTTTCTTTCCAGCGAAAGACCCGTCACATCCGGGGTGCCCCAAGGATCCATACTTAGCCCCCTCCTTTTCAATCTATATATGGCCCCCCTCTTAACATTGATTGAATCCCACAACATCCTCGTTACTTCATACGCTGACGACACTCAACTTGTCGTCACCATTGATAAAAAATACCCCGACACAGCTCTCAGATTCCAGAACTGCCTCTCCCAAGTCTTTTCCTGGCTCAATCTTAACCACCTAAAATGCAACAGTGCAAAAACTGAAATTATTCCACTGGGCAAAGACGTCCTTTTCTCACCAAAGGACTGGTGGCCCCAAAATTCTGATGTACCGCCTTGTGCGGTTTCCTCGGCCCGCAATCTAGGTGTCCAATTTGACTCCTCCTTGAGTTTCGATGACCATGTACGCATCACAGCTGGGTGCTGCTTTAACCTCATTCGACAGCTGAGGAAATTCTTTGACTTCCTCCCTATCTCCGCCAGGAAAACAGTCGCGGTGGCTCTAATCCTTTCCCGGCTGGACTATTGCAACGGCCTCCTGGCGGGAATAAAAAAGTCTTCGCTAAAGAAATTGCAAAGCGTCCAACACGCTGCAGCCAGATTAGTTCTTAAACTCCCAAAAAGGTCCTCGGCCTCTGCAGCCCTCAACACGCTGCACTGGCTTCCCCTTCACAAAAGAGTCCTTTTTAAACTCCTTATCACGGTCTTCAAAGCCACTAGGAACACCGGCCCTCTTTATCTAGCCAAACGCTTTCAGCACTACATTCCATCGCGCTGTTTGAGGTCAGCCGAAGCAAATCTGATTGTAGTACCTAGAATAAAACTAAAAACAAAAGGGGGAAAAACTTTTTCATTCCTGCCATCGAAGGCATGGAACAGTCTCCCCTTTAACCTTAGGCCCGTCCCCTCGGAAAGCCAGTTCAGGAAACTCTTGAAGACCTGGATTTTCCTCCAGCCCGACTCAGCAGTTCTTGCAGCCATCTGATACACTCCTCGCCATGCTGGCTCTCTGATCGCTTAGCGCCAAGATGCTCCTTCCGGAGCGATAGCCGCGCTCTACAAGTGTCAATAAATAAATAAATAAATAAATGTCTGGACACTGCTGGAAGTCATATCCAGCCACCCCTCCTATGGCTGGGCACTGCTGGGAGTCATATCCACAACCACCTCCTATGTTTGGGCACTGCGGGGAATCATATCCAGCCACCCCTGCTATGTCTGGGCACCGCTGTAAGTCATATCCAGCCACCCCTTCTATGTCTGGGCACTGCTGGAAGTTATTTCCACACACCCCTCCTATGTCTGGGAACTGCTGGGAGTCCTGTGCACCCACCCCTCCTATGTCTGTGCACTGCTGGGAGTCTTTACCACACCCCGCTCCTATGTCTGGGCAGTGCTGGGAGTCCTGTGCACCCACCCCTCCTATGTCTGGGCACTGCTGGGAGTCCTGTGCACCCACCCCTCCTATGTCAGGGCACTGCTGGGAGTCATGTCCACACCCCCCTCCCATGTCTGGGCACTGCTGGAAGTCATATCCAGCCTCCCCTCCTATGTCTGGGCACTGCTGGGAGTCATATCCAGCCACCACTCCTATGTCTGGGCACTGCTGGGATTCCTGTGCACCCACCCCTCCTATGTCTGGGCACTGCTGGGAGTCCTGTGCACCCACCCCTTCTATGTTTGGGCACTGCTGGGACTCATAATCACACACCCCTCAGATGTGACGCACCGTACACCAACATAAATGGAGTGTGTGCAGCTCGTATCACTATTGGAATGGTGATATACGCGAGCGTGTGACGCACCGTACCCCTACATTCACAGAGTGTGTGCGGATCGAATCACTATTGCAATGGTGATATACGTGAGCGTGTGATGCACCGTACCCCATCATTCACGGCGTGTGTGTGGCTCGTATCACTATTGCAATGGTGATGTAAGCGAGCGTGTGACGCACCGTACCCCAACATTCACGGCATGTGTGTGGCTCGTACCACTATTGCAATGGTGATATAAGCGAGCGTGTGACGCACCGTATATGTACACTTCCGTTGCTGCGGTATGTTGTACTTACCGTCTGCGCTGTCATCTGTTTCTATGCACCAGGTCGTAGGCGTACAGGACTGGGATGACACGGTCGATGGGGTTCCTGGTGTGTCCGTCGCGTACCGGGGTGCTGTTCGGGCCGGCTCTGCTTTTACGGTAGTTTTCATCTCCCGTAGCAATAGGGTCGTACGGAGTGTCGCCGAGACGAATCGTACTTGCTGTGCCGGAAACTGCTGCCTGTTTATGTACGGACGGCGCGTACAGCGTGACCCGGATATGTATCGTATGTATTTTATGTTCGTATGGTGTTTGGTACGAATCGTATGTAGATATGCTTTGAGTTAGGACCATATTTGATCGTACGTACGGGGACGTTGGAGGTGTACGAATCAAATTGGATAAACGCTCATTACTGCGATTCCTGGGGGATTGTACTGGATCGGAATTGGCCCCATGGAGTTCACAGAAAAAAAAAACCTGCCCTTTCCAGCTGAATATTTACCAGAACAACATAGCTTTTCATATGCCAGGATGGAAGCCAGTAGCCACTTGCTTGCTGCCTGAAGTGGCGGGTAGGGATTTTTTTAATGTTCCACTCCCCACAATCCCTCCGGACATGGCAGGGAGAGAGGGGAACAGGAAGCCATTGCATCCCAGGGTCACTCACCATTAAGAGAAGAAGTTGCGTATGAGCTGACTCCAGATATCATCCTCCTCCTCCTCATCACTTTCATCGTGCCCAAGCCCTTCATCCTCAACGGGTGGATGTTCCAGCTCATCAGGATCCAGGATGAGTGGCACGGCCTTCTCAATTGCCATGTTGTGCAGCATACAGCACACAATGAAGATGTTACACACCTTGACCGGGGCATATGGGAGGGATCCGCCGGTCTTATCAAGGCACCAGAAGCGGCTCTTCAGGAGTCCAAATGTTCGGTCAATCACGCGCCTGGTCTGCCCATGTGCATTGTTGTACCAGTGGTCTGCAGCTGTCCTTGGGTTGCGGAGCGGTGTCATGAGCCACGGCATGTTGGGATATCCTGCGTCTCCTACAAATATACAGCGTGGTGAAATTGGGCGAAAGCAATTTCGTCACAGCAAACAACAAATTATTCATACAGGACAAACAGAGAATACCCACCAACAAGACATGCCCGAATGTTGCGCAGCTGCAGCATCATCTGTGGTACCCTGCTAAGCATCATGATGAATGCACCATGGCACGATCCTGGAAAACGTGTACAAACATGGGATATCAGCATGTTAGCAAGTCACACCACAAGGGCATTTATATTGAGTGGTAATGCTTCCTATTGCGGTAGGCTGCTCCTGAGCCTGTGGTGCCACCAAAGCCACATATGTACCATCAATGGAGCCAATGACATGTGGCATCCCTCCCAGGGCATAGATTTCACCCTTGACATCTCTCAAGTCTTCAGGATTTGGAAATTCTATGAATTCATCAATGTGCTCTAACATGGCAGCTAAGACATCACGTAGGACATGGCTGAACATGGTTTGGGACATACCCCCCACATATGAAATGGTAAATTGAAATGTATCGGTGGCAATAAAATATAGGGCTGCCATCACCTTTAGCTTTGGTGTCAGTGCAGTTGGATACCTGTGTCACGGTTGGAGATGTGGTTCCAGCCTGTCTGTCAAGTCCTGAATCAACTCTCGAGTGAATCTTTAACATCGGATGCAATCACGTTCCCTCATGCTCTCCAAGTCAGGAAAAATCCTTGGTAGAGGCAGTACCCTGCAGGACATATTTTGGAAGAATGCAGAACAACTGTCATCCAAATACTATTCAAATGTACGTAGCACATGCAACACTGCTACTACACATCAAGGTAATATGGGGTCTGGTGTCAGCAATACATCCTGGACACATATGCCAGCTTCATGGCACTTCAAAAATTAATCAAGATATATATGTAGTCTTTTTAAAAACACATTACATGCACACAAAAACAACTGCTGGGCTGCTCTGAGTGAGCACAGCAAGATATCACTGGAGTGACACACATCACCAGACCTGCATTAGAAGGTTGTCATCCCATACAGACAGCTGACTGCAAGGCACAGACCCAGGTCCCATGAAATGTCTGGTGTACATATCATCCAACTTGCTAATGAGGATGTGTATGTGACAACCCACCACCACAGGAATTGTCACGATGCACACATGTATGCATGGTTATCAATGATGTATGATGCAAACCGGACACTAAAGCCATTGATAAGGCACACATGCCATGGTGTGCGTACATGCAAAACCATTTCAGTCACAACACAGACACATTATAGATGCACCAAAAACACATGCATTTTACGGAACCCAAACAGTAAATTAAATCTGTAAAATTACACACATAACATTATTACTTAGGGACATGATGAATGTCAAATTGACAAGTGAAAAAGTGCCACGGTCCCTGGCATCATGACACAGGTTCCGGAAGTGATGACTGTGCCAGCCCAGTATTTATGTGCATGACACCATGTGCATGATGATACGAAGGCTACAGAAATGTGATGTGTACCACATAGGGCCAGATGTAGGTAAATATATTTTACCGACTCATAAATACCGAATTTTACCGATTCGGTATTTATGAATCTGTAACATATAAGGAGGGAGATGTAGGTAAATCCAGATGTGGATTTACCGAATCTGTAAAAGTCGGTATTTACCGAATCGGTAAATACCGACTTTTACAGATTCGGTAATGCCCATTCATTCCTATAGGCTTTGAAGCCCATAGGAATGAATGGGCATTACCGGTCGGTATTTACCGAATCGGTAAATACCGAATTTCACAAGGGTGCAGGGGGTGTCACTTTGACACCCTCTAGCACCCCCAAAACAGGTTCGGGTGCCATGTGGCACTAAGGGCAGGTCTGCCTGTCATATGGCACAGGTGTGCATGCACACATGTGCATGCACACCGGAATCGGTATTTTACCATCAAATTGAATTTGATGGTAAAATACCGATTCTGTAAGGCTTGTGGGTCTCAGAAGAGTCCCACCTACATATCAAATTTACCGAATCAGTAAAAATACCGATTCGGTAATTTACCGATCTGTAAATTTACCGATTCTGCCCCCTACATCTCAAAATCCATTTACCGGTCGGTAACGGCCAAAATAAAAAGCCTACCTACATCTGGCCCATAGTGCCCCATCACACATCACATGTGTCAACAGGTCATCACACATGAATTGTGCAACATGAACTGATATCCTCTGCTATATCAGTGCCTGGCACACCTAGGGCATGCTCATGTAAGTATGCAATGAAACGAACATGATAGACATTCTAGCGTTAACCAAACTGCTACATCCCTGCCATTTGTGCTCCTCATATCACTATTGTAATGGTGGCATACGCGATTAAAGCATACTCCTACATTACGTGCGTGTGTGTGGGACGTTCCACTATTGAAATCGGGCCATAAGCGATTGAAGCGTACACCTACCTTACGTGTGTGTGTGCGGGACGTTCCACTATAGAAATCGGGCCATACGCGATTGAAGCATACACCTACCTTACGTGCGTGTGTGCGGGACGTTCCACTATTGAAATCGGGCCATACGCGATTGAACCATACACCTACATTACGTGCGTGTGTGCGGGATGCTCCACTATTGAAATCGTGCCATACACGATTGAAGCGTACACCTACATTACGTGCGTGTGTGCGGGACGTTCCACTATTGAAATCGGGCCATACACAATTAAAGTGTACACCTACCTTACGTGCGTGTGTGCGGGATGTTCCACTATTGAAATCGGGCATTACGCGATTGAACCGTACTCCTACATTACGTGCATGTGTGCGGGACGTTCTACTGTTGAAATAGGGCCATATGCAATTGAAGAGTACACCTACATTACGTGCGTGTGTGCGGGATGTTCCACTATTGAAATCGGGCCATACGCAATTGAAGCGTACACCTACCTTACGTGCGTGTGTGCGAGACGTTCCACTATTGAAATCAGGCATTACGCGATTGAACCGTACTCCTACATTACGTGCATGTGTGCGGGACGTTCTACTGTTGAAATAGGGCCATATGCAATTGAAGAGTACACCTACATTACGTGCATGTGTGCGGGACGTTCCACTATTGAAATCGGGCCATACGCAATTGAAGCGTATACCTACATTACGTGCGTGTGTGCGGGACGTTTCACTAATGGAATCGGGCCATACGTGATTGAAGCATACACCTACATTACGTGCGTGTGTGCGGGACATTTCACTATTGGAATCGGGCCATACACGATTGAACAGTACACCTATATTACGTGCGTGTGTGCGCCTCGTTTCACTATTTAAAAAGTGGCATACGCGACGTGAAACGCACCGTACTTGTGTGTGGATCACAAAAAATACATAGGGGACACCTAGGCTATGAGTAGTAGTTTCGGAATGTAGGCTAATTGTCATGGATACTGAGATTTAAGTGTGTGCTACAGGTGTCCTGCAAAAGTCAGTTGGGCGAAACTATACAATGTTGCAATGTTGTTGTGGAGCTGAAGCTTACATTTTGAACCATGCAAATGTGTGTCAGGGCCTTATGTTGGAAGTGATTGGATGAAACATAGGATGCTAAGTAATGTGACCTATCACACTGTACTCCTTATACTGAAAGCCCCTCAGCAGCATTGATTTAAGGCAGCATGTGGCTGTGAGAGGGCACTTGCCTGCACGATATTGGAGTGGACAGCACTGCTGCTGTCTCTGCATTTCCTGGACTCTTATTTTGCTGACCATGGAGAGGGCACCTGCATTCAGTGAGGAGGAGAACCAGGGCCTGCTGGATGCCCTCCTACCAAACTACTATTTACAACAAGGGGTGGTGATGGACAGAGTCTCTGAATTAAGCAGAGTACTCTCACCCAGTCAAGAGATCAGGGCTAGATCCAACACCGTTTTTTAGCTCATTGCACCATCCCAGTTTCAGAACCTGGCTGTATGCAAATTAGTCTGTCCCTGGCCCAGTGCATCATGGGAACAGGGCAGACCAGACTACAAAAGCCAATTCTTACACTGGGAAGGAAACAAGCTTCCGGGGACCGGTTTCTGCCATTTCAGGCGTCTTCGGCCCGGCTTGCTTGAATCCTGATGGTGCAATGAGCAAGGGACTCACATCTGAGTATACCCTTCCACGCTTAGGGTGGACAAAATTATTTACAACAAGGGGTGGTGATGGACAGAGTCTCTGAATTAAGCAGAGTACTCTCACCCAGTCAAGAGATCAGGGCTAGATCCAACACCGTTTTTTAGCTCATTGCACCATCCCAGTTTCAGAACCTGGCTGTATGCAAATTAGTCTGTCCCTGGCCCAGTGCATCATGGGAACAGGGCAGACCAGACTACAAAAGCCAATTCTTACACTGGGAAGGAAACAAGCTTGGCTTGGTAGTTTGGTCTGCCCTGTTCCCATGATGCACTGGGCCAGGGACAGACTAATTTGCATATAGCCAGGTTCTGAGCTGGGATGGGGCAGTGAGATAAATAACGGTGATGGATCAAGCCCTGATCTTTGGACTGGGTAAGAGTGGTCTGCTTAATTCAGACACTCTGTTCATCACCACCCCCTTTTCTGAATCGTTTTTGGCCACTATAGGTGTGGCAGGGTATACTCAGACATGAGTCCCTTTCTCACTGCTCCATCAGGATTCAAGCAAGCCGGGCCGAAGAGGCTGAAATGCCAGAAACCGGTCCTCGGTAGCTTGTCTCCTTTCTGGTGAAGAATTGGCTTGGTAGTTTGGTCTGCCCTGTTCCCATGATGCACTGGGCCAGGGACAGACTAATTTGCATATAGCCAGGTTCTGAGCTGGGATGGGGCAGTGAGATAAATAACGGTGATGGATCAAGCCCTGATCTTTGGACTGGGTAAGAGTGGTCTGCTTAATTCAGACACTCTGTTCATCACCACCCCCTTTTCTGAATCGTTTTTGGCCACTATAGGTGTGGCAGGGTATACTCAGACATGAGTCCCTTTCTCACTGCTCCATCAGGATTCAAGCAAGCCGGGCCGAAGAGGCTGAAATGCCAGAAACCGGTCCTCGGTAGCTTGTCTCCTTTCTGGTGAAGAATTGGCTTGGTAGTTTGGTCTGCCCTGTTCCCATGATGCACTGGGCCAGGGACAGACTAATTTGCATATAGCCAGGTTCTGAGCTGGGATGGGGCAGTGAGATAAATAACGGTGATGGATCAAGCCCTGATCTTTGGACTGGGTAAGAGTGGTCTGCTTAATTCAGACACTCTGTTCATCACCACCCCCTTTTCTGAATCGTTTTTGGCCACTATAGGTGTGGCAGGGTATACTCAGACATGAGTCCCTTTCTCACTGCTCCATCAGGATTCAAGCAAGCCGGGCCGAAGAGGCTGAAATGCCAGAAACCGGTCCTCGGTAGCTTGTCTCCTTTCTGGTGAAGAATTGGCTTGGTAGTTTGGTCTGCCCTGTTCCCATGATGCACTGGGCCAGGGACAGACTAATTTGCATATAGCCAGGTTCTGAGCTGGGATGGGGCAGTGAGATAAATAACGGTGATGGATCAAGCCCTGATCTTTGGACTGGGTAAGAGTGGTCTGCTTAATTCAGACACTCTGTTCATCACCACCCCCTTTTCTGAATCGTTTTTGGCCACTATAGGTGTGGCAGGGTATACTCAGACATGAGTCCCTTTCTCACTGCTCCATCAGGATTCAAGCAAGCCGGGCCGAAGAGGCTGAAATGCCAGAAACCGGTCCTCGGTAGCTTGTCTCCTTTCTGGTGAAGAATTGGCTTGGTAGTTTGGTCTGCCCTGTTCCCATGATGCACTGGGCCAGGGACAGACTAATTTGCATATAGCCAGGTTCTGAGCTGGGATGGGGCAGTGAGATAAATAACGGTGATGGATCAAGCCCTGATCTTTGGACTGGGTAAGAGTGGTCTGCTTAATTCAGACACTCTGTTCATCACCACCCCCTTTTCTGAATCGTTTTTGGCCACTATAGGTGTGGCAGGGTATACTCAGACATGAGTCCCTTTCTCACTGCTCCATCAGGATTCAAGCAAGCCGGGCCGAAGAGGCTGAAATGCCAGAAACCGGTCCTCGGTAGCTTGTCTCCTTTCTGGTGAAGAATTGGCTTGGTAGTTTGGTCTGCCCTGTTCCCATGATGCACTGGGCCAGGGACAGACTAATTTGCATATAGCCAGGTTCTGAGCTGGGATGGGGCAGTGAGATAAATAACGGTGATGGATCAAGCCCTGATCTTTGGACTGGGTAAGAGTGGTCTGCTTAATTCAGACACTCTGTTCATCACCACCCCCTTTTCTGAATCGTTTTTGGCCACTATAGGTGTGGCAGGGTATACTCAGACATGAGTCCCTTTCTCACTGCTCCATCAGGATTCAAGCAAGCCGGGCCGAAGAGGCTGAAATGCCAGAAACCGGTCCTCGGTAGCTTGTCTCCTTTCTGGTGAAGAATTGGCTTGGTAGTTTGGTCTGCCCTGTTCCCATGATGCACTGGGCCAGGGACAGACTAATTTGCATATAGCCAGGTTCTGAGCTGGGATGGGGCAGTGAGATAAATAACGGTGATGGATCAAGCCCTGATCTTTGGACTGGGTAAGAGTGGTCTGCTTAATTCAGACACTCTGTTCATCACCACCCCCTTTTCTGAATCGTTTTTGGCCACTATAGGTGTGGCAGGGTATACTCAGACATGAGTCCCTTTCTCACTGCTCCATCAGGATTCAAGCAAGCCGGGCCGAAGAGGCTGAAATGCCAGAAACCGGTCCTCGGTAGCTTGTCTCCTTTCTGGTGAAGAATTGGCTTGGTAGTTTGGTCTGCCCTGTTCCCATGATGCACTGGGCCAGGGACAGACTAATTTGCATATAGCCAGGTTCTGAGCTGGGATGGGGCAGTGAGATAAATAACGGTGATGGATCAAGCCCTGATCTTTGGACTGGGTAAGAGTGGTCTGCTTAATTCAGACACTCTGTTCATCACCACCCCCTTTTCTGAATCGTTTTTGGCCACTATAGGTGTGGCAGGGTATACTCAGACATGAGTCCCTTTCTCACTGCTCCATCAGGATTCAAGCAAGCCGGGCCGAAGAGGCTGAAATGCCAGAAACCGGTCCTCGGTAGCTTGTCTCCTTTCTGGTGAAGAATTGGCTTGGTAGTTTGGTCTGCCCTGTTCCCATGATGCACTGGGCCAGGGACAGACTAATTTGCATATAGCCAGGTTCTGAGCTGGGATGGGGCAGTGAGATAAATAACGGTGATGGATCAAGCCCTGATCTTTGGACTGGGTAAGAGTGGTCTGCTTAATTCAGACACTCTGTTCATCACCACCCCCTTTTCTGAATCGTTTTTGGCCACTATAGGTGTGGCAGGGTATACTCAGACATGAGTCCCTTTCTCATTGCTCCATCAGGATTCAAGCAAGCCGGGCCGAAGAGGCTGAAATGCCAGAAACCGGTCCTCGGTAGCTTGTCTCCTTTCTGGTGAAGAATTGGCTTGGTAGTTTGGTCTGCCCTGTTCCCATGATGCACTGGGCCAGGGACAGACTAATTTGCATATAGCCAGGTTCTGAGCTGGGATGGGGCAGTGAGATAAATAACGGTGATGGATCAAGCCCTGATCTTTGGACTGGGTAAGAGTGGTCTGCTTAATTCAGACACTCTGTTCATCACCACCCCCTTTTCTGAATCGTTTTTGGCCACTATAGGTGTGGCAGGGTATACTCAGACATGAGTCCCTTTCTCACTGCTCCATCAGGATTCAAGCAAGCCGGGCCGAAGAGGCTGAAATGCCAGAAACCGGTCCTCGGTAGCTTGTCTCCTTTCTGGTGAAGAATTGGCTTGGTAGTTTGGTCTGCCTTGTTCCCATGATGCACTGGGCCAGGGACAGACTAATTTGCATATAGCCAGGTTCTGAGCTGGGATGGGGCAGTGAGATAAATAACGGTGATGGATCAAGCCCTGATCTTTGGACTGGGTAAGAGTGGTCTGCTTAATTCAGACACTCTGTTCATCACCACCCCCTTTTCTGAATCTCCTACCAAACTACAGCATTCTGTTTGGGAGACCAAGGGAGAAGGTGAGTGATGACTGCACTAGCTTTGACTGTGCCCCTTTTGTGTGAGTGTCACTACAATCATTGTATATTTGTGGATCAGACATGCAATGTGGTTTCTCTGTGATTGCAGTGTGTGTACATTGTGGTGTCTCCCTTGCAGAGCATGTTGTAGTAAAAGTGTGTTTACCCCTTACTTGCATTATGGTAACTGTGACATTCAAAGCATACTGATTTACGCATTCTGCTGTGCCACAACGTGCAGGGTTTTTTGACATAATTTAATGAGCTGTAATAGTGTTCACCCCAGAGTGACAGCTGAATGAACTCACTGCTGTTTATGTTTTTTTGGATCTGCGGAGATTTTCTACATTTGCTGTGTTTGGAGTCATGGACATTTAAGAGTGTGAATGTTCCTTGTCACCTGGCTGAGTGTGTATGTGATGTTTTTTGACACAGCTGCATGGCGTATGCAGCAGAGGTAGCCATCTGATGAGAACAAGTATGCAGTGTTATGTGCATGACTTGCACAGTTACCCCAATACCTGTGTCACCTCTTTGTCAAGTGTGACATGTGCAAAGTAAGTGTTGTATAAAATGTTGAGAACAACAGGCCAGGGATCTGCTTCAGGGTGTGTATGTATGGTCTGCTGAGGTTTCCTAGGTGTAGTGGGATATGTGGCAGCGTGTCAGGTGCTGTCCAACACCCTGCATTTGCATGTGTTGTACAGTGTTTGCCATGATCAGTGAATGTGTTGAACCCCTTATGCCATCTGTTGCCTTTCAAAGGCATGTAGAGCATTAGTGTGTGCCCACTGGGAAAAATCAGATGGACAATGATGCAAGTCCTCTCAGAATCCTATGCCCTGTTCACATCATCAATGTAGTGCCAGTGTGTGTCTCAGGGACATGCAGCAGGTGTAGTGATGTTGCTTAACTTTGTCTTCCTGACAGGTAACTGCCTATGAGAAGGGGGAGATCTGGTCGGAAATTGTCAGAGCTGTCAGGTCTGTGGGGGGCCCTCGCCGTCGGCTTATGAACATCAGGAATAGGTGGCAGGACATCCGGTGCTGGGCCCGTCGTATTGTCTGGGTCCAGCTGAAGCTGGAAGCTCCACGCCGGCATGACGGCAGCCGTCACCTCACCGCCCACATGCTCCGGGTCTTGGAAGTGGTCTTTCCAGACATCCATAGGCAGTTGCAGGACGAACAGCAGCAAGGAGGGGGTAGGTACATGTCTGTTTGTAGTGTTGCGTGTCACATGGTACTTGAGGTGGTCTGAAGCCTGTGAACACTCCCACAGTTGGGGGGTCTGGTCAGACAGGAAATTTGTGCATTGTATTTTAAGATCACCATATTCATCTGCTGCTCTTTCCATCCCTTCCCCTACTTAACATGTTACCCATGGTTTGTGTGTTTAAAATTTAGAACATGTACTTCTAGGGTGCAAGGTAATTAGACAGCACGTTGATTTATGCATCATGTGGGAGGGAGGTCTGTGACATGTGTTGTGACCTTGCCTGTTCCATGACCTGTGCAATGTGTTTGGCATTCATATTTGTTTGCACTGATCATGAGTATCAACATGCAATTTATATGATTCACACCCTACCAGCATGCATGAGCCATGTTTCATACTCATACATGATGGACATCATTTTTAAAATATGCATAGTGACAAGACAGTTATTCATGAGACAGTCTGCAATTTTTTGACACACAGATCTGTGTGCACAACACAGTACCCTGAAAAACCCTGGCATCCTAATCATGTGTGTCATCCAACACTGTGCCCATTCTATATGAGTTTAGCATGGGTGTGCCTCAGTGGCCTTGATCCCTGCCGTACTTTGTTTTTATCATGTGTAAGCTACATCTGCACACTGCCCATGGACACAAGATTTAGCTTGTGCATACTCACACTGGGCATTGCCTGTGTGCCTATTCTCAAGAATCTGTTGCTGATTGTTTGTGACTAATGTGGATTGCCAGCCACAGGAGGTGATCTTGCCTTACATTTTAAAAAGATGCTGCTCAGTTTTTGCTACCCTGATTCTGATGGTTAACTTATTGAGCAGTTTCAAACACATTAATGGAGTGATGGGGGTCTTGTGCAGGAGAGGTGTGATGGGCCTGCCTGTTAGCCCTTGTCAGTTGTGAACTGTGGATGTCATTTGTGAGTTATAGTTATCAGCATGCACTACACCTGTGATGCTGGACAGTGCTGTCATTGGGCTCTTTACAGGCTATGTTGTTTGCTTACAGAGACGAGTGTGCCTCAAAGATTTTTGGATACGTGTATGTAGTAGCGGTGCAACGCTGTTTTGTCTTGAGACTAGAGTGGTCACATTTCCCATGTGGTTAAGGGTGTGTCTTTCTATGCAGCAGTGATTTTGATCTTCGCAATTGCAGGCACATTAGCTTAAGCAGTGTCCAGATTTAGGACATGTGGTCCACTTCACATGACAGCCAGTGTGTGTTATGTGCTAAAAACTGTATGATCTGGTGATAGATGCCCCTGTGAGGAGTGACGGATTTGAAGTGATGTCACATTGATGAATGTCTCTAGGCACTCCCAACACTTGTTGAAACTAGTTAATGCTTGGAATGTGTACATATGACAAAATGTGTACGTTACACTTATGGGTCTGCATTATAGTTTGCTCACAAGATAGTACACACCACACAACATGTGCAATGTTGTTGAATAAGCAGGCAGGTTTAGAATGAGGCCAGTGTTAGTGGTTAATGGTGTGCCTTCATCGACATCAACATGTCCCCACAGTGGTCTTGAGTGCTTGTGACTCCTTTGCTGTCAATTGTACAGACTGATGTGTGTCAATACATCAAGAACTCCGTGGGACCATGTATATGGTATATGGTCCACACCATTTATTTCTTACAGTGTTTGATCTTGAAGTGTGCAAGCTGTTTCAATAACATTGTGTATGTTGTTTGTATGGATTTCCTTGTGAGAGCTCTTTCATGCTGGCACATACGTGTTATGTACACAAGATGGATATTTTTCAGAGGCTATACAAGTTGATTATGTGAAGTATGCAGAGTCCGATGATGCAAACATTTTATGCCATTACTTTTCACGAAACACTACTTTATGGGCTCTGGGAGTGGTGTATACCTTGGGTTGTGAGGTGTGTTACTTTGCCCTGAGGGGAAACCCAACTGTTTAATTTTTGTGAACTTCAGGTGACAGAACTTCATTGTATAGATCAGCTCTCATGTGAACAAACCAAACCTCTTCAGTGTGACTCTCACTCAAGTCGTGGCCTGGTCTATTATTTGGATCCTTGTGTGGAAGAAGCATTGTGTTTATACCAACTGTGCAGTACTAGTCTTAAATATGTGCAGAGTTATGTTGCTGTTACTTATGATGCATGCCATGATTAGCAATGTGCCCAAATAAAATGGTGTTCATGTGTGAGATGTGTACAGGTGACTGATGCATTTTTGTTTTTTCTCCTTGCCAACAGCATCATCAACCGACACAGGAGGAGACATAAGCACGGACCAGGAGGGGGGACCCAGCGCAGTGCCACAAGCGCTGAGGAGTTGGAGGGAGCCAGTGGCACAGAGGGTGAGGGGAGTCAGGCGGCCGGACCTTTTGAAGGAGATACTTCATATCATGCGGACGGCTCGGCTTCTGACTCCCAGGGGGATGGGGAATATGCAGCAACAGCTTCTTCCACCACTGTGTGTATCCCCCCTCCTCCAGACCCAGCTCCACCCTCCCAGACATGGGGGGCAGCACCCCTTCCGTCCGTGCTGCTCCCCATGTCTCCTTCGTCACCGCAGCCCCAGCCCCTGTCTCCCTGCTGCCCACAGTGCCGAGTCTGTGGACCTACTCCGGCAGATTCATGTTGATCAGACATCAATGCTGACTGTCCTCCATGGCCAAACTCAGATCTTGACACAGTTGTCTCAGGGGGATGCAGGCACTCCCACAGGTTCTGGGGTCAGACGGCAGGCATGCAGACACAAACACAGTCCGCACGACTCAGAGCCCTCTTCCTCCACTCCCATTGTGTCCCCGGGTGCAGGTGGTGGTCTGGAGGACCTGGCAGCAGTGTGCAGCGCAGAATATCTTTCCAGCTTTGGCGCTGCACAAGCCACTGAGGAGGATTCCTCCCCCCCTGCACCCACAACACCTACCCTTCCCTCTGAAGTCCCTGCGGTGCGAGACACTGACCCAGATGATGCCCCCCATGGGTCCACAAACCTTTAATATCATCATGTGCAGGCAAGTTTTGGGGTGACAACCTCCACAAGATTACAGCTACAGAAAAACTCTTTCTTCTGGACTGGACATTGGCCTTAATTTGAGCCTGGACTCATTTATGAAAAATAATTTCTTTTGGGTGCTGAATAAAGCATTTTATTTTTCATTCCAAACTATTGCATTTCAGGTACTTGCTTTAGGTGCTGTGTGCCTAGGAGTTGGTGTCATGGTAATGTTTTGGTATTGTGAAAGATGTGTATTTTGTAATGGTAATGAGGTGGACCATGGTATCTATGTCCCATCACAATGTAGAAGGTTATTATCTTGATTTGTGTGTGCTCAGTTTGCCTACAGACATTGTCCAAAAGTGTGTAACTTCCTCAGTGACACACGAGATCTTATGTACAGACAGTTGCACAATATTTGTGGTTACTTTGGTGCACATTTTCTTTTTTTTTTTTTAAACATTCCCTTCAGCAATGGCCATGCCTGCTCACAAATGAGTTCTGCTTATTAGTCTGTGCCATCCATGCTACTCATGGTACTTTTGTATGTAGTATGTAGTAATTCCTTCATGGACACCATCAGCCTTTTGCACAATATGCTGATGTATGATCACAGCCTTACCCTTATGTTTGGATTTCTTCTACAGGGTATTTGTGCAGACAACTCACAATATAGTGCTTTGTATCTAAGGGGTTTCAGCACTGTTCCTTTCATGGAAGAGTACACATTTCACCACCTGGACATTCATATCAGGCCCGGAATATACATGACAGTGTGTTTTTCCTTTTTGTTGTATTTCTTTGTTGGGCGGTTACATGACTATACAACATAATGTAAGGATGGGAGGGTGTGTAGGTTGCCTGCAAACTGCATGGGTGGATATGCATGTGGGATCTGTCATCACACACACATGTGGTGTGTCACACAGTGTGTGACAGAAACCCATCCTCCATGGAGTGGGACACTGCTGTACATGATGTGTTGCTATGGCACTATCATGACTGACACAGGTTAGGGCTGTAAACATTCACCCATGTAGTTGTTGTATGGTGATGATGATGCCCCACCCTATAACTGGGCACTGCTGGGAGTCATATCCAGCCACCCCTCCTATGCCTGGGGACTGCTGGGAGTCATGTGCACCCACCCCTCCTATGTCTGAGCACAGCTGGGAGTCCTGTGCACCCACCCCTCCTATGTCTGGGCACTGCTGGGAGTTATATCCACACACCCCTCCTATGTCTGGGCACTGTGGGGAGTCATATCCACAAACACCTCCTATGTCTGGGCACTGCTGTAAGTCATATCCAGCCACCCCTCCTATGTCTGGGCACGGCTAGGAGTCATATCCACAACCACCTCCTATGTTTGGGCACTGCGGGGAGTCATATCCAGCCACCCCTCCTATGCCTGGGCACTGCTGGAAGTCATATCCAGCCACCCCTTCTATGCCTGTGCACTGCTGGGAGTTATATCCACACACCCCTACTATGTCTGGGCACTGCTGGGATTCCTGTGCACCCACCCCTCCTATGTCTGGGCACTGCTGGGAGTCCTGTGCACCCACTACTCCTATGTCTGGGCACTGCCGGGAGTCATATCCACACCCCCCTCCTATGTCTGGTTACTGCTGGGAGTCCTGTGCACCCACCCCTCCTATGTCTGGGCACTGCTGGGAGTCCTGTGCACCCACCCCTCCTATGTCTGGGCACTGCTGGGAGTCATATCCACACACCCCTCCTATGTCTGGGCACTGCGGGGAGTCATATCCACAACCACCTCCTATGTCAGACACTGCTGGAAGTCATATCCAGCCACCCCTCCTATGGCTGGGCACTGCTGGGAGTCATATCCACAACCACCTCCTATGTTTGGCACTGCAGGGAGTCGTATCCAACCACCCCTCCTATGTCTGGGCACCGCTGTAAGTCATATCCAGCCACCCCTTCTATGTCTGGGCACTGCTGGAAGTTATATCCACACACCCCTCCTATGTCTGGGCACTGCTGGGAGTCTTGTGCACCCACCCCTCCTATGTCTGTGCACTGCTGGGAGACTTTACCACACCCCGCTTCTATGTCTGGGCACTGCTGGGAGTCCTGTGCACCCACCCCTCCTATGTCTGGGCACTGCTGGGAGTCCTGTGCACTCACCCCTCCTATGTCAGGGCACTGCTGGGCGTCATGTCCACACCCCTCTCCTATGTCTGGGCACTGCTGGAAGTCATATCCAGCCTCCCCTCCAATGTCTGGGCACTGCTGGGAGTCATATCCAGCCACCCCTCCTATGTCTGGGCACTGCTGGGATTCCTGTGCACCCACCCCTCCTATATCCTATATCTGGGCACTGCTGGGAGTCCTGTGCACCCACCCCTTCTATGTCTGGGCACTGCTGGGACTCATAATCACACACCCCTCAGATGTGACGCACCGTACACCAACATAAATGGAGTGTGTGCGGCTCGTATCACTATTGGAATGGTGATATACGCGAGCGTGTGATGCACCGTACCCCTACATTCACGGAGTGTGTGCGGATCGAATCACTATTGCAATGGTGATATACGCGAGCGTGTGATGCACCGTACCCCAAAATTCACGGCGTGTGTGTGGCTTGTATCACTATTGCAATGGTGATATACGCGAGCGTGTGATGCACCGTACCCCAACATTCACGGCATGTGTGTGGCTCGTACCACTATTGCAATGGTGAAATAAGCGAGCGCGTGACGCACCGTACATGTACACTTCTGTTGTTGCGGTACGTTGTACTTACCGTCTGCGCTGTCATCTGTTTCTATGCACCAGGTCGTAGGCGTACAGGACTGGGATGACACGGTCGATGGGGTTCATGGCGTGTCTGTCGCGTACCGGGGTGCTGTTCGGGGCCGGCTCTGCTTTTACGGTAGTTTTCAGCTCCCGTAGCAATAGGGTCGTACGGAGTGTCGCCGAGACGAATCGTACTTGCTGTGCCGGAAACTGCTGCCTGTTTACGTACGGACGGCGCGTACAGCGTGACCCGGATATGTATCGTATGTATTTTATGTTCGTATGGTGTTTGGTACGAATCGTATGTAGATATGCTTTGAGTTAGGACCATACTTGATCGTACGTACGGGGACGTTGTAGGTGTACGAATCAAATGGGAAAAACGCTCCGTACTGCGATTCCTGGGGGATTGTACTGGATCGGAATTGGCCCCATGGAGTTCACAGATACAAAAACCTGCCCTTTCCAGCTGAATCTTTACCAGAACAACATAGCTTTTCATATGCCAAGATGGAAGCCAGTAGCCACTTGCTTGCTGCCTGAAGTGGCGGGTAGGGATTTTTTTAATGTTCTACTACCCACAATCCCTCCGGACATGGCAGGGAGAGAGGGGAACAGGAAGCCATTGCATCCCACGGTCACTCACCATTAGGAGAAAAAGTTGCGTATGAGCTGACTCCAGATATCACCCTCCTCCTCCTCATCACTTTCATCGTGCCCAAGCCCTTCATCCTCAACGGGTGGATGTTCCAGCTCATCAGGATCCAGGATGAGTGGCACGGCCTTCTCAATTGCCATGTTGTGCAGTATACAGCACACAATGAAGATGTTACACACCTTGACCGGGGCATATGGGAGGGATCCGCCGGTCTTATCAAGGCACCAGAAGCGGCTCTTCAGGAGTCCAAACGTTCGGTCAATCACGCGCCTGGTCTGCCCATGTGCATTGTTGTACCAGTGGTCTGCAGCTGTCCTTGGGTTGGGGAGCGGTGTCATGAGCCACGGCATGTTGGGATATCCTGCGTCTCCTACAAATATACAGCGTGGTGAAATTGGGCGAAAGCAATTTCGTCACAGCAAACAACAAATTATACATACAGGACAAACAGAGAATACCCACCAACAAGACATGCCCGAATGTTGCGCAGCTGCAGCATCATCTGTGGTACCCTGCTACGCATCATGATGAATGCACCATGGCACGATCCTGGAAAACGTGTACAAACATGGGATATCAGCATGTTAGCAAGTCACACCACAAGGGCATTTATATTGAGTGGTAATGCTTCCTATTGCGGTAGGCTGCTCCTGAGCCTGTGGTGGCACCAAAGCCACATATGTACCATCAATGGAGCCAATGACATGTGGCATTCCTCCCAGGGCATAGATTTCACCCTTGACATCTCTCAAGTCTTCAGGATTTGGAAATTCTATGAATTCATCAATGTTCTCTAACATGGCAGCTAAGACATCACGTAGGACATGGCTGAACATGGTTTGGGACATACCCCCCACATATGAAATGGTAAATTGAAATGTATCGGTGGCAATAAAATATAGGGCTGCCATCACCTTTAGCTTTGGTGTCAGTGCAGTTGGATACCTGTGTCACGGTTGGAGATGTGGTTCCAGCCTGTCTGTCAAGTCCTGAATTAACTCTCGAGTGAATCTTTAACATCGGATGCAAACACGTTCCCTCATGCTCTCCAAGTCAGCAAAAGGCCTTGGTAGAGGCAGTGCCCTGCAGGACATATTTTGGAAGAATGCAGAACAACTGTCATCCAAATACTATTCCAATGTACATAGCACATGCAACACTGCTACTACACATCAAGGTACTTTGGGGTCTGGTGTCAGCAATACTTCCTGGACACATACGCCAGCTTCATGGCACTTCAAAAATTAATCAAGATACATATGTAGTCTTTTTAAAAACACATTACATGCACACAAAAACAACTGCTGGGCTGCTCTGAGTGAGCACAGCAAGATATCACTGGAGTGACACACATCACCAGACCTGCATTAGAAGGTTGTCATTCCATACAGACAGCTGACTGCAAGGCACAGACCCAGGTCCCATGGAATGTCTGGTGTACATATCATCCAACTTGCTAATGAGGATGTGTATGTTACAACCCACCACCACAGGAATTGTCACGATGCACACATGTATGCATGGTATCAATGATGTATGATGCAATCAGACCCAAAAGCCATTGATAAGGCACACGTGCCATGGTGTGCGTACATGCAAAACCATTTCAGTCACAACACAGACACATTATAGATGCACCAAAAACACACGCATTTTACGGAACCCAAACAGTAAATTCAATCTTTAAAATTACACACATAACATTATTCCTCAGGGACATGATGAATGTCAAATTGACAAGTGAAAAAGTTGTCACGGTCCCTGGCATCATGACACAGGTTCCGGAAGTGATGACTGTGCCAGCCCAGTATTTATGTGCATGAAAACATGTGCATGATGATACGAAGGCTACAGAAATGTGATGTGTACCACATAGTGCCCCATCACACATCACATGTGTCAACAGGTCATCACACATGAATTGTGCAACATGAACTGATATCCTCTGCTATATCAGTGCCTGGCACACCTAGGGCATGCTCATGTAAGTATGCAATGAAACGAACATGATAGACATTCTAGCGTTAACCAAACTGCTACATCCCTGCCATTTGTGCTCCTCATATCACTATTGTAATGGTGGCATACGCGATTAAAGCATACTCCTACATTACGTGCGTGTGTGCGGGACGTTCCACTATTTGAATCGGGCTATACGCAATTGAAGCATACACCTACATTACGTGCGTGTGTGCGGGACATTCCACTATTGAAATCGGGCCATACGCGATTGAAGCGTACACCTACCTTACGTGCCTGTGTGCGGGACGTTCCACTATTGAAATCGGGCCATACGCGATTGAAGCATACACCTACCTTACGTGCGTGTGTGCGGGACGTTCCACTATTGAAATTGGGCCATACGCGATTGAACCATACACCTACATCACATGCGTGTGTGCGGGATGCTCCACTATTGAAATCGTGCCATACACGATTAAAGCGTACACCTACATTACGTGCGTGTGTTTGGGACGTTCCACTATTGAAATCGGGCCATACACGATTAAAGTGTACACCTACCTTACGTGCATGTGTGCGGGACGTTCCACTATTGAAATCGGGCATTACGCGATTGAACTGTACACCTACATTATGTGCATGTGTGCGGGACGTTCTACTATTGAAATCGGGCCATATGCAATTGAAGAGTACACCTACATTACGTGCATGTGTGCGGGACGTTCCACTATTGAAATCGGGCCATACACAATTGTAGCGTACACCTACATTACGTGCATGTGTGCGGGACGTTTCACTATTGGAATCGGGCCATACGCGATTGAAGCGTACACCTACCTTACGTGCTTGTGTGCGGGACGTTTCACTATTGGAATCGGGCCATACGCAATTGAAGCGTACACCTACATTACGTGCGTGTGTGCGGGACATTTCACTATTGGAATCGGGCCATACACGATAGAACAGTACACCTATATTACGTGCGTGTGTGCGCCTCGTTTCACTATTTAAAAAGTGGCCTACGCGACGTGAAACGCACCGTACTTGTGTGTGGATCACAAAAAATACATAGGGGACACCTAGGCTATGAGTAGTAGTACCAGAATGTAGGCTGATTTGTCATGGATACTGAGATTTGAGTGTGTGCTACAGGTATCCTGCAAAAGTCAATTGGGCAAAACTATACAATGTTGCAATGTTGTTGTGGAGCTGAAACTTACATTTTAAACCATGCAAATGTGTGTCAGGGCCTTATGTTGGAAGTGATTGGATGAAACATAGTAATGTGGCCTATCACACTGTACTCCTTATACTCAAAGCCCCTCAGCAGCACTGATTTAATGCGGCATGTGGCTGTGAGAGGGCACTTGCCTGCACAACATTGGAGTGGACAACACTGCTGCTGTCTCTGCATTTCCTGGACTCTTATTTTGCTGACCATCGAGAGGGTACCTGCATTCAGTGAGGAGGAGAACCAGGCCATGCTGGATGCCCTCCTACCAAACTACAGCATGCTTTTTGGGAGACCAGGGGAGCAGGTGAGTGATGACTGCACTAGCTTTGACTGTGCCCCTTTTGTGTGAGTGCCACTACAACCATTGTGTATTTGTGGATCAGACATGCAATGTGGTTTCTCTGTGATTGCAGTGTGTGTACATTGTGGTGTCTCCCTTGCAGAGCATGTTGTAGTAAAAGTGCATTTACTCCTTACTTGCATTATGGTAACTGTGACATTCAAAGCATACTGATTTACGCATTCTGCTGTGCCACACCGTGCAGGGTTTTTTGACATAATTTAATGAGCTGTAATAGTGTTCACCCCAGAGTGACAGCTGAATGTACTCACTGATATTTATGTTTTTTTGGATCTGTGTAGATTTTCTACGTATGCTGTGTTTGGAGTCATGGACATTTAGGAGTGTGAATGTTCCTTGTCACCTGGCTGAGTGTGTATGTGATGTTTTTTGACACAGCTGCATGGCGTATGCAGCAGAGGTAGCCATCTGATGAGAACAAGTATGCAGTGTTATGTGCATGACTTGCACAGTTAGCCCAATACCTGTGTCACCTCTTTGTCAAGTGTGACATGTGCAAAGTAAGGGTTGTATAAATTGTTGAGAACAACAGGCAAGGGATCTGCTTCAGGGTGTGTATGTATGGATGTGTATGTATGGTCTGCTGAGGTTTCCTAGGTGTAGTGGGATATGTGGCAGCATGTCAGGTGCTGTCCAACACCCTGCATTTGCATGTGTTGTACAGTGTGTGCCATGATCAGTGAATGTGTTGAACCCCTTATGCCATCTGTTGCCTTTCAAAGGCATGTAGAGCCTTAGTGTGTGCCCACTGGGAAAAATCAGATGGACGATGATGCAAGTCCTCTCAGCATCCTATGCCCTGTTCACATCATCAATGGAATGCAAGTGTGTGTCTCAGGGACATGCAGCAGGTGTAGTGATGTTGTTTAACTTTGTCTTCCTGACAGGTAACTGCCCATGAGAAGGGGGAGATCTGGTCGGAAATTGTCAGAGCTGTCAGGTCTGTGGGGGGCCCTCGCCGTCGGCTTATGAACATCAGGAATAGGTGGCAGGACATCCGGTGCTGGGCCCGTCGTATTGCCCGGGTCCAGCTGTAGCTGGAAGCTCCACCCCGGCATGACGGCAGCCGTCACCTCACCCCCCACATGCTCCGGGTCTTGGAAGTGGTCTTTCCAGATCTCCATAGGCAGTTGCAGGACGAACAGCAGCAAGGAGGGGGTAGGTACATGTCTGTTTGTAGTGTTGCCTGTCACATGGTACTTGAGGTGGTCTGAAGCCTGTGTATACTCCCACAGTTGGGGGGTCTGGTCAGACAGGCAATTTGTGCATTGTATTTTAAGATCACCATATTCATCTGCTGCTCTTAACCATCCCTTCCCCTACTCAACATGTTACCCATGGTTTGTGTGTTTAAAATTTAGAACATGTACTTCTAGGGTGCAAGGTAATTAGAGAGCACATTGATTTATGCATCATGTTGGAGGGAGGTCTGTGACATGTGTTGTGACCTTGTCTGTTCCATGACCTGTGCAATGTGTTTGGCATTCATATTTGTTTGCACTGATCATGAGTATCAACATAGGAGTGCAATTTATATGATTCACACCCTACCAGAATTCATGAGCCATGTTTCATACTCATACACGATGGACATCATTTTTAAAATATGCATAGTGACAAGACAGTTATTCATGAGACAGTCTGCAATTTTTTGACACACAGATCTGTGTGCACAACACAGTACCCTGAAAAACCCCGGCATCCTAATCATGTGTGTCATCCAACACTGTGCCCATTCTATATGGGTTTAGCATGGGTGTGCCTCAGTGGCCTTGATCCCTACCGTACTTTGTTTTTATCATGTGTTAGCTACATTTGCACACTGCCCATGGATACAAGATTTAGCTTGTGCATACTCACACTGGGCATTGCCTGTGTGCCTATTCTCAAGAATCTGTTGCTGATTGTTTGTGACTAATATGGATTGCCAGCCACAGGAGGTGATCTTGCTGTACATTTTAAAAAGATGCTGCTCTGTTTTTGCTACCCTGATTCTGATGGTTTTCTCATTGAGCAGTTTCAAACACATTAATGGAGTGATGGGGGTCTTGTGCAGGAGAGGTGTGATGGGCCTGCCTGTTTGCCCTTGTCAGTTGTGAACTGTGGATGTCATTTGTGAGTTATAGTTATCAGCATGCACTTCACCTGTGATGCTGGACAGTGCTGTCATTGGGCTCTTTACAGGCTATGTTGCTTGCTTACAGAGATGATTGTGCCTCAAAGATTTTTGGATACATGTATGTAGTAGCGGTGCAACACTGTTTTGTCTTGAGACTAGAGTGGTCACATTTCCTATGTGGTTAAGGGTGTGTCTTTCTATGCAGCAATGCTTTTGATCTTCGCAATTGCAGGCACATTAGCTTAAGCATTGTCCAGATTTAGGACATGTGGTCCACTTCACATGACAGCCAGTGTTTGTTATGTGCTAACAACTGTATGATCTGGTGATAGATGCCCCTGTGAGGATTGACGGATTTGAAGTGATGTCACATTGATGAATGTCTCTAGGCACTCCCAACATCTGTTGAAACTAGTTAATGTATGGAATGTGTACATATGACAAAATGTGTATGTTACACTTATGGGTCGGCATTATAGTTGGCTCACAAGGTATCACACACCACACAACATGTGCAATGTTGTTGAATAAGCAGGCAGGTTTAGAATGAGGCCAGTGTTAGTAGTTAATGGTGTGCCTTCATCGACATCAACATGTCTCCACAGTGGTCTTGAGTGCTTGTGACTCCTTTGCTGTCAATTGTACAGACTGATGTGTGTCAATACATCAAGAACTCCGTGGGACCATGTATATGGTATATGGTCCACGCCATTTATTTCTTACAGTGTTTGATCTTGAAGTGTGCGAGCTGTTTCAATAACATTGTGTATGTTGTTTGTATGGATTTCCTTGTGAGAGCTCTTTCATGGTGGCACATACGTGTTATGTACACAAGATGGATATTTTTCAGAGGCTATACAAGTTGATTATGTGAAGTATGCAGCGTCCGAAGATGCAAACATTTTATGCCATTACTTTTCACGAAACACTACTTTATGGGCTCTGGGAGTGGTGTATACCTTGGGTAGTGAGGTGTGTTACTTTGCCCTGAGGGGAAACCCAACTGTTTAATTTTTGTGAACTTCAGGTGAACTTCAGGTGACAGAACTTCATTGTATAGATCAGCTCTCATGTGAACAAACCAAACCTCTTCAGTGTGACTCCCACTCAAGTCGTGGCCTGGTCTATTATTTGGATCCTTGTGTGGAAGAAGCATTGTGTCTATACCAACTGTGCAGTACTAGTCTTAAATATGTGCAGAGTTATGTTGCTGTTACTCATGATGCATGCCATGATTAGCAATGTGCTCAAATAAAATGGTGTTCATGTGTGAGATGTGTACAGGTGACTGATGCATTTTTGTTTTTTCTCCTTGCCAACAGCATCATCAATCGACACAGAAGGAGACATAAGCACGGACCAGGAGGGGGGACCCAGCCGCAGTGCCACAAGCGCTGAGGAGTTGGAGGGAGCCAGTGGCACGGAGGGTGAGGGAAGTCAGGCGGCCCGACCTTTTGAAGAAGATACTTCGTATCATGCGGACGGCTCGGCTTCTGACTCCCAGGATGAGGGGGAATATGCGGCAACAGCTTCTTCCACCACTGTGTCTGTCCCCACCTCCTCCAAACCCAGCTCCACCCTCCCAGACATGGGGGGCAGCACCCCTTCCGTCCATGCTGCTCCCCATGTCTCCTTCGTCCCCGGCACCGCAGCCCCAGCCCATGTCTCCCTGCTGCCCACAGTGCCAAGTCTGTGGACCTACTCCGGCAGATTCATGTTGATCAGACATCAATGCTGACTGTCCTCCATGGCCAAACTCAGATCTTGACACAGTTGTCTCAGGGGGATGCAGGCACTCCCACAGGCTCTGGGGTCAGACGGCAGGCATGCAGACACAAACACAGTCCGCAAGACTCAGAGCCCTCTACCTCCACTCCCATTGTGTCCCCGGGTGCAGGTGGTGGTCTGGAGGACCTGGCAGCAGTGTGCAGCGCAGAATATCTTTCCAGCTTTGGCGCTGCACAAGCCACTGAGGAGGATTCCTCCCCCCCTGCACCCACAACACCTACCCTTCCCTCTGATGTCCCTGCGGTGCCAGACACTGACCCAGATGATGCCCCGCATGGGTCCACAAACCTTCAATATCATCATGGGCAGGCAAGTTTTGGGGTGACAACCTCCACAAGATTACAGCTACAGAAAAACTCTTTATTCTGGACTGGACACTGGCCTTAATTTGAGCCTGGACTCATTTATGAATAAGAATTTCTTTTGGGTGCTGAATAAAGCATTTTATTTTTCATTCCAAACTATTGCATTTCAGGTACTTGCTTTAGGTGCTGTGTGCCTAGGAGTTGGTGTCATGGTAATGTTTTGGTATTGTGAAAGATGTGTATTTTGTAATGGTAATGAGGTGGACCATGGTATATATGTCCCATCACAATGTAGAAGGTTATTATCTTGATTTGTGTGTGCTCAGTTTGCCTACAGACATTGTCCAAAAGAGTGTAACTTCCTCAGTGACACACGAGATCTTATGTACAGACAGTTGCACAATATTTGTGGTTACTTTGGTGCACATTTTCTTTGGGTTTTTTTTAAACATTCCCTTCAGCAATGGCCATGCCTGCTCACAAATGAGTTCTGCTCATTAGTCTGTGCCATCCATGCTACTCATGGTACTTTTGTATGTAGTATGTAGTAATTCCTTCATGGACACCATCAGCCTTTTGCACAATATGCTGATGTATGATCACAGCCTTCCCCTATGTTTGGATTTCTTATACAGGGTATTTGTGCAGACAACTCACAATATAGTGCTTTGTATCTAAGGGGTTTCAGCACTGTTCCTTTCATGGAAGAGTACACATTTCACCACCTGAACATTCATATCAGGCCCGGAATATACATGACAGTGTGTTTTTCCTTTTTGTTGTATTTCTTTGTTGGGCGATTACATGACTATACAACATAATGTAAGGATGGGAGGGTGTGTAGGTTGCCTGCAAACTGCATGGATGGATATGCATGTGGGATCTGACATCACACACACATGTGGTGTGTCACGCAGTGTGTGACAGAAACCCATCCTCCATGGAGTGGGACACTGCTGTAAATGATGTGTTGCTATGGCACTATCATGACTGTCACGGGTTAGGGCTGTAAACATTCACCCATGTAGTTGTTGTATGGTGATGATGATGCCCCACCCTATAACTGGGCCCTGCTGGGAGTCATATCCAGCCACCCCTCCTATGCCTGGGCACTGCTGGGAGTCATGTGCACCCACCCCTCCTATGTCTGAGCACCGCTGGCAGTCCTGTGCACCCACCCCTCCTATGTCTGGGCACTGCTGGGAGTCATATCCACACACCCCTCCTATGTCTGGGTACAGTGGGGAGTCATATCCACAACCACCTTCTATGTCTGGGCACTGCTGGAAGTCATATCCAGCCACCCCTCCTATGTCTGGGCCCTGCTAGGAGTCATATCCACAACCACCTCCTATGTTTGGGCACTGCGGGGAGTCATATCCAGCCACCCCTCCTATGTCTGGGCACTGCTGGAAGTCATATCCAGCCACCCCTTATATGCCAGGGCACTGCTGGGAGTTATATCCACACACCCCTCCTATGTCTGGGCACTGCTGGGAGTCCTGTGCACCCACCCCTCCTATGTCTTGGCACTGCTGGGATTCCCGTGCACCCACCCCTCCTATGTCTGGGCACTGCTGGGAGTCACATCCAAACCCCCCTCCTATGTCTGGGCACTGCTGGGAGTCCTGTGCACCCACCCCTCCTATGTCTGGGCACTGCTGGGAGTCCTGTGCACCCACCCCTCCTATGTCTGGACACTGCTGGGAGTCATATCCACACATCCCTCCTATGTCTGGGCACTGCGGGGAGTCATATCCACAACCACCTCCTATGTCTTGACACTGCTGGAAGTCATATCCAGCCACCCCTCCTATGGCTGGGCACTGCTGGGAGTCATATCCACAACCACCTCCTATGTTTGGGCACTGTGGGGAGTCATATCCAGCCACCCCTCCTATGTCTGGGCACCGCTGTGAGTCATACCCAGCCACCTCTTCTATGTCTGGGCACTGCTGGAAGTTATATCCACACACCCCTCCTATGTCTGGGCACTGCTGGGAGTCCTGTGCACCCACCCCTCCTATGTCTGTGCACTGCTGGGAGTTTTTACCACACCCCGCTCCTATGTCTGGGCACTGCTGGGAGTCCTGTGCACCCACCCCTCCTATGTCTGGGCACTGCTGGGAGTCCCTTGCACCCACCCCTCCTACGTCAGGGCACTGCTGGGAGTCATGTCCACACCCCCCTCCTATGTCTGGGCACTGCTGGAAGTCATATCCAGCCTCCCCTCCTATGTCTGGGCACTGCTGGGAGTCATATCCAGCCACCCCTCCTATGTCTGGGCACTGCTGGGATTCCTGTGCACCCACCCCTCCTATGTCTGGGCACTGCTGGGAGTCCTGTGCAACCACCCCTTCTATGTCTGGGCACTGCTGGGACTCATAATCACACACCCCTCAGATGTGACGCACCGTACACCAACATAAATGGAGTGTTTGCGGCTCGTATCACTATTGGAATGGTGATATACGCGAGCGTGTGATGCACCGTACCCCTACATTCACGTGGTGTGTGCGGATCGAATCACTATTGCAATGGTGATATACGCGAGCGTGTGATGCACCGTACCCCAACATTCATGGCGTGTGTTTGGCTCGTATCACTATTGCAATGGTGATATACGCGAGCGTGTGACGCACCGTACCCCAACATTCACGGCATGTGTGTGGCTCGTACCACTATTGCAATGGTGATATAAGCGAGCGTGTGACGCACCGTATATGTACACTTCCGTTGTTGCGGTACGTTGTACTTACCGTCTGCGCCGTCATCTGTTTCTATGCACCAGGTCGTAGGCGTACAGGACTGGGATGACACGGTCGATGGGGTTCATGGCGTGTCTGTCGCGTACCGGGGTGCTGTTCGGGCCGGCTCTGCTTTTACAGTAGTTTTCAGCTCCCGTAGCAATAGGGTCGTACGTAGTGTCGCCGAGACGAATCGTACTTGCTGTGCCGGAAACTGCTGCCTGTTTACGTACGGACGGCGCATACAGCGTGACCCGGATATGTATCGTATGTATTTTATGTTCGTATGGTGTTTGGTACGAATCGTATGTAGATATGCTTTGAGTTAGGACCATACTTGATCGTACGTACGGGGACGTTGTAGGTGTACGAATCAAATGGGAAAAACGCTCCGTACTGCGATTCCTGGGGGATTGTACCGGATCGGAATTGACCCCATGGAGTTCACAGAAACAAAAACCTGCCCTTTCCAGCTAAATCTTTACCAGAACAACATAGCTTTTCATATGCCAGGATGGAAGCCAGTAGCCACTTGCTTGCTGCCTGAAGTGGCGGGTAGGGATTTTTTTAATGTTCCACTCCCCACGATCCCTCCGGACATGGCAGGGAGAGAGAGGAACAGGAAGCCATTGCATCCCAGGGCCCTGCTCTTCCCCTTTGGAGCAGAAAACAGGAGCATAGTGGTGCTCACTTCTACCTTGACCTCCAGGCACCGATGGCCTAGGGTCTTGCATGCACAGAGTGCAGCAGTGCTCATTATTTTCTGTGTTGTTTCCTGGGAAGATGGAGGGACCCATGGACTATTGTAAAAAAGGGAGGACACACACACACACTCCATCAGTACTTCTTCCTTGTTGTTTTCTGGGAAAGTGTGACTAAATGTGTATAAAAATAGAATAAATCTGTGAGAAAGTGGCTCTATATATACTGGACTAGAAGGAAGTACAGTGTGTATAGAGTCCACCAACCCCAGAGGTATAACTGAGGTTAAAGTCAGAACTGACCTTACTCTTCAAAGTGGTAGCTTGGTCGAGCAGTAAGGCAGTACCAGAGGACAGTGTAAAGCATTTGTTGTACACACTCAGTCAGCAAAAGGTTTCACACACTCATGAACTGAACTCCAGGCCAATTGTTGTTATATCATCAGATATTGTTGTTTTATTTTTAGACCCAACAGTTATAAAAATATACTTTTCGAGGTACAAGTACTCTCATGTAAATACTTTGCAGAGGAGCAATAAGTTTGTACACACAACAATTACAGGATAGATAATAAGCAACACAGATCTGAAACACACTCTAGCATTGACCTCAATGGGTTTTTCATAGGAAGATACAGTTGATTACTTTATGGATTAATTTGGTAGTTCCAGGACTAGATCTTAGATTCAGTCCTGGGGTCTAAGCTGAAACCAGATTAGCAAAAACGTTTTAGTTACTGTGATGAATTTTCCTGAATATAAAGCTGTTTTAAACGTTCACACTTAGAAACTTTTCAAGGTGATTCTGACAATGTTATCCAATGGGAGGAAATTCACGTTACAGGTAAAGTACGATTGCGTTACTTTTGTAACCCAGCACTAGTCTCCTAGGGCCAGCACTGGGGCTTAACTCAAAACAGGTAGGTAATTGTGTTTCAGTATTTCATACGATTTTTGAAGAATATTTGCAGTTTTCAAAAGTAGACAGAAGAAATTTCATAGAAAAACAGACAATAGGTCCCTATGGAGAAAATACAGGTTACTAGTAAACCCGCTAGGGATTACTTTTGCGGTTCAGTGCTGGGCTGAAAGGTGCAGTACTGACTTCTCTCCTGATCACAGGTGAGTATTTTCGAGTTCGGACTTTGGCTGATTTTATAGGAATATTTTCAGTTTTCAAAACTTCACACCTAAAAAATGTTCGAGTCAAAATGGGTCAATGTTATCCAATGGCAGGTAAGTGAATTACTGGTTTCCAGGTGAGTACTTGGTTGGTGAAGTTAGGGTTCTGGGCGTGGACTCAGGGGTCCCCCAGGGTCAGGTGAGTACAGTTAGTTCAGTCCCAGCGGCACAGGGGTGGCCGGGTGCAGAGGCAGGTAGGCCCAATGTTATCCAATGAGTGAAGGGGGGGCCTTCGGTTGGTGGCGGCTGGCTAGCAGGCCACACGGTTCTGGGAGCTGGGCTCCTGGTCACTTGCTCAGGGCAAGGGGGGAAGTAAGATAGGACAGAGAGGTCACATCCAGCGGCACTCGGGCGGCTGGGTGCAGGGTGCTTTTGAGCCATTGGGCGCTCAATGTTATCCAATGAGGATCTTGAAAAAGGAGCAAAGGCTGCAGGCTCGGGGACAGTGACTCTCCAGGGGCGACCAGCACTTCGAGAGGTAAGTTGGGATCTTGGAGCACAGGTAGGTACCCCAAAGTGAGGGACAGGGGACCACGGGGCACCTGGTGCAGGGGTGTCTTTAGGGGTCAGAAAAGCTTACCCTCGGCTGGTCGCGGTTGGGGTGGCCCCTGGTTCTGAGTCTGCAGGCGTCGTCTGGTTCGTTGAGGAGGGTCTTTGGACACTGGACTTCAGGTCCCAGTCACCGGGGGACGTCCTCGTGGTCTTGGTTCGGGTTGGCCCGGCCCGGGCTTGGCTGGTGCAGAGTGGGCTGGTCCGGAGCTTCCTGGTGGGCAACAGTTGGGTTGTTGCAGCAGAGCCTCTGCTGATGGGAGTCCCAATCTTCGAGAGGGTCAAGGCAGGCAGGTCCTCTGGGTGTCCCAAGGTTGCTGTCCACGGAGGTCGCTGGGATTAGGCAGGAGAAGGTTCCAGGATCAACAGGCCGGTAGGGCTGGGGCCATGTCAGTTGTTGTTGTCCTGTTGTTAGCAGCTGCGCGGTGGGTCTTCTTCTTCTTGATCTTCTTTCTTCTTTTGATATCAGGATCTGAGGAAGGATGGTTCTGGGAGCCCCTAAACACTAAATTTAGGGGTGTTACAAGTAGGGCAAGGGCATGGACCAATGGGTACCTGTCCTGGGGTGAGGACACCCCCTAGCCTGTTCCTCTCCTGTGGGAGGGGGAAGGAGCCTAGCTGGGATTGGGCAGGGCTCCCATCTACAAGATTGTGCTTCACCTCGCCTCCTCCACCTGTGGGCTGGGGTTGACAAAGGTTGGCACACCCTCCTTCCTGACATAGTTTTTCCCGCCAGTCTTCCTGCCAGAGTGGGAGTAGAACGGGTGGGGGGCCAGTTGCTGGGGACAGCAAATGGTTTGGTGAAGCTCTCAGAGGCGGTATGCCTTAGAAGCTTCCCCCTTTCCATCATGGGGGAGGAGATACATCACCTCGCCCAGGATGTGCATTGTTGCAGGCCCAGGAGAGCGGGGGCTCTCCACCCAGGGGTCCAGCAATATGTCTGCTGTGTGGCAGCCTCTGCAGCTGCTCAGCCCAGACGTGGATTGTAGGTTCTGGTTTTGGAGGGCATCTCTAAGATGCCCTCTCGTGCATTTTACATTAAATCCCACATTGGCATCAGTGCGGGTTTAATGTGCTGAGAAGTTTGGTACCAAACTTGTCAGTCTTCAGTGTAGCCATTATGGTGCTGTGGAGTTTGTAATGACGACCTCCCAGCACCATATACTCTTAAATTACATCACTGCACTTACAGTGCCCAGGAATGGCCATGGTAGGTATGAGGTCTTTTAGCATTCTGTAAATTGCAGACTAGGTTTAAGACCTTGCAGGTGTATCATTATATTTGGTTTTGTTTTCAAAAAGATGATACAGAATCTTACATTGTACAACAACTTGTACAATGTGTTGCATTCTACAGCACACATAGGAAGAGGAAATCACCTCTTGTGATTGATTTTGTGCAGGAAGGTGTCCATTCCACTATGGTGACCACAGCCTGGTGTGCAGTCTACAGGTTTGAAGAACGGACGACTGTGATACGTGCAGGAGATTTGGCCCTAAATTGGTCTCCATGCACAGTGGAGCTCACACACATCAGGTACACTACTGGGCCTGCCAAAAGCACACAACTAGAGTTGACGGGGTTGGGTCATGGTCATGGGCCCTGAGAGCTTTGCACCAATCTGGTACCTCAGGCAAAGTCTTCATTAGACCTGACAATACAGCTCTGCTCCAACCATCCACTGAGCTACTCTGCACCATACCTGTAAGTCTACCCCACAGCAGAGCAGCCAGTACCTGCACAGCAGTGAGCAACAACAAAAGACTTGTGTACCTCCCAGGGAACATGGAGCAGAGTGACGGAGACCGGGTCCTCATCCCGCCCTGGGCCAACAGTGTGAACTATGTGACGTACCAAAAGCAAGACCAGTAAACTAGTTGCCTATTTGTGCTCTCAGTAAACTCCCTTTGAATGCTCCTCTGTACTAGCATCAGCAGACTGTACATCTCCCACAATAGTGGTACTCCCCATGGACAAATTGGACATTATTCTTTAAGAAGGTATGGGACTCTTTTGTGAACATCAAGCACCACTTGGGGGTCATCGCCACAGACATTAGCCTCCTAAGAGATGACCAGTGCAAACTGGCTGACAGTGTCAAAACAAATTAAATGACACTCTCCACCATGACGCCTTGTCAAGTGGAAAACACTTTGCTAGTTGCCCAGCTACTCCGACAGGTGGATCAGCTCCAGGAGTGAGCTGATGATGCTGAAGGAAGAACTTGCAGAAATAATGTCCAGATTGTAGGCATGCCAGAAGGAACTGAGGGACACTGCACCACTCAAAATATCGTAGAGTGGACCACAATGGCCCGATGGGCTTGTTGGAACTTTTCACAGTCAAAAGAGCACACCGTGGAACTTTTTACTTTAATACCCCAAGAAGATCTCACGCAACTCGAGATTCAAATGTATCCAATTCACCATACTACATGGAGCATATGTCACACCCCATAGAATCAGCAACATGTTTCCCAGGGCCTGCTCAGCATGCCCTTGGCATCACGCCTTGGAGGCAGACCTTGCGTATATGTAGCAGGCATGTCCTCCCCTACCTATCTGTTGAGTAGATGTGATGGCAGCACTATCAGAGTTGACCAGCCTGAACCACTGGCACACACAAGCACACTATATCTTAGGCTTAAATCCCCGGACCAAAAACTGCAGGGTGATGACACAGTTTATAGACTTAGCCATGTTGTTGGCAAAGAGACTGAAAACAAGATGTTTGAAATTCCCACAAGACCCCGAAGTGGCTCAATGGAGGGAGGAGGTTGCACACTGGGGTTTAGCCCAAAGATGGACCTTACAACCGGAAGAGTATAAAGGTTTGCACCAGAAACTCATATCTCTGGATTGGGACGTATTATTAAAAAGTTTCAAGGTGCAGGATGGGGGGATGTATGACGTTACAACGCATACTTTTACCACGCCTACCATTACCACGCATTTTTTACAACGCAGGATCTATGACAACGCATACCATTACAAGTATTGGTAAGTATATAATATTTTTTAATATTTCATTTAATTAAAATTAATATAATGTAATTTAATTTAATTTAATTTAATTAATTTAATTTAATCAATTTAATTTAATGTAATTTAAATTTAATTATATATAATTTTTACACTGTACCCTTTTACCCAAAAACCCAAAACTGACCCTGAACCCAAAAAATACCCCTTTTACCCAAAAACCCAAAACTGACCCTGAACCCTAAAAATACCCCTTTACCCAAAAACCCAAAACTGACCCTGAACCCAAAAAATACCCCTTTTACCCAAAAACCCAAAACTGACCCTGAACCCTAAAAATACCCTTTTACCCAAAAACCCAAAACTGACCCTGAACCCTAAAAATACCCCTTTACCCAAAAACCCAAAACTGACCCTGAACCCTAAAAATACCCCTTTACCCAAAAACTGAAAACTGACCCTGAACCCTAAAAACACCCCTTTACCCAAAAACTGAAAACTGACCCTAAACCCTAAAAATACCCCTTTACCCAAAAACTGAAAACTGACCCTGAACCCTAAAAATACCCCTTTACCCAAAAACTGAAAACTGACCCTGAACCCTAAAAATACCCCTTTACCCAAAAACTGAAAACTGACCCTGAACCCTAAAAATATCCCTTTACCCAAAAACTGAAAACTGACCCTAAACCCTAAAAATACCCCTTTACCCAAAAACTGAAAACTGACCCTGAACCCTAAAAATACCCCTTTACCCAAAAACCCAAAACTGACCCTGAACCCAAAAAATACCCCTTTACAAAAAAACCCAAATAATATTTTTAATAAAATAATATACTTACCAATACTTACGTTGTAATGGTATGCGTTGTAAAAGTACCTGCGTTGTAAATACATGCGTGGTAATGGTATGCGTTGTAATGGATCCTGCGTTGTAAAAAATGCGTGGTAATGGTAGGTCGTGGTAAAAGTTGCGTTGTAAAGGTTGTATACCAGGATGGGGTAGTGGAGGAGGAGTAGAGAGCACACACTTGTGGTGCAGGCACCCTTGGTTGAGGCTACAGCGTAAGTCCCCTACCCCTTGTCTTGCTCCATAATACACTTCCCAAGTAAGTCAAAATCATGCGTCATCAGTGGCATTAGAAGTAGCAACAGCAGCAACACGATGTTGCGGTGATTCTGTTTGTAAAAAGAACGATGCCTGGGATCACAGAACATCAGCATGTAGGGACTGAGTCACCATACCACATCAGTACTATGGGCCCAGATCCAGTCTAGCTCATGGTGTCTTACCTGCCCTCCTAACCTTCCCGGAGTAAAAAGGTAAATTGGCACCCCAGAACACAATACTCCAGCCCCTCCCAAGGAGCTGAGGCACTCACATATCCACAATAAACAGAAAAGAGACATGAGGAAAGTTTACAATATTTATTCATACTATTGTGCTCTATCATAAAGCAGCTATGCTGCAATTAGAAAACCTATATAACTGAGTAGTGTAGTGAACATTAGTGCCTTAGACTAATCTTATCATGTGAGCAAAGTGATATATCAGTGATTTCTGGGATTAGTACCAGACCCCATATCTGGCTTTTGCTGTTAGCTGGTCTGCATCTTAGATTGCGCAGTGCTGGTGTGACCATACCAAGACCTTTCCTCTTAAAGAAATCCTCCTTTCTGGGTTAAACATGGCAAGTCTCAACTTACATGTTAAAAAAGAGCAACTGTGTCTCTCTGTCAGACATTTTGTGGGCCCCAAACAGGGCCTTCTTCCATCCTGGACCATTATAAAGTATCCCAGGTGGCACTTGTAGTGTCCTCATGCACCTCCATGCACCTTGTTCCATGCACCACATGGTGCATGGAACACGGTACAGGGAGGTACAGAAAGTCCTCCTTTGTAGCTTTTTTCCTGTGCCACAGTCAAGTCAAGTCAAGTCAAGTCAAAGAATTTATATAGCGCACTACATAACCAGAGGGTCTCAAGGCGCTTAGGGAGGGCAGGAGGATTATTTGTCAAATATCCACGTTTTAAGTTGCTTTCTGAATGCTAGGTGGTTCTGGGTAAGGCAAAGGTAAGTGGGGAGTGAGTTCCATGTTTTAGCTGCCAGGTATGAGAAGGATCTGCCTCCCATGGTGGTCTTGTTGATGCGAGGTACAGTGGCGAGGGCTTGGCTGGAAGAACGTAGTTGGCGGGAGGGGGTGTAGAAGGACAGTCGTGAGTTGAGGCATTCTGGTCCGATGTCGTAGAGTGATTTGTGTGCGTGGGTTAGCAGTCGGAAAGTGATCCTCTTATTGACGGGTAGCCAGTGGAGGTCTTTCAGGTGACCAGAGATGTGTTTGTTACGCGGGATGTCTAATATGATCCTGGCTGAGGCGTTTTGGATTCGTTGGAGTTTCTTCTGGAGTTTAGCGGTAGTACCTGCGTAGAGGGTGTTTCCATAGTCCAGTCGGCTCGTGACCAGAGCATGGGTGACTGTTTTTCTGGTTTCGGTGGGGATCCAGCGAAATGTTTTTTTGAGCATGCGAAGAATGTTGAAGCAGGATGAGGAGACGGCGCTGACTTGTCTGTTCATTGAAAGTGAAGAATCCAGGATAACGCCTAGGTTCCGTGCGTGGTCTGTCGGGATGGGTGCTTTTCCAAGGGCTTCCGGCCACCAAGAGTCGTCCCATGCAGAGGGGGATGTACCTAAGATGAGGACTTCTGTTTTATCTGAGTTCAGTTTCAGACGGCTGTGTTTCATCCATTCGGCAACTTCTTTCATTCCTTCGTGTAGGTTAGTTTTGGCTGTGCTGGGGTCATTGGTGAGAGAAAGGATCAGTTGCGTGTCATCCGCGTAAGAGATGATGTTGAGGTTGTGTTGGCGGGCGATGGCCGCGAGGGGGCTCATGTATATGTTGAAGAGGGTGGGACTGAGTGAGGATCCTTGTGGAACGCCACAGATGACTTCAGTGGCCTCGGACTTGAATGGTGGAAGGCGGACTCTCTGGGTTCTTCCGGTGAGGAACGAGGTGATCCATTCAAGTGCTTTTCCTTGTATTCCGATGTTTCTGAGGCGTTGTAAAAGGGTGCTGTGGCAGACTGTGTCGAAGGCTGCAGAGAGGTCGAGGAGGATGAGGGCGACTGTGTCTCCATTGTCCAGTAGAGTTCGAATGTCGTCTGTTGCTGCGATGAGGGCGGTCTCAGTGCTGTGTTTTGCTCGGAAGCCGGACTGTGAGGAGTCGAGGGATTTGTTGGCTTCGAGGAAGGCGGCGAGCTGGTTGTTGACAGCTTTCTCGATGACTTTGGCCGGGAAAGGAAGGAGCGAGATGGGGCGGTAATTTTTGAGTTCGGTGGGGTCCGCTGTGGGTTTTTTCAGAAGGGCGGTGAGTTCAGCGTGTTTCCAGCTTTCCGGGAAGGTGGCAGAGTTGAAGGAGCAGTTGATGACGTCTCGGAGGTGCGGTGCTATGGCGGAGTCTGCTTTGTTGAAGATGTGGTGAGGACATGGGTCTGTGGGGGATCCTGAGTGGATGGAGTTCATCAGGCGGATGGTGTCCTCAGTGGAGATTGGGTTCCAGTCGTTAAGGGTGTTCAAGGGGGGAGAATGTTCAGCATATGGTTGGGTGGGTTGGTCTCCGGGTTGGTTGTCGAAGCTGTTGTGGATGTCTGCAATTTTGTTGTGGAAGAATAAAGCCAGGGAGTCGCAGAGGGCTTGAGAGGGGGTGATGTCATTGGAGTTGGCCGAGGGATTGGTAAATTCCTTGACGATGTTGAAAAGTTCCTTGCTGTTGTGGGCGTTGTTGTCTAGTCGATCCTTGAATGCTGTTTTCTTGGCCTTTCGGATTAGTTGGTGGTGTGTGCGGGTGGCGATTTTGAAGGCGTCCTTGGAGCTAGTGGTTGGGTCTTTTTTCCAGGCCTTTTCAAGGGAGCGGCAGAGTTTCTTGGACTTCTTAAGATCATCATTGAACCATGAGGCCTTCTTGCTGCCAGGTTTGCGTTGACGTTTTTTCAGTGGTGCTAGGATGTCGGCGGTGTTGGATAACCATAGGGTGAAGTTGGTGGCGGCTTGGTCTGGGTTAGAGGAGTGGGCTGGGGTGTTTAGAAGGAGCGATGAGCAGATCTGGTCGATGGTGATTTTGTTCCAGTTTCTTTGCAGAGTTGGTTGGGGGTGGTTGATGGGTTTCGGCTTGTTGTAGGTGAAGTGAACGCAGCTGTGGTCAGTCCAAAGGAGATCCGTAGTGTGGCTGAAGGCGATATGATTGCTGGAGGTGAAGATAGGGTCGAGTGTGTGACCTGCGATGTGGGTGGGGGAAGTGACCAGTTGTTTAAGTCCGAGGTTGGCGAGGTTGTCCAAGAGGGTGGTGGTGTTGCGGTCGTTGTTCTTTTCAAGGTGAAAGTTGAGGTCTCCCAGAAGGATGTAATCTTTGGAGGGGAGCGCGTGTGGAGTGATGAAGTCCGTGATGTCTTCACTGAATTTTGCGCGGGGTCCTGGTGGTCTGTAGAGGAGGGTGCCTCTGAGTGTGGTCTTGGGGTCGATGTGGATCTGGAAGTGAAGGTGTTCAGAGTTGGCGAGATTGACGTCAGAGCTGGTTGTGATGTGGATTGATTTTTTGTGGACGATAGCGATTCCTCCTCCTGTGTGGCCGGTACGGTCCTTGCGTGTGATCTTATATTCTTCAGGGATGGCAATGGTGATGTCTGGGGCGGAGGAAGCGTTCATCCATGTTTCTGTTAGGAAGGCGACGTCTGGTGAGATGGTGTCTAGTAGATTCCATAGGTCAATGGCGTGCCTGTGGACCGATCGGGTGTTGAGAAGGATGCATTGTAGGTGGTTGGTGTCGGGAATCTGAGGTGTGATCGTAGCGGAGTTGGTGACGGTACCGATGAATTTGCAGGAGTAGCATGAGAAAGGTCCATGGGTGTGTCCAGGAGCGGCTTGGACGCAATTGGGGGAGCGGCCGGGGTTAAGGGCTAGGAGGGTGGTGGCATCGTAGGTAATGCGGGAGGGCTGGGCTGCGCGAGGGGCAGGGGGTATGGCGCGGGGCGCGGTCCAGGCGCGGACGGGCGTAGACGGGCTTACCTTTGGCGCACCTTCGGCGTGTACGTAGCGCGTGGACGCTGCGCGTTGGAGCATCAGGCATAAATGAAGTGTGGAGGGGGCGGAGCGTGGGAGGGTCAGCTGGGAGGCAATGTCTGGGAGGAGACACGGGAGAAACCCCAAACAAGTCGAAATGGCCGCCTAAAATGAAATCGAAAGTGGGGCACAGCCGGAGCTTCAAACAGAGATTCTTCTAAGTAAGTAATTAAAGAGACGTTCCCCCGACAAGCACAATCGCCGTTTAATACAAATAGATACTATGTAGCACAATCGCCGCTTTAAACAATTCGATACAATGTAGCAGTGCGAGCCTAAAAGCTAATAGGCGCTTTAACTTTATGAAATGAGGTCGGAAAAGCAATGCGGGCATAAACGATACCAGGCGCAGTAAGAAGCTGCAAGCACTGTAGCTGGAGGGCAGTCAGCAGGAATCCGGGCAGGCAAGGCAGGCAGCTAGCACAGGGCTTCAGAGAAGCGAGTGGAGAGCTGTGGGAGCGACCGTGATGCAACTGTTTAAAGGAGCACTTTGCCAGCCTGGTGGTTGCATCATAATTCAGTGATTGGATCTCTACAATAGCAGTCAGAGGTTGGACCGCCCGACATTGTAATAAGGCACCAAATGGTAAGCTGCGCTTTTGGAGGATCTGGGTTACTGAGTGCTTTGTGCCACTTGTTTCATTTCTGGTCAGAGGAGGGTAGCTCTCCTGGTGCAACTTAACACTTGGGCAATATAATCTTCGAGAGTGATTTTTACCACAGAATTTAGCATGGAAATGTGCTATCTGAAATTACAAGAAACACGTCTGAAAATGCAGAAATTGAGTAAGGAGTGACACTATTTATTCAAACAATTTAGACAATAAATGTCAAAAACACATCATCAATCAAAAACAACACCATGCAATGTAGCAAGTAAAAAGTGTTAGACACATCACAGATCATGAGCAAAAACGTGCAACCTACTAAGTTTTAAATCACAGCAATTCAAAGAAAAATAGAGAGAGAGAGAAAATGAATATCAAAGTACAATGAAGCATTACAACCGCAACCAAGAGCTAAATCAATCGGTAAATCAGGAACACCAGTCTTGAAAAAAAATACACTGTACAAGGTGGTCAACGAATGGGCAGATAAGTAGCCTGTTTATACATTGGAAATGAGAAACCTTTGTCCGCAAGATCTAACTTTGGCGGGTGCCTGACCGCAGAGCTTTTTTATCAAAAACACTTTGCGTCACCTCTCAGAAGGTTTAAGGCAGAATCTCCCTATTCGGTACATAGTCATAGATTGGTTATTGTCACTTTAAGGCTAGTTCCTGTCTCAGTTTCAAAGGGAAGCAACACATCAGGTGAGAAGATATGGAAAGTTACAGTTAGCCCCCACCCCTACTCTTACCCCATCTTGTTCTTCTAGATGACAGATGCATCCTTTTATTGCTACATCTTCTTGACATTAAGAAAGATGTGCACTCAGAGGACAGTGGCGGAGGGTGGGGCCTGGTAACTTGTTATCAGAAAAGCAGTGAACTGAGGTTCCCGGCCTTTGCAGGAGAGATAACTGACAGGCTTGAGGCCTATTGTTTCAGTGAATGCTCAAGGCCTGATGGACAATTTAGCACACCCTTACCCATTGACTAACAGGGACATTCAGGACTCTCATGCTTCAGGTGTGGGGAATAATAGCTGAGGCATTATATAGTAAAACTGGACAATGCATCAATAATCTTGATCCTAATGGCCGATCGCTTATCACAACTGTTGACAGGGGGAATATCCAATTCACTTTGTGTATTGTCTATGGCCCTAATGTGAATTACCCTAACAGTTTGTAATGATTTGCTGCTGAGCTCCATCAGTGGCCAGATCCAACTGTTTGTGGTGATTTCAATGTGCTAAATATTACAGTGTGTTAGTGACTGACAATAGAGAAAAACAGGGCATGGTGTTGTTTAACCTTGTATGAAATGTCCAGATCAAGTCCCAGGAAGTACTGAATAACAACAACATGTTCATCTTATGTATAAAATATTATTGTAGCACAAATTCAAACATGCTGTATGTAACGTGTGCTAAGCAGAGCGGCCTACAATGTGTGCAGTAAGGCTAACATATAGGAAGTTACTATGCCCCCTCCTTGATTGAGGCAGTAACATAACAATTAACTAAGTAAAAAAAAAAGCACAAGCTAAGCAAAATCACTGCTTTTCTTATAAACATGTTATACAAATAGCTTATAATTAGAGTAAAAATCATATATCAATTTTGAAATAGTTGCCAAATCAAGGTTTGTTGGAGGTATTCATGATGTCTTCATGTGTTCAGAAGCCAATGAATAAGCCATAGGCCCAAGGGACAACTCCAAAAATGGGTCACTAGTGGACTCATCAGCAGGTACATGTCCACTCTAGCTGGCATCTGCAGAGCCAGGCTAATTCTAGTGCCCTTTCAAAGACCACCAAAGGCCTTGAAATATGGGTTTTTGGCATGTTCTCAAGGCAGGTCAGAATGACAATGACCCCTCAAGGCTCAGTTCCTAGAGAAAGAGGATTCCGAAGAATTAAAGCATGCACTCATGGCACAGCTGGAGCGGTGGTAGTTACAATGGGCTTGCAAATGGGACATCCATGGCAGAGGAGCAAAAATAGGACCAATGTCCCACAAATGAGGAATAACACCAGTGGGATGACTCCAAACACACTGAAAAAGGGTAATGAATAAAAGCTGGTATTACTCCAAAAGTTATCTGGAAGAAACTGACGAAGCCAGAACCCACAGCTTAAAAAAAATAGCAAGACCGGCAGTATTAGCCGCATTAAAATACGATGGACTAATTTGCTGAAATGTAATGGGAGGTTAGAATTTAAGAAGGATGGTATCTCACTGAATGTCCTTGCAACTTGTAATTTGACATTTTCTCAAGCCGATGTTAGTGCTACTTCTTTTTGAAACAATAGTGCTTTCAGTCGGCTTAGCTTGATAAAATCTGCCTTCTATGATGGAATGGAAGGTCACAACGAGCTATCCATTCCCCCTTGAGTGGGAGGGAAATAATTAAGTCACTAGCTGGGAGACTGATAGAATGTATAGGTTACTTGCTCTCATTTCGCAACAGCTCTGATCACTTAACATTAAATGTCTTCCATTTGAAACAACTGTAATGAGTGGGAGTATTGCAGGGGCTTTTATTCCTTTTAGGTAACAAGCAACATTTGCTACTGATGCATTACATGCATCGTGGATAATAACATGTTTGCAAACAAGTGAATGTGCACCAGTAGAGTCACATTGCTATCCAGTAAGAAAGACTTCCTTGTTGGCATGTTTCTCATTATGGAAAATTTGAGTTGTCGTAATTCTTGAATGAAGCTGCCTCCTAGGCTTTTATATCTACTGACAGGAAAATGTATCATGCAAAATTTGAACTGGATTACTGAAATCGGCGAATATATCATGCTGTGTATTAACCAGACAGCAGTATTTCTGCTAATGTGAATGGGAGCTGTTCCAACTTCTCTAGATGTAACATTGTGTATGTAGCATCTTTCTTAGTCATCAGTGGTTATGTCCATGTCAAACTGAAGGGTAAGAATAACTGCCTGGGATTAAGGCAAAACCATGGAAATATGCCCATTTTTAAGAGCTTGGAGTGTTCAGTTAAACTGAATAATAGATATAAGCTGCCTATCAATGAGAGATGACACAATGTTATTCAAATTATAAATGGGAGAAGGAAATGATGGCTGCTACACCCACATAAGCAGAAGCAACAGCATCATGTGCAGCTATCACTAAAGCTAGGCTGCGGTCTTGATTGGGAATCAACCAGTCTCCAACCCCTGTAATAGTTACAAAAGGAAACTTTTGTTCACATAAGTGGTAAGTGTATTTAGATGGAAAGTCTTTAGGTAAAAGAGTGCTGTCTTTGTTAGCATTAACGGCAGCCAAGATATCATTATCTATTCTCATTTTAGAACAAGTAATTGCAGCAACATTAGCAGTTGCAACTGCTTATTTGGCTGCTTCATCAGTCAAAGAATTCCATACAACGTGTGCTGCCACATGCTTATGACTCAATGTATGAGTAAGATGAGCCAAAGGCAACCTGTCTTAACCCAAAGCATTTTATGTTTGATTGAGTTGCCATTAGAATCTTTGAATCTATTCTGACACCAATAATGTAAATTATAACTAAAGGACTGTACACAGTAATATGAATCACACACAATAAGTGTGGGGAATTAAGGATCATTATGTTCAAACGCAAGAAGCAAATTCTTCAGTTCACCAAATGTGTAATGCGAGTTTTGGGTGCAGGTTTTTTGTGGTTGGAGTTTCCTGGCCAACATTACACTAACAACGGTGGTGAATGCCACCAAATATTGCTGTTTAGAGCTTATAGCAAGCTGAGCTGAACTATCAGTGTAATCAATATGCTTATACTGTTTAAGAGCTAAGACTGAGCTGGGGATAGGATAAACATGCTCATATTGTAGAAATGTTTCTGTCTGTAAAGACTGATCAAAGACAAAGTCTATATCAATAGCTGTTAAGGATGTTGCCCACTGTATACATCTAGGATGGAGGACTTTAGCGGTCTGAATGCTAGCTTTTGTGGACAGCCTCTAAGGCTGGCACAGGAATGAAGACAATAATGTGTTTCCCTTGCACAAATGGCCGCTCTGTAACAATTTCCATCTGCACTGCAGTAAGTAGTTTTTTTTCAGTGGAAGCAAAACGCATGTCTACACTGGAATATGAATTATAAATGTGATTTACATGCAATCCGCACTGTTTCACTTTTGATAACGGTAATATAGGTAAATCCAATTGCACCGGGGATGACCCAAATGACCAGGTTTGCGGTATTCATTGTGTTTGTAAGTGACGCGTTGCAAGCAAGTCAGATTGTAAAGATCTGAATGTGTCTGTGTGTTCTTATGACCATAGTGAACTGAAAAAATCAGGGTAAATTAATTCATAAAAAAGATTGATTCGTTGGGCATAATCTGTTATGTATGTTCTGCTAAAATTAAGGAATCCTAATAAGGATTGTAATCTCTTTAAAGTGTTTGGAGGTTGCAATTGCTCAAATTTCTCCAGAAAATGAGGGCAAGACTTTTACCCTTATGTGTAATTTAAAATCCTAGGAAAAGGACACTTACAAAAGCTATATGTAATTTCTTATATCAGAATTTCTAGCTATAGACAGTGAGTCCTAAAATTTTGCGATCCACTCTGGCAAAGTGTGAGTTTAACGCATTGTCCATGACTTAGTGGTCATCTATGTAAGACAATGCGTCAGAGTCAATATCATAAAGAATTGACACTATGTGGACAGCAAACAGCTCTGGACAAATCTTATAGCCCACAGTAGTCATGCACAGTAAAGGTGAAAGTCAAAAACCAAGAATGCTGTCCAATCTCTGCTTTCAAGTGGCTGAAAAAAGCATTAGAAATGTCCAATATTTTGTGTATTTTTTACGGGATATATTGTTTCATAGTGCAGAACTGTGCGTGTTTTGTATTGCAAAAGTATTTGTAAGAGTGTTTAAATGTCTGTAGTCTAAGGGCCTTATTTTAATTACACTGCCATAGCCACGGTGGCAGAGTGAACATTACGACTTGGGCGGTCAAACCACATTGGCACAACCGCAACTGCCAGGGATCAGTTGCGGTGCTGCAGAAGTCTAGAGGCCACTGTGGCCCTGCCAAGCATATTACAAGTTTCCCCCCTACCACAATTGTAATTATGGGGCCTGTTACAGCTCTCATATGAGCCTTTGAACGGGCACCTCCATAAGCCAGCCGCTGCAGGAATGCCCAAACTGGATTCCAGTCGGAAACCGGCCGGCAGTCTAATTATGGCTTTTGTAATACAGGAGCGGGGCACGGCACGGCGGCCCACTCCTGCTTTGGCAAAGTCATAATAAGGCCCTACAACTTTATGATAGGAATGATCCAGTTTTAAAACAGGAAAGAGTATTAATCATTTGAGAGAAGTAGGGTTCAATTACTCCCTGGTTCTCTTTTTGGGAGAGTATGTCTCTAACAGGTTCTTTTGCATCACTTTCAATAGGGTATTGTGGTTGCATTTGCGGGTTGGACCTTATGGGTATGATATGATAAGGAGACTTCTGATCACAAACGACATGATTGATGTGTAAAGCCGGGGATTGTGCAAGAGCCCATTCTGCTGCATAAGCTTGTTTGATTTCATCAGGGACAAGAGCAGAAATTGAAGGGATTATTGCATCCTCATCTGTGGAGACATATGGAAAAAAAGTGGGGAGCCAATAAACCTCTACTTAAAGGATGCCTTAAAGCAAAGTTAAATTCTCCCAGATTGTTATTTGAATGGTGGCTGCATCTCACCCTCAATTTGAATGTGTAGATCATATAATCTATCCAGAGGGGCCATGCGGCTGTCTTGGGTATCAACTTTAACAAAGTTATCAGTTACTCTCATTGTCAGTCACTCCTGGAAATTCCGGAGCATTATAGTGTCTTCTTCCATGCTGTCGAGAAGAGTCACCGCCCAACTCCTGTTCAGGAAGAGACTAGTTCTCAGTATCAGTAGAATATTTTGGAGTTATAGCCGCAGCTTTCTCTTTCTGAAAAGGGGCAGTATATTGAAGAGGTTTTTCCTTCTTTTTTATTTTTATGTCAGACAAGCGTTTTGTCTCTTTTTTGGTTTCACATACTATTCTTGTCTGCAATCAGATTGCCCACCTCTGTTGTATTACTTGTCTGTCAATTCCTGAAAGGAACGCAGAGAACGCATATCAGAAACCTGATATCTGTCTGGGGCCTTTAGTTTAGTGTGATCACGAAAATTGCAGCGCCTTTCAGTAGACTCTGAGAGTGAAGAACCTCCATGATATTTACCGTTTTGTTTTTTTTGTTTTGATTTGTCCCATGGTGTTTCAACAAATGGAGGGTTCTGATCGACTTCCTTGTATGAACCAGGTTTGACAACTTGTGGTTTAGTAGGCCTGGTTTCCAAATTATTGCGCCTTAAGGATGTGTGCACACCAGTAATAATAATAGGCAGCTCACATTCACATTCGGCTTGTGCAACCGCTGAGAGCAGCTGGCGTATAGCCAGAGATACTGCTTCACCTTTAATGTTAGGCAGAATCATTGCAGACACCACGGTACAATGTCCTATTAATTTCATCCCCAAATCCAGGGCAGCAGCAGCCCTGTGTCCATTCTGTATTTGTTTTAACACATCTGGCAAGACTGACATGGATGGAGTGCCATGACTGATGGTATATACAGCGGAAAAGACTGTTCCCCAAGTGTTACCGCAGCCTATAGTGCATAGTCAATATTCTGTGCTTGTCTTGTGGTCCCATAAGGGGAAACACAGCTTCAATTTGATCGATTTTATAAGTGATCCAAAATGTAATTTCCTCACGGTTACTAGGAACTTTGCCCATATCTTAACAAACAATTACAGGACTTATTGTAGGCACTGTAGGCAACTGGGCTTCCATGGCAGGCCAGCCCTTGTTGGGACAGCCAACAAGGTGGCTGGAACATACTGAGTTAAGCGTCTATGAAGTCTTACTAAATTAGCATACAATAGTTGTAGCTGCTGTGCAGTGATATTTGCATAATCAGGGTATTGTGTGTATCCAGCTAAAGCTGGCCAGGTCGCCACTTCATTACTTAGGGGTCCCATACATACCGGTGCAAGTAAATGTGGAGGACCACCAATGAATCAAGTGGTGTGTTTCCAACGAGAAAGTGGTATTTCCAAGAATATGTATGCTCTACAGACTCCTGGTGATGGAGGAACCATGCATTCATGAAATGTGTTTCTATTAGCATCCACAGCCCAAGACCCAAGAATAAGACTTAAAAGTGGTAGCCATTGTGGGCTCTAACCACGAAAATAAAGTAACCACCTGCATTAGTACAGCCATGTGCAGCAACATCTACATGGACAGTTGTCTGCCAGTAGCAGTAATTGCATACGTTGTGGCGTCACCATGGTCAGAAGGAACAAAGTGCAAAACTAACATGGATTATCCTTTTAACACTTTCAAGCTTGAAAAACCAACAGAAATAGGTGCTTCCTAAACACTGTGGAGGATTAATCCCAAACACCAGGGATGTCCCCAATGGTATGTATAAGTGTTATTATGGACATATACAAGTACTACTCAGGCGACCAGCGAATAAGCACCAGAATAAATATTGGTGGCGCCATGTTGCAGGGATTTTGTTTGGAAATAGAACTTTGCCTGGGATCACAGACCTTCAGTTTGTAGCCACTGAGTCACCATACCACATGCAAGAAATTCTCCTCTCTGTTTTCAAAATGGCAAAACTCAGCTTATATGATAAAATGTTAGAAAACAGCATCTGAGTCTCTCTGTTATGTGTAAATGTTACAGTGTATTAGTGACTGACCACCAACGAAACCAGGGTTTGATGTTGATTGACCTTGTACTACATGTCCAGACTGAGTCCCAGGAAGAAGTACTGTATAACAAAACCATGTGCAGCTTCTTTCGAACAAAATGTTTTGGCACAAAAACAAATGTGCTGCATGTAATGTGTGCAAAGCACAGGGGCCTACAAAGTGTGGAGTTAGACTAACATAGGGGAGAACTACAGTGGGCCCTCCATGGAGCTCACTGTAATGATAAACTCTTTCACTGAAGTGCACACACTATTTTTCACACTCACAGCCCGAGATGTACAAATTAATCAACAGGTGACTATGTTTAGATGAAAGGGGCGGGAAGGGAAGGACAAGATTGTTTGAATTGCACATTACTCCTATGCACAAATAATAATTGCATCACTTAGCAAGCCTATGTATAATGTCATGATTAAATGCAACGTGTAATGAATGTGCCCCATATAATTAAAAGGCAATATAGTTTGTGTTTAAAAACTGTACGCTAAAGTACGGTGGAGCTAAAGGAGGAACTGAGAAATAAAGTCGCTGCTCGAAATACAGGTACGCAGAATGTACGTTTACACTCATAAAATCAAATTATGTAAACCGACTTTTTTTTATTTATTTACGAAAATAAGAAACGCTGCATTGACAAGTGGAGGAAAGAGAATTAACAAATACTTTGGTTTATCATATTCAAAACTATACATTTTGCAACATTTTATTTTCCGAGGATACTTTTCTTTGATGGAATTTGAAAGAAAGCTCACTTCGAGATATATGAATACGTATTTTTTTTGCCTGTGGAACTGATTAAGTCCGTAGAGGCAGGTTTTATTACAGTTGTTCCTCATTCGCATCTACTTTTGAATTCCCCAGACGACATATCATTAATTGCTTCGATTAAAGTCAACGGATGTGCTCTGGCTGCTATTTTCCTGAATTGTATTTCTGAGCTGTTCCCTGCTATTGTTTTGAGAATATCCTGGAATAATTAACTTTTCCTTTAAAGATGTGATCCTATTACTTTCCTTTTATATTTTTAATTACAAGCTTTAGTGCCTTGAAGTACGTGATAAAAATGTACATTGTCGTTTCTTCTGGTTAATGTTCCATTAAATCTCTCGACTTTGACTACCTACTGTTTTTAATGTCAGACTTTAGTTACATTCCCTTGAATCTCCCTTGGTTGGCAAAGGAACAGTGTGTTCTGAAGGCAGGCCACACACCTCTTCACCTTTTGATTCTCTCGAAAAGCACCCATGCTTTTACTTCAAAATTACGGCTTAGTACTGTAAGCCTTGGGAGTCATTGTTTGTCACTCACAAATCGAGAGTAAGCTACATAAAAGCATGCCTGTGGTCTACTTGTTTTATTACTGATATTTCTTCAAATATTGGCACCCATTGCAAAATAGTTTAACATCTGATCTGACATATTTGTATTTATTCTCTCGGATCATAAAAAAAATATAACTCAAAGTACTATTAGTTACTCTAGCAGTGGAACATTAAGATAACAATTGGAGCAAACTCGAGCTGATTTCTATATTTGATGTTCCGTTCAACAAATGTAGATGCCTGTTCTCTACAGAAGACTGCCTCTTTTTTTATTGCCATTAAGCATGCTCCACTCAACAAGTTAGTATATGCTAAATTGAATTGCTTCTATATCTTTTTTTTTATTGCGGATTGGTAAAAGCACTTGTACAAAAGAGAGGAACGCCTGCAAAGAAGAAACAATACTCCTTTATGTTTGCAAATTTAGAAAAATAAAAAAAAAGTCCTGATAAGATCTTAACATCCCTGTCACCTTTATAATAATACTATAGCGAGTCAATTGCAGTCCCTTTTTGGGCTTTGGCTACTTTTCTGTTAATACATAACACCTCTGTCTTTATCTAATAACTTTTATTATGGTTAATCTCCATTTCTTCATCAGCACACAGCCAGATATGATTACATCATGCTGACATGCTCTTTAAGGGCCTGATTCACAAAGGTAAATATACACTTTTGTGTAAGTTTACTATTTTTGTGCAATTCACAAATTTAAAGTTAAAAAATATATTTACCACGGCACTGACACACAATCAGGATGGAGAACTAAGCACATAAAAAGATAGTCCTAAAGAAATTGCGCCAAGAACCACAAAGCTCCAGTGACAGTTAATGGTTGTGGTAGAAGAGGTCTTAGGTGCAATTTAACGCTGACTGTGATGGAGCATTGGTCAGATACAATAACCAGAATTGTCCTGGCCAAAGATTTTGCTTTCTGACTTAGTTCACTAAGCCCAAATCTACTTTAGGAGTACACTTCTAAAGCTGTCCAGGACCTCAGGGGAGGCACTTAGAGACTCGCAGGGTGGCAGGCAGATGCCAATTGGAGGGTCCAGTCCAGGTCCACTTGCCACTGGTCAGCTGAGCAGTTGCAAGGAATTGCTTCTTTGAGCTTGTGGTGTTCCTGTAGCCTTAACAGATGGATGTACTGCTGACCCTTGGATCTTACTTCTTTATCTGGCTACAAGAGGGAGAGTAGTATATGCAGATACCATTCATCAACATTCGTGTCCCCAAAAGTGACAGGTCCCCCCGCGCAGTCCCCCGCCCCTTCGCTGTGTCTGTATAAGTGACAGGTCTGGCTGCAAAAGTGACATGTCTGTGTGTCCTTAAAAGTGGCAGGTCCCAAACCCACAGGCTGTATGTAGGTGACCATCTGCCCCAAGGGGCGGGCATAGGACGGGGCTGCTTTTGAAGACAGCAGCGAACCAGAGGTCTATGACGCCTGTATGTCCCTGTTGTGGTGTAGAAGGGCATGCCCCTTTTTAGGATCTGTTTGGGATACATATAAGGCATCCTTAAGAGCCTTGTACAGCAACCAGGCGCCTGAATCTGAAAAGGTTCTCATAGCAAAATGAAGAGATACAGCCCGCTTATGAAAAGACCCTGGTTGGGTGGCTCCAAGCCCACTATCATTAGATATTACCACAGCTTAACACCCCTGGTAATGGACAAGAATGCTCAACAAGAAACCCCTAAGGATATGGGCTGCGAAGTTACTGATTATGGTAATAGCCTTTATCGGGGGGTGCAAAAACTCAATGTCCAGGAGTGCGTATGCGTGCTGTCTCCGATTAAGGACGCCAGCACTGAAAGTGAGGGCTTGTGTAGTGGCAGTGTGTTTGCTGGCCTCAGTTTTGTGGACTTGGAGGAAGATGAAGAAGCTGTAGCATCTCCTAACACAACCGTCTATGAAGACATGGATCTTCAGGAGGATACGGCGCCTGAGAAGGTAGTTGAACAACAGCCGGATACAAGCGTCGAGATGATGGGGCATCGCAGGACATTAGCGACTCTCAAGATTTCAGAGCTGCCACAGAGGGCGGTGAAAATGTGGTGGTTAGTAAAAAAAAAATGTTATGTGCAGTCAGTTACAAAAGGATGTATTTTATTTCTTCAACTAATGGCATGTCAACCTTTCATCTTTTTGACCCCTACAGTGCAGCCACTATGGTAAAGAGGCTGTAGCACCTCCTAACACACCCGTCTATGAAGACGTTTTAAGAGATGTCCTACAATCGTTAATGCGCAAATAGATTGTCAGTGGCAAGCGGACATAATCAGCATTCAAGCTATAGCAAAACATAACAACGACGCTTGTTATATATTAACCGTCATAGATGCAGAAGTGCTACGCGATAAAAGTGGGGCTAGTGTCTTGGCTGATTTTAAGCCATCTTTGAGAAGGGTTGAATTCCTCAAAAACTACAAACAGACGCCGGTAAAGACTTCTTGAACAAGGCATTTCAGAAGTTATTAAATCACCACGGTGTTCAACATTTTGTAACACGCACGAGGTAAAAGCAGTGGTTGTAGAACGGTTTAAACGAACTTTAAAGTCTAAGATGTGGTGGTATTTTACAGCCAACAACACCTACAGATGATTGGATGTTCTACAGGCTTTTTAAGATGTATATAATGCCAGTTATCACCGGATCATCAAAACATCCCCCGAAGAGCTGACTCTGAGTAATTATTTATTTGTTTGGAGAACAGTGTACGGGCGTAATTTTGCTACAAAGGTAAAGAAGCCTATTTTTAAAAAAGGTGATCACGTAAGGATTCCAAAATTTACGAATGGCTACCAACAAACTTTTAGAGACTAAATATTTATAGTGGAAAGTGTGGAGCTTAAAGAAGGGCTGTGTATCTATAGGTTTAAGGACTACGATGGGGAGGAGGTGTTGGGGCTCTTTTACAAGGAAGAGTTACAAATGGTACCTGCAGATCCAAACCGTGTGTATAGGGTTGAAAATGTTCTAAAAAGGAAAGGTGGAGGGGTTAACAGCCAGGCATATGTCTAATGGAGGGGCTGGCCGGAGAAATGTAACAGTTGGGTGTTGGCCAGCTTCCTGAAGGGTGTTTGAGCTAAGGACCGTCTAAAAACCGCTAGGAAAATGGAAACAATGCCCTTTAATATTACCTTACCATCCAACGCTTCTAAGGACATGTTCCCCGACAATCAGATTTGTAACTACACCATGAAATTGGCTAAGCCGGTCGACCTGAAAGGGCATTGGGAGGTGGCCCTAACAGAAATTCAATACCCTAGAACTTGGAATACATTTACACCGAGCGAAGCAAAGTTTTACATAAAGGGTGATCAGGACAATGTGAACATACACATGGGCATCGCGTACAGTTACTACCCAACCATTTCAAATGTTGTCGACGCCATCAACAAATCCATTGCCAGCATTGAAACATATGCGAATATTCATCTGTTGCTAGATAACGTCAGAAGGAAGGTGTTTCTTAAAGCCCCGAGTCGCGGCACGACGTTTAACAGCTCCGGTAAATTAAGAAGGGTTTTAGGCACTGTGTTGCATGAGAAAAGTCTGGTGGAACAGGATCACTCGTGTCCCAATATTAACGGGGGGTTCTATATGCTCTATGTGTATAGCGATATTGTAGAGGCCCAGAGGATCGGCGATAGTTGCTTGCCACTGTTAAGATGGGTCCATGTACAAGGTGAAAATAATACGAAGGTCAATATTCAATTTAATAAACCCAACTACGTCGCCGTTTCTAAAAACCATTTTGACACTATTTCAATTATAATCTACGATGAACAGTCTGAGTCGGTGGCCTTTATATACGATGAAGTTATTGTTAAGCTTCATTTAATACCGAGACGCGACATCGGTTATTAAGCAGGCACCATGGTGGTCGTGAAAACATACGGGGACCCTGCTATGTACAGGGACTATTACAGAAACTAAGCCTTATATGGAGGTCCTTCGTACTTTCAAGGGTCGCCGGGTATGTACGTGGCGGGTTTAGGGGGCTTCTTCAGGAGTCTGATTAAAAGAGCTATGCCGTTTGTTATGGTTACTATCCCTTTAATGGAACACTGTCTTCCTTACATCATTGTTGGAATGTTATGTTTCCTAAGAGAGAGTCAGTTGCTGCAATCTGCTGTTGATGATTGTATCAATAAACCTGCTCTTCCAACTCAACCTGTTTAAGAGCTTTTATCACTGGCGATGAGGGTCAAGGCTTGATTGGGGACAAGCATCTTCAACCATCAACTCCCCTACAATTGGAAAATAGGTTTGGACTTGATTTGAACACACTTGGATTTTTTGGTCATTGAATACTTGACATTGGACATTGGTTACTGTACCTTTGATACTGTACAGACACGGATATTTGGATTTATTGCTGGACTGCCTTGGATTACCATTTTTTAATGAAAATTCTGAAATTTCTCAATATTAACATTGGCTGACTGCTTGCTCACTTTCTAGTACAGTATCTATGGATTATACTGTACCTACGATGGATTGCACTGATGGACTTGGACTGTTTATTATTGCGCAGATATTTGGAAACAACTAGCCAATTTCGGAAAACAGGTAACTTTTAATTACCTCGGTTCACCTATTCATCTGTGACCGTTGCGCCTTGTTTTCTTTTGAACTCAGGCGGGCGAGGCATTGCGTGTTGCTGAGGCCGCGTGTGGCATCGCGTGCGGTTTACGCGCCTGTTCCACACGTTCTCCAGCTGACATCTTCGGTCTTCGGCTTTCTCTTGCTTCAACGCGTCACAATTCTGCAGAACTCTGACCCCTACGCACGTAACGTGAAGCGTGTGGCATCATCACGCAAGCAACTTCAGCGGCCATCTTTGATTTTCACAACTCTTCACGCTGATGCGCACAGCAACGCATTTTTGTTACCATAGTAACTTATTACGCCGATGCGCACGGCAGCGCATTTTCACTATATTCATTACCATAGTTACTCTTTATAAGTCAATACTCACGGCAGTACATTTTAAGATTACCATTTTTGCAACGTCGATGTGCACGACAGCACATTGATTCATGATTCTGTTTGGAAGTAAGTTACATTTCTTGTACGATGTGTATGACAACACATTGATAATTTTTTTATTTTTTTTATTTTTTTATGATTCTGTTTGGAAGTGAGTTACATTTCTCTTAAAAAAAAAAGACACTTTGACTTAGTTCTGCTTTCTATTGGATATTAACATGGCTACTACTTCAAGTATGTCACAACCCCCACCATTTCTTTCTGAGGAGGGAGAACCCATTCTTCCTTGGAAAAGATGGCGTAATCTTTTTGACTCATATTTGGTGGCAATTGGAGGAGAGAAATTCTCAGCTATAAGGAAACAAGCTATTTTACTACATAATTTAGGGGTTGAAGGCAGACACACATAGGATAGCATGGATACCATGCCAATGGGTGCGGCTGATGGTGAACCTGCAGACATTTTCGAAATGTCTATGACTATGTTAGAACGTTATTTTGGCCCAAGAATGAATGTTGTTTTAGAACGACATAGATGTTTTACTCGTGTACAAGGTCCTGTTGAACGTGTTGGTACATATGTAGCTGTTTTAAAAACTCTTGCACGTACTTGTGATTTTGGAGATTTATCTGAGTCACTTGTGAGAGATCAACTTGTAAGATGCACAAACAGCGCAAGAGTCCAAGAAAAATTGTTATAAAAAAACCCACTCTGAAAGAGGCTATGGATAGTATAGAAGGCATAGAGAATACGTCTACTTGGGTTAAAGAAATAAGAAAAAATAAAGAAGAGGCAAATCACACTTCTGTCGAAGTTAAAAAGAAAAGTCAGGATGTTGTGCATAGACTAGAAGAAGATGAATTTTTGGAGGAATCTCCTGATTCCATTGCCAAAGTCTCTGCTAATGTAAGAAACAAATTGCCTCAAAAGAAGGTATCATCTCAGAAGGGTCCTCAAGAGAGTCGTCCTTTGTTTAATAGAGAGACTTTATCCAAGTAATGTGATTTTCGACAACAACGCCCATTTTCTAATCAAAGATTGCGTTGTTTTAGATGTGGTAGTTTTTCTCACACTTCTAATTTTCCAAATTGTTTTGCAAGAGATAGTATTTGTAACAATTGTGGGGTTAAAGGTCACTATGCTTGAGTTTGTAAGTCCAACAAAAAGAAAGAATCTAATGAAAATGCATCTGACATTGTACGCACTGTAGTTGTTTCAAATATAAAGGACATTGGAGAGAGTGTTGATTCTGAGAAGATTAGTATGCCTTTTTGTGATATATGTATTGACAAGGATATATTCAAGCTTATGGCAGATTCAGGATCTCCTTTTACCTTAATAGGTAACAAAATTTGGGATGAGGTTGTTGATCTAGAAAGTGTTCCACTTTTACCTCCAGACATTGCTCCTTTAAGTTATGGTCGTTCAAATATAGACATCTTGGGATATACAGTGGCTAAGATTTCTTTCAGAGGTAAAGAAATCACTGGTAAAGTTTATGTGGCTGTGAGAGGGGACAATCTTTTTGGGTGGAAAGATCAACATGATTTTGGTATAATCCTTAATCCTTGTGCTAAAAATCCTCATGATCAAGTCATCTTTATGGAGGACTTAATTTCTTCTTCTTTTCCTCAAAGAGTTAGCACTGTGTCTGATTCTGACAAATTTTTTTCTGAATTTCCTAAAGTGTTCTCAGATACATTGGGTTGTTTAAGGGATTTGAACACAAAATTGTTCTTAAGAAATATGCTAAACCGTGTGTGCATAAGGTTTGAAAAGTCCCTAATATGATGGTTGAGCCTTTGAGATTGGAGATTGAGAAACTTTTGAAATTGGGGGTGATTGAAGAAATTGAGTCTTCAGAATGGTTAAGTCCAATAGTTTTGGCACCCAAGGATGGTGGAACAGCGGTAAGAATGTGTGTGGATTTGCGTGGCCTGAATGAAAGTATTTGGGTTGATCGACAACCTTTACCAAATATTTCTGAATCTATTAGTATTTTGAAGGGAGCGAACATTTTTAGTGTTCTATATCTCTCTTCTGCGTATCACCAAATTGTCTTACATCAGGAGTCTAGACATTTAACATCCTTTGTTACACCCCTTGGTGCTTATCGCTTCTTGAGAATGCCCTTCGGGTTAGCCTCGGCTGCTGCCTGTTTTCAAAGAGTGATGAAAATGGTTCTTGGAGATCTACATAATGTAATATTCTTCCAGGATGACATTTTGATGTATGGTGTGGATGTCAGGGAGCATGATGCTGTCTTAAGATCGGTGTTAAATAGACTTTCTGACAGGGGACTCACAGTTAAGAAAGAGAAGTACAAAATTGGCTTGGACTCAGTTACTTATCTTGGGCATGTAATCTCTGGGAAAGGGATACAACTGAAGTTAGAATTGGCTGAGAGTATTGTTAAAACACCAGCTCCAGAGGATAAAGACCAAGCCAATTCTTTCTTGGGCATGGCGGAATTTTATTCCAAATTTGTTAAAGGTTTTGCTAGCATTGTTGAGCCTATAAGATCTCTTTTTAAAAAGGGTGTACGATTCATTTGGTCTGGTGATTGTGAGGAAGCATTTCGTTTGATAAAGAGTGAGTTTGGCAAAGTGCCCACTTTGGGTCATTTTGATGCTAAACTAAAAACTATTGTCACTACCGATGCCAGCCTTAAGGGCCTCGGCGCTGTACTTTCCCAAATTGTGAATGGAGAGGAGGTTGTGGTAGCTTTTGCTTCAAGAGCTTTGAATGATGCAGAATTGAATTACTCTTGCATTGAAAGAGAGGCTTTGGCTGTATTTTGGTCGATATATCATTTAAAAAAAATGTTATGGGGCATTCCGTTTGTTGTGAGATCGGATCATCGCCCTCTTGTTCAGATATTTTCTTGTCATCAAAGTGATCATATGACGCCTACATTGAAGAGATGGAGTGAAGGTCTACAGGAATTTAACTTTACTGTACAATATATTGCTGGTCGAAACAACAAGTCTGCAGATTGTTTATCCAGGTTGCAGATTGAAGGGGATTGTTTTTCAGGTAATTTGGAGTGTATAAATTGGGTACTGGAATCTTCTTTGTCTAAGGATGAATGGTCGAGTTGTGTTGCTAATGATGTTATTTTTCAATCTTTAAGAGATATTATCAGGAAAGGGTGGCCTAGACATGATCAACTGGATGATGAATTAAAGCCTTATTGGACGGTCAGAAATGACTTGACATTTTACCAAGGTAACTTGTTAAGAGGGGACAGACTAGTACCTCCAAATGATTTGCGTAAGAAATCTGTCTGTGGGGAGAAGTCGTGAGGACTATCATCTTCTCGTCTCTGCTGGTCCCCAGAGTCAGGTTAGTGGCGCGTGCATGTTCTTGCGCTGCTTCCAATCCCAACACATTGAGGGGGAGATTTGCTAATTCCAAACTCAATCCTGCTTGGCTTCCAGAGAGAGTTTGTGATGATAGTGTTGAGTGTGAGTTGAGAAGGAGAGATGCGTTGGCTGAATATCAACGGAGGTATAAACTACGTTATGATGATAGGATGGCTGTCAAAGTGAGGAAATGGAATGTTGGGGATAGTGTTCTTGTGAAGAAGCCAAAATATGGACACAAGGGTACTTCCTGTTACAGTGGTCCTTTCATCATTACTGCTATTAGGAAGAATGTTGTGACTCTAAACACTGGAACATGTCGAGAACATGTTCCATACTTGGAACATGTCGAGATTGGCAAAGTACACCGAGTCTAAAAATCTTTCCAATAGTGCTTCTGAGCCTGTTGATAATTCCAGTTATGCGCGCACTTCTTCTGATTCTGACCGAGAAAATGTTCTTGGCAGTTCAAGACTTGTTCATAGGACAAGACAAGCTCCAAAGAAATTTAAGGATTATGTTTTGTTTAAATTAATTTTTATGCATTGTTCTCATGATGTTGTTTTGTCTTTACATCCTTTTCTTTTCTTTTCTTTTTTCTTTTGGTTAGGGGATGTGTTATGGTTACTATCCCTTTAATGGAACACTGTCTTCCTTACATCATTGTTGGAATGTTATGTTTCCTAAGAGAGAGTCAGTTGCTGCAATCTGCTGTTGATGGTTGTATCAATAAACCTCCTCTTCCAACTCAACCTGTTTAAGAGCTTTTATCACCGTTCTTGAGAAGAGGCTTTACAATTGCAAAACCGCATGTTAAGGATTGCCCAATATGTGGTTGAGTCTGTTACTTCGGCTGTTGCAGAGCGCATGAACAAACAGCCGCAAGAAGGATCAGGGTTGGTGTACACATCGCTCGCGAGTGTCAAAAGGAAGCGACGTGCTTCGAGACGCAGGAGTCTACTGACCACCTATAAAAAAGGAGGAACTCTTCAAAACGCAGTCAGAAAAGAAGAGCTGCAAGACGGAAGAGAGCTGCGAAGGAGAGAAACGGCTCTAAAATAAATATTTTTTAAAGCAGCGTAAACTAAACCATGGCCTTTGGCCATTGCACATCTGGAGAGTGCGCCAAATCTGAGTTAGACTTGTTCACTTTAAACCCCATGCAGAAAAGCATCGAAAACAGCTTCTTCATGGAAATATCGCCTTGAGCCGCATTGACACCTCTGGCCACTATAGAGTTTTCTGTGTCAGGGTCCACGGATATGTATTTGGATCTCAACAACACGTTGCTGCACCTTTGGTGTAAAATCATAAAAGTGGATGGGTCCGCCATAGCAGCAGACGCAAAAGTGGCGATGATCAATTATCCCCTAGCTACCATGTTTAATCAGGTGGACATCACCCTGGGCAATCGGCTCATCACACAGAACGATAACATGTACGCCTACAGAGCCTACATCGAGAGCATTCTAAATTACAGTAGTGACGCCCTTGACACACAGCTTTCAGCAGGTCTCTTCTACAGGGATACATACACCCAGTTTGAAGTCACAGCTCTGGAAGGTGCCAATAAGTGTTTTATAAAAAGAGCAGGGCTCGCAGCAGGCAGTCACAACTTTGACCTACTGGGACGCATACATTTAGACCTCTTCTTTCAAGATAATCTGCTCCTCAATGGAATTATTCTTAAGATCAAACTCACTCGGAACAAGGACTCATTCTGCCTAATCAGCGGTGATGCGGAACAGTACAAATTGGACATACTGTCCGTGAGCCTGTTTGTAAAGAGAGTGGAAGTGTCCCCGACCGTCAGGTTAGCGCACGCCGACGTTTTACAAATATCAAACGCCAAGTACGCTGTGGAAAGTGTAGCTCTGAAGGTATTCAGTATTCCAGCGGGTACCTGCTTAACACAGAAGCAGAATTTATTTCTGGGGCAACTACCCAAACTCATCATCATTGGTTTTGTGGACAATACAACTTTTAGCAGCACCTATGCCTCAAAACCTTTCAATTTCAAGCACACCAACATCAACTACGCTCTGCTTTTCCACAAGGGCAATGTCATTCCTGCAAAACCCAACACACCCAGTCTTATAACCTCCAGCTACATCATGGAATATCAGGGGTTAGTTTCGATAACTAGGAAGCATCTAAGGGACTGCGGTGTAGCCATGTTAAGAGAAGGCTATGGGGCCGGATACACGTTGCTCGCATTCAACCTGATACCCGACATGGAAGACTGCAATCACTACAACCTGGCCAAAAAAGGGAATCTAAAAGCTGAAATATCGTTCAGTGATCCACTGCAGGCGAATGTGAACATGGCCGTATTCTCGGTATTCAACAGCATCATTCAGATCAACCAGGCCAGACAGATTTTGTTTGACTATCTTTAAAACATTTGTGAAATTGACACTGTACAGATACGTGACTTCTTAAGCAGGCATAAATACGCTAGGAAATACTTTTTAGGTGTTTTCCCTAGCGATGGGCTACAGGCTGAAACAGGGGCAGAAAGTCCACGCACCCTAGTCTTTAACACCGATCCTCATTACAAGGGTGGAACACAATGGGCGGCCGTGTTCATAGATAATGACAAGGTTACAGTGTTTGACAGTACAGCAGAGTTCCCGAACACATTATATATACACAGCCCATATTCACCTTTGTGAAAAAAGTTGCAGAGCGAGTGGTGTATAATAAGGTGAGGGTACAGGATACGGTACCCATAACATGCGGGTAACACTGTATTTGTTTTATCAGTAAAATGTCGGAGGGTGTTTCGTTTAGAAATGTCTTAAATCTATATTCTCCAGACCTTGTTAACAACGACAGTCTAGTTGGGAAATATGTAAAAGAAAACACAAGGGCCTCAGTCAGACCTGTGAAAACAGAATATGTAGCTTGTCAAAATGGTAAGGACTTATAACTTGTGCGTGTTTAATGATGAACGTCTAACATAAAGACATTGTTTTTTGAAAAACATGCATTCAGACTCTGTATTTCATTGCTTATACATGCAGCACAATTAAATAAAAAAAAGGTTTTAAAAGAAGACAGAGACGGGTTCAGCAGTTATAAAAGGGTTTATTACAAACTGTTATGTAGGGCGGTCATTACATTGTCAAACGTTGCTGAAGAAATATATGAAGAAAAAACAGACACATTTATACACGTAATAGGCACAGTTATTAAAAACAAAAGTCTGTAGAAACATTAGGGCGTAATCCATGTGTGGGTTTTGTACAATGTCTTTTTTCGCTGTACACCCACCACTGCAGGGGAAGTCCAAGAGGGGGATAGCCATGGAGCGTCAGATCCTGCAGGCGATGGGGGTAGGGGGGCCTTTTAAATTTTCAAGCAGGTGTCGGTGATCGTTATTACCCACGAGCATGGAAGGGATGTTGAGTTCAGCACTGGCTCGCAGAAACTGGTACTAACCATGCAGTGCATTTTGAAGCGTTAGGATTTTAGGGTGGCTTAGACCTTTGACTAGATCGTACATGTCCGACCCTGCAACCGGCTGGCCCTTGTAGAGAAATTCGCCTCATTCATTCCAAGATGTTAGGTCTTTAGAAGCTGATAGTTTACTCATCAGCATTTGCGCGGACCCCCTGTGCCTCTGACATATTTTTTAAGAGGTCGTCAACAAAGATATCTGAGGGTGTTGCAGGGGCCGGGGTTGCTGATCAGTCGGTGGTTCGGGTTTTTGTTGAGTCCAGGGTATTCAGAGTCAGCTTATTTTTTTCGGCATCCCACTGCTTGTAATAGCTTATACATTTTTTAAGATTGTTGGTGTAAAGGTTAGCTTTGTCGTTCTGATCTGTCCGGTTCAAAATGTCTTTAATTTGAGCATCCAGTCGTAGAGTCTCCTTGTACCATATATCCCAGACATTGTCTGGAGAAAAGCCCAAATGTTCCAGCTGCTGTCTAGGAACCAAATATATCTTTGAGGTATGCTCCATCACCAGCCCGTGAGGAGGCTAATAATTAGGGGTATAGCTATGCCCTGCAATGAACCTCTAAAACCCCCAGACTGTTTCACCAGCTTCTTCTTGGTAATGAGTGAGGCCCTTTTAATTCTGAGCTTCTTGATAAGATGGCGCTTCTTTTTCAAAAACTGTAGCTGACTCCTTGTTATAGGTACGTTGCCTTTCTGGTTGTTTAGGGCTATTTCTGAAATGGCAGCCACTAAGTCGTCAGAAGCAGCGCACAGGATGGTCTTTCTATGTTGGGGAATGGCTGTAACAAGCATTTTTAGGAGAGCTGAATTGTGATGTTGGCGGGCAGACGTGGTCAACACCTTGCATTATAAGGGCCTGGCTGTAAATGTCTCTAAAAGACATCAAAGCTGCTTTTCATAGGGCCAGGGCTTGGTCTTTGGGGTGTAAGCGACTGGGAGCTCAGGGGGAGCAATATCAGCCCTCGGTCTATGGTCTTCTAGAGTTTCATTTTTTAAGTCGACCAGCCGGTAGCCGTGGGTTTTTGCTGTAGCGTCGTTAAAGGCCTCCGTGAAGAAGTGTATGTTTCCGGGGTACATCTGTTTAGCTATGAGGGATATTTGCTGTTTGTCACTGTTTTTTTTAATAAAACAAGGTATGAAGCGTTGAGAGCTATAGACCGACTGTTCTTACCCTTGTAAAACAAGTTCTACACAATGTAGCATATGCTTAGATTGCGATGATGTGATTATTTAGTAAAAGGTCTCTCTAACTCCGGATGATCCCCCCTTCATGCATGAGGTCATTGACAATTATCATGTTTACAAGGGACGGTGGCAGTAACTCATCATCGTTGAGATATTCTGGTATACCTTCTATAAATCTGATATGCTGTATAAAGAGGTTGACAACATGAATAAAGCCACATCAAGTTATTAGGGGTTTGGGATAAAACACCGGCAGCATTTTCTAAGAGCTTTTTTATAAAGTAGCTCTTACCGCAATTTGAGGGTCCTACTAACACGCAGGAGAATGGATGCTGTAATCTGGTGTCCATGGTGTGGGGGTTGTCTCTCTAATGGGTCTAATAACCATAAGGCATTGTTTTATAGTCAGCAGTCAGGACCCTTTTATCAAAAACCACGCGCACAGTTTTACGTAAGGGCTGGGTTGTAATTTCCCACTTCTTTTTGGATCTGAGTATGCAGGGCTGGTTCACAACTATGGTTTTCGCATTCTCACAACCGTCTGATGCCGCGTATTCATGCAACAGATTCTTCAGACTCAAAATTGATTTTTAGGTTGTTGCTGGCATTTAAGATTATACCTTTGACCTTTATACACACTGTTCTTGTTTGTGCGGTAGGAGTATGTCTTATGTCCAGATAAGGTTGTATTCTATTATATATTTTATCAAACAATGGTCCTTGGAGCGAGAGTCTAAAAGACAAAATGAGATATAGACCAAAATGGGTACTATATATATATATATCACTGAAAAAACCATAGGTTATAGACCATATATAGTTAGGAATTAGCATTTACAAAACCTTGAAAATTCACTGAAAAAACCATAGGTTATAGACCATATATAGTTAGGAATTAGCATTTAAAAAACCTTATTTTACTCACACAAAACCATTGAAATTCCATATATAGTTAGTTGCACTAACTATATATCGCGCACCTGCAATCCACTGCTGATGATGTCACATATTACATCATTCATGACATGGTCAGTGACATCACTGATGACATCACTGATGACATCTCAAATGACATCACTGATGACATCACTGATGACATCTCATTTGACATCAATGACCACATCACTGATGATATCATTCATGTGACAATACAATGCATCTCCTCACATTTTAATATAACCTCTGTTTCACCCAGTGTTAAATACAGAATATAATTTTTGAAACCATTGACACACCAATACTAGTTACTACATACGCACTCACTGATTCCTACGTCTACACACACCTTCACTCATTCACCCATACTATCATTCATACATACAATCACTCATCTTTACAACACTATCATATGCACTCATACACCTATACAGACACTCACAGTCTGCCACTCATCCATGGAGTTACTCACACACCTAGTCAGTCCTGTAAAGAATCAATGACACTTCCATTTTCTTGTCTATACAGTTAAACATAGAGCACCTTACATTTTCAAACATATACTAACACATACTTACCTTGTTATACAATCATTGATACAAGTACACATTGATCTGCACAGAGTCACACACCTCCCAGCCAGCCACACACACACTCAGTCTCCCATACAAATACTTGGACAATCAATCAGTAACCCATATAGTTAATCATATAGCTACTGATCAAAACATGCAGCAGTTTACAGAACAACAGACATAATGATGCACAAATTAAGACACTTTAGTCACTAACCCATGCACTCAGTGAGACACATTTAATCACTCACTCATGCATTCAGTCATGCACCTACTAAATCCTTTGTCCAGACACTTATACTTCCACTCATTCTTCAATATGTAAGACACATTTTAACTTTACAGAAACATACAGTCACTGGATGTTGTCATCAGTGATGTCATCAGTGATGTCATTTGAGATGTCATCAGTGATGTCATCAGTGATGTCACTGACCATGTCATGAATGATGTAATATGTGACATCATCAGCAGTGGATTGCAGGTGCGCGATATATAGTTAGTGCAACTAACTATATATGGAATTTCAATGGTTTTGTGTGAGTAAAATAAGGTTTTTTAAATGCTAATTCCTAACTATATATGGTCTATAACCTATGGTTTTTTCAGTGAATTTTCAAGGTTTTGTAAATGCTAATTCCTAACTATATATGGTCTATAACCTATGGTTTTTTCAGTGAATTTCAATGGTTTTTTAATAGCAAATATCATAAGCTGTCGAATGTCAAGTACGTGGTAAGTGAAAACATTTTCGTGTTTATGCACACTGATCTGCTTTGAATGGTGCCCCCCCCCCTCATTTCTATTAGGAGTACTCTCTCTTTGCAGATAGTGAAAGGTAGTTAACGCAGGTCTTTGCCCCCATTGTAATCCGTCGTGCCTGCTTCTCTCTCCATTTGATTCATTGTTATCCAAGTATTTACTGTTTTAGAATTAGTTCTCTTTGGTTCATTCTCTATTTACAAACAAACACAGAGTCGCAATACTCTGTTTAGTCTTTGCAGATAACGAAAAATCGTGTAAAAAAAAAGAAAAGGAATCGAGCAAAATCAGTAGGCCACTAATGGGATCTCTTTTTGACCTCGCTAAAATAGAAACATTAGGAACAACCCCTCATGACAAATACAAAACTAGTGAGATGAACTGAACTCCACACAATGATGGCTGCAAAACAGCTCTGCTCCGCCACCCACCCCGCCCAAAATAACGATAAAGAACGGCTGCCATGATTGGTTGCGGAATGACCACGACGGAGCTACGAAATGGTGCTGCTCTCATGCTAACCCCAGCTTCAGTCTGAAACATCCAGAAACACTGTAGACTACCAATTCGATCAGTTCCGGTAGCGCCCCAATGTAACCCGGTAGAGAAGAACTAGCCCTCCCCTCTTTGACTGATGGTTCTTGTTGCCTGTCCCTTCTGTTGTCATTTAACAGAACTATTTAGCCTGCTGAAAGGGGTTGTGTTCCGACCGCTGGTTGGTGGAGACATTTTGACTATATTCTGTACCTGCGTTGTCGCGTAATGCGTCATATGACGCGCCGCGTTAGCGCATCCGGAAGTCATCCGGGGCGCGCAGCGCGTAACGTAAGCATAACAAGTCATGTGACTTGTTAATAAAACTTTTCATTGGTTCATTTTACTTTTCTTATTGTAATGATGAAAGGCTTGATCATATGACCTAAAAATTACGCTTTTCATTACTTCCGAACATTATTTTTTCTTAAATATATGTTATAATGTTCCAGGCTAATGTACTTTCCCGGAAATTTTACAACTGTCCTGCAAGTAAAATATATTCTTTTTTCGAGAAAAAGAGCGTTTCTTCGTCCCATGACGGAGCCGTTGAGCAAAAGAGGGTCGACCTGCTGTCTTAGTCGCCGATACGCCTGAATATGAGATTCTTATCGATCACTTTATGTTGCAGGAATAGAAAACACAACAGCCCTTGACCATTTATCTTTACTGCGTTCCTTCGTATTATACCTTTTACCCTTCATGTAATTGGTCTGCTTTATTTCACTTGCCTTTTAATGATTCTAAAACAGTGACTATTATTAAAAACTTTACCAATGTATATACTACTACCATGTTTTCTTTTAAAAACCTTTATTGTGAAAATTTCATTATACAAATACGAGCCTATAACCACGTGGGCCGGCCACGGAGCAAACTGTAATCGTATATGATAAATAGACATTTACACTGTAGAGGAACGTAACGGGCGGGCCATTAGGTTGCAAGAACTAAGGTGTCTAACAGTTACGGAATCGGTGGACGTACATTTTATAATTAAAATACGACAGGGCCAGTTACAATAAAATTATCTAGATATACATTTGCGGGCAAGTACCATGGGTGACGTTAATTCGAACTTTCAACAGTACAGTAATCAATAACACATCAGAACTTAATATCAATAGGGATGTCGAAATATTCAATCAATTCTCGTCCCCGCCCGCCATGTGCTTCAAAACTGCATACGTATCTCGTGATTTCAAGGTTCTGCAACCAGTACACAACAAGGAGTTACGAGTCCCATTTATTCTGGCGCCATTTTGGGCGAGGACGGGCAGGTCCAGGATATAGTCAAAATGTCTCTACCAACCATCGACTATGATGATGTTCATATGCTGTATTTATTAGAGTAACACTCAGATGTCCACATGAAATAAATTTGCCACAATCTAAACATGTCATTTTAATCTTTCCAAAGTTCTTCTAAATATTTGGGACCGTTTCCCTTGCCTCTGAAGCTCTCAGTGCCACTTCTTTGATGAATGTACTAGCAGGTCAGGGGTTCTCCTCCAAATCTCTCTTTTATGCAGCACTATAATTAATTGTTGCCACCTCTCCATATGACGATGCATGGTATAGTTACCACAACTATATTTTTTTTCGGTTCCTCTAGAGAGTTCATCGTGGCAGATGAAGCGTGTAACGTACCGGGCATTTACCTTTTTTTGCATGTACAGGAAAGGAAAAAAAAATCGAGCGTCCGAGTTCTAAGGTGTCCCAGGGCCATTTTAGTGGACCAGGCCCAAATCCAAAGAACAGGCCGCCATTTTGAGAGTCCTGTTGCAGCCGCCTGTCGCTGTAGCATCAAGAGCAGCCGAAACTCAGCTGAATGGCAACTGAAACGGTAAAGGGGCGCCCCACTACAGCAGACGAGCCAGGCCCAAATCCAAAGAACTGCTATCTCACAGGCTAATGGGGCGACCCACGCCGAGTTTCAGCATTGTAGGATGACCACACAAGTACAGCAACTTGCTAGACATCACCTCGGTGCCATCCGGATCTCGGCGCCCCACTGCAGATGAAGTGCCTCTCAACTATGAAACCACCACGGTGACATCCGGATCTTGGCGCGTTGTGCTGCCTTCGGCCTATTCGCACATCGGTCCGCTACTGACGCCATCTCACAGGCTAATGGGGCGACCCACGCCGAGTTTCAGCATTGTAGGATGACCACACCAGTACAGCAACTTGCTAGACATCACCTCGGTGCCATCCGGATCTCGGCGCCCCACTGCAGATGAAGTGCCTCTCAACTATGAAACCACCACGGTGACATCCGGATCTTGGCGCGTTGTGCTGCCTTCGGCCTATTCGCACATCGGTCCGCTACTGACGCCATCTCACAGGCTAATGGGGCGACCCACGCCGAGTTTCAGCATTGTAGGATGACCACACCAGTACAGCAACTTGCTAGACATCACCTCGGTGCCATCCGGATCTCGGCGCCCCACTGCAGATGAAGTGCCTCTCAACTATGAAACCACCACGGTGACATCCGGATCTTGGCGCGTTGTGCTGCCTTCGGCCTATTCGCACATCGGTCCGCTACTGACGCCATCTCACAGGCTAATGGGGTGACCCACGCCGAGTTTCAGCATTGTAGGATGACCACACCAACTTGCTAGACATCACCTCAGTGCCATCCGAATCTTGGCATCTCAACGCCTAGTGGTATCTTCCATACAAAAAATATTGTTACGCTGCCTTTGGCCCCATTCGCACATCAGTCCGCAACTTAGACATCACCTCGGTGCCATCCGGATCTTGGCATCTCAGCGCCTTGTGGTGTCAGTCAGAAAATATTGTTGTGCTGCCTTCGGCCTATTCGCACATCGGTCCGCTACTGACGCCATCTCACAGGCCAACGGGGCGCCCCACTCCGACTTTCAGCATTGTAGGATGGCCACACCAGTACCACAACTTGCAAGACACCACCTCGGTGCCATCCGGATCTTGGCATCTCAGCGCCTTGTGGTCTCTTCTACACCGGAAATATAGTAGAAAATATTGTTGCGCTGCCTTTGGCCCCATTCACACATCAGTCCGCTACTGACACCATCTCACAGGCCAACGGGGCGCCCCACGCCGACTTTCAACATTGTAGGATGGCCACAGAAGTGCGACAACTTACTAGACACCACCTCGGTGCCATCCGGATCTTGGCGCGTTGTGCTGCCTTCGGCCTATTCGCACATCGGTCCGCTACTGACGCAAACTCACAGGCCAACGGGGCGCCCCACGCCGACTTTCAGCATTGTAGGATGGCCACACCAGTGCGGCAACTTCCTACACACCACCTCGGTGCCATCCGGATCTTGGCGCGTAGTGAAGCTGCAGCAGCTGCAAATAAGCTTCAGACAGTGTTACAACCGCTGCTCAGAACTCTCAACTATGACACCACCTCGATGCCATCCGGATCTTGGCGCGTTGTATTGCCTTCGGCCTATTCGCACATCGGTCCGCTACTGACGCCGCCTCACGTGCCAACGTATTTTCTCCGCATTTTATACCCTATGCCGCATAACAGGTCATGTGACTTGTTTATAAAACTTTTCATTGGTTCATTTTACTTTTGGTTTCCTAATGATGGAAGGCTTGATCATATGACCTAAAAACAACACTTTTCATTGGATGAAAACTTTTTTTTTCCCCCAAACGATGAAAGCCCCACCTTGTTTCTGGATGTTTCAGACTGAAGCTGGCGTCACCATGAGAGCACCACCATCTCGTAGCTCCGTCGTGGTCATTCCGCGAGCAATCATGGCAGCCGCTCCCCACCAGAAGCCTGCAGGAGTCGGGGCCCCCAAAACTTTTGATGAATTCTCAAGGCGGAGGGGACGCTTTCGAGAATGGGGTCCAAGACCTAGCAGACAAGCGTCCAATTTCCAAGGTGTCCCAGGGCCATTTCAGTGGACCAGGCCCAAAAAGGAAACAGCCTGCCGCCATTTTGAGAGTCCTGTGACAGCCGCCTATCGCTGCACCGCAAGAGTGGGCGCAACTCAGCTGAATGGCGGATTTTGACACAGTGGACCAAAAGCGGACGGAATGGCAACTGAAACGGTAAAGGGGCGCCCCACTACAACAGACGAGACTCCACCTGGAGAGGCCCGTTCACGCCGCCTCCCCCGGGGCGCTCCACGCCGTTATTCGGAGCAGCATTGTAGGATACCAAAACCAGTGCGGCAACTTACTAGACATCACCTTGGTGCCATCGTTCTGCTGCCTTGGAACTATTCGCACAACAGTTTGCTACTGATGACCCACCCCCCGCGACGCCCCACGCCGTTATTTGCTGGGTGGCAACTTACTAGACATCACTTTTGTGTCATCTAGATTTCGGCGCGTTCTGCTGCCTTGGAACTATTCGCACAACAGTTTGCTACTGATCACCCACCCCCCGCGACGCCCCACGCCGGAAATCTGGACGTTGTGCTGCGTTGGGACTATTCGCACAGCCGACCGCTACTTCGTTGTTTTTCTCTAAAAATGTTTATATGTTATTACTATTTTTGTTTTCTTGTATATATTTATAAATTATTAAAGTTTTATAATCTTACTACTTTGTCGGAGTGCTATATATTTTTAATGTGACACATAATTGTAAAAACTTTGATGTACAAAGAGTCATCCCTGGAATCTTCCGCTTCACGCTCGGTCCCCTCCCCAATCACAATACAGAATGGTTTTCAGATAATAGCAACGCTTCTGCTGTGACGGATCTCATCGAGTGTGGGCCTTGATCTACTATAACTCCTTTGAAGACGGGTGATTCTTTACAGCTGTGGCCATAAACTACATCTGCAGGGCTAGCTGATAGCCTAGGACCGGCCTGGACAATCGGACACAGAGGAAAAGGAGTGTCAGAGGGTGCGGTAGTGAATAGGGCGAAAGGGAGGTGTCGGGCGGGCACAGGGTGTGATTCTCAGGGAAGAACAGCGCAGATGGGGGGAGGTTTATTACCCATGCATAAAACAGAGAGCGGGGGTGACCACTGCCTGGGGGAGATGCTTGCGAGGGTGGGGAGCCATGCTAAGGATCGACAGCGTTCACAGAGTGGATCTGGTCAAGGCATCTAAAATGGCTGCCGTGCACGACAAAAGTGTGGCATTTGAAAAAAGACAAGATGGCGCACACAATGTTTTTCAACAATTCCTGATTTCCTTCGAATCGAACGTTAACAGACGTTGGGGCATATTACCAAAGTTAAGCGATATTTATCCCTAACGATGCATTGCAAAGATTTTTTTACCGTCAGAAATTATCGCAGATAAACCTTGCTATTATCAAGGTTTATCGCAAATACGATAAAAAACGAGCGCAATGCATTAATGTCGCTGAAAACTCCGCGATATTCATGCATTACCGAGCTAATGCTCTTAGCCATGTTATCCACCTCCCATTGGATAACATGGCTAAGAACTGCTCAGGGCAGCTGTTACTTTTTGGAGATATTCGCGCTTATCTCGAATATTTCCAAAAGTTGATAATAGGAGATAGCGATGTTAGCGACTGTTTCCAGTCGCTAACATCTTGGCATGCCCACTTTGCATGTCATTAGTGATAAATATCACTCACATGCAAAGTGGGACCCAAGATGGTCGCTATCTCCTACTAGCCGTCGCTAACTGGTGTTAGCAACAGCTAGGTAATACACATATAATTTTATCTCCGCGAAGCGGAGCGCTGTTACAGATATATATCTTGTTTTTGAACGTTAATTTCTCAAAATGCACTGAAGCACATATATTGAGACATAGCAAAGGCACATCGGGCTACCAGTCCCTAATATTTTACCAAGTTTCGTGCAAATCCATTCAGCCGTTCGATTATTATTATTATTATTTTTTTTTGCCCCGCGGGGCCCTTTTAAAACCTCCACATCAAACCTAGGGGGTCAGCGAGGATCTACTATGCCCCCTTATGGTCATCAGCCGTTCGATTATTATTATTATTTTTTTTTTTGCCCCGCGGGGCCCTTTTAAAACCTCCACATCAAACCTAGGGGGTCAGCGAGGATCTACTATGCCCCCTTATGGTCATTTGCCCCTTCGCTTTGGCCTCCTCTTGTCTCTCGATCCTACCGAGAGACAAGATGGCGGCCGCTACGTACTGTTTGGAATGTTTACAGACACCGGAGAGCCAATCAGCTTCGCTTCGCAAAGCTCCGTAACGCGAAAAGTACGCGAAGCGGTGCGCTGTTACAGATATATATCTTTTTTTGAACGTTAATTTCTCAAAATCCACTGAAGCACATATATTGAGACCTAGCAAAGGCACATCGGGCTACCAGTCCCTACAATTTTGCCAAGTTTCGTGCAAATCCATTCAGCCGTTCGATTATTATTATTATTATTTTTTTTTGCCCCGCGGGGCCCTTTTAAAACCTCCACATCAAACCTAGGGGGTCAGCGAGGATCTACTATGCCCCCTTATAGTTATTTCCCCCTTTGTTTTGACCTCCTCTTGTCTCTCGATCCTACCGAGAGACAAGATGGCGGCCGCTACGGACTGTTTGGAATGTTGACAGACGCCGGAGAACCAATCAGCTTCGCTTCACAAAGCTCCGTTGCGCGAAAAGTCCGCGAACCAGAGCGCTAACCGGTCCGCTGTAACAGATATATATCTTTTTTTAAACGTTAATTTCTCAAAATCCACTGGAGCACATATATTGAGACCTACAAAAGGCACATCGGGCTACCAGTCCCTACAATTTTGCCAAGTTTCGTGCAAATCCATTCAGCCGTTCGGGCTAAAAGTGAGGCCAACCGCCCTATGGAAAACTCAATGTTAAAAACACGTTTTGGGACCCCCCTTTTTTCTCGGCCCCCACTGGACGAACCCCCCCCAAATTTTCAAGGGCTGCTCAGAAACAAAATGTGCCATTTTCCTGAAAATTTCAGCCGATTCCGTCCACAAACGCCAAAGTTATTAGACATAGAATTTTCAAAAAACCCATAGAGAAAAAATCCTAACTATATATACCTACTGGCGACCGCCAGTAGGTAATTCAATGTCCAGCCGGACAGAGAATTTTTAATATGCAATGTATTAAGTATAGCAAGTGATACAAGAAAACAATACAACGGGACGCAATCCTGCACCCGATACAGAAGACAAGGAGCAAACAAACGGTTCCAGGAAAAACTGGAGCAAAGGTAGCTTGTGCAAATCAAAGAATAAGGCAAGCTAACCAAAATAGTGACCACATTACTTATACAAGTTGGGACACAGTGGTACTATTTCGAATTGTCGGCGATGTTTTTGATCCCAAGCTCAATAAATAAAGAGACTAATCAATTGATATTGCCTGATATGGACCAAAATGCCTGTTGGGTTAAAAACAGGGAGACAAACAACAGGGAGCCTGTCAGAATTACATTCTCAAGCTCAAGCAGGGGCCACATCACTGCATGCTCTGTTAAACACCGGTCGCGCTTAATGAATTCCTTCATTCTAAGCCCTTTAATAATTTTATTATGAGCCAAATAACCGTAATTCCAGGCACCCTCTCAGAAATACCACCGCTGCATGTAATCGAATCCTTTTGCCTAGACCATTCCCTGTGTAACCTTGACCACTCCGTTAGTTTGGAGTGAATTACTTTGTCGTAAGTCACTCTGTGCACACATCTCTTGCCAGCCATAGCACACTGTGAGACTGGGTGCCACATAGGAATTATGTGACGTGCCAACACGGGATATTCCTCACCTCCTTCTTCTCACTCGCTGTATTTGTATTATGTGATCTATCTGGTGCTATTGCAAAATTGTTGCTGACATGCTGAAAACCTTGTTGCTTACCTGTAATTCTGACAGGCTCCCTGTTGTTTGTCTCCCTGTTTTAAACCCAACAGGCATTTTGGTCCATATCAGGCAATTTCAATTGATTAATCCTCAGGATGATCGCTTTATTTAATGAGCTTGGGATCAAAACGTCGTTGACAATTCAAAATAGTACTACTATGTCCCAATTTGTATAAGTAATGTGGTCACCATTTTGGTTAGCTTGCTTTATTCTTTGATTTGTACAAGCTACCTTTGCTCCAGTTTTGCCTGTAACTTGTTCTGTCTGCCCGTTTGTTTGCTCCATGTCTTCTGTATTGGTGCAGGCTTGCGTCCCGGTGTATTGTTTTCCTGTATCACTTGTTATTCTTAATACATTGCATATTAAAAATTCTCTGTCCAGGGGCGTGGCCAAGATGGCGTCGGAGTAGGACGCTTTTCCCTGTCTCTCCGGCGCCGATCCGGCAAAGCAGCTAATAGCGCGGCACCTGGTGCCCAGCTCGGCCCCTAATCGGTGGCGGGGGTCGCCGGTACACTGCGGTGGAGCGCGGTGCCGTCGGCGAGGAGAGAGATCGCTCAGGGAGGCTGCGGGACCGGCGGAGCTCTGCGGCCTGTGGATCCCCGGTCTCGATTTGCGGAGGCCGGCCCGGCGAGTCGCGGGGCCTACCGCGACGGAGGAGGTCCATTCTGCGCCCGCCCCGCCCTGGGTCATCTGACATCGGACCGCCTGGGCTGCGGGCTGTCGGCGGAGGCGGCGAGGGGCAGCTGCGATCTCCGGTGGGGCCTGAGGGTGCCGGCGAGTGGCGACCTGGAGAGCAGAGAGGTCCCGGAGGCCTCGGTGTGGGGAGGCGCCGCTGAGCCCGCCGGGGTCCGGAGGTGCACCTGTGGAGCAGCGAGGACCGGGCTCCGCGAGGACCCCAGGAAACCTAGTCCTGGTGAGTGACCCCCCGCTCTGGACGGGGGAGGTGCGGAGGGAGCCCGGCCGGCCGAAGGGGCCCATCGAGGGACGTGTCGGGGGAGCTGCCGGCTCCTGGTGTGGCGGCGACCTAGTGACTGCCCCTGGGGTGGTGCATGCCCTGGAGGCCTTCTATGGACTGGCACGGCGCCGCTTGGCTGTGGGGGTGTACCCGCGCGGCGGAAGGTCCTGACTGGCGAGAAGTGTGGGGGCCCGGGAGCACCGGCCAGGAGGTGTGGTAGAGGCCCCGGGCGCTTCCCAGAGGCCGCATTTACCAGGTCAAGAGCTGCTGGACTCCATTGCCTGTGCCAGGACTTCCAGGGGAGGCTCCGGTCCTATGCTGCGAGCTGGTGCGGCCTAGGGGTGCTGTTGGGGGTGCATACCTGGAGGCCCGGAGGTGCTCTGGTCGAGGAGCGTGGCGCCGCCTTTTTGCCTGGCTCAGTCGATTGTTTGAGTGCATGGCGCTCGCTCGTGGACTTTTGCTGTCTGGATTGCCTTCGTGCACCGCCTCTCTAGGGCTTTCGTAGCTGACTGGGGGCCTCTTGACCACTGGGCTTTGCGCACCCCTACTTCCTGGTGTCTGGGCGCCGGGGATTCGCTGGGAGCCTCTGGCCAGGAGCTGTGTGGCGGGCGCAGAGTGGGACTGCCCGCCGGGGCCAACTGCTGCGTCTGCAGGCCCGGATCTGGGTGCTGCTTGGTTCTGGTGGTGATCAGTGGAGCGTTTGCTCTGGTGCAAGGCGCCCGGCATTCATTATGGCTAACCAGGCCCGCAAGGGACGCGTGCTGAAGGACGGCGCAGCTAGATCGTCGCAGCAGCCGGCATCCCCCGGAGCAGGTGGGTCGGCCGGGATGTCCGATGACGAGGCCCCGGCCACTAAGGCTTTTATGACCGAACTTTTTGCTTCCATTAAGGAGGACATCTCTGAGCTGCGGGCGCAACTGGCCTCTGATCTCCGGGAAGTACGGCGAGATGTTGATGGGATTGGAGAAAGGGTGGCGACTCTTGAGGACCATGATTTGAGCACGGCCAATGATGTCCATTTACTCCAGCAAGATGTCATTCGCCTCACGGAGCAGAACTTGGACCTGCAGGCACACATGGAAGATCTTGAGAACCGCTCCCGGCGGAATAACATTCGCATTAAAGCGGTACCGTGGGATGGTGAGTCGGGAGACCTGCGAGGCTATGTGCAGGAGCTGTTGCTGCAGATCCTGGATGAGGACGATGTGAAGAATATCCAGATGGATAGAGTTCATCGCGTTGGTTTGCCCAGGAGAGGGGGGGGGCCGCCCCCTGACATCCTTGTCTGTGTACATGACTTTCAATTGAAGGAGCGCATCCTCCGGAAGGCTAGTGCCATCGATTCGCTGCACTTTAGGGGCCATCATCCTCAGCTTTTCCAGGACCTCGCAGCGTCTACACTTCAGAAGAGGAGGGATTTTCGGCCGGTGACTTCCTTTTTGCGGGAACGCAACATCGCCTACTCTTGGGGGCACCCGTTCAGGATCATCTTCAGGTGGCAGAATCGGCTGATGCAGATGCGCTCCCTTCGGGAGGCAAAGGAGCTCTTGGGTTTGGAGGAGGTTGCCCCGTCCCAGGGGTCGACTGCATCCCCATCTCGGAGGCGACGTCGGTCCTCCTCGTGGCATAGAGTAGGGTCCTCTCCGGCGAGGGGGCGCCCGGACCGCGATGCCAGCCAGCAGGAGAGGGGAAGTGCAGTGGCATCAGTGGTTTCAGCGACGGTGCCGGCGTCACAGGCCAGCTCTGGAGCGGCGTGACGGTGACTTGAAACTACGGATCGGCGCTGGAGGGGCATGGACCCCCCCGGTCTGGGTGAATGGATGTACTTTCGAAGAAGACTCCCCAGACCGTGACCTTGGGAGGAACCGAGATGGTCTTCCCGACCGGTCCCAGACGTGGTCGTAACTTCGTGACCTGTGGACCACTGGGACTGATGAGTATTTTCTTCTCTGTTTCTGTTTTGTTTCCACTTTCACTGTTTCCCTTTCCTTCGGCCTACGGGGGACTTCGGCTGCTGTCTCTTCGCCAGCCCTGGGAGGACTTTTGTGGACTTTGGATGGGGTGTGTGGGGGTTTCCGGGGGGGGGAGGGTCTTGGGGGGGCTGTTTGGGGTGTTGGGGTTGGGGATGTGGGGGGGTTCTGGTGGTGACGCGGACGTGTTGTGGCTTGTATCATGTGGTGGTGAGAGGGTGGATGGGAGGCGCCGTTGGTTTGAGAGTTGCGGGGTGATTTGGTGTGGGGTTCGAGGTTGGGAATGTGGGGAGGAGGGTTGGCGGGAGTATGCTTTTCTTATGTGCTGTGACCAGGGTTCCTTCTGGCGGGGGTGGTGGGCGGGTTCCAGAGTCATAGAGGAGTCTAGTTTGGTGTCTCACGATGCCTGTTAGCTTAGGGACCTGGAATGTTAAGGGGCTGAACTCCCCGCAGAAGAGGCAAAAGGTGTGGAAGTATATAACTGACCACCAGTTGGACATAGTGGGACTTCAGGAGACTCACCTTGCACGCAAAGATGAGCTGCGTCTTAAGCATAAGGCATATCCCCTAATATACAGATCCTCTGCGTCCACAAAGCATAAGGGGGTGGCCCTCCTCTTCCATACTTCGCTGCTTTTTCAACCGGTGGCGGTGCGCACGGATAGGGAGGGCCGTTGGTTGATGGTGAAAGGGCTGGTGCAGGGGAGGCTTTGTACTTTTGTTGTGACGTATGTTCCTAACACTGGCCAGAATAAGTTCTTGCAAGACCTGCTGCATAAAGTGAGTGATTTTGTGGAGGGGCGGTTGTTCCTCATGGGGGACTGTAATTTGGTGTGGGACAGGGCGCTGGATTGTTCAGGCGCTCGCAGGGCGGATACTGGTGTGTTCTCTGAGCTGTCACGGCAAAAGATTACGGAAATGGGGTTGGTTGATGGGTGGCGGTTTCTGCATCCAACGTCCAGAGATTACACGTTTCTCTCTCATGTACACCACTCATATTCACGATTGGATCATGTATTCCTCAGCCAGGCTCTTAGAGGAGATGTTCTTGACTCCACCATCCTGCCCATCTCGGTCTCGGACCACAGCATGCTAGTGCTTACTCTGCGCTGGTCGTCGGCAGATACCGGGCAACGGAAATGGTATTTCCCAGCTTCGGTACTTCGGGACGAGGAGTCTAACAAGGCGCTGCGGGTGGCCATTAGGGAGTTCTTTACCCTCAATCCGCCATCCGATACCTCTGTATCCAACACGTGGGATGCCTTTAAGGCGTCCGTTAGGGGCACGTGCTTGAGCCTTAACGCACACCTCAACAGGTTGCGCCGCAAGGATCGGGAGGCACTGGAGGCTGAACTGGCATCTCTCGAGCGGGCGCATAAACTTAACCCCTCGAGGGTGACCCTCCGGCCTCTCACGGCGGTACGGGGGAAGTTGAGGGCGCACTACAATAACAGGGCGGAGTTCACGCTACTGAGATTGGGCCGACAGTCCTACTCTTGTGGTAACAAGGTGGGGAGGCACCTGGCCTGACAGCTTCGCGACAGGCGGGAACGTGAGTACATTGGGGGGATCCGCGACTCTGTGGGTCAGTTGCAGCACCGGGACGAAACAAAGGCGGCCATTTTCGGACGCTTTTACTCGGATCTATACGGGGGGGAAAGGCTGGGAGCAGCTGCCCAGAGGGAGTACCTGGGGCGTATGCACCTTCCGCAGGTGTCCAGGGAATGGAACGAGCTTTTAGGGGCCCCGATCACCAGGGAGGAGGTGTTAGATGCTATTGCGAACTTGAAGCTTCACAAAGCACCTGGCCCAGACGGTTACACCGCTGTGTTTTATAAATCCTACGCTTCCGAGATCTGCGACTTCTTAGTCACCCTTTTTAATGACATGGCCTCCTCCGGTTCCTCTGCTGGCTCCTTGGCGGAGGCGATGATTACGGTCTTGCCGAAGCCGGGGAAGGATCCAGCGCAATGCGCCTCCTTTCGCCCGATAGCGCTTCTTAATTTGGACGCCAAACTATACTCGGCGATCCTGGCGCGTAGGCTACAAGACCTTATGCCGGCGCTAATCCATCCAGACCAGTCTGGCTTCATCAAGGGGCGCCAGACGCATGATAACACTCGTCGGGTGGTGCATCTAATAGAAAAGGCAGAAAGATTTCGTATTCCGGCGGTCCTAGTGGGCCTGGATGCCGAGAAGGCCTTCGATAGGGTGGACTGGGGGTTTCTGTTTAATACCATGACTGCCTTTGGTTTCTCGGAGGCTTTCATCACTATGGTGAAGGCTAATTTCTGCTGCCCCCGGTCCCGGGTGGCGGTGAATGGTCATACGTCAGCGTTCTTTACTCACGCTCGGGGTACTAGACAGGGTTGTCCGCTGTCCCCCCTGCTGTTCGCGCTGAGCATCGAGCCGCTGGCGGTAGCGGTGCGGGAGCACGTCGGGATCAGAGGTCTGCCGTTCGCGGGGGAACAGCACAAGATTTCGCTCTTTGCAGACGACATCTTGTTCTCTATTACTGATCCGGAAACCTCGCTGCAGTTCATCAGGGAGGTCTTACTGGAGTTTGAGGCCGTGGCCGGTTTTAAGGTCAATTATAGCAAGTCCTACATCCTGAATCTTAACCTTTCGGAGGCCGAGAAGGACCGGGTACGGCCGCTGACTCCGCTGGCCTGGGCCACTGGTTCGATCGTCTACCTAGGGGTCCATCTGACTCCGACAGTGGGCGGGCTGTTCCAGGCCAATTTCCCATCTTTGTTGGCGAAGACCCGGACGGAATTGGACAGGTGGAAACCGAAATTTCTGTCATGGCTGGGCAGAATTCATGCCGTGAAAATGGTTCTCCTCCCTAAATTCTTATATTTGTTCCAGGCATTGCCTATCCCCATAGACAGCGATTTCTTTCGACGGCTCAAGACCCAAGTATTGCGCTTCATTTGGCAAGGGGGTCAGGCACGGGTCTCCTATGCGGTTCTCCGTCGGCCGAGACCTGAGGGTGGAGTCGGGCTCCCTGACCTGCAGTTATATTACAAAGCGGCGCAACTGCGAGTGTTGGTGGAGTGGTCGCAACAGACCTCCGAGAAACATTGGCTCCATATGGACCGATGCGTTGCCGGCAGGTCGATCTGGGACTTAGCCTGGAAACCGAAGAAGGACCGACCTCTCAACGCATATATAAGCACTCCTACGAGCACAGTGTTGAAGGTGTGGGACTCGCTAGCGGCGGACGACCGTTGGACCACGTTCCCTTCGCCCTTTACGCCCTTGCATTACAACCCGGCCTTCCCTCCGGCGCTTCATGAAGGGCCGTTTGCGGTGTGGAGGGAGGGGGGGTGTCGGGCGTTGACCCATTTGTTCCACGGCCTGGACACCCTAACTTTCGCTAACTGTGTGAGAGATTATGGGGTCCCCCAGACTGAACAATTCCGGCATGTTCAGCTGCTTCACTGGGCCACGTCACCTGGGGTGATGGAGGCGGCTACGAGACCGCCGACTCCTTTTGAAACCTTTATATTACGCACATCCGCCATGAAGGGGGCCATTTCCTTCATATACCGGTTGTTGCTCAAATCGACGGTAGCTCCTCGACCTCGTTATATGGGGCAATGGGAAGAAATGCTGGGGCGCGATATCTCGGATGTGGAATGGTCGGCGCTTTGGCGAGACCTGACGACCTTTAACCATTCCTTGCACCTGAGGGAAGCCCACCTCAAGACGGTCATGCAATGGTATATGTGCCCGACTAGGCTTCACCGCATTTTCCCGGCGACCTCGGATAGGTGCTGGAGGGGCTGCGGGCTTTTGGGGGACTTCCGCCACATCTGGTGGGACTGCCCGGTGATCCGTCCGTACTGGGAGGAAATCCTCTCACATATAAAGGAAGTGCTGACTTATCCCATTGATGAGTCTATGGCTTGTGTTCTGCTGGGGCTGCGTGACCCTGGCCTTGTCTATCAGACCAGGGCCGATAAGAAGATTTTGTGGCTATGCCTAGGTGCTGCGAAACTCACGCTGGCTGCGGCCTGGAAAAAGAAGGATGCCCCGGCAGTGTCACTATGGCATGCACGACTTTGGAGGTTGCTCAGTTTGGAAAGAGTGGCGGACATCTTCCTTGGCCAGTATAAGAACTTCCGATATCAGTGGGGTCCCCTGGTGGACTTTCTCTCTAAGGGGTTACCCTCGACGGTATGTCCGGCTTCATTGAGATCGATGCACCTCTTTCAAGTGTAATATGGATGTGGAATGAATGATGAGTGAATGGCGTCACTACCAGGGGGGAGGGTGGGGGTGGGATGGGGCAGTTGGTTGTCATGGTTTATGGGCTGTGGAGGGTCCGCGGGCTGCTTATTTGCACCGCTTGTATGGAACCTGGAGGTTTGGGGCCCAGCTTATTGCAGCTCTGGTTATCCTGGATGGCCTGGCCTACTGATAGGCTTGTAGGCCGCTGGTACTGTGGTCCTAATTACTCTGTGGTCTCGCTCCTGGCCTGGATATGCTTGTAATATAGTCTGGGTCACTGCTGATGCATGCACAATGATTTGCCCTGATCTGGAGTAATGTGCGGTTCCTCCGCAGCCCGATGTTTGTCTGTTTATTCTTTTTTTTGCAAATCAAAATAAAAATTTAAAAAAAAAAAAAAAAATTCTCTGTCCAGCTGGACATTGAATATATATATAGTACCTATTTAGGTCTATATCTCATTTTGTCTTTTAGACTCTCGCTCTAAGGACCATTGTTTGATAAAATATTTACTACCCTGAGTCCTTAGCTACTCATTGGGTCCCCTTATTTGTTTCTAATGTATTCTATATTCATCCATATTGAGTTCACTGGTCAGATTACCCAGATAATCCCCAAGAGGAGGTTCTTCATCCCCTGGTTTACTCAGAAAAATCACAGAGTCGGTATCATGATACAAGCAACGGTCTTGGAGTTTATCCAGAACCCTGTAAAGCTCTAGACGAGTGTGGGCTGCCGTGAAGCACACTATGAAGATGTTTATGTTGTTACATGTTGTTGGGTAAGCGTTTGTTTATTTCCAACACACAGCCGCGGTATCGTCATCGATAAACTCGCACCTTGAGACCTCGTAACAAGGGACAAATAGGTACTTTATCAATACATCAAGATCTGTTATTAACAGTATTAGTATTTGACAGGTTTGTAAGCTGAGTGAATTTCCCCATAAGAAGTTGAGGCAGAGTTTGGCTAACTGTCGATGGGCAGGGTTGACCTCTATCAATTGGGGGCGTAAATGGATACCCTCATGAGCATAGTAGTCATTGAGGTATTTCTGCTTTGCATCCTGACTAGTACATCATTCGGGATACCCCAAGGCCTCCTGTTTGTCTCTGAGAAACATATTAATGTATGGGGCAAACAGGCATGTCGTGGTCCTTTTAAAATGCCACACCTTGTGCAACCTCCCGAGCCTGTAACCTTTCTCTAAGGCAGCTTCTACCTCAATGCTATACGAGGTCCCTGTGAGCATACTTTGTTCTTCGGTGTGTCTACATCTGCCAACCTCTTTAAACACTGCACATGTTCGACAGAGGGGGAACATCAGTTTACCATTGACTCTGTATGGTAACACTGGAAAGTAAAGCTGCCTTGAAGGATAGATTTCACATTTGACTAGCCCAAAGTATTTGGATATGGGCTTCAAATCTCTATATATGATGGTGGGGTGTCCTAAGGGGTATACCTTCATTTTGTTCACAAATGGGTATAGACTGGTGAAATCACAGTAGTGTATTTTCTCACCCTCACCGAACGGCCCCGAACAGCTGTATGGCATTTGTACGTCCGCCGAATAAGGCGTCGCGGGGTTCCAGGGGTTCTTGGTAAATTACGACTCTGAAGGAAAGAGCAGAGTTCTGTGTCAGTTGTCAACATCACTAACCACTTGTGCTCCAAAAAGAACCCACATAGCAAAGCCACAATTTTTTAACATACTGGGCCTTCAACAGAGTACGTCTGTGTAAGTGTTCAAATTTGGCTCCCAACAGTCTGTGAAACTCATGGGGCTTGTAACACTGAGGGCAGCCGTGGTAAAAGCAGCCATTGTATTCAAAGGCCGTCAGTATGCCCTTAATTACCGCGTACCCATCCAGGTAAAAGGGACCCAAACGGCATTCACAACCCTCTAAGGCGTGTTGAATATGTATGTCTTTCTTCTCAGAGACGTACATGAGCCAGCGGATAGCTGGGGATGAATAATGTTTCTGTTTGCCGTTATAGAGATCTGGCAGCAGTAGAGCGATACTTTTTGCTCTTAAAAACATGTGTTTGGAGATGGACATACACATGGATGCCAAGTGATGTTTTGAAAAGGGTCTATGTATTGTAAGTTCACCAAGAACCCGACGAACCCAGAGCCAATAACTGAGCAGCGTCTTGCAATGTTTTTTATACTATGTACTGGGTATATGGCAAATTTTCTGGGAAAATGTATACATGGAAAAATCGGTATGAAAGACACCTATGTATTTCTGAAATGGGAACAAAATATAGAGTTTAGAAAGAGTATATACTTGCACATTTCCATAAGAATTATAGGTCATTTTTCAAAATGACTTCTTTTTTACACTTTGTATTTCATTTGAAAGGCAGAAATGCATGAAAAGTCAATAGGTAATAACAGTTGCTCTACAATTTTGTTTTACCCTAAGTCTCCCGATAAAAATGGTATCTCACTTGTGTGATTAGGCCTAGTGCCCACAACAGGAAACGGCTCAAAAAGCAACGTGGACCCTTTTTTTGCAAAGTGCCTAGCTGTATTTTTTTAACACTAGCTCTGCCGGCACCTAGGGAAACCTATACATTTTTTTAAACTAAACACACAGGGGAATCCAGGATAGGGTGACTTTACTGGCTCTCACCAGGTTCTGTTACCCAGAATCCCTTGCAATCCTAAACATTTGGAAAAATAAAACACATTTTTCTAACATTTATGTGATGGAAAGTTCTGGAATCAACATGGATCCACAAAATTCCACCCACTCCGCATTCCCCAAAGTCTTAAAAGAAAAATGGTACCTCACTTGTGTGGGTAGGCCTAGTGCCCGTGAAAGGTAACAGTGCAAAATGCAATGTGGACACACCACATTTTCACAGTGAAAAATGACCATTTTTTTTGCAAAGTGCCTAGCTGTAGTTTTTTAACCATAGCACTGCCGGCACCTAGGGAAACCTAGCAAACCTATAAATTTTTAAAAACTAGATACCCATGGTAATCCAGTATGGGGTGCCGTGACTGGCTCTCACTAGGTTGCGTTACCCAGAATCCCTTGCAAACCTAAAAATGTGTCCAAAAAAATAAATTTTCCTCACATTTCTGTGGTGGAAAGTTCTGGAATCTGCGTGGAGCCATAAAATTCCACCCACCCTGCATTCCCCAAAGTCTTCTGAGAAAAAGGTACCTCACTTGTGTGGGTGGGTCAAGTACGCGCGACAGACAAGGCCCAAAACCTTAATAAGTGACATCATAATTTCCTATTACAAACCAACCTGGTTGTGCAAGGGGGTCCCATGAGTTTTTGGCCCAGGGCTCGGCGGCCATCTAGGGAAACCAACCGAATCCACACAGCGAGTTATGGCTTGCGTGGGTTCCCCAAAATTACCCTACCCAGAATCCCCTGCAAACCTCAAGTTGCGCTGAAAAAATCACTGGAATCTGCGTGGATCCACAAATTTCCTCCCACCCAATGTTCCCCCAGGTCTCCCGATAAAACTTGCGTGGGTGGGTCAAGGACCCACGGCAGGCAAGGGCCCAAAACTTATTGAGGCAACATCAAAATTACCTATCACAGACCAACCTCGTTTTGCTAAGGGGGACCATTGAGTTCTTTGTCCGGGGCTCAGCGGCCATCTCGGGAAACCTACCAAACCCACACATTTATGAAAACTAGACACCCGGGGAGTCTAGTGAGGTATGGTCTGCGTGGTTACCCCAACATTCTCCTACCCAGAATCCCCTTCAAACCTCAAATTTTGCTGAAAAAAATCACTTTTATCTCAAATTTCTGTGTGGAAATGTTCTGGAATCTGCGTGGATCCACAAATCTCCTCCCATACAGCGTTCCCCCAGGTCTCCTGATAAAAATTATATCTCACTTCTGTGGGTAGGCATAGTGTCTGCAACAGGAAATGGCCCAAATCGTACTGTGGAGACATCAAAAATACCTATAACAAAACTACCTGCCCCCATCTGCCTCCCAGGGAGGGCAGAAAGCTGTAATTGTGGTAGGGAGTTGGGGGCATTTGAATTCCCATTTTGGGCAGCCCCTATCCCTAATTAGATTTGCCTCAAGAAAATCCCTGGTATCTAGTTGGCTTTCTGCCCCCCAGGTGGGGCAGAGAGGCTGTAATTGTGGCAAGGGGGTGGGGGCATTGGCTTGCCCATTGTGGGTAGCCCCCATCCAATTATATTTACCCCCCAAAAAATCCCTGGTATCTAGTGGGCTTTCAACTCCCCCGCTGGGAAGATTGGGGGCTACTTCTCCATCTACCCCCCAGGGTGGCAGAAAGGCTGTAGTTGTGGCGGAGGGTGGGGGTATTGGCATGCCCATTTTGGGCAGCACCACCCTCATTGAAATTGCCAAAATAAAATCCCTGGCGTCCAGTGTGCTTTCTGCCCTCATCTGCCCCCCGGGATGCAGAAAGACTTAATTTTGCCATTTTTTTGGGGAGCAAAGGCCCTTGCCCAAGGTGCCCATCCCCCCTACCTGGTGTCTAGTGGTGGATCCCTGCTTGGGGATCTCCCTCCTTTGGCAATCCCTAAGAAGCGATCCACTGGGGAGGGGTAGCATTGAAAAGGGAGGATTCTCCCCTTTCCAATGATAACCTTCCCAGCTTTCTACGTGCTCAGGGGGCTAAGATAGCCCCTTGAGAACATAGAAAGTGAAACTGAAATGACCCCAAAGGCTCCTTTCAGTTTCGGAATCAATGAAATGACGACAGCACGACTTGCGCGCTGATAGTCATTTCATAGAAACTACGGGGGGACTCGGGAGCAGGGGAAGCTCTTCCCAAGCTCCCGAGGCTTTGGGGATGAAAAAGAAATCCCTCTGGGGCCTGTACCAGAGGGATTTCTGGTGCCATGTGCCAGGACAGTCGGGAGCCGTCCTGCGCACTACAGGCCCCTTTGCGCACAACGGCTCTCGGCGGTCATGGGCAGAAGGGTTAAAGGGATAAAGTGTGGAAAGTCAATTGAATATAATTATGTTATTATTTTCAGTAATCTACTATTAATTGTTTAATTGATAATTAATTAGGTAAAATGTGTAATTATTATAATTTTCAAGATATATTTAAGGTGTGTATTGTTTAGTTTGTAGAAGTACAGATAGAATATTATTTTAGTAATAATAAATATGAAAAGAAGTTATTTATTCACTAAAATTGTATTATGTCATGTGTTTGTGTTATGCTTTATTTGTAAATAACATTATATTTGTTTGCTGTTATGACTATTAGAATGCGGTGTGGTATTTTGATTAATATATATATTTACTTTAAAAGTTCAACTAAACATTCCTAATAAATGTAATTTAAATTTCTCAAACAAAATATATATACATATATTTTATATTTAAATGTTTATATTTCTTGGTATTTAATAAAGTTGTTAAAGTATTTGTTTTTGTTTGAAATGAACTACTGTGGGAATAGTGATTTTTACCCCTCCACAATCCAACACTTTCTCTACTGTTTCACCCACTGGAGTGGTAATACTAATTTGTAACTCTCCTGAGAATAATACATTTTACCCATCCTGAGCCTAATGATGTCCCTACTATTGCACATATTGGAGTGGAAATAGAATATTTATTATTCCTGCAATTTCATAATTTTTTTATTTTGTTTACATTCATAATATTATGATGTTTCTGTGTATTTAACATTATGTTATCTTTATATAGTAATGTATGAGATAAGTAATATATTTTCTTGTAAAAAGTGATTGTTTATTTGTTAACTTTATTATGTGTAATTAAATTGGTATGGTTAAAAATATTTTTTTATTGTGTGTGTATATTTGTAGGTATATTTTTATTTGTTAAATTATTACATTTTAAAATATTTGCAATTTATAATATACATTAAAATTATTATTTTAATAATAGCTTTACATAATACGTTTAAATAAACATATGCTCATACATGTATATGTGTCTTTTTCAAACAAGTATAACATTTACAGAGAGTTTTAAATTATTTAAATATATTTAATTTGCATTATATTACTGTTAAATGTTTCGATATCAGTATACAACAATGTTTTAAAAAAATTGTCATTTACATTTTGAGTTTTTTTACAGGATATTTATATACCATTATATTTATGGTTTTGAAATGTTGTCAGTGAACATCTTTTAATGTATTTGTTTTCTGGGACTAAATGCAAAGGATCAAAGAATAACTCACTGGTTAAAATGTAGTAGATACTATTGTATGTTTCACTTTTTAATCAACTAGATTTAAAAAGTCTTCACCTTTCAGCCTACCTGATACCACAATCTGAACCAAATCTATCTCAATTCAGCCATTATACTTCTTACCCTACTGCAGTAGGCTTTTATCTCCTGGACCCCTGTTGCCAAGCTTAATAATGTGCCAGACAATAAATTCAAATTTCTTGTCTACATGCCATTTAACAAGAACAAACAGCTTTCTGGATTCCAGATCACTAATGCCACACACTGTTACACTCTTGAGTCAAGAATGAGGCCTCTCAGACCATGACTTGTCCAGCTCCATTTGGAGTTAGTACTTGTTTTCCTCTTGTGAAAAAAAGGTGCATGGATTCTGCTAAATTTAAACACCTACATGACAACATCAGACACCCATTCTTTATAAAAAATCTTCATAATAAATTACAAGGGTCATGTGGTCTCTTATCAAACACTTTTGGCGATGGGCAAGGTATGTTTGAGATGGCAAACTGATGAGCGACCTAGATTTGTGCAGACAAATACATAAGGTAGATCAGATCATCATGAAGTGGAAAATACTTAATTTTCATCAGGCAATCTATGTGCCAACTAGCAAATACTGGTATAATGAGCTACAAATTGGAAAAGATACATCTTACAAATAGAGCACATATTGTCCTCTCTGAACTGGAGACTTGGGGCCAGATGTAGGAAGCCTAATACAGGTCGGTAACAGACGAAAATACCGAATTTCGTCCGTTAACCGATCGGTATTCGGCTTTTCAGATGTAGGGGCCTAATTTAAGGATTCGGTAATTTACCGAATCTGTAATTTAAGGAATCGGTAAAATACCGATTCAGTAAATTACCAAATCCTTAATGTAGGAAGCACTCAAGTGAGTGCTTTTCACTTGTAAGGATTCGTTATTTACCACCAACTACAAGTTGGTGGTAAATATTGAAAATCCTAAAAAAAGCTATTTTGTGCTTTTTTCGACTGTGCCATGTGGCAGACATGCATGCCCTTAGGGCATGTATGTGTGCCGTATGTGCACCCATGCACTATAGAGGGGTGCAACAGGGTGTCAATGTGACACCCTGCCACCCTTGTAAGTCTACCCCCTTTTACCGATTCGGTATTTACAGAATCGGTAATTGTCATTCATTCCTATGGGCCTCCAGGTCCATAGGAATGAATGGGGAATACTGAATATTTACCGAATTTTACCGATTCTGTCAAATTTACCGAATCATTAGCTACATATCATTTACCGATTCTAAAATACCGAATCGGTAACATTCGGTATTTTAGAATCTGTCAATTATATTTACCTACATCTGGCCCTTGGTGAGCAATGAGGGAAGAGGGGGCCACTGTACTGGCTACCTAATTCAAGTAGCAAGAGATATACAAATTCAAAAAAACTTTATTTAGACAATTAGGTCGGTAAAGTGCATAAAATTACAAAATAAATCAGAGTATTAACTGTTATCAAAATGTTTCTTAGGTCTCTATAATTTAACACGTAATTCATAATTCATCCTCAGTAGTCCTCCTCACTGGTAAAAAAGTTTAAAAATAATTCAACAGAAAGCTAATGACTTAATAAAAGTACATTTGGCTAAAAAGAGAAGCAATACTGCCTGTCCATTTGAAGCTAAATATTTTCAAACTACTAATAATCAGGAATCCTCCCCTTGTTTTTTGAGGGGATCGGAATATATGTTTAGTTGCTTCTCCACGCACCCTAAAGGTTTTACCAGTTTTGAGATCACTTACAGCTGCTCATTGTTCCATAGGAAACTTACAGCAGATGGGTATGTACGTGTCCCCTCTTTGATCCATAGTAACTTGAGCAATCTTCTGTGGTTCACCAATAGTACAGAACATATACAGAGCACATGAGTTATTGACTCCTGGGATAGATTACATAGACAGCACATTTTCGACTCTGGTTTATCGAATCATGGTGGAAACAGATCTAAAGACGTAAAAGAGCCAATGCAAAGCTGAAGAAATTCCTTCTTATGGTAGAAGGAAAATGCTTCATTAATATATGTGTGAGAGCCCTTTCTGTCATAGCTGCCGAGAACCAGGTAAGCATGTTTTCTTTTAGCAAATTCTCTTTGATCAGAGTTCTAAGAAACTGTAAATGAGGTAATTGTAGGTCCCATAGCTCCCTTGATTGGGTTTGCACCAAGGCTTCATCTAGAGCTTGCGACTAGATGTCTGTTTGCTTTATGCTGTCAGTACCCGCAACTTCCTGCCAAATGAGATGTTTTAATGACACTTGCACTGCACATCTTGCAGAGTGCAGGTATTTTATTATGTTAGCCTTTTGTTCAAGGAGTTGATCCTGTAGTGCAAATTCCAACCTGATTTGAGCTGGCAAGGTGTTGCCTGGCAGTTGGAATAAAGACCAAAACACTGCACTATGTGCTCTGTTTAAAAAGGTCCCAGTTTTTCCAGGTAGGCCTCTGATCTGTATGACAATGTTCGCACTAGTGTAGTAGAGACAATTTTCAACAGTGCCTCAAAAGAGTACTTATTTGTGCCCTTGAAAATTGTTCGGAGAGCACCTTGCAGCCAGGCTAATTCTGGTTTTAGTGAGTTCAAGTGAAGTAAATGACCTCCTTCATTATGCAGCCAGCAGCCCAGATATTTATATTGTGTCACAATGGTCAGGCTGTGATTGTGTAGATGCCATTGATGTTGTTATCTTCTTTTTTGACCAAAGATAACTATTTTTGTTTTTTGTAGTCATTTGCATGTCATTTGCTTGGCAGTGGAAGGCTAAGGCATCTAACAGTCTTTGAAGCCCTACAGTGTCTGACTGACCAAGACGACGCTGTCCGCGTACAGTAGAGAAGAGATGTTTGAGAGCATGACTGATTTAATGCATGAACCAAATCACACACGTACAAATAAAAAAGGAGGGTACCAGTACGCACCCCTGTTTAACCACTTGTCCCATGTTCTTTTTTCCAAACTTGCCACACGTCCTCCTAGTTTTACTCTCGCCCACGTGTTGGAATAGAGCAGTATGATGCCTTGCAATAAAAGTTCTTTTTTGTCAATGGGATAGAGAATTGATCCTTTCCATGACAAGCGCACTGTATGCTGCACAATCCAGCTCTTTATTAAGTTTTGCAATAATCCACACCAAAATGTTATGCCCTGTTTGTAAATTGATGCCGGGATGCCATTCAGGCTTTGTGCACCATCTCCTCTGCTCCTTCGAATTAGGGTAGCAATTCTGCCAGCGTCGATGGTTGTTGCAAATTGGAAGCTTTTAGCCGCAGTTGATGATGGTGAGGTTTGTTTTAAATTTTGTTCGATTAAGGCTGTCGCTTCACAGGTATTAATAGGAGAAGCTTTATATAGCATGGTCATGTGCTTTATCCATTTTTCTGCTGTAACATTATTCCCATTTGTGGCAATTCCAGAGTTTCTAAATGTGAATGAATACCAGCTCAAAATGTCAAAACCCTTCATGATTTTATTTCAAAATATGTACCACTCAAATCATGATGACATATATATGGTTAAACATGACATACCAGCCTCACTCATTCTGCTGTACCTAAGGGCAGAAGTTTGATGGTCGCTAAACTGCAACTTTCATTAATGAGATGGACAACAGGGCCACAGGTAAAGCACTGGAGCAAGAGTATGAACTCCCATATAACTCCTTAAAACTGACATTGAACACTGATCCTCACTGATGCATAAGGCCTTTCCAGAAATACAACCCGCTGTGCCTAATATACTTGAGTACAACAGGAGTTTAACTCCATTTCCATTTTGATTGTTCTTAGACTAGGGAAATGATCACGGCAATTCACCATGTAAAGCTCAGTTCCTTGTTCAGTGCAAACATGAACAGTCATTCCGATGTCCTGATCAACATACCATGAACAGTCCTACTAAACCTTATGAATTGCTCAAAGGCTGGATTCTTAAATGACTGCTGCACATGGAAACATCTCTCCACGGGTATTCATCTTTTGTGACAGAAAGTAAAAAGATCCTGAAGAGAAGATGCTATTTTACCTAAGCTGCTAAAAACATATGGACTGAGTTGAATGCTGTTTATGGGATATGCATAGAGAAGCTATATTTATTGCCAAATCAAAAGGCTTTACTTAGATCAAGCAGCCTAAATTAACTGTGAAGAGGAGCAGTATGTCATATTTTCTTTTTCTCTTGGCCTAAGACCAATCGGGCAAATATTCAACATACATCAGAAATCCAAGTAATTGATACAAATTTTGGAGAACAGAAGAGGCTAATTTTATACTTTCACGAGAAAAACCACAAAATACCTCATCCTATATCTGATTTTGGTCATCAACCAATTCCCATCCTTACCTGTTTCCAAGAAAAATTGATGTGTCACAAAAGATTAAACTTACTTCAAATGTTTCCCTGGAGCCATACCCATTCACAGGTGTCCCAAAGTGGCTGACATAGCTTATGATAAAAGTAAGTTGAGGACTGGACAGTATGGTGTAGAATAATTTGAAACGTCACCTAGAAAAGAGATCAACTGGCTTTATATGGTGGTCAAAACTCCAACATTTGCTCTATGGTAGAATCTAGACTAATAGGATGAAGATTGCATCCTGATTTATTTATATATTTAAAACGCTGCCTCTGCAGATTCCAATGAAATATCCAATTCATATAAACAATGAAATAAATCAATCATTCAATTGGGAAGGGATAACCATTAGAATGAAAGCCAGAACACTCCCTACAGCCACTGCCTCCAGGGTCTACAACTTCCATTGCCTATTATAGCCCCAGGGATCCCATATATATATATCAAAGGGGAGGGACGAGACCATGTGGCTCATCTCCCCGAGCCTCGTTAGGCCCTGCGGTCCCCCTGCACCAGGGCCTATTTTTTTATAAAGGGGAGGGGTGCCAAGTAGTGCCCCTCCCCCAGCTTAATATTGGCCTGTGGACCCCACCCCCCAGGGCCATATATTTTAATGGGGAGGGGGGCCATGTGCCCCCCAAGCCTCTTAGGCCCTTAGGTACTACATCCCTCAGTGCCTTTTTCTTTTTTAAAGGGTAGGGGGCTGTGGGGCCCCTTCCCTGTGCTATTATAGGCCCTGGGAGCCCAACCCCAGGGGCTGAAATGTACAAAAAAGGAAAGGGGCAATGAGGCTCCCCACCCTGAGCCTTTGGAAGGGCCCTGAGGATCTCATTTCCAGGGACAATTTTGTTAAGGGGAACGTGGCTGCACTCCCCTCTTCTGAGCTGATTCTGGCCCCAGGGAATCCTGGCCCCAGGGACTCCTTCCCCCAGGCCCAGAGTTTAATGTAGGTGAGGGTGCCTTGGGCCCTACCAAGGGCATCCGCTATATACTAGTTGAGGTCCACTGGGGGAGCCCCAGGGCCCCACGGCTCCAGCCACCTCCCCTCATGTAGAGGGAGCTGGCATTTCTCCTGCCCACACGGAGCAGTAATTTATGCTGCTCCCTTCGGTTTGGAGCAAAATGTCAATCTGTGTTCCTGCCCGCATCAGTGCAGGCATGCAAACAGATCTCATCTTTACTGCCAGGCTGCTGGAGGGTTTTCAAAGCTCCTGCCCACTGGGAGCAGACTTTGTATTTGCTGCCGCTTTGCTGGAGTTTTGATGTCAAGTGACAAAGCAGATTTGGCCTCCTCCTAATTGAGATGGAAGTGGACACATGTCAATGCAATACATCATGAGTTGGGCACAGCATCTCACGTTCTGGGTGACACAATGCCAACATTGACTGCCATCAATATTGAGTTACTTACATGAAGGGACACCTTCATCTACACAAAAGGCCCACCTGTCAACTTACACAAAACAAGTACCTCAAACACCACCTTGATCAATGTGATAGCAAATAGGGATATGGACACATTACACATGGGCATGCTTGAGAGTGTAGCATCCAGCATACGTGTAACAAATCAACCCCACTGTCTCATACCTAGCTACTGTACCTGTCACACCTTAATGCGTCATTTCAACCTGGCACACATTCACAACACAATGACCACAGTTGACCACGTCATCTTCCTGGCATTACCTTTTTTTTCCCCAGGTGGGAGGCTAAAAATGCTCAGACAACACTCTCATACCTCTTCTTTCTAGGTTCTTCAAGAGCATCCTCATCCTCTGGTGCAAGCTGCTTTGGTTGTTCTCCAGCTGCCATTTTTACAGACTGCAAAAATAAACAAAAAGATGTAAAAGAGAGGTTCAAAAGAGAACAGGTCTGGCTCCTTAGATGGTCCTGAAAGAATGAAAAGAAATGGGTGGGATCCTTCAAGTTCTAGAATGAAAAACCTGTAAACCAATGAAAGTCTTTCTTTTAAAGTCACATGGGATTCGCGCACCAGGCGCCCAAACAGAGCGCACCCGACGCAACTCCCGGAAAACACATTACATTTAACAATAATATATCTTTATTCTAGTTACATATACATGATATTTACAATTATCATTATTTATGTCTTGGTATGATATATATATATATGATAAAGTTATATAAATATACTTCTAAAACTTAAAGATTTTCTATGGATTTGTGCACCCGGCGCGACTGCCAGAGCCACGTACGTGACGTTACGCAGTGTTGAAACCGCGCACCCGACGCTGATGAAACGCGCATCCTACATGACTTAACCAATATGGCGGCAAAATACTTGGATTCACTCAACCATCGAGATAGGTACATAATCAGTACGCAAATCCATTTTTTTTTAAAGAGAAGAAAGAAAAAATGTATTTCTATTTTAATAAAGAGAAAACTTTCAAATATTTTCATAAGAACTTAAAAACTGAAGAATTTCTTTTTTGACAATATAAATAGTATTAAAAAAACCTTAGAAATTCACTGAAAAAAACATAGGTTTCAGGGATGTTATAGTTAGAAATTAGCATTTAAAAAAACCTTTGAAATTCACAGAAAAAAATACCGGTTTCAGGGACGTTTATTAGAAATTAACATTTAAAAAACCTTTGAAATTCACTGAAAAACCCATAGTTTCAGGGACGTTATAGATAGAAATTAGCATTTAAAAAACCTTAGAAATTCCCTGAAAAAACCACAGGTTTCAGGGACGTTATGGTTAGTTGGACATTTCACTTGTACAAAACCAGAGAAATTTGTCCATTATAGGTATTTCAGCTAACTATAACTCTTGCCCCCGCAATGCACTGCTGATGATGTCACATATTACATCATTCATGACATGGTCAGTGACATCACTGATGACATTTCAAATGACATCATTGATGACATCACTGGTGACATCATCCATGTGATAATCTGATGCACCTTCACATACCCTAATATAACCTTTGATACACCCACTCTAAAATACAGACTACCATTTTTGAAAACATAGACACGCCAATACCAGTTATTACATACCCACTAACTGATTCCTAGGTCTACACACACATCCACTCATTCACCCATACAGTCACTCATACATGCAGTCAAAAATCAAGACAGCACTATGATATGCACTCATATACCTATACTGACACTCATACACCGCCATTATTCCATAGAGTTACTCACACACCTAGTCAGTCATGCATAGAAGAAATCACACTCCAATTTACTCACCTATACAGTTATGCAAACACCACCTCACTTATTAAAACATTTACTAACACATACTTAAACTTTTATACAATAACTATTACAAGCACACACTCATCCGTACAGCTACTCTCACAATCACTCACTGTCACATATAGTCATTTATATACTCCAACACTCACATATACTGCATTTTAGATGTGTAGTTATTCACACATGTACCACTGAGACATCTAAACACTCACCAACACACCCATACTTACACTCACCCACCCATACAGCCCTTCCCAGATGTATTCTTGAACCCATACACCCAGTGAATCACCCACTCACACATCTATGCACAAAGTCACACACCCCCCACCCATCCACACAGACACTCAGGCACCTATACAGATACTCAGACTACCAACGAATAACCCATATAGGCACTAATTTAGCTACTCACCAACCCATGCAACCGCTTACAACAATACAAGTTTCAGGGATGTTATAGTTAGGCTGACATTACACACCTAGAAAACCAGAGAAAATCAGCCATTATAGTTAGCTGAGCTAACTATAACCTGTGCCCCCACAATACACTGCTGATGACGTCACATATTACATCACTCATGACATGGCCAGAGACATCACTGAGGACATCACTGATGACATCTCAATGACATCACTGATGACATCATCCAGTGTCTGATTGTTTTTTTTAAAGTTTAAGAATGTTATATATCTATACTCAAAGTTGTATTGAAGAATGAATGGGTGGATGAGTGTCTGAATGGATGACTTAGTGGGTGCATGACTGACTGTATACATGAGTGATTATATCAAAACAAAAAGAGGGAGTATCCCAAGGACAAACAACGTCCTTGTGAATTGGAGAAATAGAGAGAGATAGCACAGGAAAACGTTTTTCCTTTTTAATAAACCCCTCACTCACCAACCTATTTGGTGACATGCTTCATCATAGGGGTCCACCCGAGTACCCGAATGCTACTCGGGTGTGCTTTAACGCCTGAATTACAGCGGAGCTGGTTTTTTTGAACAGTGTGAAAAAAGTGTAAGTGAGTTGATTAAAAATGTGTTTATTGTACTTCTTAAGTTTTTAATATGGAGCAAAAAGACAAGATTAAAACCAAGTGTGATACTTAAAATGTCTAGATTGACCAAAAGTATCAGTGATAAGTGAGAAAATTTTCGGTCAACTTGTTTCAACCTATCTGTGATAATACAAGGTTTTCATCAGGACCAAATGTGTGTACACGCTAAGGCTCACCTGTCCCTGAATCAGCAATTAGCCAGACCGTGTACTTACATTGAGGCAACCTTACAGCGTTCTGTGAAGGGGAAAAAAGGTTTTAGGAAACTATATTCAGTTTCGACCCCATGAAAACCGTGGGGGGGTGGTTATAGTTGCATTGTTCTATAACACCAGAGCCCACTGTAGAACCTGCCAATGAACCGCACTGAGTTCTGAGGATATGAGTGATTAAATATGTCTTTATTGAATACATGGGTGAATGACTAATCTGTGTGTATGCCTGTATCAGTCTGTCAGTTGGTATGTAAGAGGCTGCAGGGGTTGGTGGGTAGCTACATGAGTATGTATATGGGCTATTGATTGGTTGTCTCAGTACCTGTGTGGGTGCCTGAGTGTCTGTGTGCGTGGGTGGGAGGGGGGTGTGACTACCTGCATGGATGTGTGAGTGGGTGATTCACTGTGTTCATGAGTATATCTGCGAGGGTCTACATGGGTTAGTGAGTATACGTATGGCTGTGTTGGTGAGTGAATAGATGTCTCAATGGTATATGTTTTAGTGACTAGATATGTGAAAGGCAGTATATGAGTGCAGCAGTATATAGTGACTATATGTGGGAGTGAGTGATTGTGAGATTGGCTGTATTGATGAGATTGTATAAGACAGTAAGTATGTGATAGTATCTGTATGAATAACTGAGGTGGTGTGTGTGTATAACTGCATAGGAGAGAAAATGGTGGTGTTATTGATTTTTGGGTGACTGAATTGGTGTGTGAGTAACTATGGGTGAGTGGTGGTACGTGGGTATCTGTATGGGTATATCAATCAATCAATAACATCTTTATTCAAATCTTTGTTGGATTCACAAAAGTACCCAAAATTTAAAAATGATATGCACATTTATAAAAGATAATCAACAATATTTGATCTTGTCCTTAACCGCTTCAACACTTAAGATGAGCTCAGCTCATCATGAGGCACAGTGGAGCTGTGCTCATGACGAGCTGAGCTCATCATAACTGCCGCGGAACGCCCACACAGGGCTAATTACCCTCCTGTGTGGGCATTCCATGGGAGTGGGCGGAGTCATGACGAGCTCAGCTCGTCATGAGCACAGCTCCACTGTGCAGCATGACGAGGTTGGCTCGTCACGAGCACCGAGCGCGGCCCCCTCCCCCTGCACCACGGGGTAATTAGAATTAGCCTTACATGGAAGGTTTTAAAAAGCATTTCACAAAAAGAAAACATTAAAATCTTCATTGATGCACATCGTGGAATAATCCCACTTCATCATGTAATGTTGTCGACCCAAGACCATTCTTCATTTGGTTTCTTAAACAAGTTGATCTAGGATTTTAAAAAATATTCTTCTTTGTATGGCCCGAGTAATAAAACCAACAACAGCACTACAGACTAATTCATTCTCAAGGGTACGTATACATTTCATGACATCCTTGTGAAAAAATATTTTCTGTGTAATAAAAATTGTGAGAACATTTTTTTTCAAATATCTTGGTAAAACTTGCAGAACAATGTGCTGTTGATTGGTTGGCTTTTCCCTCACATGGACATTTATGTTTTATTTTCTGCCATTTATTCAAGTAGGGGAAAGCCTCTAGATCATGTACTATATCCAGGCACACTCGTGTAAAATAAAATCTATCCTGCGTGTTTGTGACTTTCACCAAATAATTTGGAAGTCCAAGTAATTTGTTGTTAGCCGCACATCTTAGCATACTAACTTTTCCTTCCTCTCTCTTGGCTCTCACTTGGCTTACTCTCTCCAACTACACATTTTTTACATAATTTTAACCCAGTGATAATATTGCTGTGGGATATTTTACCGATAAGTCTTTGTTAAGACTCATTAATAAGCTGTCCATATATGCTAACCAGGGTATTTTATTTATATTGCCTAAAGCTAAACAATCAGTAATAAAGTCCATAGTAAACTTTAGACCCTCCTTACACCAAGTGTTATGCCAAGCAGAAAGCGCTCCTACTTGATTTAAATCAGTGATATATAATGCATCCAAATATATATATATATATATATATATATATATATATATATATATATATATATATATATATATATGACCTACTGGCAGTCGTCGCCAGTAGGTAGTTATAGTTAGGCCCTAGTTTCCATAGGAAATCCACAACATTCTATTTGGAATAACGTTGGCGCCAGTGGACGAATCTTCACAAATTTCTCCAAGAAAATGGCCTGCTTGATTCCGCTCCTTCCCCGAAAGTGTGGGGGTGATTCGTCAAGTGGGGGCCAAGAAAAAAGGGGGTTCCAAAACGTGTTTTCCCCATGCAATTTTCCATAGGGACTTTTAGCCAGGGCTACAGTCTTGAACGGAATTACACCAAATTTGGCAGAGAGGTAGAGTTTGGTTAGCAGATTGTGCTTTTTGTTAAATGGTGTAAATCCGTTCAGTAGTTTCTGAAAAAATTACAAGTAAAATCATAGCGATATCTAGAGACAAAGTTCTACACGCAGACGGAGATCTGTTCAATTACGAGCGCGAGCTGCATGCTGATTGGCTGTCAATTGTCTGTCAACACTCGAAACCAGGAATTGTTGGTGGCCATCTTGTGCCTCGGTAGTACCGAGTCACAAGAAAACAGTAAAACAAAGTTGAAAAATAAGGAAAGGGGGCAGGATAGAAAAATGTTGACCCTCAAGGCCTGCTGAGGGGGTACCACATGGATCTTTAGGCCCCAAATGTATTTTTTTTAATTTAAAAACCGCGGGGTACGTGTATCGTACTCGTACGCGGTGGAAAAGGAAAAAAAAACTAGAAGTCCGTTTTATTCTATAAAAATAATTAGCTCCCGGGGGGGGCAAATACCGGGGGCAATTTTTTTCTATAATTGGGAGGTTGAAAGGTCCCCCGTGCACCGGGGAACGCCACCCCCGGGGTTTTATTTTGAAGTATGCGGGGGGTTCACGACTCCCCCACATGCTCCGGTGACCGCCACCTTCCTGGGGCAGTAATATTTAAAATTGGGGGGGTCCGTGACGGCATGTACCCCCCAGCCACAGGGACCACCTTTCAGGGCTTTTTAATGTGGGGAGGGGGTCGCGCGGCCTCCCTTCTGGAGTTCTTGATGGCCCTGGGGTCACACACCTCCCAGGGCCGGCTTCTGCAGTTTCCCAGGATGCCTTCCCCCGGGACACTGCTGTTTGCTATGGTAGGGCGGGAGGGACACGGCTTCCACTTTAGTACAGCAAACCGCTTTCCTATTTGAAAGAGAGAGCAAGTTAATATGCTGTCTTTTTTAAGTAGGTAAGCAGATTACTTTTTGTTAGAGAGAGAAGCTGTAATGGTTTTCAGGCTTGTTCCGCAGGAGCGTCAGGAACTTGGAGAGTAGTCTTCAGTCGTCCCCTGCGGCCCTCCGACTCTATCAGACTCTAGAGTACCAGATGGCACGCCAGGGGAAAACAGGGAAACAAAACAAGGAAAGGTTGGGGAAGAAGATAGCAGATCCTGAATGTGGCACCTCAGCGTGGACTCTGGATGAGGAGACAGGCTGTAAGGAAAGAATAAGGTTACCACCTATACTCAGCTACAAGCTTGTGTACATCTCCAATACATATATAGCACCTACCACAGTAATAGTCAGAGCTGTGGAATACCAATGGTGGGTAATTGTGGTGTTGACTCCCTGTGCAAGAAAAAGACATAGATTATAACATTCTACCTCAAAGTTATGCTAGTATGTATAAGACAATGTCCTGTAAAACTCACCAAGCGGATTTGAGGAATACTTGGCGTGTACCTCACCCTATTCCAAGTTATTATGTGCTTGCACGAGTCTTTCGTCTGACGTATGTACGAAGTGTAATCTGCCAAAAATGTCACAACCTTGTTACATCCATCAATAACCACAAACAAGAATATAAGAGAGGCAGCGCTACGCGCTGTTACCGTGATTCTGGTAGCTGAGAAGCACAACACACCAAACACTGGTCCACGCAAGTGCTCCAAAGGAAGGATTATAGCCAACTGCCAAAAGGAAGGCTGAAGAGGGTGGTTCACCCAACGGGAGACAGCTCCGGCCAGTGAACCTGATACGAATGTGCAGCGAGCAGTACCCCGCCGGGCGACGGGGTAAGACCCGGCCGCCGGGCGGAGCACCAGGATAGGAGAGTGTGGAGAAAGCAGCAGCCGGCCGGGCGACGGGATAAGACCCGGCCGCCAGGCGGAGCACCAGGATAGGAGAGTGTGGAGGAAGCAGCACCCGGCCGGGCGACGGGGTAAGACCCGGACGCTGGGCAAAGTACCGGGATAGGGGAAAAACAGGAAAAAAGAAATGATGCAAACGAACACAAATTAGAGCAAACGTGTTCTAAGGAAACCTCGAAGGAATCACAAAGTGCCCCAAACAAAACGCGGTAATTAGAACCGCCAGAGATAGTACGGGAATTGGTGGAGCAAAAAGCTCAGGATGGGAAGCTCAGGACCGGAAACACCACAAACAAAACCGGAAGTCAGGCAAACGCTACAGGGACGGAAGAACAGGAAGTGAGCAAAACGCTAGAACGCAAAGCGGCGTTCTGATGAATTGGTGTGCTTTAAATAGAAAAAAGGCCACCAGCGTTTAAAGGAACACCAGGCGCCTCGATTGGGACCTCAGGGCATGACAGAAGCATATAAACTGGTCTCTCTGACAAAGCAATGCCAGCTTTCGAACGATGCGGGGAGCTGGCTGGGACTGTGGGGGTATTGGGGTTCCCCACACGGTCCAAAATGTTATTTTTTGAGTCCCGGGGGATGGATCCCTTTGCAGCTCCTTAAACATTCGTGTGGCGACGTGCTCTAGTTTACCGGAGCCTGGGACCAGTGCATTCTGAGAACGTAGGCGGCTAAGGGAGTTGCCGCGAGTCTAGCAATGGGAAGTAGCGTTACCGGCGCTCCGGACATTAAATCCTCACATTCTTATCTCTGTGTCCATGTGGTTATTAGGAGCAGATTGGTGTAATTCTTTTTTTTGTGTTTTTAGTTTTCTATTATTTTTTGTTTTGTGTGAACAAGTTTTATTTAAAAGCAAAAAAATGGAACTGGAACTCAAAAAATGTCCAACAGGAACATAAGAATGAAAAAAAAACGAATGTCCAGGACAGCGATGCTTCTACTTCCTGTGTTTTATCAGGTCAATAGACTGTTCCCCATAACACAAAAGTTGATTGCAATAAATTCATAGAATTTTAACTTTAGCAAAATCAGGATCAATTTGTGGGTGTGGACTGCTTGCTGAAAATGCTGGTGCAGCAGTTGATATGCTTGGTGTAGCAGCAGGTGGGTTGTCCTGCAACCTCCATGTTGCAGCTCGAGGAAAGTTTTTGGGGTGCAAGTTCTTGACGTGTCGCTCCATATTTGCTGTGCCAAAGGAGTATTTTTTAGATGGATCTCCCCTTGAAAGAGTTGTGTGGCAAAATTTACAGGTTACTAACGGGGCATTAACCTTTTTTTGCCCTTCAGGGAAAGTAAAAAACATGCAAATCAGAGCTTCTTTCCTCTTCTTTGGAGGTTCTTCAGGAATGAAATATTCCTCTGAAGAATGGGTGGAAGATGAGTCTATTGGTGTTATTATGGTAATTTTCCTTCTATTTGACAATATTCTGAGAAGAGATACTTCTTCTTAGAAAGTGAAAGTAGAATGATTAAAATGGGACAGAACTTTCAACAGTTGGAATAGGAAGGGTTATGAACCAATGAAATCTCTTCTTTTAAAGTCACATGGCTTTGCCTATGCTTACGATGTGGGTTCGTATGACATTCCACCGCGATTTGTGTAATTGCTTTTAAAAGTAATATACAATTGTTCAAAGTTTAAAAAAACTATTTTCATAAGTATCCTACATAATGTATTCTATTAGTATGTTCATTAAATACATAAACATATGTTTTTAAACAATGAAAAACATTCGAGTCTTCCGCGTACGGAGCGCAGTACGTAACGTCATACGTAAGCTTTGATGCGATGCGTAACGTGAAAGCGTATTTGTAGCGTATGCTGAGAATGATTAGCAGACAAACTATGGTGCGATCACTCTCTCACTGTCAAATCAGACAGAAGGCGCGCTATGAGAATAGTTACACGTGGTCACTCATTGGAGATCCGATTCAGCTGTGTGGCTTATCCACGGTATCATAATGTTACTTTTTAAGACTGTTTAAGTTTGAGGTTTGTATGAAATACTATGCTATAGGCAGATATGGATCTTTAGGGAGCGCTTAACTCCATGGTTATTACCATTTCAGTATAGGTGCCTGAGGGTGGGAAAAGAAGTTTATCGGAATGGCTAGGATTGCACAATAGTACCAGATCACTCCTTAATTTGTAGACACATACAATTGCATGGCTCTTGTAATCAAGATGCGACTAATTTGGCCTGAGTTTTGAAAGGGACTCCGACACCTGCTATCATACCAATGTTCAGTTTACTGGCAAACGGGAGTTATTTACTTTGAAATAATGCCGATTGTAGGGCGATGTTAGCTGGCATCGCTTACATGATAACGGTAACTGAGCGTGTGGTTTGCTTTAAAAAAAGTTGTGTTTACTCCTCTGCATGGATGTTTCCCTCTGGCCGTCATGTCCGACCTTGAAAGCGGAGTCAAGCAAATGAGCCGTATAAGAGCGCTATTGTCTCAAAAAGAGGTTGCTCCTACATCTGCTAGAAAAACATTTGTCCTTCATGTAGCAAACACCCGCACAGAAGTGCATGCTTTATTAAATACAGACGTGCCCCTGAATTTTTGGGAGTTAATTTAGACTATCTTTAATGCGTCCTCGAGTAGGGGGTTAGCTTACTTTTTTAAAGTTATAAGCAGTAGCCTTGTGACTTTTGTGGAAACTATATTTGGTGTCTTGTCGGCGTTTTTTCATTCGCTTTTTTCCAGCATCTTTAGTGGATTCTTCTTAATGCTCGCATTAGTTGCCAGCGTGCTTCTATTAATTTGTTTACTTAAAAATGGATGCACATCCTGCAGCACCCGACAATATGTCTCGGCTGTTGCTGCTGTGCAACCGAAGGCTTAGTTATTATGGAGCGCTGCCTCTGGCTACAATGAGCAAAGCTTATGGATTATCGTTTCTATTCTTCTTTTTCACATGCGTTCAACCTGTCTTCCATTGCCTGAGCTGCGATTTCGGCTGGGCCCTGGATTTGTGTCTCTGCAGTACGGTGTCTCCCAACACAGATTATGACCAGCTGATGAGCCCCTTAGTGGTTCATGACTTGCTCTGTTCTGGCGGCGGGATTATGGCCTTAGCATCGATACATGGAATAATGGGACGTTGGAATGTTTTTGCAGCGGCGCATGACTTCTTGGCACCCAGTTACATTGAAGATGACCCGAGTTTTCCTCTAATGGTGATAGAGGCTCCGGTTGTTGAGGAACATGTATGTTCATTCCCACTATTGAATTGGATTGCTGAAATGTTTTCAGATGAGAACAATGACTTCCTCTTGGAGGCTGTTGCTACATACTGTGCTTATACGTTGGTGGAATAATATTGTTTGATTTTTCTACCTATTCTTTATAATTTAGTTACTGCTTTCTATCAAAAATCGAATTTTTTTTTGCAAAATTTAACTTGACTCTGCTTTTTAGGCTTGGACTCTGCGTTTGTAATTTACCCACGTTTATATTATGTGCTTTGGTCAAGGAAAGGTGTCTTGGGCTGAGCCTTGCACTCACACCGTGTTAAGTTAGCATGGGTTTATTAGAAGCTTAAACGCCATTTTTGTTTTCCTGCTCTGCTTTGCACACAACACGCACTTTCAAAATTGTTTAGAGAAGGCTGAATATTTTGCTTCATATGAGAATAATTTGTTATACAACATTTGTGGACTGACTTGCTACTTTAGTGTGTAAAGTGAGAGCATGAAACATCAAGGTTATCTTGGATACTGTGTCTGTTATTCGGAATGATCCTCGCTCGTTCGAGCCATAAGACATATGCAGCTGTGGCACCTCTAATACTGGCGTGTTTAATAATGCACTGTGCAGGCATGATTACACACAGTTGGAGAACATTTGTATCCTGACAGTTTGTGTAGAACTCAATGTGATCCACTACTGCTGAGTACCAGAGGCATGGATCTGCCTATGTAGTCGTATGAGATCTTCTGTAGTTATAAACTAACCTGCTAGGTAGGGAGGGTGAACTCTAGGTATATTTTAAATCTATTTCCCTTTTGCATTGTAGGATGCTTTCTCCCTTTGTATTTTATGGAATAGTAACAATGCTGACAACTTTGTTTCTGATAATATGTTTGCTTGTATTATCTAAGGTACTGGGCATGAGATTACGGTGTTAGAAATAAACATTTCAAAGTTACAGGTGTCTTTTTTTAGTGCTTGTTTTGGACTGGTGTAAGACTGTAACAAAAGAGTGCTCTTGTTATCCATCTTACCAGAGGTAACCTAAGTGGCATGTTCTGGGTTGACTAATAATTGGTGTTTTTGCTGTAGGACGAAGAACCAATGAGTCACTGATTGCTAGTCTGTTAGGGGGTTTGGGTACTAAGGTGGGGTTTGGAACACCGTAATTCACTGAGGTCGTAAGTCTTTATGCACAGTTGTGTGTAGGAGCAGAATCACTGCCACAGTAGTTACAACAAAAAGGCTCGATAAAGGACCTTGAGTTTGAATCAAAATATGAAATTGAAGAATAATTGATAAGTGCAGCCAAGAAAGGGAGCAAGTGTGCAAATTTCATAGTGCCTTCGGCCGGGGTAGTTGTTATACTAAAAAGCCTCGATAAAGAGCCTGCACTTTGAATTTGAATTAAAGAAGAATAATTGATAACCACAGACAAGAAAGGCACAAGTAGGTGTGTGGATGATGTGTTGATTGAGCGGAAGATGAATAAGGTGAAAAATAAGTAAGGCTGCAGACATGCAAACTTTGTACTTCTTTGTAAGGGAAGTGGATGTTTAGTTTTCCAGTGCATATATATATATATATATATATATATTCACCGAAAAAACCATAGGTTATAGACCATATATAGTTAGGAATTAGCATTTACAAAACCTTGAAAATTCACTGAAAAAACCATAGGTTATAGACCATATATAGTTAGGAATTAGCATTTAAAAAACCTTATTTTACTCACACAAAACCATTGAAATTCCATATATAGTTAGTTGCACTAACTATATATCGCGCACCCGCAATCCACTGCTGATGATGTCACATATTACATCATTCATGACATGGTCAGTGACATCACTGATGACATCTCAAATGACATCACTGATGACATCATCTAGTGTCTGTGTGTTTTTGTAAAGTTTAAATACGTTTTACATATTGAAGAATGACTGGATGTATGGAAGACTGAGTGTGTGTGTGGCTGGCTGGGAGGTGTGTGACTGTGCATATCAATGTGTACTTGTATCAGTGATTGTATAAGAGAGTAAGTATGTGTTAGTATATGTGTGAAAAGTATGGTGTTCTGTGTTTAACTATAGATGAGGAAATCGAAGTGTGATTGATTCTTCACAGGACTGACTAGGTGTATGAGTGCATATGATAGTGTTCTAATAATAAGTGACTGTATGTATGAGTAATTGTATGGGTGAATGAATGAATGTGTGTGTAGAAGTACGAATCAGTGAGTGTGTATGTAGTAACTGGTATTGGTGTGTCATGATGTCATCAGTGATGTCATTTGAGATGTCATCAGTGATGTCATTTCAGATGTCATTAGTGATGTCATCAGTGATGTCACTGAAGTATGGTGTTCTGTGTTTAACTGTATAGATGAAGAAATGGAAGTGTGATTGATTCTTTACAGGACTGGCTTGGTGTGTGAGTAACTCCATGGATGAGTGGCAGTGTGTGACTGTCTGCATAGGTGTATGAGTGCATATGATAGTGTTGTAATAATAAGTGACTGTATGTATGAGTGATTGTATGGGTGAATGAGTGAATGTGTGTGTAGACGTAGGAATCAGTGAGTGCTTATGTAGTAACTGGTATTGGTGTGTCATGATGTCATCAGTGATGTCATTTGAGATGTCATCAGTGATGTCATCAGTGATGTCATTTGAGATGTCATCAGTGATGTCATCAGTGATGTCACTGACCATGTCATGAATGATGTAATATGTGACATCATCAGCAGTGGATTGCGGGTGCGCGATATATAGTTAGTGCAACTAACTATATATGGAATTTCAATGGTTTTGTGTGAGTAAAATAAGGTTTTTTAAATGCTAATTCCTAACTATATATGGTCTATAACCTATGGTTTTTTCAGTGAATTTTCAAGGTTTTGTAAATGCTAATTCCTAACTATATATGGTCTATAACCTATGGTTTTTTCGGTGAATTTCATTGGTTTTTTAACAGCTAATATCTGTAGCTGTAAAATGTAGTATAAGGGAAGGAAACAGACACTTATGTTAAAAGAAAGACAGCTATAGGGGAGTAAACTAGAGATACTATTACCCGTAATCCACTGCTGATGATGTTACATATTACATCATTCATGACATGCTCAGTGACATCATCAGCAGAGGATTGCGGGTTTTCTGGCAACGTGCCTTATCCACGGTTTAATAACGCTGCCTTTTGCTTTATATAAGTTTTCAAATTGTATGAAATATATACCAATAGGTCGTTATGAACCTTTAGGTAGTGCTTTTCTTCATGAGGTCTGGTCGCTTCCATACACATACAGATGTTTCAAAGATGATCAAGAAGTTTATCTGAATGGAGAGGAATGCACTGAGACGCCAGATCATTCACTAATGTGTACGCACATACAGTTACACGGTTCATGCAACAAACACCGACCAAATATGTTTATAAGCAATATATCCCGAGCAGTTGCAATCCGCGTTAGGAAAAGCAATAAAGAAGAAAAAGTCTTTCAGTATCAATCTTCTTCTTTTAATGTTCTTAAAATGATATTTCTTCAGATCTTTAGCCTTTAGCCAACACGTGTTTCGTCTACAGCAGTCTATGCTGATAGACTTCGTCAGGGCTAAAACATACAATAAAATGTAATTACTAATCCATGTATAATTCATATCACACACTTAAAACCAAGTAATTAACATTTACAAATCACCTCAACTTTTCTCTCACGTTGAGTGTTTACAAAAAATGGCAAGAGTCAATGTCAAGTATAATACCACTATCTACATTTGTGTATACCACCAAAACCGTGCAACCAGAAGTGAAAACAAAAGTTCACCTGAAGTGTAAAGAAAGAATAAAAAACCATAAAGAGAAGTGCAAAGTAAGATCCAAAAGACCCTCTTTCTACTTATAACGTGAAAGTATACTGTTGTAGAGTACTCATTATAAAAGAACACCCGTGAAACAACGTTCAAAGCAGATCGCAGTAGAACCAGACTACTTCCTCCTGACATCTGACCCTGGACTTCGTCCACATATTATGAAGCACCCTTCAGTGACATATCGCAAAGGAAGATCAATAAGAAATATCATTAGTCCAAGCTACCCTAAACAACAGCAGCGAGCCCCGAATTGGCTGAGCATAAAAAGCATTGGCTCTTTCAGATGTGGGAATTGTAGTATGTGTTGTAGAATGGCACATGGCCTACGTTGTTTTAGTTATAATGGTTCACCCAATTATAATATCACCACACACATTGACTGCAACACTACTTATGTAGTATATGCACTTATATGCAAGTGCAAATTAATCTATGTGGGAAGCACGATCAGGAGGCTCAGAGATAGGGTAACTGAGCATTTCAGGGCTCTGAAAACTCTTGACACTAGATACCCTATTGCGGCACATGCCGCTGAATGTGAGGCACAAGGAACACACCCCACATTTACTTTCCATGGCTTGGAGAATGTCCAGTTGGATGTGAGAGGAGGTAACAGAGAACTCAGGCTACGACAGAAGGAAGCACACTGGATTTTAAATCTTCGTGCCGTGGATAGAGGTTTGAACTTTGATAGTGAGCTTCAATATTTCTTGGGCTAAATAGGTTTTGTGTAAGATGCTGCTGTTTTAAATTTGTTCTTTGTAAAACTAGTGAAAGGCATGACTCACCCAGGCTAATCATATCTTGTAACTATATACCCATATATATGTTTTTATAAAGATTGCCCCATGTATATGATACATCGCTATTGTTGACAACTGTATGTATAACACAAATGTTTGTTACAATGAATGTGCATTGTTATAGTATTATAATTGCAAATGCCGATATAGGCCTGGCATTTTGAGTGTGTTTTTGCTTCCTATGCATGTTTTAATGAGACTAGGTTAGGATCTTTATCGGGTCCCATGGAAAGGTATCGATGAACTTGACTAATCATTTTGTGACACACGAAGCTAATATCTGGTAATTTGGTAACCTTTAGTAATTTCATTCTTATTCTGTTTTCTCTCTTTTTACCTTTTCGAATTTCAGTAATTGTCCAGTTCACTTCACGAAACTCCGTTACAATAATGAAAGAAAAAAATTCTTTTAGTATACCCACAATTTTAACAAATAAAGTGAATTGTTTTACAAACACTATTTAGTGATATAAAAATTAAAAGTTTCCCGTTAAATTCGTAAATACAAGATAGCGCGGTAAATAAACGCCATCTTGGATCAGGAATACAACTGATTAACGTTTGGTCCGTTTTCTATTTTTCTATCTTTGAGACCATGCATAAATGGATATTCAAAGATGGCGCTGGTGCTAAACGCCGCGCCCTGAATACTCGTGAGATACAGATTCAACTGCACACAGGTAAGACCACGAGGAGTGTGCTGTATTTACGTTCAGTTTTTGCACCATTAGTTTGTGCAATATCCCTAGCGCTATGATGAATGTTTGGTGTTATACAAGTAAATATGCGAGAGTTTAGTACTACACGTGCTACCTAATTTCTAGTTACCCTACAAACATGAGGTTTTTATATCTTAAATTCTAATTAACTGCTATGAATTACGATTTTACCAATGATGTGGTTAGTCTACGACGGACTCACATGATTTGAACTCAGTATAAATCTCGATATAAATAAAATATGAGATTCCCTGAATAGGCTAAATTAAGGCTTGCATTATTATGTTTCCCTTTATTTAGTTGTGGGATTTGACCAACCCAGACGTGGGTTTGCGATTCAAGAACATTAATTTCATTCTGCTACTTCATTGGACTGGATAGTCCTTTTAAGATTTTAGTGAGTATTTTATACTTTGGCTTTTTTTCGTTTAGACTATTAGATACCCTATATTACAACATAGTGCTATTGGTAATTTTTATTTTTCTGCTACAGCGAGTGACATTGAATTTGTCTATGGGATAAATCCAATCAGAAATACAGATCTAGTTCTAACAATCAGACAGGTGAGCAGTCAGATTAATCATCCCATGTTTCACCGCAAACTACGCCTATTGAGGCCTAGAATTTTGACATTAAAATTCCTTTAACTAGTCTGGTTCTACTGCGATCTGCTTTGAACGTTGTTTCACGGGTGTTCTTTTATAATGAGTACTCTACAACAGTATACTTTCACGTTATAAGTAGAAAGAGGGTCTTTTGGATCTTACTTTGCACTTCTCTTTATGGTTTTTTATTCTTTCTTTACACTTCAGGTGAACTTTTGTTTTCACTTCTGGTTGCACGGTTTTGGTGGTATACACAAATGTAGATAGTGGTATTATACTTGACATTGACTCTTGCCATTTTTTGTAAACACTCAACGTGAGAGAAAAGTTGAGGTGATTTGTAAATGTTAATTACTTGGTTTTAAGTGTGTGATATGAATTATACATGGATTAGTAATTACATTTTATTGTATGTTTTAGCCCTGACGAAGTCTATCAGCATAGACTGCTGTAGACGAAACACGTGTTGGCTAAAGGCTAAAGATCTGAAGAAATATCATTTTAAGAACATTAAAAGAAGAAGATTGATACTGAAAGACTTTTTCTTCTTTATTGCTTTTCCTAACGCGGATTGCAACTGCTCGGGATATATTGCTTATAAATGTCTTATATGTAGTTTACTACATTGTTTTTGACGCTGGATAGACGTCACTATTGTCCCTTGTAGCAATATTGAGAATTGATTTAACTTAAATATTAGACATTTGTGCGCAATTTGAAGAACCTTCTATCTTGTCCTTTTTCAAAAAAACCGACCAAATATGGCTTGCGTGTTGCAAGGCACGCCAGTTCCTGCTATCATCCCCACGTTCAAGTTGTTGGAAAATGGTAGTTATTTGATGCTCAATAATGAAGATTGTTCTGAGTTAATTAAAAGTATTCCTTTTATCGTAACAGTAAGTGAACGGGTTATTTGCTGCAGAAATGTTCTATTTCCTCCCACACATGAACATAGGGAGTTTTCAATCTGGCCACAAATACCAACCTTGGGACAGATTTCAACGGCATGGCAAGAATAAGAGCTCTTTTGTCTCAGAGAGAGGTGGCCTTGAGTTCGGCCCGTGAAACTTTCGTGCTTCACATAGCGAACACCCGTACAGAGGTGCAGACCCTTTTCAATATGGTTCGGACTATCTTTAACGCGTCCTCCACAAAGGCCCTGGCACACTTTTTTAAAGTTGTTACCAGTGGTCTCGTGACTTCATTTGAGAAAATCTTTGGAGTCATCCCTGCTTCCTTTCATTCTATTTTCTCCACTCTGGTTCGTGGATTGGCATTTTTACTTGCATTACCAGCGGACGCTCTTGTGCTTTTTTACATTTTTAAATATGGATGTCCCTCCTATGCAACCTCCCACCCTGCAGCTGCTGACACTGTTCCGCAATCGCATGCTAGAATATTATGGCACAATGCCGTTGGCGATATTAAGCACGGCATATGGATTATCTTTTCGATTCTCCTACTTCACCTGTGTCCAGCCTGTATTTCACTGCCTGACCTGTGATTTCGATTGGGCCATTGATTTGTGTCTCTGCGGACCGGTTTCTCCTGACGTCGACTTTAATCAGCTGATGACTCCTATCATTACTCACGAGTTGGTTTGTCCTGGCGAAAGGATTATGGCTGTGGCATTGATGCATGGACTACTTGGTCCCTGGAATTTACTGGCGGCAGCACAGTCTTTCTTGGAACAGAGCTTTCTTGAAAACCCACCGAGCTGTCCTCTGATGGTGATAGAGGATCCGGTGCTGGGAGAGCACGTATGTTCTTTTCCGCTTTTAAATTGGATGGCTGAACTGTTTTCGGATGAAGACGGTGACTTCCTATTGGAGGCTGTTGCAGCTTATTTTGCATACACAGTTATGTCATAGACCTTTTTCATGTTTGATATGCTGAGTACTAGCATTTCATTGACAATTCATTGACTTATTTGTCAAGTTTTTATTATTTACCTTGCCTATTGGCTTAAGACTCGATAAAGTACTTGGCTGTTTTATTTTTCTTTAGCATTAAATTTTCCTAGTTTTTAATGCTTTACCTTGCGGACCGTCCACATATAAACTTGCAATCTGCTCTCATGAGATGGCACTTCTATTATCTTATTCAGTTCGTTTCCGGATCATGGGGAGGTGTCATCTAGGTCCTGGATATCTTTACACCGTGTTAAGTTTGCATGGGCTCATTACCGGTTTAAACGCCATTTTTCCTTTTTTGCAACTTCTGCACACGACACTTAGTTGTTGCTTTAGCTTTCCACCTAGTAGTTCATCGTGGTTTACATGAGAATAATATGTTATTGCTCTACTATCTGCTTTGCTTGTTAAACTATATCTGTACAGCGAGTGCTAAAGTTTCAAGAACAACACGATACAGAATTGTTATGAGGTCTGATCTCCACGACTTCATACTCATAACATAAGTGCAACTTCTGCCAATTCTGGGCATGAGGCGGGTTTTATATTGCTTTGCCGAACACACATACACAACAGTTGATGCGGTTCACATGAAGAGAGAGCTGGTGTATGCTGATGTGATTCCTTCAAATCTAAGACACTAAAGTATGGGCACGCCCTAAACCAACACAAAGAGACCTTCTTAGCAAATAATATAATATGTGTATTAGGGAGGGTGAGATATAAGCAGCCGCGGGCCGTGGAGGGAGTTACGGTGAGGCAGGGAGGCGGGGAGGGGGAGAAGCAGGGTGGAGCCCTCTCTACCTTGCCCCTCCCCCTCTCCGCCTCCCTGCCCCACCGTAACTCCCTCCACGGCCCGCGGCTGCTTATAAGTGTTGCTAACTCTTATTCATTTTCAGCATGTTAACATACTATCACCATTCGCTTTTTATGTACTAGTAACTATGCTGGTAATTTTGCTACTGATAATATGTGTACTTGTATTATCTAAGATACTACGCCTGTGAAGACGGCATTAGTAAATAAACATTTCAAATACACATGTGTTCTTCTTAACTCCATGTTCTGGTTTCTAAGAAATATATAACGACCGACTGTTCATGAGTTCCACGTATCCTGAGGTACTATAAGTTCATATTCTGGATTGTCTAAACATTGAGAGTTTGTTATATCCAATGTGACACTGTACCTAGCTTGCTAAGGAGTTTTTGATTACTAACGTGAGTTTTGGGACACCCTTATTCGCCGAGGTTCCAATCCTCTGTCCACAGTTCTGTGTGAGAACAGAAACCCTGCGACAGGGGCACCCCCGACCCTTGCTGGAGCTTCATCACACTTGCGATACAACTCCAGCAATGCGCCACCTTTACGGCACAGATACATCACGCATCTGTGCTGTTTTTGCCCCATGATGCGCCGCATTGTAAATGCAGCACACCATAGGTGACGGAACAGCGGCACAGAATGACTAACACATCCCTGGTGATGCGCCAGTCATCATAAATGTATCCCTATGCTTCTTATCTTGTTAGAGATGAACCGCCATATGTATCATCAAAGTTTTTTGCATTTCCTAAATAGCGAACTTTAAGGAATAAATAGCGATTCTTTACCATTCCTAGTTTGCGATGAGCTATTTGCTAATTACAAATTACCCATTCATTTCCTTCATTTCCATAGGGCGGTTGGACTCACTTTTAGCTCGAACGGCTGAATGGATTTCCACGAAACTTGGCAAAATTGTAGGGACTGGTAGCCCGATGTGCCTTTGCTATGTCTCAAGATATATGCTCCAGTGGTTTTTACGAAAATTAACTTTGAAAAATATATATTGGGCTACATTGCCTATATATATGTTGGAGCCCAAATGTAGCCCAATGTAGCCCAATCCAGCCTAAAGATGGCCGCCAGACACACAAAAAAACAAATGTAGCCCAAATATCAGCCAGATGTAGCCCAACTATAGCCCAGTGACAGAATGACCAATCAGCTTCGCAAACCTCCGTTACGCGAAGCGGAGCGCTGTTACAGATATATATCTTTTTTTGAACGTTAATTTCTCAAAATCCACTGGAGCACATATATTGAGACCTAGCAAAGGCACATCGGGCTACCAGTCCCTAATATTTTGCCAAGTTTCGTGCAAATCCATTCAGCCGTTCGATTATTATTATTATTATTTTTTTTTGCCCCGCGGGGCCCTTTTAAAACCTCCACATCAAACCTAGGGGGTCAGCGAGGATCTACTATTCCCCCTTATGGTCATTTGCCCCTTCGCTTTCGCCTCCTCTTGTCTCTCGATCCTACCGAGAGACAAGATGGCGGCCGCTACGGACTGTTTGGAATGTTGACAGACGCCGGAGAACCAATCAGCTTCGCTTCACAAAGCTCCGTTGCGCGAAAAGTCCGCGTCCTGGGCCGCTGCCCAGTCCGCTGTTACAGATATATATCTTTTTTTAAACGTTAATTTCTCAAAATCCACTGGAGCACATATATTGAGACCTACAAAAGGCACATCGGGCTACCAGTCCCTACAATTTTGCCAAGTTTCGTGCAAATCCATTCAGCCGTTCGGGCTAAAAGTGAGGCCAACCGCCCTATGGAAATTAACATGGGAAAAACGCGTTTTGGGACCCCCCTTTTTTCTCGGCCCCCCCTTGACGAACCCCCCCAAATTTTCAGGGGCTGCTCAGAAACATTTTCCTGAAAATTTCAGCCAATTCCGTCCACAAACGCCAAAGTTATTAGACATAGAATTTTCAAAAATCCCATAGAGAAAAAATCCTAACTATATATACCTACTGGCGACCGCCAGTAGGTAATATATATATATATATATATATATATATATATATATATATATATATATATATATATATATATATATATATATATATATATTCACTGAAAAAACCATAGGTTATAGACCATATATAGTTAGGAATTAGCATTTACAAAACCATGAAAATTCACTGAAAAAACCATAGGTTATACACCATATATAGTTAGGAATTAGCATTTAAAAAACCTTATTTTACTCACCCAAAACCAATGAAATTCCATATATAGTTAGTTGTACTAACTATATATCGCGCACCCGCAATCCACTGCTGATCATGTCACATATTACATCATTCATGACATGGTCAGTGACATCACTGATGACATCACTGATGACATCTCAAATGAAATCACTGATGACATCACTGATGACATCATCCAGTGACTGTATGTTTCTGTAAAGTTAAAATATGTCTTACATATTGAAGAATGAGTGGATGTAGAAGTGTCTGAACAAAGGATTTAGTAGGTGCATGACTGACTGTATGAGTGAGTGATGAAATGTGTCTCACTGAGTGCATGGGTTAGTGACTAAATTGTCTTAATTTGTGCATCATTATGTCTGTTGTTCTGTAAACTGCTGCATGTGTTGATCAGTAGCTATATGATTAACTATATGGGTTATTGATTGGTTGCCCAAGTATTTGTATGGGAGACTGAGAGTGTGTATGGGTGGCTGGGAGGTGTATGACTCTCTGCATAGATGTATGGGTTCAAAAGTGCATGTGGAAACAGCTGTATGGGTGGTTGACTGTGTGCATCAGTGTATTGGTGAGTGAATGGATATCTCAGTGCTACATGTCAAAGTAAGTACATATGTAAAACACAGTACATGTGAGAGTTGGCATATATAAATAACTTTGCATAAGAGCCAGTGAATGTGTGAGTGGCTGTATGGATGATTGTGAACTTGTATCAGGGATTGTAAAAGAGAGTAAATATGTGTTAGTATATGTTTGAATAAGTAAGGTGTGTATAACTGTATAGTTGAGGAAATGGAGGTGTGATTGATTCTTTGCATGACTGACTAGGTGTGTAAGTAACTCCATGGATGAGTGACAGTCTGTGAGTGTCTGTTTACACTAAGTGTATCTAAGGTTATATTAGAGTCTGAAGAGGTTCATCGTATTATCACATGAATGATGTCATCAGTGATGTGATCAGTAATATCAAATGAGATGTCATCAGTGATGTCATCAGTGATTTCATTTGAGATGACATCAGTGATGTCATCAGTGATGTCACTGACCATGTCATGAATGATGTAATATGTGACATGATCAGCAGTGGATTGCGGGTGCGCAATATATAGTTAGTACAACTAACTATATATGGAATTTCATTGGTTTTGTGTGAGTAAAATAAGGTTTTTTAAATGCTAATTCCTAACTATATATGGTGTATAACCTATGGTTTTTTCAGTGAATTTTCATGGTTTTGTAAATGCTAATTCCTAACTATATATGGTCTATAACCTATGGTTTTTTCAGTGAATTTCATTGGTTTTTTAAACGCTAATATCTATACCTGTAAAATGTATTCTTCTTTAAATCCAAAAATATATTTTATATATTTATTAATAATTTTTTTTAAATATTTTTTTTGTTTCGCTCCCGGTCCGCGAACCGGGAAGCTTTCCGTTAGCTCAAATTGATGCCGCGACCCGGTCCGCGAACCGGTAAGATATCAACATAGTGACGGTATCGCGTTGCCGCGTAATGCGTCTTATGACGTACTGCGTTAGCGCACCCGGAAGTGCCCCGGGGCGCGGACCGAGGCGCGAAACGCAACTCCCCGGAAGCGATCCGCGGCACGTCACGAAAGCGCGACGTATCGCGTTGCCGCGTAATGCGTCTTGTGACGTACCGCGTTAGCGCACCCGGAAGTGTCCCGGGGCGCGGACCGAGGCGCGAAGCGCAGCGACCCGGAAGCTAACCGGGGCGCGTTCCGCAGCGCGTAACATGAGCGTGAGAGGTCATGTGACTTGTTAATAAATTTTTTCATTGGTTCATTTCACTTTTGGTTTCATAATGATGTAAGGCTAGGTCAGGTGACCTAAAAATAACACTTTTCATTGGTTGAGAAGTATTGTTTTTCCCAAATGATGAAAACCCCTCCTTCTTTCCTCACTCTGACTTTCATCATTGTGAGAGGAAGACCTTTACTACTATATGAGAAATGGCTTCATTGGTAGCTTCAGCTGGTGCACCCCCACCACCACCTCCACCTCCTCATGGGAAGAGAGGACCACCTCCCCAGGTCATTACCAACACTGAGGAGGAAGATGAAGAAATGGATGAGGAGGGAGAAGAACCACAGTTCTTAGAAGAGTTGCCCCGGGTTTCCAGAAAGAAAGCCAGTTTCATCTGGCAGTTTTATTCGATCCCTCGTGGCCAAAAAAAAGTCAATGCGAGGTATGTCACCTGCCTCATATGCAAAGAACAATTATCCAGAGGCACGGACAAGAAATATAGTTATGGAAATCACACAATGCACAGGCACATGACAAGGAAGCATCCACTAAATTACAGCCGGGCGGAAATAAGGGATATGCAGGACAATCCAAGATCAACTCCTGTGGCCAGACCAAGAATACCAATTTCATTAACACCAGAAGAGGCACGGGAAACTGTGCCAAATATACAAGAAAATTTTGGCCACATGATACACTCTTGTATGCACTGTCGTGCGTTGTTAGCGTGTGGCAACATGAGCATCAATGCACTCAACCTGGCGTATGAACACCATGATTGCCCTAACCGCCCCCAGTAATTTTTTTTTTGCTCCTGTTGAGCCCTTTTCAACGCCTGTTTTTTGTTGTTTCCCCCCCCAAAAAAAAACCCAAAAAAATTTAAAATCGTTCAAAAAATACAAAAAAAACAAAAAAAATTCAAAAAATAAAAAAAAAATATAAAACAACAAAAATATAAAAAAAAAAGTTATTTTCAGAACTACCTTCCCTTTCAAAAAAAATTGCTATAATGTTTAGCACTCTGGCAAGCTCTATTTCTTTTGGTTCGCTCCCGGGTTAGCTTCCCGGTACGCGGACCGGGAGCTAACCAAAAAAAAAAAAAAAAAAAAAAGAGTAAGTATAAGGAAAGTAAACAGAGAGTGATGTTAAAACAAAGACAGCTATAGGGAGTAAAGAAGAGATACTGTTTAATAGATCTATTTACTGAAGAAAAGACGGAAGAGGGTATAATTGTGAAAAACAAAATAGATAACGAAGTGAAAGAAAAAAAAAGAGAGTATAACATTAACAAAGAAGAGTTTCTTGGAGAATGTGAGTGAATGTTCAAAATAAGATTAAAACATGAGGAATAACAGAGAGGAAAAATAGAAAACAGATAACAAAAAAGAACAGAAAAAGATTAATTGAAACAGCAAAGAAATGTAAGTAACATAGAGCCATATCATCAACATAAGCAATAAAAGTTTTGCAGCTTTTATTGGCAGAAATGTGTCGCTAAAGCTGCTTTTGCGGCAGAAAACTGCCGCTAAAACCACTTTTGCACCAGTTTTCTGCCAATAAAAAGAGCAATAATTTTATTGGCTGTGTTCATAATATGCCCCTTAGTGTGCTTCAACTACACAGAGAAAGCATTATGAACAAGTAGTGATAGAGTGATCAGTCAAAGACACTAAGAGTAATAGAGACGGAGTGAGTGAACAAGAGTGAGGAACTATGAGAAGAGAGGGACTGAGAAAAAGAGTGGAAGGAGTTGAGTAAGTAGGTAATAGAGAAAGGAATGAGGGAAGTAGCAAAGGCAGGAAACTGAGGGTTAAAGAAATGAAGCAGTGGAACTAATAGTAGGTGAATGTGATAGAAATGTAACGAAAAGAGTACAAAGCATTTACCTTATAATTGTCGTTAAATTACTCACTTTTTGTTTTTATACTTTCAATCTGTGAAAGAGAGAACAAACATTTCAAAAATATTAAAACATGTATTTAAAAATTACAAAAGACAAGGGAAAAGATTGAAGGACAAACAGTTTTTCAACAACTTTGACACTTACAGAAGCTTCTGCTTCTCCAGGCCCCCTACACAGTCCTAAAGATATACATTTTAAACTAACAGTATCTTGATGCAGATGAAGTGAGGCCTATCTTAAAACATGGTGCATCTTTTGCATTGCTGTTGTCTCAGAAAAGTGTCGCAAGACACTAAAATTTTAAATAATTGCTTCAGGATGCCAATAAGATGTGTCCTATCCAGAGGTTTGTTTGAGGTGAGGCCTACTCAGGGTTGCAGATGAAATTTCGAGTTGTTGAAGAGAATAGAGGACATAATACATGTGAAGGTCTACCAATGAAGTGAGTCATGTCCACTGCACTCTTGAACAAAGTCCAAACCTCCTATGTTTCCCTGGACAGACCTAAACTTGATCTGCACAATGTGATTCGTAATGATAGGAAACACAGGTGATGTAATTGAAATACGTGCAATTTATTTTGCTCATTTCACAATCACATCACTTGTGTTTCCTTTGCTTAGGTATCTCATTGTGCAGATGTAGTCTAGCATATGAAAGAATACGCAGAAGTGCAGCACTGCATGCAACAACTTTGACACTTACAGAAGCCTCACCTTCTCCATGCCTCCTACACAGTTCTACATATACATCATAAATGCAAACAGTACAGAATTAATTATACATGTTAAATGGTTTATTTTTGCTGTTCTCAGAATGTATCAAAATTCACTAAAAACAGTGACTTGAAGGTATTCATCATATAACAGCGGGGAAAAAAAAACACAATCAAAATGATTGTGTTTAAAAAACCCATACAACATAAGAAATCAGAATTCAGAACGCCTTAAAGTTAACTTACTTTCCATGACGTCAAAGGATGTCCTATGAAGAGCTTACACTCTTTTGTGCTGTTATTACTTTCAGCCCGCCACTTTCTGAAAGAAAATCTCCATCGTTTTTAAAAACATGTTACATGCAATAAATGACTTCTTGCTCTCTACCACAAGTTTCCACAAGGCCAAATCTTGTCAGACCCATTTATAACTCTTGGATTTCTTGTAAGCCAATCCCGTCATTTGACATTTCCGCAACTTTCAGAATTAAAATGTTGAAGATCATTTTCACAATCCTGGAATAGTAATATCTTCCCCTTCTTGCTCAGTCATGTTCTACATTTCCTATGACACTGATACTGCTTACTATGAAGCAGACTTACACTAACTCTATGACTACTACAATTATTTAATTCTCTACATCACTTTCAATCACAAAGCAATGTAAAACGGTAGACAGCGTTGCAGACTTACATTCCCTCTACTCTATGTTTTGATTGGCTGCTTCAATTAGCTTATAAAAAGAAATAGTTTTTCTGAACTCATTCAAAGTGCACTTATTTCTCCATGACGTCCAGTCTTATGGTTAGAAGTTATGTCTCTGAACTACACTTATCCTCAAGGCCAAATTGTGTAGGAGCCATTAGAACTTCTTGAGATTCCACAGAGCACATCCCAAGATTATTTCCCTAAAATTTTGGTTTTAAAAACACCAGGTAAGAGTTTTTAAGGTCATACGGCAATTTTTTTTTGAAAATTAAAACAGAATCGTTGCAGAATGACCAGCCATTTCTAGACTTTAAATAAGCTGTGTAATGTCCTGATGTTATTGAAGGGCCGTCATGATATATAATTGCTGCAGTTACAAAAGTCCTTCCTGATATTGACAACTGCGAAGCTACAAAATTTTTAATGAAAGTTGTCAATTTTGTTCCATCAGGCCTACATCGTTGGAACATTAAAATGACATACTGGCCATATGTTCGTATAAATAATGTGGACATCATTTCAGATTTACATTGGCTACACTCCATGTTGTGATCAGCTGCTTTTACTAGCTTATTAAAGGAGACTGATTTACTGTCTGGCAAAGTTAAATATATAAATCTTTCTGAGTCTACACTAGTAGTACTTGATACCATACAGTTCTCGCAGTCATGCTGCCATTGATAAGAAAGCCCAAACAGCTGATCTACATCTACACCTTCAGCATGCAATACATCAAGCATATACATTAAAAACTCCTGACAATCTTGCTGAATATTTTGAGAGAATTGTGTTTGGCCTGAACATCTGTCTAACAGATTTCGAATTTCAGACACACTTTCTATGTTTCTTCTATCAGTGCTACATTTCTCTAACACAGAATTTAACAAACTGCAAAATCTTTGATCAGAATTGACCACAATCTCTTCTTTTACATTTTCTAGAGAAAACAAAACATTAACCACTACATTAGCATAGCAGTTGACACCAGAACTGTTTTCAAATTGAAAACCAACAACATCTTCAACAGAATCCTTTTTGTTTCTGCTTGTATTTTTAGGTTCATCGACTTTTCGTCTTTTTGCTACAACCTCCCCAGTATTGGTCACATTTCTTCGTTTCCGGCCTACCACACGTTTCTCAAACAAAGGATACTGAGGCAAATGTGGCGCATACTCTCTTCTTAACCTATTGTATTCCTTAACACAATCTAGATCCGCACAAATGTTTGTGACATCACACTCAATCAAGTACAATCCCGATAAAGTTCTAACTCGTGACAATGCCACATATGCCATACCCTCCTTGAACACAGAACTGCCAATATTCACCAATGCACAGTCTACACTTAAACCTTGCGATTTATGGATTGTCACCGCATATGCCAAGCAAACAGGAAACTGCTTACGGCGAACATATAAGTCTTTTACAAGCAAAAATCTAGCAGAGCAACGACCAATTAGCTGTACTTCCTCAATGCCATCAAATTTAATTTTTAAAAATTCAATTCCATCTCTATTTCTGTATTTTACAAAATCAACAACATTACCCATTGATCCATTTACCAGACCTCTTTCAACATGTAAATTCCTTCTTAAAATTATACGGCAGTTCAAGCACACATTCAGAGTCTTTTCAAAACCTGCAGTTTTAGATATACTCTTCTCTAATGAATCCAATTTTGTTTTCAGATTCTCAGACAAAATAATTGTTGATCCCATATGCTCTACTCTGTCAATAGCTTCCAGTTTCACAATCTCTTGCTTTTCTAAATGCAACATTTTGTTGTTGAATTTGGCACATTCTGCAAGAGTTGGCATCAAACATATTCCAGATTTCTTATCAGTAATTTTCTGAAAAATATTCTCAGGCACAACATCTTGTTCTGGATATAAATTTGATAGTAATCGTGCATGTAAAGCTTCTTTCCCATGCTCGGTCACTTTTCCAATTCTAACATCTTGTAGAATAGTCTTGTAAACTTCATCCTTCGCCTGACGCATATTTTCATGCAGTTCAGCATAATTGAAGTTTAACCATATATTGACGTTGCCAATGCTGCCTAGGCACTTCCTGGTATCTTCATGCGTGAGCATTTTGAACACAGGTTGCCCTTTCACTGGTGTCAGCTGCAGAAGATCTCCGAAAACAATGATGTGTTTGCCACCAAATAACACATCATACTCTGTTTTGAGAACTTCTTGCATTCTCAAATGCACAAAGGCAAGCATGACATTGGAAACCATGCTTACTTCGTCAATGATAAGAAGTTTCATTTTCCTCAAGATTCTTGAAACTTCAAAACAAGCATCTCCAGATAGCTTGTGATATTGTAATTTGTTGTCATGCTCCACTGGCAGCATCAGTAAACGATGTAAAGTAATCCCTTTAATGTTATGTGCTGCCAGTCCAGTTGGAGCGGTGACAACACAAGACAGCGATGACTCTGTCCTTTCCTGCAAATAGCATGAAATTGCTTTAATGAGGAAACTTTTTCCAGTTCCCGCTTCTCCACTCACGTACAGTCGGACAGGCTTCAACGACGTACATGAGCACTCTTTCTTGTCATGACTTAATCCATGATCAATTTGCATGGTAACTTCGTCATATATTTTCCTCTGCTCAACGTTGAGTTGTCTTTCCAACTCTTCTAAGTTAACCGCATCCTCCTGAGCATGTGCCATGGCTCTTTCCACTTTATTCATGGCAGTGGCAGCTTCATTTTCGATAACAGGTCCTCCTAGTGGATCCTGACTCAATGAAGCAGAACTCTGACTGTCCTGAGAACTGTCTCTGGCAATCTCGGCTGCAATCGTTGCTTCCTGCTCAATTTCCGCATTCAACATTTCTACATATTTGGGAAAAGCAGGACATTCTATGGTCTCCTTGGCGGCATTGAAAGAGTCTTCGTAACAGAGGAAATCTCCAAGCAGTTCCTCTTCTGCACGCCAAGGCTTGAAAAGTTGCAAAAGTGCTAAATAGAAAAACTCCTTTTTTTCAGGAGATTCGCCACTCAATTTTCGATGGTTTATCAAGTGGCATTTTCTTTGCTTGACCAGACATCCCTCCCTTCCTATTACAGCATACACTCCTTTCTCAGTATCTTCTTTGATGTTCCTCTTGAATATGTAATTTTGAAGAACCTCATACAGACAAACATTGTCGAGGTGACTGCTTCTATTTGGATAATATGTATCCAACATGTTGGTCTTCAAAATGTCGGTACTGTTTGGCTCCTTTTCCGCCAAATACTCAATTTCCCGCACAGGTTTCAGAACTCGATTACGCGTTGCAGCAAGACCAAGACTCGCCCAAACGATACTCCTGGACTTGGCATAGAGACTTGCTGAAGACAACCGGTCAGAGCATTCGTAAGCTCCAATTTCTCGATGCGACAACATATTCAGACTGAAACTGTACAACTTCTTGCTGAGTCTCTTTTCATGGGAAATGTCCTCCCACATATCCTTCAATTCTGTCTTCTCTTTTTTGGTGATGTAAGACGTCACATACCGAGCCACAGCCATACAGTTATCAGCCACAAACTGTATATCCATGTTAGCATTCCACATGGACAAAATCACCGGGTTGTAGTCGTTGATGTACTTGGACTCTTCGTTCCTCTTCAAATTGTATGTGTTTTTAGGTGATTTCTTCATGACATTATGTCGCAGCGAAGACATCAAACTGTTTACTCTTCCTTTAGAAATCACCGGTCGTGGAAAGCCGAAACGACATTTGGTGTAGAACTTGTCCTTGTTTCGGAATTTACGACGGCAGTACTTTCCACATCGATGGCTTTGGAAACGCAGAACTTTTTCTCTTAGGCTTTTCTTCTCCTTTGCGTTTGGAACAGCACACGTAGAATACTGTTGGATGAAACTCATCACTGAGTCTTCTGGATCCGTTCCAAATTTAGGTGCATCCTTGATCCACAGCAACATATGTATATGAGGAGCACCTCTTGCTTGGTACTCCTTTCTCCAGAAGAAATCCAACACCTCTCCAAGAGGTGGATTCTTCTTATTCATGATGAAAGATATCATAGCTTCAAATCTATGATTGAAGTACCTACATACATTGACTGGATCCAAAGAGCACAGTTCTCCGGGTGTCTTTTATTCGATATTATCTACGTTAGCATTTGCCTCTCGTAGAAATTCAAGTAAGTCTTCCCAGCCATACTCGGCACAGCTCAGAGTGAGGAACCATGTGGGAGTACCTAAGTTCCTCAGCATACATTTTAAATCACCATGACGACGGTACCAGTACTCATTAGTACCACGCTGACACGCCATGAGATTAATCAGGTGAGAATCCAAAATACTGTCTTGGACATTGACTTTATCCATAAAGTCACTTGCCGAGATGTTTTGCATGTGTATACCACTTTTCAAGATGTGGTTCACTGCATATGACAGTCCAGACAGATCGCTTTCAAACAGGAGATGAAACAAATAGGGAATGCATTGTCGAAACCTAACATCTCCTGCATACAATCGCAAAGTCCGGTATTCAGAAGCAGGAATTTGATGAGGTCGCTCATCATATCTTCCTCCCTGACCTGTTGGAAAAAGCTGTGGGAAACACCGAGCTTCCAAACTTTCCTCCCAAACACTAATGGGACTCCCTTTGGCTTGTTTCATTTGAAACAACTCAATAGCATTCCCCATGACTTCCTTGGAATGCAAAGGATGAACACTATAATGTTCATATATTTCTTCACTAGTAGAGGGTTCTACTTTCTCAATTTGACCAGCACACAAATCGCTATCCTCTTCCTCACTTACTTCCTCTTCTGCAACATATACATTCTTGTAGTATTTATTATTTTTTTTCAAATACAATGTTGCCTTTTTAACTTTCCTAACATCTACTAAATCTTGCCATATTTTCTTATTCTTTGTCGGAACCCCATTAACTAAGATAACCAGAGGTTCCTCTTCCACTTTTTCTACTCCAATTGTGTTAATGTTTTTCTTCAAATCTAGAGGCAAATAAACAACTCTTCCCTTTAATCCTCTCTGTAAATCTGATGGAGGCAATTTCCCTGTCTTTGGCTCCATTCTTACAATAGCCTGAAAGGGATGGATACTTTGAATCAAAATAGATTCATAAGTATTTAAATCCTTCAATTCAGAAAGAATCTCAACCAATTCCAGATTATTATGAACTGCTCTAGCAGGCATCTGGTTTTGATTTAATTTGCAACAACAATAAGTACACACACGTTGATCGAATCCCAAATCAAAACAATTTTCTACCATCAAGTATGTTGCAAAATCCTTCCATTCACTATTATTTTCCCTTTCACTTTTTGCATATAAATCCACTAACTTAGTCTGATTCTTATAATAAGTGTGTCGACAACACACACAAGTGAAATTAGGCCTCTCACTTGATTTCACCTTAAACGTCGCAATTTCCCTCTGGAAATTATCTGTACTGGAAACCTGTACACTATCTTCCACATTACCCTCTTCTTCTGGGTCAATTTCAACATTCTCCTCTTTACTTCCAAAGTAACAAAACTCAATTTCTTCACATATGTTCTTCACATCTATTTCAGAACCATGCAAAAGAGCAGCGCATAATTGTTTAAGCATAATTGCTGGACTCTTAGCATAATACAACATTCTAACTAATTTCCTCACTTTATTATGATGCACTGCTAGCATCCTGAAATGATGAAAAACACTCTGGCATACTCTACTGGAAAGACGAGCCAGTGAATGACCATGCAAACCTGTCACTTCTCTCACTCTGCAAGGATCTAATTCTTGCAACAACTTTATTTTCTGCTTCAAACTTTTCTTATTAAATGACCGTACAAAATCACAAAGCAAATTGATGGAATCCTGTCGCACACTACAAATACTACTACACTTCCAGGTGTACACAGGACCCTTAGCACGTCTTCCTAAAACCTCATTACCTAACACCTCTTCTGTCTCTGTTGTCACAAGTTTTTCTTTTTCAACTGGACAACCATCTTTCACTTCATAAGCACGACCACTGGTGTCAACTGCATGCACCAAATCATTATCCTGGAAATAACTCTCCTCATTAAAAAATGCCTCACAGCTTGAACTATGCATCCATTCTCCAGAAAAAACTTCACAAAAATTACTACGATTAACTATTCTCTTCCATCTACTATTTCTTTTGAAATCATAAATTGCCTTGTTTAGCTTCCTAATTCTATTGATTATCAAAATAAATAACTTACGTTTAATTTCAAATGCCTGATCAATAACTTTCTCAACTTTTTTTTTTCTCTTATAAAAAACCAGTTTCTGTTGACCTTTCTTAATATTTTTTAACAAATTGCCAATTATCCTGTTGCGGAACATTCGTTTACGAATGTCCCTAAACTGTTGTTTCCTTCTACTATCATGCACAGAGTTATCTCTTGCTCTAGCAGTAACATTTTTGATTGGCCTTTCCTTTCCATTTGATTTGCTTCTCTTTTTATGGACTGAAACATTTTCTGTAGTAATATTTTTTTTACTACACATATTTCTTATGAAATATTTTGTGCTCTTACCCGGTGCTTTCTTCGTGACTTGACAAATCTTTTTGTTAGAGGACTGCTGCTTATTTTGTTTCACCTGCTGTCTTTGACGTTTTGCAGCCTTTCTCTGTCTTTCTATTGTTGGCATGGTGAAATCTTGAAATGATCTGCAGTTCAATCTGTGGTAAAATATAATAAAAAATGTTATTAACCATTATTACCAAACAGTAAATCAATAACAGTGATCAAAAACTTAACACACTACTTGACATTTTAAATAGAAGATTTTTTAGTCCTTGGCAAATTTACAATACAGAAATAGCAGAAAAGAAATGACATTTATATTTATGTTACCTGTGCTATTTTATATGTGAATCTGATCTAATTTTATGAGCATATTTTAATATTTTATTGAAGACACTACACATAACCTGTTTTTGAAGGTGTCTTTATTTTTAAATTAAACGGTTTACATTTTTACTTTTTATTAATTATACATTTTAAAAATAAATGTTTATATTTCCATAGGCTCAAGCAGGTCAGCTTCCCACCCTATGTCATATAATTCGGACAAATCTGCATCCTCATCACGCTCTTCTTCATCCTCAGGATTTAAATCATCCAATGGATCAACATCCACTGATGTTTCAATTACAAGTTCAATGATGAGGTCAAAATCAACTGATTGCAGATTGTCGCTCAAGTTGATGTTGTCTTTATCTTTAAAGAAAGATAACAACAATGAGATGTTGCAGAGTAAGAGACAAATCTCAGGGATTATAATAGTAAAATTGTTTAACAAGAGTAATATTTTGCAGCTATTATTTAGCCATGTCCAGCAATGCTGATCAGGTGAAGACTATGTCTAATTTTTCAGTGAACAGGACTCATCTCTTCTTAACCTTGGATAAGCCTCACCGACTCTGTGTGTCCTGCACATACTTAAATGTAAAGGGGCAGATTTATGTTAAATGGCACATCCCCAGGCATGCACCAGTTAACGTGCACCGCTGCTCTGCCACCCATGGTGTGCCGTATTTACAATCAGATAGGAGAAAGCTGCGCCAAAACCCTGCGCCTGCTTTAAGCAGGCATAGGTCTTGACGCAACATTGTGGAGATGGGGCACCCCTGAGCCTTGCTTGAGCTGCATCGCACTTGCGATACAACTCCAGCAATCACTACCTTTACAGCACAGATACATCACGCATCTGTGCCATTTTTGCCCCATGATGCCCCGCATTGTAAATGCAGCACACCATGGGTGGCGGAACAGCGGCGCAGGATGACTGACACATCCCTGGTGATGCACCAGTCATCATAAATCTATCCCTAAGCCTCTTATCTTGTTACAGATGAACCGCCATATGTACCATCAAACTATTTTGCATTTCCTAAATAGCGAATTTTAAGGAATAAATAGCAATTCTTTACCATTCCTAATTTGCAATGAGCAAATTGCTAATTGCAAGTTACCCATTCATTTCCATGGGCTAGGAGGCTCATAGGAATGAAGGTTTAATTTGCGATTAGCAATTAGCTCATCACAAATTAGGAATTTTTCCAAGGGTACAGGGGTGTCTCAAGAACACCCTGCTGCACCCCTGAAAAAGAAATTTGGAGGCATATGGCACACATACATGCCCTAAGGGCATGTGTTGGCGTCATATGGGCCCTTTTTTTTGTTAAAAAAAAGCTTTTTGAAAAGAATTCACAAATTACCACCAATTTACCACAATAGTTTCCAAATCCTTAATGTCATTTGTTACATATTTTTTGTTTGATACATTGCATTTAAGTAATCGCAAAATTTGCAAATCCTTCAGTGCAATCGCAAAATAAGGAATAGTAAATTTTGCTACTCCTTATTTTGCATCAAACTTGTTTGATACATACCATTTGTCTAATTAACATTCACAAAGGCCGAAATTCGCAGAATTTTGATCTTTGCGAATGCTAATTAGCTTGATACATATGGCCCCAAGTGAGGCCTGTCTTGCAACATGGTGCATCTTTTGCATCACTGCTGCATTGGTTTCATGTGGTACGTTTTTTTTACACCATGACATATCTGCCTAAATGCATCAATTTGTAATTTTGTCGCCTCATAGCAAATCTTTTGCACCGCCGCTGCATCATAAAAGTGACGCACAGTGGCGCAAAAGAGGCATACACCTATCATAAATCTGTCCCTAGCATTTTAAATGATTAATCCAGGATGACGATAAGGTGTGGCCTACCCAAAGCTTTGTTTAAGGTGAGGCCTACTCAGGATTGCAGATTAAAGTTACGCTTGATGGAGAATTCAGAGGAGATAATACATGTAAAGGCCTACCAATGAAGTAAGTGATTTGCACTTTATTTCGCCAGTCATCATAAATATATCCCTAAGCTTCTTATCTTGTTACAGATGAACCACCATATGTACCATCAAACTATTTTGCATTTCCTAAATAGCGAATTTTAAGGAATAAATAGCAATTCTTTACCATTCCTAATTTGCAATGAGCAAATTGCTAATTGCAAATTACCCATTCATTTACATGGGCTAGGAGGCTCATAGGAATGAAGGTTGCAATTTGCGATTAGCAATTAGCTCATCACAAAATAGGAATTTTTCCAAGGGTGCAGGGGTGTCTCAAGAACACCCTGCTGCACCCCCTGAAAAAGAAATTTGGGGGCATATGGCACACATACATGCCCTAAGGACATGTATTGGCGTCATATGGCACCTTTTGTTTTTTGGAAAAAAATGCTTTTTGTAAAGAATTCGCAAATTACCACAAACTAGAAGTTGGTGGTAGTTTCCAAATCCTTAATGTTATTTTTTACATATTTTTTGTTTGATACATTGCATTTAAGGAATCGCAAAATTTGCAAATCCTTCAGTGCAATCGCAAAATAAGGAATAGCAAATTTTGAATTAAGGACATTTTAAGTCATTTCCACATGTGCAGTGTTTTCAAATTATGATTTGAAAATCGTTTTTGGGGAAAAGTAATGGTTTGCAAATTTATGACAAGGACATAATGGTGTATGCTTCTCTATAAGGCATTTCAGTGTCTCTGATGTCATTTTTCCCATATTACATTATAAGACCTTTCCCCATGGAGCACATTCCTTGTAAATATGCTCCCACCTGTGCATGGTGAATTTAGATTTTGACTGTTTGAGTCACATAGCCATGTTAAAAGTGACCCAAAAAAATTGGAAACGCTTTAAAAAAACACATTCATGTGTCTTAAGGACATTTTAAGTCATTTCCCCGTGGACAGTGTTTTGTAAGTGGCGCAAAAGAGTCATACACCTATCATAAATCTGTCCCTAGCATTTTAAATGATTAATTCATGATGACGATAAGGTGTGGCCTATCCAGAGGTTTGTTTAAGGTGAGGCCTACTCAGGATTGCAGATTAAAGTTACGCTTGATGAAGAATTCAGAGGAGATAATACATGTAAAGGCCTACCAATGAAGTAAGTGATTTGCACTTTATTTCGCCAGTCATCATAAATATATCCCTAAGCTTCTTATCTTGTTACAGATGAACCACCATATGTACCATCAAACTATTTTGCATTTCCTAAATAGCGAATTTTAAGGAATAAATAGCAATTCTTTACCATTCCTAATTTGCAATGAGCAATTTGCTAATTGCAAATTACCCATTCATTTCCATGGGCTAGGAGGCTCATAGGAATGAAGGTGCAATTTGCGATTAGCAATTAGCTCATCACAAAATAGGAATTTTTCCAAGGGTGCAGGGGTGTCTCAAGAACACCCTGCTGCACCCCCTGAAAAAGAAATTTGGGGGCATATGGCGCACATACATGCCCTAAGAGCATGTATGGGCGTCATATGGCACCTTTTGTTTTTTGGAAAAAAAGCTTTTTGAAAAGAATTCACAAATTACCACCAACTAGAAGTTGGTGGTAGTTTCCAAATCCTTAATGTCATTTTTTTACATATTTTTTGTTTGATACATTGCATTTAAGTAATCGCAAAATTTGCAAATCCTTCAGTGCAATCGCAAAATAAGGAATAGCAAATTTTGCTATTCCTTATTTTGCATCAAACTTGTTTGATACATACCATTTGTCTAATTAGCATTCGCAAAGGCCGAAATTCGCAGAATTTTGATCTTTGCGAATGCTAATTAGCTTGATACATATGACCCCAAGTGAGGCCTGTCTTGCAACATGGTGCATCTTTTGCATCACTGCTGCATCGGTTTCATGTGGTACGTTTTTTTTACACCATGACATATCTGCCTAAATGCATCAATTTGTAATTTTGTCGCCTCATAGCAAATCTTTTGCACCGCCGCTGCAACATAAAAGTGACGCACAGTGGCGCAAAAGAGGCATACACCTATCATAAATCTGTCCCTAGCATTTTAAATGATTAATCCAGGATGACGATAATGTGTGGCCTATCCAGAGGTTTGTTTAAGGTGAGGCCTACTCAGGATTGCAGATTAAAGTTACGCTTGATGAAGAATACAGAAGAGATAATACATGTAAAGGCCTACCAATGAAGTAAGTGATTTGCACTTTATTTTGCCAGTCATCATAAATGTATCCCTAAGCTTCTTATCTTGTTACAGATGAACCACCATATGTACCATCAAACTATTTTGCATTTCCTAAATAGCGAATTTTAAGGAATAAATAGCAATTCTTTACCATTCCTAATTTGCAATGAGCAAATTGCTAATTGCAAATTACCCATTCATTTCCATGGGCTAGGAGGCTCATAGGAATGAAGGTTGCAATTTGCGATTAGCAATTAGCTCATCACAAAATAGGAATTTTTCCAAGGGTGCAGGGGTGTCTCAAGAACACCCTGCTGCACCTCCTGAAAAAGAAATTTGGGGGCATATGGCACACATACATGCCCTAAGGACATGTATTGGCGTCATATGGCACCTTTTGTTTTTGGGAAAAAAATGCTTTTTGAAAAGAATTCGCAAATTACCACAAACTAGAAGTTGGTGGTAGTTTTCAAATCCTTAATGTCATTTTTTACATATTTTTTGTTTGATACATTGCATTTAAGGAATCGCAAAATTTGCAAATCCTTCAGTGCAATCGCAAAATAAGGAATAGCAAATTTTGAATTAAGGACATTTTAAGTCATTTCCACATGTGCAGTGTTTTCAAATTATGATTTGAAAATCGTTTTTGGGGAAAAGTAATGGTTTGCAAATTTATGACAAGGACATAATGGTGTATGCTTCTCTATGAGGCATTTCAGTGTCTCTGATGTCATTTTTCCCATATTACATTATAAGACCTTTCCCCATGGAGCACATTCCTTGTAAATATGCTCCCACCTGTGCATGGTGAATTTAGATTTTGACTGTTTGAGTCACATAGCCATGTTAAAAGTGACCCAAAAAAATTGCAAACGCTTTAAAAAAACACATTCATGTGTCTTAAGGACATTTTAAGTCATTTCCCCATGGACAGTGTTTTGTAAGTGGCGCAAAAGAGGCATACACCTATCATAAATCTGTCCCTAGCATTTTAAATGATTAATTCAGGATGACGATAAGATGTGGCCTATCCAGAGGTTTGTTTAAGGTGAGGCCTACTCAGGATTGCAGATTAAAGTTACGCTTGATGAAGAATACAGAGGACATAATACATGTAAAGCTCTACCAATGAAGTAAGTGATGTCCACTTCATTGCGCCAGTCATCATAAATGTATCCCTAAGCTTCTTATCTTGTTAGACATCAACCACCATATGTATCATATAACTATTTTGCATTTCCAAAATAGCGAATTTTAAGGAATAAATAGCGATTCTTTACCATTCCAAATTTGCGATGAGCAAATTGCTAATTGCAAATTACCCATTCATTTCCATGCGCCACGATGCCCATATGAAAGAAGGTGCAATTTGCGATTAGCAATTAGCTCATCGCAAATTAGGAATTTTTCCAAAGGTGCAGGGGTGTCTCAATAACACCCTGCTGCACCCCTGAAAAAGAAATTTGGGGGCATATGTCGCACATAAATTTTAACAACATTCCTTTACCTCAAAAACGATTTTCAATTCATAATTTGAAAACACTGCCCACAGGGAAATTACTTAAAATGTCCTTAAGACACATGAAAGTGTTTTTTTATTGCCTTTCCAGCATGGTTGGGTCACTTTTAACATGGCTATGTAACACAAACATTTAAAATCTAAATTTGCCATGCACAGGTGGGAGCATATTTACAAGCAATTTGCGCCACAGAGAAAGGTCTTACATTAAAATGGGAAAAATAACATCAGGGACAGTCAATTGCCTTATAAAGAAGCATACACCATTATGTCCTTGTCATAAATTTAAAAACAATTCCTTTTCCCCAAAAACGATTTTCAAATCATAATTTCAAAACACTGCACATGGAGAAATTACTTAAAATGTCCTTAAGACACATAAAAGCGTTTTTTAATTGCCTTTGCAGCATGTTTGTATCACTTTTAACATGGCTATGTAACACAAACATTCAAAATCTAAATTTTCCATGCACAGGTGGGAGCATATTTACAAGCAATTTGCGCCACATAATTCATAATTTTCTCCTTAAAGCACACTATTCTCTATCGAAATTAAAGAAATATTTTCTCACCTTAGCAAATACTTTGAGTTTGAAAACAGTCTCAGAAACACACCAATTTGTCTTCAGCAGAGCAAAAGGTATGCACTCCAGAGTCTGCAGCTATCAAAAGCACAGAAATGCTGTAATTCTTCACACATATCTCTCATGTCACCCAATCAACACTCTTCCCTCACTTTTTTTCAAATGAAAACCCTTCCCCCCTCTGCCCTTTCTGCTTTTTTTTGCATAGCAACCACCTCTTGGAAGACCTCTGGTGTTTGCAAGTTCACACAACAATGTTGCAATTGAACTCTGAACTCTCAGTGCACCTGCATATCCAGTGCATTCTTTCATTTAATGATTTTTTATTGACCATTCAAAATACATCTTTCAAATAACTCATCCGTGCACCCTAACTTTCTGTTTTCAGCAATCAAAATCCACCAATCACTGATACTGCTTCATGAACACAGAAACTCCACAGTTTTTTTCATTGTAAACTCTCATTTTTTCAACTGCCATTTCATTGCCACACTTCATCTGACTGCAGGAGAACCTTCTCTCACCATGTTTTCTGTCTGGATTGTTGGACATAGTTATATTCACTGGGCTCAAAGGTACGCTGAAAACAGGAATTTACCTAACCTCAATTTACAAGATGTGGAAATTAAGTGGTTTGGCCACAGAGGATTAAAATGTCACCAATTGATACCATTGGTGAAAACCTTTATGCATTTGCCCAAACCTGACCTGTTAATTGTGCACTGTGGAGGTAATGATTTGGGCACTTTGACTGGGGTAGGTCTGGAAATGCTTTTAAAGGACACCTTTGAGCAATTGATGGCACTTTTTCCTCAGACTGCCTTGGTATATTCAAATATATGCCAAAGACAGAAATGGAGGTGGTCAAACCAATTTTGTCCACAAATTGAGAAGTCGAGGAAGCATGTAAACAAATCTGTTTCAGCTTACATGAGAGACCATGGAATGGGCTCCATGTACAACAATAACTTGCGTTACTACATGCAAGATATCTACAGAGGAGATGGAGTTCACTTCTCAGATGAGGGCAACAGAATTTTCACTCTGAATTTAAGACTGTGCATAGGTACCTACTTATAAGTACCTAAATGTACCATAAACCCAAAAGCTCTTCTCAGAGCTACCCTACATCTGATCACTCACAATTATTATTTTACTCTAACATTTTTCACTAATTTTCAACAAAGTACGCTCCCTGGGGCGCTACCCGGTACGCGAACCGGGAGCTAACCTCGCGAAATTAAAAAAAAAAATGTTTTTTTTTCGCACATATAAGCCTCCTCAGCCACCCTCAGAAAACCTAGGGGGTCAAGATAAGTCTACCGTGCCCCCTTCTACCCATTCTGAACATTATTTGCCCTCCATCTTGTATCTTAATTCGACCGAAACACAAAATGGTGGACTCCCGTAACGCTTAAGGTTCGCGAACCGGGGCGCTCAACGGTTCGCGTACCGGGTCGCTCCCTGGGAAGCGCACCATCAAAAAAGGTGGGAAAGTAGTTCACAGAAAAGCCACTGGAGACAATTTCACCAAATATAGATTAGCTCATACTACATACCAATCCCTACCATTTTCACAAATTTGATTGGAATTCCATTTAGCCATTTAGCCTGTAGACCTCTCTAAATACCGTGAGGTAAATTACTTCACAAAACACATCTGAAGTGATGGAATTGACAACCAATTAATATGTTACTTTCATTTTCTACTTTTTTTACCTGACATTTCATTGGTTATATACCTGAATATATATAAAGGAAGAGAAGAAAACACAGCCATTTTGACTACTACTTCTTGGTGTACATTTCAATAGGATTTTCACTAATTCCTTCAACTTCTTTCTAAAGGTAAGTTTTTATTTTTAAAACTGAAGTATATTGTGCACTATAAGTTAATATGGTAAACTTTTTCTGATAGTTATATACTATCCCTCTGTAGTAGTTATAGATTTAGATAGACTTCGCTGTTATAGTTATGGATGGAGTTAGGCTTCTTATGTATAATTATGAATTTACTTACGTTAAATCACATACACTTTTTTATATTCCTACTTCCACTCTGATACTATACACTGCCCAAAGATAAATTCACTGATAAAAACTGCCTATCTAAAATTAATCCCAACAGTGCCCTATCTCTACTAATATATATTTTTTTAATCTAAATTTCAGGCAAAATGGAAGGCGAACAGAAAGTTGAATTTCAAATTGTCCTGCAAGAGAGCAGCCAAGAAATCATTGATGAAAATGATATTGAATTTTTCGATGAAACTTTAGACAAAGAACTACTGCAATGTGTACAAGCAGTAGATAACCTCCTTGAAAATGAGGACATTTTACACCCTCAGAGACTACAATGTATATTCAATGATAATTATGAAATTTCTGACAATGAAATGTTAGAAAGTTTAATGAATTATGAAACACAATCACAATAAAAAAAATGCTTAAAAAATAAAGAAAATAAAAAATAATCAACAAAACCAACAATCAATTAACATACAGCATTTGAAAAGTCTATCATTCATTTTTCATTGTAGTACGCTGCCTAGAACGCTTCCAGGTTCGCGGACCGGGCGCTACCCACGCAAAAAAACAAAAAAAAAATTTTTTTTTTTTGCCCCGCGGGGCCCTTTTAAAGCCTCCACATTAAACCTAGTGGGCCAGGGAGGATCTACTATGCCCCCTTATGGTTATTTCCCCCTTTGTTTTGGCCTCCTCTTGTCTCTAAATCCTACCGAGAGACAAGATGGCGGCCGCTCCGGACTGTTTAGAATGTTGACAGACACCGTAGAGCCAATCAGCTTCGCTACGCGAAGTTCCGGTACGCTTAAGGTCCGCGGACCGGAGCGCTGCCTGGAGCGCGCTTACAGATATATATCTTTTTTTAAATGTTAATTTCTCAAAATCCACTGGAGCACATATATTGAGACCTACAAAAGGCACATCGGGCTACCAGTCCCTACAATTTTGCCAAGTTTCATGCAAATCCATTCAGCCGTTCGGGCTAAAAGTGAGGCCAACTGCCCTATGGAAAATTGCATGGGGAAAACACGTTTTGGGACCCCCCTTTTTTCTCGGCCCCCCCTTGACAAAACCTCCCCATATTTCCAGGGGCTGCTCAGAAACAAAATGTTCCATTTTCCTGAAAATTTCAGCCAATTCCGTCCACAAACGCCAAAGTTATTAGACATAGAATTTTCAAAAATCCCATAGGGAAAAAATCCTAACTATATATACCTACTGGCGACCGCCAGTAGGTAATATATATATATCTATATATATATAATATATATATATATATATATATATATATATATATATATATATATATATATATATATATATATATAAATATTCACTGAAAAAACCATAGGTTATAGACCATATATAGTTAGGAATTAGCATTTAAAAAACCTTTTTTTACCCATGCACTCAGTGAGACACATTTAACCACTCACTCATACAGTCAGTCATGCACCTACTAAATCCTTCATCCAGACACTTCTACATCCACTCATTCTTCAATATGTAAGACATATTTTAACTTTACAGAAATACACAGTCACTGGATGTTGTCATCAGTGATGTCATTTGAGATGTCATCAGTGATGTCATCAGTGATGTCATTTGAGATGTCATCAGTGATGTCATCAGTGATGTCACTGACCATGTCATGAATGATGTAATATGTGACATGATCAGCAGTGGATTGCGGGTGCGCGATATATAGTTAGTACTACTAACTATATATGGAATTTCAATGGTTTTGTGTGAGTAAAAAAAGGTTTTTTAAATGCTAATTCCTAACTATATATGGTCTATAACCTATGGTTTTTCAGTGAATTTTCAAGGTTTTGTAAATGCTAATTCCTAACTATATATGGTCTATAACCTATGGTTTTTTCAGTGAATTTCAATGGTTTTTTAATAGCAAATATCATAAGCTGTCGAATGTCAAGTACGTGGTAAGAAAAAACATTTTCGTGTTTATGCACACTGATCTGCTTTGAATGCTGCCCCCCCCCCTCATTTCTATTAGGAGTACTCTCTCTTTGCAGATAGTGAAGGGTAGTTAATGCAGGCCTTTGCCCCCGTTGTAATCCGTCGTGCCTGCTTCTCTCTCCATTTGATTGATTGTTATCCAAGCATTTACTGTTTTAGAATTGGTTCTCTTTGGTTCATTCTCTATTTACAAACAAGCACAGAGTCGCAATACTCTGTTTAGTCTTTGCAGATAGCGAAAAATCGTGTAAAAAAACAAAAGGAATCGAGCAAAATCAGTAGGCCACTAATGGGATCTCTTTTTGACCTCGCTAAAATAGAAACATTAGGAACAACCCCTCATGAGAAATACGAAACTAGTGAGATGAACTGAGCTCCACACCATGATGGCTGCAAGACAGCTCGGCTCCGCCACCCACCCCGCCCAAAATAACGATAAACTCTATGCAAATATTACAAATATATACAACACACCAGCAAAGTAACAGGGTAAAACATTTTATTAAATAACTATTTACATAACTATTTTATACTTTTTGTTGCCCGATCCGGCTAGCTCAATCGATCGAGCATGAAACTCATGCACTCTGATAGTTCAAAGTTTTGAGGAGTGCTTGTAACACTGTCTGAAGCCTATTTGCACTTGCTACAGCTTCACTATTCTCAATGTAAGTGGGGGCTGTTTGAGGACGTGACTGCATTTGAAAACAATGTGATGCGGTGCCACCCTGAACCGCTTGACGGAGGCCCCCGAGCGACGGTGTCATGGCGCGGACTCGGAGGGGGCGCTTGGCTCCGGCCCCCTCCGCAAGTCGTGTTGCCCTGGTGTGGCCTGAGATCGCCCCCGACATAGGTGGCCGGCTCCCGGGGTCAAGCGGAACTTTTTGCCTTTTGGTGACTCTTCCATTCTTGACCTTGTCCCACAATCCGTTTCACCTAAAGACACGCTGTAGTGGGGCGCCCCTTTACCGTTTCAGTTGCCATTCCGCCCGCTTTTGCTACACTGTGCCTCTTCCGCTATTCAGCTGTTTACCGCTCGCTCTTTCGACTACAGCGTCTCGCTCACCATGTACTTGAGTTGCTCCCGCTCTTGCGGTGCAGCGATAGGCGGCTGCCACAGGACTCTCAAAATGGCGGCCGGCTCTTCAGATTTGGGCGTGGTCCACTAAAATGGGCCTGCAACACCTTGGAACTCGGACGCTTGTCTGCTAGAGCTTGGGCTCCATTCTCGAAAGCGTCCCCTCAGCCTTGAAGATTCTACAAAAGTCTTGGGGGCCCCCGACTCCCGCAGGCTTCTGGTGGGGAGCGGCTAGCATGATTGCTCGTGGAATGGCCACGACAGAGCTACGAAATGGTGGTGCTCTCATGCTAACGCCAGCTTCAGTCTGAAACATCCAGAAACACTGTAGACTACCAATTCGATCAGTTCCGGTAGCGCCCCAACGTGACCCGGTAGAGAAGAACTTGCCCTCCCCTCTTTGACTGATGGTTCTTGTTGCCTGTCCCTTCTGTTGTCATTTAACAGAACTATTTAGCCTGCTGAAAGGGGTTGTGTTCCGACCGCTGGTTGGTGGAGACATTTTGACTATATTCTGGACCTGCGTGGTCGCGTAATGCGTCATATGACGCGCCGCGTTAGCGCATCCGGAAGTGCTCCGGTGCGCGAAGTGCAGCTTCCCGGAAGCGATCCGGGGCGCGGCGCGCAGCGCGTAACGTAAGCATAACAGGTCATGTGACTTGTTAATAAAACTTTTCATTGGTTCATTTTACTTTTCTTATTCTAATGATGAAAGGCTTGGTCATATGACCTTAAAATTACGCTTTTTATTACTTTCGAACATTATTTTTTCTTAAACATATGTTATAATGTTCCAGGCTAATGTACTTTCCCGGAAAATTTACAACTGTCCTGCAAGTAAAATATATTCCTTTTTTGAGAAAAAGGGCGTTTCTTCGTCCCATGACGGAGCCGTTGAGCAAAAGAGGCTCGGCCTGCTGTCTTAGTTGCCGATACGCCTGAATATCAGATTCTTATCGATCACTTTATGTTGCAGAAGTAGAAACACAACAGCCCATGACCATTTATCTTTACTGCGTTCCTGCGTATTATACCTTTTACCCTTCATGTAATTGGACTGCTTTATTTCACTTGCCTTTTTCTGATTCTAAAACAGTGACTATTATTAAAAACTTTACCAATGTAAATACTACTACCATGTTTTCTTTTAAAAACCTTTATTGTGAAAATGTCAGTATACAAATACGGGCCTATAACCACGTGGGCCGGCCACGGAGCAAACTGTAATCGTATATGATGAGTAGACATTTACACTGTAGAGGAACGTAACGGGCGGGCCATTAGGTTGCAAGAACTTAGGTGTCTAACAGTTGCGGAATCGGTGGACGTACATTTTATAATTAAAATACAACAGAGCCAGTTACAATAAAATTATCTAGATATACATTTGCGGGCAAGTACCATGGGTGACGTTAATTCGAACTTTCAATAGTTCAGTAATCAATAACACATCAGAACTTAATATCAATAGGGATGTCGAAATATTCAATCAATTCTCGTCCCCGCCCGCCATGTGCTTCAAAACTGCATACGTATCTCGTGATTTCAAGGTTCTGCAACCAGTACACAACAAGGAGTTACGAGTCCCATTTATTCCGGCGCCATTTTGGGCGAGGACGGGCAGGTCCAGGATATAATCAAAATGTCTCTACCAACCATCGACTATGATGATGTTCATATGCTGTATTTATTAGAGTAACACTCATCTGTCCACATGAAATTAATTTGCCACAATCTAAACATGTCATTTTAATCTTTCCAAAGTTCTTCTAAATATTTGGGACCGTTTCCCTTGCCTCTGATGCTGTCAGTGCCACTTCTTTGGTGAATGTACTGGCAGGTCGGGGGTTCTCCTCCAAATCTCTCTTTTGTGCAGCACTATAAATAATCGGTGCCACCTCTCCATATGACGATGCATGGTATAGTTACCATAACTATATTTTTTTTCGGTTCCTCTGGAGAGTACATCGTGGCAGATGAGGCAGGTAACGTACCGGGCATTTACCTTTTTTGCATGTAGAGGAAAGGAAAAAAAATTCGAGCGTCCGAGTTCTAAGGTGTCCCAGGGCCATTTTAGTGGACCAGGCCCAAATCCAAAGAACAGGCCGCCATTTTGAGAGTCCTGTTGCAGCCGCCTGTCGCTGTAGCATCAAGAGCGGCCGAAACTCAGCTGAATGGCAACTGAAACGGTAAAGGGGCGCCCCACTACAGCAGACGAGCCTCCACCTGGGAAGGCCCATTCACGCCGCCTCCCCCCCCCTTGGGGCACCCCACGCCGTTATTCAGAGCAGGATTGTAGGATGGCCACACCAGTGCGGCAACTTGCTAGACACCACCTCGGTGCCAACCGAATCTCAGCGCCTTGTAGTGTCTTCTATTCAGAAAATATTGTTGTGCTGCCTTCGGCCTATTCGCCGCAAGTGCACACGCAACTCAGCTGCATAGCGAGTGAAACACCAAGGGGCGCCCCACTGCAGCCGAGGAACCTTCATCTTGGGGGCGACGCACAGCATCACATTGCTTTCCAATGCAGTCAGATCCTCAAACAACCCCCACTGACTGATGCAAACTCACAGGCCAACGGAGCGCCCCACGCCGACTTTCGGCGCAGCATTGTAGGATGGCCACACCAGTGCGGCAACTTGCTAGACACCACCTCGGTGCCATCCGGATCTTGGCGCGTTGCGCTGCCTTTGGCCCTATTCGCACATCGGTCCGCTACTGACGCCACCTCACAGGCCAACGGGGCGCCCCACGCCGACTTTCAGCATTGTAGGATGGCCACACCAGTGCGGCAACTTGCTAGACACCACCTCGGTGCCATCCGGATCTTGGCGCGTTGTGCTGCCTTCGGCCTATTCGCACATCAGTCCGCTACTGACGCGAACTCACAGGCCAACGGGGCGCCCCACGCCGACTTTCAGCATTGTAGGATGGTGTTCTGCTTGGGTTCTCAGATTAGATAGAACCAGCTTCTCAGAGCCGTACTAACCCAGCCAGAACGTTACCCTCTGTCCCTCCCTAGGACCTATTCACAACAGGTATCTACCCCCTAAGGACAGGGACTTCCTAAGATACATACCATGTACCTCCTATAATATTAGCAATCAGTGGCCTCGCGGTCCCATTCGAACCCAGACCTCTCTACCCAGACGGCAGTATCAGAATCGGCGATCTCGCGGTCCCATACGAACCCAGATCTCTAATTCCTAACTATATATGGTCTATAACCTATGGTTTTTTCAGTGAATTTCAATGGTTTTTTAATAGCAAATATCATAAGCTGTCGAATGTCAAGTACGTGGTAAGAAAAAACATTTTCGTGTTTATGCACACTGATCTGCTTTGAATGCTGCCCCCCCCCCTCATTTCTATTAGGAGTACTCTCTCTTTGCAGATAGTGAAGGGTAGTTAACGCAGGCCTTTGCCCCCGTTGTAATCCGTCGTGCCTGCTTCTCTCTCCATTTGATTGATTGTTATCCAAGCATTTACTGTTTTAGAATTGGTTCTCTTTGGTTCATTCTCTATTTACAAACAAGCACAGAGTCGCAATACTCTGTTTAGTCTTTGCAGATAGCGAAAAATCGTGTAAAAAAACAAAAGGAATCGAGCAAAATCAGTAGGCCACTAATGGGATCTCTTTTTGACCTCGCTAAAATAGAAACATTAGGAACAACCCCTCATGAGAAATACGAAACTAGTGAGATGAACTGAGCTCCACACCATGATGGCTGCAAGACAGCTCGGCTCCGCCACCCACCCCGCCCAAAATAACGATAAACTCTATGCAAATATTACAAATATATACAACACACCAGCAAAGTAACAGGGTAAAACATTTTATTAAATAACTATTTACATAACTATTTTATACTTTTTGTTGCCCGATCCGGCTAGCTCAATCGATCGAGCATGAAACTCATGCACTCTGATAGTTCAAAGTTTTGAGGAGTGCTTGTAACACTGTCTGAAGCCTATTTGCACTTGCTACAGCTTCACTATTCTCAATGTAAGTGGGGGCTGTTTGAGGACGTGACTACATTTGAAAACAATGTGATGCGGTGCCACCCTGAACCGCTTGACGGAGGCCCCCGAGCGACGGTGTCATGGCGCGGACTCGGAGGGGGCGCTTGGCTCCGGCCCCCTCCGCAAGTTGTGTTGCCCTGGTGTGGCCTGAGATCGCCCCCGACATAGGTGGCCGGCTCCCGGGGTCAAGCGGAACTTTTTGCCTTTTGGTGACTCTTCCATTCTTGACCTTGTCCCACAATCCGTTTCACCTAAAGACACGCTGTAGTGGGGCGCCCCTTTACCGTTTCAGTTGCCATTCCGCCCGCTTTTGCTACACTGTGCCTCTTCCGCTATTCAGCTGTTTACCGCTCGCTCTTTCGATTACAGCGTCTCGCTCACCATGTACTTGAGTTGCTCCCGCTCTTGCGGTGCAGCGATAGGCGGCTGCCACAGGACTCTCAAAATGGCGGCCGGCTCTTCAGATTTGGGCGTGGTCCACTAAAATGGGCCTGCAACACCTTGGAACTCGGACGCTTGTCTGCTAGAGCTTGGGCTCCATTCTCGAAAGCGTCCCCTCAGCCTTGAAGATTCTACAAAAGTCTTGGGGGCCCCCGACTCCCGCAGGCTTCTGGTGGGCAGCGGCTAGCATGATTGCTCGTGGAATGGCCACGACAGAGCTACGAAATGGTGGTGCTCTCATGCTAACGCCAGCTTCAGTCTGAAACATCCAGAAACACTGTAGACTACCAATTCGATCAGTTCCGGTAGCGCCCCAACGTGACCCGGTAGAGAAGAACTTGCCCTCCCCTCTTTGACTGATGGTTCTTGTTGCCTGTCCCTTCTGTTGTCATTTAACAGAACTATTTAGCCTGCTGAAAGGGGTTGTGTTCCGACCGCTGGTTGGTGGAGACATTTTGACTATATTCTGGACCTGCGTGGTCGCGTAATGCGTCATATGACGCGCCGCGTTAGCGCATCCGGAAGTGCTCCGGTGCGCGAAGTGCAGCTTCCCGGAAGCGATCCGGGGCGCGGCGCGCAGCGCATAACGTAAGCATAACAGGTCATGTGACTTGTTAATAAAACTTTTCATTGGTTCATTTTACTTTTCTTATTCTAATGATGAAAGGCTTGGTCATATGACCTAAAAATTATGCTTTTTATTACTTTCGAACATTATTTTTTCTTAAACATATGTTATAATGTTCCAGGCTAATGTACTTTCCCGGAAAATTTACAACTGTCCTGCAAGTAAAATATATTCCTTTTTTGAGAAAAAGGGCGTTTCTTCGTCCCATGACGGAGCCGTTGAGCAAAAGAGGCTCGGCCTGCTGTCTTAGTTGCCGATACGCCTGAATATCAGATTCTTATCGATCACTTTATGTTGCAGAAGTAGAAACAAAACAGCCCATGACCATTTATCTTTACTGCGTTCCTGCGTATTATACCTTTTACCCTTCATGTAATTGGACTGCTTTATTTCACTTGCCTTTTACTGATTCTAAAACAGTGACTATTATTAAAAACTTTACCAATGTAAATACTACTACCATGTTTTCTTTTAAAAACCTTTATTGTGAAAATGTCAGTATACAAATACGGGCCTATAACCACGTGGGCCGGCCACGGAGCAAACTGTAATCGTATATGATGAGTAGACATTTACACTGTAGAGGAACGTAACGGGCGGGCCATTAGGTTGCAAGAACTAAGGTGTCTAACAGTTGCGGAATCGGTGGACGTACATTTTATAATTAAAATACAACAGAGCCAGTTACAATAAAATTATCTAGATATACATTTGCGGGCAAGTACCATGGGTGACGTTAATTCGAACTTTCAATAGTTCAGTAATCAATAACACATCAGAACTTAATATCAATAGGGATGTCGAAATATTCAATCAATTCTCGTCCCCGCCCGCCATGTGCTTCAAAACTGCATACGTATCTCGTGATTTCAAGGTTCTGCAACCAGTACACAACAAGGAGTTACGAGTCCCATTTATTCCGGCGCCATTTTGGGCGAGGACGGGCAGGTCCAGGATATAATCAAAATGTCTCTACCAACCATCGACTATGATGATGTTCATATGCTGTATTTATTAGAGTAACACTCATCTGTCCACATGAAATTAATTTGCCACAATCTAAACATGTCATTTTAATCTTTCCAAAGTTCTTCTAAATATTTGGGACCGTTTCCCTTGCCTCTGATGCTGTCAGTGCCACTTCTTTGGTGAATGTACTGGCAGGTCGGGGGTTCTCCTCCAAATCTCTCTTTTGTGCAGCACTATAAATAATCGGTGCCACCTCTCCATATGACGATGCATGGTATAGTTACCATAACTATATTTTTTTTCGGTTCCTCTGGAGAGTACATCGTGGCAGATGAGGCAGGTAACGTACCGGGCATTTACCTTTTTTGCATGTAGAGGAAAGGAAAAAAAATTCGAGCGTCCGAGTTCTAAGGTGTCCCAGGGCCATTTTAGTGGACCAGGCCCAAATCCAAAGAACAGGCCGCCATTTTGAGAGTCCTGTTGCAGCCGCCTGTCGCTGTAGCATCAAGAGCGGCCGAAACTCAGCTGAATGGCAACTGAAACGGTAAAGGGGCGCCCCACTACAGCAGACGAGCCTCCACCTGGGAAGGCCCGTTCACGCCGCCTCCCCCCCCCCTTCGGGCACCCCACGCCGTTATTCAGAGCAGGATTGTAGGATGGCCACACCAGTGCGGCAACTTGCTAGACACCACCTCGGTGCCAACCGAATCTCAGCGCCTTGTAGTGTCTTCTATTCAGAAAATATTGTTGTGCTGCCTTCGGCCTATTCGCCGCAAGTGCACACGCAACTCAGCTGCATAGCGAGTGAAACACCAAGGGGCGCCCCACTGCAGCCGAGGAACCTTCATCTTGGGGGCGACGCACAGCATCACATTGCTTTCCAATGCAGTCAGATCCTCAAACAACCCCCACTGACTGACGCAAACTCACAGGCCAACGGAGCGCCCCACGCCGACTTTCGGCGCAGCATTGTAGGATGGCCACACCAGTGCGGCAACTTGCTAGACACCACCTCGGTGCCATCCGGATCTTGGCGCGTTGCGCTGCCTTTGGCCCTATTCGCACATCGGTCCGCTACTGACGCCACCTCACAGGCCAACGGGGCGCCCCACGCCGACTTTCAGCATTGTAGGATGGCCACACCAGTGCGGCAACTTGCTAGACACCACCTCGGTGCCATCCGGATCTTGGCGCGTTGTGCTGCCTTCGGCCTATTCGCACATCAGTCCGCTACTGACGCGAACTCACAGGCCAACGGGGCGCCCCACGCCGACTTTCAGCATTGTAGGATGGTGTTCTGCTTGGGTTCTCAGATTAGATAGAACCAGCTTCTCAGAGCCGTACTAACCCAGCCAGAACGTTACCCTCTGTCCCTCCCTAGGACCTATTCACAACAGGTATCTACCCCCTAAGGACAGGGACTTCCTAAGATACATACCATGTACCTCCTATAATATTAGCAATCAGTGGCCTCGCGGTCCCATTCGAACCCAGACCTCTCTACCCAGACGGCAGTATCAGAATCGGCGATCTCGCGGTCCCATACGAACCCAGATCTCTCTACCCAGACGGCAGTATCAGAATCGGCGGCCTCGCGGTCCCATTCGAACCCAGACCTCTCTACCCAGACGGCAGTATCAGAATCGGCGATCTCGCGGTCTCATTCGAACCCAGATCTCTCTACCCAGACGGCAGTATCAGAATCGGCGGCCTCGCGGTCCCATTCGAACCCAGACCTCTCTACCCAGACGGCAGTATCAGAATCGGCGATCTCGCGGTCCCATTCGAACCCAGATCTCTCTACCCAGACGGCAGTATCAGAATCGGCGGCCTCGCGGTCCCATTCGAACCCAGACCTCTCTACCCAGACGGCAGTATCAGAATCGGCGATCTCGCGGTCCCATACGAACCCAGATCTCTCTACCCCAGACGGCAGTATCAGAGTCGGCGGCCTCGCGGTCCCATTCGAACCCAGACCTCTCTACCCAGACGGCAGTATCAGAATCGGCGATCTCGCGGTCCCATACGAACCCAGATCTCTCTACCCAGACTGCAGTATCAGAATCGTCGGCCTCGCGGTCCCATTCGAACCCAGACCTCTCTACCCAGACGGCAGTATCAGAATCGGCGATCTCGCGGTCCCATACGAACCCAGATCTCTCTACCCAGATGGCAGTATCAGAGTCGGCGGCCTCGCGGTCCCATTCGAACCCAGACCTCTCTACCCAGACGGCAGTATCAGAATCGGCGATCTCGCTGTCCCATACGAACCCAGATCTCTCTACCCAGACGGCAGTATCAGAATCGGCGATCTCGCGGTCTCATACAGACCCAGACAACCTACCCAGACGGCAGCTTATCCTATGATTACCATTATATAAAGGGATCGATCTCACTATTCATCAGGGTTATAGAACTACAATGTCCCGGATCACACAACGGTTGCCAATTTAGATGATGTACAGCGTGGTCGCTAATTCAAGGGGCTCCTCTCTCCCTTATTCAGTTACCACTTACCTGATCAGGGTTAGCATCTGTTCACATAGCAGCATCTGACTAGAAGAATAGGTTACCCTCTCATATAAGAACACACGGCACATGTCGGTTCACTAAGAACTGGGGTACTTTATTTCTCGTTACAATAAACAAACATATAACACCATACTACAACACATAACCTGCAAAGAGAAGTAAAAGATTAGGTCGTACACTCTAGTAAGAAAGGGTCGACATCACCTTATTAATATGCAGTCCACACTCAGCAGTCATCTAGGTTCCCTTCTCGTCTGGGCCTTGGCTCGTCTTGAAGTCACACCTCCGCAATCACGGGTACACGGCTGCACCGCTATGCGCTGTTCCCTTCACCCTTCTCCAAGCCCCTGGGACCTTCCTCTCATCAGCTACTCTCCTTCCCTGGCTGTTCTGCTAGGAGAGTATCTGTCTCTCGATTCTTCTCCGCTTTTAGAATGGTGTCTGTCTCCCCTGGAATAAGTAATAGGTTTGCTACTAACGGCTAGATGCCGCCTACGAACTGACTGCACAACTATCTCGGGCTTTCACTAATATAGAAGCGTGTTTCTTCATGGAAAATTCCAGCCAGTAACCTGCCGCCCACCAAATTCTTGTACCTCCCCGTACCAAGGACACGTTCCCAGCCGGCCGGCCTGATGTTGTGTCTTCGGCATGAAGAAAAATACAATCCTTCGACAAGGGCCGGCCTAAACCGGTTCTCTCCAAGCGAACAACACCTCGTAACTAAAACATTACACTTGACCTAGAAGCATCCCAAGCTGCCGGGGCAGAAAGAAAGATGGAGTCTCTCCCGTTTGAGGCCTACCAGGCCCGAATTCAGCATAACTCCATGGAAAGTATAATAATACCCTAAATAAAGGACGGATTATCCCTGATACTAGCAAATCTATCCCCTAGCCTATAGGTATAAGCTCTAATCTAGGGAGGAGAATGCAGAATTATATCAAAGTGCCTCGTAAATAGGCTCTATCCACTACTCTAACCCTTGCACTGGAATGATAAGAGACTGAAGTCACCATCAATCACCTTTCCTCAAAAGAGGGCCGGGAAAATCGAGCAGAACATTTCACCCTTGACTTCAGTCTATTATACATTCATCAAACAGAACTAACATCTGTGGACGAGTAATATGAAACAAAACTAACTGATCTATGTCTAGTACCAGGTTTGCAGTATTGAAGTAGAGAAGGAATACACTGAATAAAGCAACAGATAGCAATCAGAATGCTAATAGTAATCAAAATCCCCCCTAATATTTGACGCAACATATGTAAATCAGGTAGCCAATTAAAGAGCCAGTCAAACCAGCCCTGGTCAATGTGTTTTCTAACCTCTTCCGTTAAGTCATGAAGTTTGTCAATATGAGCCTGAATGGATTTTGTATGGTCAGACAGGTTAAAACAACAAAGACCCTCAAAATCAGAACAATCATGTCCATGTTTAAGCAAAAGATAATCAATAGCCGCCCGGTTCTGCAAGATAGCTCTACGTTCACCCTGGGCGTCTAATAGTATGTCAGACAAAATCGTAGAAGTATGATTAATGGATTTTACCATCCAGCAGGCCATTTTCCCAATAGACTTGGCATTATAGACCGCCAAGGCAGGAACACCAACAATTGAGAAAGCTAAGCTAAGGTATTCAGATTTGGAATATAAATGCATAGACGAATCACAGTCCTCCTGTAACATTACAGCATCTCGGATCACACGGGAATTAGCATGAGGATGTGAGGAGAACATCAACAAACTCAGTCTAGTAATGGCACAAGGGCCTCCGGAAATGTTCGCGGGAATATATGGCCAGGATGTATTACCACAAGAGAAGAGCCAACCAGAGGGTAGCAGCATTGTACGGTAATGACTGGGGGTCACCACTAAACTCTTACAAGTCATATTATTTTGAACAGAGGTACATAATTTCGGTGATCTTCGGAAGCACAAAGTCCTTTCATGAGCTGTGAATGATGTAGCACCTTTCAATTTTAAACGCACACACTCAGAAATAGCATTGGGATCACAAGTAAGAAAGAAGCATAAATCACCCTGCGTGATATTATAAGTTATTATCTGGGACTGGATCAAGGGTGTCGAATCGGACAACTCAGTACATAAAGGGCAGTATTCATGTGTAGCAACGTCTCCCAAAAGGACATTAGGACGGGCATTCGATAGATTGAAAATATGGGCCAAAGTCTCTAATGAAGCAGGGACAGCAACTAAACAAGTCGCTAGAATGTCAGTCACCGAACGCATCGGTGTTAAACAAAAATGAGGGGCATTAGTCACTCGCTTGGCCAAAGTAGTCCAAAAGTTCGATGATGAATCCCACGCAGCAAAGGAACGCGGCATCCGGGTTCTCAAATCAGCCCGGGTTGATGGGTTCCCTCCTCTCCCGTCGTAGCAGTCCAAAAGGAGTCCAACGCCGACACATCCTGCAGCAACAGTCCAGAGAATGATCTGAAAGAAAATCAAAGACAGGCATTATTCATTCTCGTAGGTAACATTTGTCAGCTGGGACAGCTTCCCAGCTATCTTTCCCTGGTCTCATGACTAGAACAGTATTATCATGACCGGTTGCAATAATCTCAGCTTGTTCAGGGGGATTCTTAGGCGATTGCACCCAAACTCTAGCTCCAGAATTATCCGTGGAGCCGAATCCTTTTTGTCCTCGTACAGTTAGCAACGTTGGGGCAGTGCCTTTTGTGATCTCACCACTGAAAACAGGCATTATCAACAATTGAGCAATTTGGTCAATTTTATGAATCGGTAAATCAACCTCACTGCTATTCAGCAGGAGCACCTTAATCTCTCCCTGATAGTCACTGTCAATGACTCCTCCGAGTACTTGAACACCTTTCACAGCCAGCCCCGATCTAGGGGCGATTAATCCAAAATTTCCAGTGGGTATACAGACACCAACACCGGTTTCAATGATGACTCGATCTTTACTCTTCATAATAGTATCATTCATGGCATGCAGGTCTAGACCTGCCGACCCCGGGGTCGCTCTGCATGGAGCCAGTGCTCCGGGGGTAATTTCCCAGTATATCACAGTGTCGCCAATTTGATTGGGCTTTGCATCGACATTTGGAGGAAACAAACGCATCAATGGAGATTCAGCATTTAAAAAGGGACGATTATTCAAAATTAACAAGGCCTGGAATAAATAGTCTCTCCAATTCCTATAGCGGTCGCCGGTTAACTTACACAGTTGATGTTTCAGCAAACCGTTCATCCGCTCGATGAGGCCCGAGGCCTGAGGATAATATGGTATATGAAACACCCATTCAATATTATTCTCCACACAAAATTCCTGTACCAATCTTCCACGAAAATGGGATGCATTATCAGATTGAATTTGGAATGGGACACCATAATAAAGCATAATCAATTCCAATGTCTTAATTGTATTCACTTGGGTAGCTTGTTTACAGGGGAGGGCCACTAACAGGCCGCTGTATGTATCCACAATGGTGCAAATGTATTGACAATTTTTACTCATAGGAAGTGGACCAATATAATCAATTTGCCAAATTTGAGCGGGCAGTTTCCCGCGATGTAAATGACCTTTAATAATTTGAGGCACTTTCCGCTGTCTAGCATGCTGACAAATGGGACAATGCAAAATAATGTCTTTGATTAAATCTAAAGGAATATAAATTCCTCGATCAGCAGCCCACCTGCTAGTGGCTTTTTCTCCATAATGTCCTGCTTTCTGGTGGGCCCATTCCGCCAATCCTTCCATATCAGAATCCTGCATGTCCACCATTGCCTCAGCAATTTTAGATTGTTCATCTGCAATATTATGAAAAAATTTGTCAAGGGAGTCTATTGGGGTATGAGCATCCACGTGAAAGATTGTAACAGTACTTTGCGGGAGCATTTCCCAAATCTCTTGCCATAATTCTTTCCCCCCCACAGTTCTTTTGAATGCAATTCCCAATTATGGGAATGCCAAGTCGGTAACCAAACTGCCAATCCATTGGCAGTAGACCAGGAATCAGTAAAAATATGACATGTGCCAGGTAACTCTTGCTTCAGAACTTGATAAACAGCATAAAGCTCAGCAAATTGGCTGCTCTTTCCCTCACCAGTTGTACTCAGCAACTTTTGTGTGATCGGATTATAGGACACTGCCTTCCAATGTCGTTTTGTCCCTATGAACCTTGCCGAACCATCAGTAAACCAAACGTGGTTTCTATCCTCCTGGGACAAATCATCAAATGGCTTACCCCACTTGACAGGGGATTCCTGTACTAAAGGTACGGAGCATTCACTCTCTGTCTCAACCGATGGTGCCCGCGCCACCTGCTCATGCAAGGATGCAACTCCCTTTGGTCCCACACGTGCCCTGTCCTGTATGTACCATTTCCATTTAATCACACTCGCCTCCTGAGCGTGTCCAATTCTGTGAGTTTTCGGCGAACTCAAAACCCACTGCATGATAGGAATTTCAGGTCGCAAGACCACATCATGTCCCAAAGTTAATTGCTCGGTATCCACCAGAGCCCAATAACATGCAAGCAACTGTTTCTCAAAAGGTGTATAACGCTCACCAGCATCGGGTAGCTTCTTAGTCCAAAAACCTAACGGTACTTTACTTCTGCCTTGTTTCTGCCACAAACTCCAATTTGCATAAAGGCCTTGTACAGACACATTCAAATCCACATCACCATCGCACACAGGCCATAAATCCAAGGCATACTGAATCGCTTCTTTTGCCAAACTAAACGCATCTTGCTGTGGTTTACCCCATTCAAACGCATTCTTTTTACGAGTGACTCGATACAAGGGGGCCAATATTTGACTCAAATGAGGAATATGCTGGCGCCAAAAACCAAATAAGCCGATGAAGCTTTGGGCTTCTTTCCTATTCCTCGGAACTGCAAAATCAAGAATCTTTTGTTTTACTTGTGGAATCACTTCTCTGTGACCTTCATGCCAATTAATACCCAAAAATTTTACAGTCTGGGATGGACCTTGTAATTTATCTGGGTTGATTTCCCAACCTTTCTCACACAAACACTCAAGGATTTTATCTAATTGGGTCTGAACTTCATCTTGTGTTTCACCTTGAATCAGAACATCATCAATATAATGACATATCTGAATTTTCGAATGTACAGGTACCTCAGCCAAATGCTCTGCCACCAGCCGGTGACATATCGTAGGACTATGCACATAGCCCTGGGGAAGACTTCTAAACGTCATTTGACGTCCGTTCCATGTAAAACTGAATTGTTCCTGGCATTCAGGGGCAATCGGGATTGAAAAGAAAGCATTAGCAATATCAATGGACGCATACCATGTACCTGGATGCTTTTGAATTCTTTCAATTAAAGTAATGATATCCGGTACTGCGACAGTCAAAGGGGGCGTATACTTATTCAATTCTCGATAATCAACAGTCATGCGCCAGGAGTTATCACTCTTACGCACGGGTCAAACAGGATTATTCCAGGCAGAAGTAACAGGAGTTATAACTCCTGCATCCACCAAATCCTGAATAGTGGTACTAATTTCTTCATGACCACCTGGAATACGATACTGCTTCTGGCAAACCACTTTTGTCGCCTGGGGAATCTTTATGGGGGGCATTCTTAAACGACCAACCCGTACGGGTCTGGACGATATATAATGCTTAGTTCCAAATTGATAACATCCATCATCCAAATGTAAAGTCATTCCTTTCAAAATGTCAATTCCAATGATATACTCTATGAGGGGCACGACTAATACAGAATATTCTTTTCTAGGAATTCTGCCTATTCTCATTTCAATTGTAGTTTGTACTGCGGGAGTTTCCTTTCCACCTAAACCAGTAATTGTAAAAAATTGGCCTTTAAATTTCTTTGATTTTCCATGAATAAGAGTGGCCTCCGCTCCTGTATCTACCAATGCTCGGGCCCTTTGAATATTACGATGTCTCCAAAAAATTTCAATATCTACATAGGGTCTATTATCTCGGTGAGCCCATCTGTGTACGGGAGCTTGCCCTACTTCCTAGTCATTTTTACTGCGTTCTATCATCCAGGACAAATCAGGATAAAGGTTCTCACGTTTCTCAGGTATCAATATATCATGTTCATATCCATCTCCCTTACGAAACGGATTCCTGTCCTCCGCATTATACTGTGAATTTCGATCGGAAAATCTGTGTCGATCCTCCCTCCTCCTCAACTCGGGGGACTGATCTCTTTCATCTCTACGTCGGCTGTTACCATAATCATCTCTCCCACTTTCTCTCTCCCCCTCTCTCTCTCTCTCTCTTCCATGACGAGGGGACGCATCACGTACATATCGTCGATCATCACGACGATCAGAACGCACACGTCGGTTGTCATCACCGCTGTCATCAGAATACTCACGATCACACTCAGTCGTCCGCACACGGCGGGCACCCTCCTTTCGGTCTAAACCGCGCTTGCGAAACAAGTCCCACAAACGAGAAGTAGTTTCACCATCAATATCCTCCTTCCTCACACCATCAGCCAAAAGTGCCATAAACATGTCACGTCTAGTAAGCTTATTGTCTCCAGGAGTACGAGTGTCAGGCCGAGACTGACGGTCAGGTTTAAACCAATCACCCAACTCACCGAGCTGGCGTACAGATTCCAGCACCATAGACAACGCGTTACCAGTCTGATTGATCAATAAGGACATCATGACCTGCTTATAAGCAACCGGGGAAGAACGAATAATACGATTCCGCACAGAAGACGTCAACAAACCATCAAGCAATCTGTCAGCAGTACTCAGAAAAATCGCAGTTTTCATCACCTCCTCTTTGAGACGTTGTGCAGCATCGCGCAATGTATACCACGGCTTGTCATTCACAGGCCAGTCAGATTCAGTAGGGTACTTTTGATTACACCCCTCAGTCGCCAACTGAAGCAAACTGATTTGACCACCACCGTTATAATTACGAAAATGATCTTGTACAGTAGAATCCGAACTCAAGGAACAGAACTTCAAAGAATCGCCAGCATCCAACATAATGCCAGCAGCGCCCAGTTCATAAAGGCGCACCATCCACGTAAGCAAGGTCTCACCAGCGCGCTGTCGAAAGCGCTGCAAAATATCACTAATTTCCTGTTGAGTAAAATCCTCCAAAGAATCTAAAGGAATACCGTTCGGATTACCGGGAGTCTGCTGCAACTTCCTACGAAAAACAGGATGTGCAGAGACCGCTTGAAGAGCACCAGAAGGAGCCTGATCAGTAAACCTAGGAGAACAATCCGTATGGGAAGTATCAACAGAATGCAAAGGACGATCGCAGTCGCGGGACTCAACATCCGTAGCACAAGAAGCAGATTTAAAAGCCCGTCTAGAGCGAGAAGACTCGCGAATGTTAGACTCCTCATCCGAGGAACGGGAATCACTCGAATTCCAGATATTACCATCCCATTCATCAGGATTCCAATCCAGTCCGGCTTTCGCCACGACCAATCGCACTTTCCGTTTAGAAACGTGACCCCGACGATGCTTGTATTTATATCGTGCAATCCGCACAGCCGCCCTTTCGGCGATAGTCTGATACGTCTCAAGCTTGTCGGCAAGCAACTTATTTTGACACCGCAACAAAGTATGATCATTCTGAATTTCAACAAACTTCCGTTCCGTTTCCACATGCTCCCTCTGCAATTTCACCAACCTCTCACGTACAAGCCTGTACGCAGACAAGACAATCCAACCCCGGCGTCCCAAAATAGGAAGCTCATCACCCTTCGCTACTGGCGCCTTCTGCAAACAGGAAATCACATCAGCCGGCTCCGCCAGCTCCAGACAAGAATTCCAATTTTCACTCAAACCAGTAGAATCAGCCCACTCGCGGGCCAAGGCCTCATAAGGCGTGGAATCCCAGCCGGGAATATCAACAGGCAACTTAAAGACAGATTTCGACTTTCTCAAAAACATTTCGACAAAACAAAACTACACACACAAAATAGAAAAAGAATACACAAACGAAAGCACGTACGCGCCGAGGACAAACAGAAAAACAACAACGACGCACACAGGTTTCGTAAACGGTTCGTGACGCCAAATGTTCTGCTTGGGTTCTCAGATTAGATAGAACCAGCTTCTCAGAGCCGTAGTAACCCAGCCAGAACGTTACCCTCTGTCCCTCCCTAGGACCTATTCACAACAGGTATCTACCCCCTAAGGACAGGGACTTCCTAAGATACATACCATGTACCTCCTATAATATTAGCAATCAGTGGCCTCGCGGTCCCATTCGAACCCAGACCTCTCTACCCAGACGGCAGTATCAGAATCGGCGATCTCGCGGTCCTATACAAACCCAGATCTCTCTACCCAGACAGCAGTATCAGAAACGGCGGCCTCGCGGTCCCATTCGAACCCAGACCTCTCTACCCAGACGACAGTATCAGAATCGGCGATCTCGCGGTCCCATTCGAACCCAGATCTCTCTACCCAGACGGCAGTATCAGAATCGGCGGCCTCGCGGTCCCATTCGAACCCAGACCTCTCTACCCAGACGGCAGTATCAGAATCGGCAATCTCGCGGTCCCATTCGAACCCAGATCTCTCTACCCAGACGGCAGTATCAGAATCGGCGGCCTCGCGGTCCCATTCGAACCCAGACCTCTCTACCCAGACGGCAGTATCAGAATCGGCGGCCTCGCGGTCCAATTCGAACCCAGACCTCTCTACCCAGACGGCAGTATCAGAATCGGCGATCTCGCGGTCCTATACGAACCCAGATCTCTCTACCCAGACGGCAGTATCAGAATCGGCAGCCTCGCGGTCCCATTCGAACCCAGACCTCTCTACCCAGACGGCAGTATCAGAATCGGCGATCTCGCGGTCCCATACGAACCCAGATCTCTCTACCCAGACGGCAGTATCAGAGTCGGCGGCCTCGCGGTCCCATTCGAACCCAGACCTCTCTACCCAGACGGCAGTATCAGAATCGGCGATCTCGCGGTCCCATACGAACCCAGATCTCTCTACCCAGACGGCAGTATCAGAATCGGCGATCTCGCGGTCTCATACAGACCCAGACAACCTACCCAGACGGCAGCTTATCCTATGATTACCATTATATAAAGGGATCGATCTCACTATTCATCAGGGTTATAGAACTACAATGTCCCGGATCACACAACGGTTGCCAATTTACATGATGTACAGCGTGGTCGCTAATTCAAGGGGCTCCTCTCTCCCTTATTCAGTTACCACTTACCTGATCAGGGTTAGCATCTGTTCACATAGCAGCATCTGACTAGAAGAATAGGTTACCCTCTCATATAAGAACACACGGCACATGTCGGTTCACTAAGAACTGGGGTACTTTATTTCTCGTTACAATAAACAAACATATAACACCATACTACAACGCATAACCTGCAAAGAGAAGTAAAATATTAGGTCGTACACTCTAGTAAGAAAGGGTCGACATCACCTTATTAATATGCAGTCCACACTCAGCAGTCATCTAGGTTCCCTTCTCGTCTGGGCCTTGGCTCGTCTTGAAGTCACACCTCCGCAATCACGGGTACACGGCTGCACCGCTATGCGCTGTTCCCTTCACCCTTCTCCAAGCCCCTGGGACCTTCCTCTCATCGGATTCTCTCCTTCCCTGGCTGTTCTGCTAGGAGAGTATCTGTCTCTCGATTCTTCTCCGCTTTTAGAATGGTGTCTGTCTCCCCTGGAATAAGTAATAGGTTTGCTACTAACGGCTAGATGCCGCCTACGAACTGACTGCACAACTATCTCGGGCTTTCACTAATATAGAAGCGTGTTTCTTCATGGAAAATTCCAGCCAGTAACCTGCCGCCCACCAAATTCTTGTACCTCCCCGTACCAAGGACACGTTCCCAGCCGGCCGGCCTGATGTTGTGTCTTCGGCATGAAGAAAAATACAATCCTTCGACAAGGGCCGGCCTAAACCGGTTCTCTCCAAGCGAACAACACCTCGTAACGAAAACATTACACTTGACCTAGAAGCATCCCAAGCTGCCGGGGCAGAAAGAAAGATGGAGTCTCTCCCGTTTGAGGCCTACCAGGCCCGAATTCAGCATAACTCCATGGAAAGTATAATAATACCCTAACTAAAGGACGGATTATCCCTGATACTAGCAAATCTATCCCCTAGCCTATAGGTATAAGCTCTAATCTAGGGAGGAGAATGCAGAATTATATCAAAGTGCCTCGTAAATAGGCTCTATCCACTACTCTAACCCTTGCACTGGAATGATAAGAGACTGAAGTCACCATCAATCACCTTTCCTCAAAAGAGGGCCGGGAAAATCGAGCAGAACAGATGGCCACACCAGTGCGGCAACTTGCTAGACACCACCTCGGTGCCATCCGGATCTTGGCGCGTTGTGCTGCCTTCGGCCTATTCGCACATCGGTCCGCTACTGACGCCGCCTCACGTGCCAACGGATTTTCTACGCTTTTTATACCCTATGCCGCATAACAGGTCATGTGACTTGTTTATAAAACTTTTCATTGGTTCATTTTACTTTTGGTTTCCTAATGATGGAAGGCTTGATCATATGACCTAAAAATAACACTTTTCATTGGATGGAAACTTTTTTTTTTCCCAAACGATGAAAGCCCCACCTTGTTTCTGGATGTTTCAGACTGAAGCTGGCGTCAGCATGAGAGCACCACCATCTCGTGGCTCCGTCGTGGTCATTCCGCGAGCAATCATGGCAGCCGCTCCCCACCGGAAGCCTGCAGGAGTCGGGGGCCCCCAAGACTTTTGTAGAATCCTCAAGGCTGAGGGGACGCTTTCGAGAATGGGGTCCAAGACCTAGCAGACAAGCGTCCGATTTCCAAGGTGTCCCAGGGCCATTTCAGTGGACCAGGCCCAAAAAGGAAAGAGCCTGCCGCCATTTTGAGAGTCCTGTGGCAGCCGCCTATCGCTGCACCGCAAGAGTGGGCGCAACTCAGCTGAATGGCGGATTTTGACACAGTGTACCAAAAGCGGGCGGAATGGCAACTGAAACGGTAAAGGGGCGCCCCACTACAGCAGACGAGCCTCCACCTGGGGAGGCCCGTTCACGCCGCCTCACCCCCCCCCCCGGGGCGCCCCACGCCGTTATTCGGAGCAGCATTGTAGGATACCAAAACCAGTGCGGCAACTTACTTGACATCACCTGGGTGCCATCCACATCTCAGCGCGTTCTGCTGCCTTGGGACTATTCGCACAACAGACCGCTATTGACGAGCCACCCCCCGGGACGCCCCACGCCGTTATTCGGAGCAGCATTGTAGGATACCCAAAACCAGTGCGGCACCCAGACAACATCACCTGGGTGCCATCCAGAACTCAGGACGTTGTGCTGCCTTGGGACTATTCGCACAACCGACCGCTACTGACCATTGTTCCTTCTTTTTTCCTAAAAATGTTTAAATGTTTTTACTGTTTTTGTTGCGTTGTATATATTTATAAGTTATTAAAGTTTTATAATCCTACTACTTTGTTGGAGTGCTATATATTTTTAATGTGACACATAATTGTAAAAACTTTGATGTACAAAGAGGCATCCCAGGAATCTTCCGCTTCAGGCTCGGTCCCCTCCCCAATCACAATACAGGATGGTTTTCAGATAGTAGGAACGCGTGTGGTGTGACGGATCTCATCGGGTGGGGGCCTTGATCTACTGTAACTCCTTTGAAGAGGGGTGATTCTTTACAGCTAGGGCCATAAACTACATCTGCAGGGCTACCTGATAGCCTGGGACCGGCCTGGACAATCGGACACAGAGGAAGAGGAGTGTCAGAGGGTGCGGTAGTGAATAGGGCGAAAGGGAGGTGTCGGGCGGGCACAGGGTGTGATTCTCAGGGAAGAGCAGCGCAGATGGGGGGAGGTTTATTGCCCATGCATAAGACAGAGAGCGGGGGTGACCAGTGCCTGGGGGAGATGCTTGCGAGGGTGGGGAGCCATGCTAAGGATCGACAGCGTGCAGAGAGTGGGTCTGGTCAAGGCATCTAAAATGGCTGCCGTGCACGACAAAAGTGTGGCATTTGAAAAAAGGCAAGATGGCGCGGACAATGTTTTTCAACACATCCTGATTTCCTTCGAATCGAACGTTAACAGACGTTATCTCTCCCACACTACCGGTCCCCCTGGGCTTAAACGCCGAGATGGTAGGGACTGCATCCCGTGGAGATAGGCCGAGACTTCACTCAGCAGAAAAAAAATAAAAAAAAAAGTCTATAAACATACAATAAGTTAAAAGTCAATCATTCTTGTTTCCTTGTAGTACGCTCCCCAGTCCGCTTCCCGTTACGCTAACCGGGCGCACCCCACCAAAAAAAACTATTTATTTTTTTTGCCCCGCGGAGCCCTTTTAAAGCCTCCACATCAAACCTATGGGGTCAGGGAGGATCTACTATGCCCCCTTATGGTCATTTGCCCCTTCGCTTTGGCCTCCTCTTGTCTCTCGATCCTACCAAGAGACAAGATGGCGGCCGCTCCGTACTGTTTGGAATGTTTACAGACACCGGAGAGCCAATCAGCTTCGCTTCGCAAAGCTCCGTAACGCGAAAAGTACGCGAAACGGAGCGCTACCCGGGACGCTGTCACAGATATATATCTTTTTTTGAACGTTAATTTCTCAAAATCCACTGCAGCACATATATTGAGACCCAGCAAAGGCACATCGGGCTACCGGTCCCTACAATTTTGCCAAGTTTCATGCAAATCCATTCACCCGTTCGATTTTTTTTTTTGCCCCACGGGGCCCTTTTAAAACCTCCACATCAAACCTAGGGGTCAGGGAGGATCTACTATGCCCCCTTATGGTCATTTGCCCCTTCGCTTTGGCCTCCTCTTTTCTCTCGATCCTACCGAGAGACAAGATGGCGGCCGCTACGGACTGTTTGGAATGTTTACAGACGCCGGAGAACCAATCAGCCATTCGAGCTAAAAGTCAGTCCAACCGCCCTATGGAAATTAACATGGGAAAAACGCGTTTTGGGACCCCCTTTTTTCTCGGCCCCCCCTTGACGAACCCCCCCCCAAATTTTCAGGGGCTGCTCAGAAACAAAATGTTCCATTTTCCTGAAAATGTCAGCCAATTCCGTCCACAAACGCCAAAGTTATTAGACATAGAATTTTCAAAAATCCCATAGAGAAAAAATCCTAACTATATATACCTACTGGCGACCGCCAGTAGGTAATATATATATATATATATATATATATATATATATATATATATATATATATTCACTGAAAAAGCCATAGGTTTCACCCACGTTATAGTTAAAAATTAGCATTTAAAAAACCTTTGAAATTCACAGAAAAAACCATAGGTTTCACACAAGTTATAGTTAACTGGACATTTCACTCATACAAAACCATTGAAATTTCCCCGTTATAGTTAACTATAACTTGCGTGCCCGCAATGCACTGCTGATGACATCACATATTACATCAATCATGACATGGTCAGTGACATCACTCATGACATCACTGATGACATCTCAAATGACATCACTGATGATATCACTGATGACATCATCCAGTAAATGTGTGTCTTTCTGAAAAATAAATATGTTTTATATATGAATATCTAAAGGTCGACGGAAGAATAAATGGGTAATAAGTGTTTAAATGGATTTTTTTGTAAATTGATTGTATAAGTGACTTATTAAGTGTATCTTAGTGAATACATGTGTTCTTGTGTAATGTTTAATTATGTAAATATCTGTATCAGTGTCTCACTTTGTGTATAAGTGGCTGCATGGATTGATGAGTAGCTACATGAGTGTGTATATGGGTTATTAGTTTGTGTTTTTGAGTATCTGTATGAGTGTCTGTATGGTTTGGTGGGGGTATTACTTAGCGCATAGTTGCATGAATGACTGACTCACTGTTTGTATGTGTTTTGAAGACAGCATGTGTGCAGGACTGTATGGGTGGATTAGTGTGTGTATGGGTGTGTTAGTGAGTGAATGACTGTGTAAATAGTATCTTTATGAGTAACTACATATGTTTTAATCTACTATATGTGAGTATTGATGTATGTAAGTGATTATATGTGAGAGTGAGAGATTGGACGAGTTCCTGTATAAATAAGTATGTGTTTCTAAAAGTGATTGTTTAAGAGAGTAAGTATGTGTACGTTTCTGTAAAAGTAAATGTAGGGGTGTGTGTATAGCTGCATATGCAAATAAATGAATGTTGATAATTTATGTGCATGTGTGAGTATGTGTGTGAGTAACTCTATGGATGAGTTTTGGTGTGTAACAGGATGTGTAGGTGCATGTGTAGACATGATGAGTGAGTACATGTATGAGTGAATATATAGAACTGGTGGTGAATGAGTGGATGTGTGTGTAGATTTTGGAATTACTGAATAGGTTGTTGTAACTGGTATTGGTATCTCCATTGTTTTGAATTTTTTAGTTTCTATTTTAGAATGTGTGTATCAAAGGTTATATTACGCTGAGAGGAGGTCTCCACTCTGTCACAAGGATGATGTCATCATTGATGTTATTTGAGATGTCATCAGTGATGTCATGAGTGATGTCACTCACCATGTCATGAGTGATGTAATATGTGACGTCATCAGCAGTACATTGCGGGCGCGCGAGTTATAGTTAACTATAACGGGGGAATTTAAATGGTTTTGTATGAGTGAAATGTCCCGTTAACTATAACGTGTGTGAAACCTATGGTTTTTTCTGTGAATTTCAAAGGTTTTTTAAATGCTAATTTTTAACTATAACGTGGGTGAAACCTATGGTTTTTTTCAGTGAATCTCAAAGGTTTTTTAAATGCTAATTTTTAACTATAACGTGGGTGAAAACTTTGTTTTTTTTCAGTGAATTTCAAAGGTTTTGTAAAAGATAATTCTCAAATGTACTAATTATTAAATTTCTTTGTTTTTATACTAATTTTCCTCTTTTTTATAATAAATATTTACTTATTATTTTTCTTTTATTTATATTTCACATTTTATTGTTTAATAATAATAAAACTAAATACAAAAATATTTTTTCGTATTAATTTGTTTTTGTTTTTACAAACCGTTATATTGTACGGTAAATCGTCCTCTGCCCGAACCCACGCACTCGTTACACATACATTTTGACATTATGCGGCACATCTGCGCAACCTTGTGACTTCATCTCCGCATGTACGACGCACCGCGCGTACCCCCGAAAGTTTTATAATGTTAAAAACGTTATATCTATGTATTTATTGTACATTTTAAAGGTAGACATTATCTAGGATAATCAAGAAAATGTTTTTTTTTACTTTTAAGAACCGTATATTACTTTTGAAAGTATTTACAAACCTCGCAAAGGTACGTCGTCCGTGAACGCACCAGAAGAGCAACGTAAGCGCATAGTAAGTGCTCCGTAACGCATCGTAAAAGTACGTACAGCCATGTGACTTTAAAAGAAGAGATTCTATTGGTTTATAATACTTCCTACTCCAATTGTTAAAAGACCCCTCCCATTTTAATCATTCTTCTTTGACTTTCACAGAAGAACCATCTTTTTTCTTCAGCTCCTGTGCTTTAGAGAAACACTTTGAAATGGATGGACTTCCAGAATAATCTTCTGATCATTCTTCATCTGAAGAATTTGTGCATGAAGACCCACAGCCCCAAAAAAAAGATGCCATTGTTTGGAAAAATGTTACCTTCCCTGAAGTGAAAAAAAAGTTAATGCCCCAAAATTTACATGCAAAATATGTGACACTGTTTTATCCAGGGGTAATGTAAAAAATAAATATTCTTTTGGCACAGCGAGCATGGTTCACCATGTTAAAAATCTCCATCCAAACAATTGGGTAAGAGCAGTTGTCAAAACATCAGAGGAGGAGCAGGGCTCTGCTGCTCCAAGTACTTCAAGTGCACCACCACCACCACTACCATCAAGTATGATTCCATCATTGGAGCAAGAATTCAGAAATTTTGTAACTCGTTGCATGAATTGTAACCAACTGATTTCTTATGGACAACAATCCATAGAAATAATTCTGCTAAAGAGCAGGAGCCACAATTGCTCTCAATAATAATCTTTTTTTTTTTTTTGTTCCTGTTGAACAGTCGTTTCGTTTATAAAGTTCAATTTTTTTATTTTTTTTAAGGAAAAAACAAACCAGTTCTTTTCAGAACTACCTCTACTTGTTCAAAAAAGAACAATATTTCTATGTTTGTGTGATTAAAGTTTGTCAGAGTAAATGTCTAGTTCATAAATGAACGAATGAATATGAAAGTACAAATCTATAAGGATGTGGTGCAGCATAAATCTATAGGGTGTTTACCTATAGAATACTGTACTACCTCCGAAGCACTTAAATGTAACATATGTATATAAATATGTTATAAGTCTATGCTTCAATTTGCACTATTAGTCAAACTGCGTGGATGAATTTGTATGTATTAAGGGCGGTTTTATAATCCCCTTGTGTCTCTTTTACACAACCGTTGCATCACATTTGTGATGCAGCGGTGGTGCAAAAGATGCGCCATGAAGTATGCTATATACAATCTGAGGTACTTGGAAGGTGCGTCATATTGTAAAGCCGTGCACCAAATGGAGGCTTTCCTGCGTACATGGGGAATGTTCTGGTGCAGGAACACCTCCTAAAAGTGAATAACTGAAGTTTATAATATTTCATTCAGTCACTTTCGGGCTTATACTGCGTCAAAATCCTGCACCTGTTTGAAACAGGTGTAAGGTTTGACACAGCATTATAAGCATAGGGCCCAACATTTTCTGTACTGTAAATGTAGGAGAGCTTCAAAAGGCCATGGTTGTTGCTAGAAACACCCCCACCAACAACCATTGCACACCCCTTTATCGCATAACACTGTATTAAAGGGTCTCTTATTTATCAGGCAACAGTACACCAAAAAAAGTGCCATAAACCTACCTTAAAAATATTACGCTGACAGGTGTGCCACAGAACATCACAAAAAGTGACGTTCTAATGGCGCAAAAAGTCTCATAAATAAGGCTGTGAATGCATTTCTGCAAGGAGACTGTCTAACAGGGTTTGAAACAGTCCATGCCCTAAGCCCACTTTACCTCATAAGTACTTTGGTACTGCCTAAATGATTAGAAACCTGCAAGGAAAGTATCTGGTTCAATGTATAGCAGCTTCACTTTTAGAATATAACCTTATAGCCCACCGTAGAGGGCTATGCTGGCTATTAAAGGCCCTCTCCACCGTTATAGGCCACAAGCCGAAGGTGAGGGCCTTTAACAAGGGATAGAGACTTTAATAGTGGTATACACATCTACGAAGGGCTATAAGGCTATTAGAACATTCTGTCACTAGAGGAGTACTGCAAGGAGGATGCCTGGTTGAATTTATAAGTGGATGAGTTTTGCCACAGTGAATGGAATAGTACATGGTGCTGAATGGGGCACTTAAGGATTGCAAAGGGAGTGACAGGGTGTTTGCTGGAGTGTATGGATATTAACTGGGAAATTGAAGGTGTGAAATACAAGTGTGTAGGTGGTTAGAGTGTGGTACTGAAAATTCTGGACCCGTCTTATAAAACATCATCGTAGCATGACGAATTTGATATTAGAAGACCAAGATTGGCTAGTAGTCTATGTACAAGCATTTTCGTCATGCTCGAGTGACGTTTTCACTCTGAAACCGTAGTCTTCGTCCTGAACCCTCGGCTTCCATTTTGTGTACGGCAGCCATTTTGTGAGTTGCCCTCACATAGGCCAATGACTAAGGACAAACACGCTTCTGAAGGAAACGTACACCTTTGCTGACTTCCCTGTGACCTGGGCAAGCTGACTCCACTGCCCAAGGCCAAACCTGTTCGGTCAGTCCCTCTCCCAGTGGCCGAACAAGATAGTATCAAGGCACAACATGCCACAAACTTTTCATGCACACAAACCACGCCTAATCTTGCACACACCTGTCCCTGTTTCCTACTTTATGACTTGCTTTACAATGAGGAGGTGCCCGATTTTATTGGGGGTCCGTCGATATCTGATGAGAAAACTGGGCCTTGCCGGATAATTTATTGTGGGCTGGACAAACTGAAATATGGGCTTATCATCATGACTCTGCTTTTCCTTTGTAGTGAAAACATGTGAATGGTCAACCGAAATGTAAGGAATGTTTGCCTAAAGCTTAATATTTTGTATAAAAAGAGAAGGCTGGCTTTGTAAGATTGATCAGTCTCCTGAGAATATACACTGTGTTGTACTTCTAGGACGCCTGTTACTTGGTTGCAGCCAATAAACTCGATCTTTGACTTCACCTAGAAGACTCTGTGTTTCTGTAGTCTGAGCAGGAAGAACCCGAAGTCTTTGGGTGTTGTCCCTGGCACCGCTGGGTTACCGGTTCGGTACCGGTTCTGAAAAACCCAGTACTTCAGTTGGCGCCCAACATGGGGCGATATCAGCGGTACCGGTCCAAGCCTGAGGTTCGTGAGGAGCTTCGAGTGAAAATTCTGGAGGAAGGCCGCCTCTTCATCGACCCCTGCATGTCGACGTGGTCCGAAAGTCTATGCTGCGAGGTTCCCCGCTTCCCGCCGGCTACGAAGGACTGCTGCCCTGACTATCGCCCTGCTTTGGACCCTTGACGTTTGGTAGAGCGAAACGATAGACGAGTCTTCTGGTGACGCCATCGATACCTCAGTTAAGTATAAGTGGAGCGTCTCCCAGTCCTTAATTTGGTTCTTAGTTTGGGTATCCTTTGGGATCTTTGATTTGGAACTTGCAAGTACCAAAGCCGAAGGACTCGTGTATTCACGAGAATATCGTATTCGATAATCCTTTGAAGTTTGAAGCTAGACTAGAGAGCGAAGATGCCTGGTCTTAGCAGACTTGGAAATTTGTTTTGTCTTGGTTGTAATAGGGATTCCCGATTGGGGACCATTATTGCACAGAAACCTGAGACCCTACCTACCAGGATCGTTTGGCAGGAGCTGAATTTCCCTGTTCTTTCACCGGACCTCTCACCTCGCCGCACCCACTTCGCGGGTGCCGCAGCGCCTCGGTCAGTGGGGCTGCACGCCGGAAGGGAGCAGAAGAACAGCGGAACCGGGCAGAGGCATCCAGCTGGGCTGCGAGCGTAGCAGGGACTCCATTGCCCAGGAGTCCCTGCGTGACCGACTGCCAGCTTCCGGTCCGCTCTCCCGGCTGTCCCGCCCACCGCCCACCAGAGGACTTGAAATAACGTCCACTCCCCCATAACTGTGGGACCATTATTGCACAGAGACCTGAGACCCTACCTACCAGGATCGTTTGGCAGGAGCTTAACTTCCCTGTTCTTTCACCGGACCTCTCACCTCGCCGCACCCGCTTCGCGGGTGCCGCAGCGCCTCGGTCAGTGGGGCTGCACGCCGGAAGGGAGCAGAAGAACAGCGGAACCGGGCAGAGGCATCCAGCTGGGCTGCGAGCGTAGCAGGGACTCCATTGCCCAGGAGTCCCTGCGTGACCGACTGCCAGCTTCCGGTCCGCTCTCCCGGTTGTCCCGCCCACCGCCCACCAGAGGACTTGAAATAACGTCCACTCCTCCATAACTGTGGGACCATTATTGCACAGAGACCTGAGACCCTACCTACCAGGATCGTTTGGCAGGAGCTGAACTTCCCTGTTCTTTCACCGGACCTCTCACCCCGCCGCACCCGCTTCGCGGGTGCCACAGCGCCTCGGTCAGTGGGGCTGCACGCCGGAAGGGAGCAGAAGAACAGCGGAACCGGGCAGAGGCATCCAGCTGGGCTGCGAGCGTAGCAGGGACTCCATTGCCCAGGAGTCCCTGCGTGACCGACTGCCAGCTTCCGGTCCGCTCTCCCGGCTGTCCCGCCCACCGCCCATTACGTCCCCTATAACTAAGGTCGAATCTCCCGCAGCGCGGGACGCAGCTCGGGGCGAAGACCGGGCAAAGAGCGGGCCGTTTGAGGCCGTTCGAGTACGGCAGAAGACGGCCCTGGCCCACATCCCCTGTCCTGTCCGGAAGCATCCAAGGTAGGCGGTACTGATAGCATCAATCCACTTTTTTAGCAAAGTCTGATTGGACATAAGAAACACTCTATTGATTGAGAGGGACACTAAGTCATCACAACCATTGGTCCAAACAGCGTCCCAAGTCTATCATAGCCGCTGTCGCTGTCAATTGGATATCATGTCATTAAGATCAGGCAAAGTACGTACAGTTCAAATCCAAACACCCAAAGGAGTTGTATCGGGCCCTTTAGATGCTTTTATCACACGTGCCACGGGAATTTTAGAAAAAGAAATTGCGATGGTGGAAAAACGTCTCTCAATTGACCTTGTCAGTGGAAAGCGCTCTTCGCTGGGTAGGTTGGCCACAATTCCCAGTCCGGTAGCACATGCAGCTTTCAACTGCATCCACACTGCTACTACTGAGGCAATAGTCCATATGGATAGCGAGGGGGTTGACCTTCCGGTATACATATCTGATCAGGTTGAACATCATCCAGATAATCTTGAAGCAAGCGGGGACATTGAATCCCAGGATAGCTTAGTATCTGAACATAGTTTGGAGCATACTTATCCACTTTCCAACATTACCAACACTGCGTCTAACACGCCAACCCACGCAGACCCTATAGCCACTGATACGACATCAAGAAAAAGAAAGCAAGACCTGAGTCACACGGGAGGGAGAGAATGTAAGATGCCCAAATTAAAACGTATAACAGATATTCTCATCCCGGCCCATGGCCATCTCAAAGAAGAACTTACCCCCTGTGTGTTCCCCAATGTTTTATGTCCTTCTCTTACCTCTTTAAGATCCTCTAACCCCTGTCCAACGTGCTTAAATAGTGATGAATCCCTGTTAGCAAAAATGGAGGCTATGATGAAAAACCTTTTGCTGCCCGTTTTGGAGCGGACTAGGTTGATGACCCTAAAAATAGACACATTGGAGGCCGTGGTGAATACAAACTTGGCCTTGCTACAATCTTTAACTAGTATTAGCGCAGGGGGTGCTAAAATTACACATGTAGCCCCTAAGACAACAAGCACTTCCAACATTCCTACCAGCAATTCCACAAATCTTAAACCCTTAGGGTCAGCCAACAATAGACCACTGGGGGGTGTAGGTTCAACTACCACTTCTAACAAGATACACGAGGGCTCGTTACAACACGCCCCCACAACGAAGCCTACTGATAAACCGGATAAATCTAATCCCGCTAGACCTCCCACCACCAGGCCACTTTCACTGGCAAAATCCAGTCTTAATATCCCCCGGCAGCCCCCCCATGGGCCTCTAGCCAACCCCCGTAGTATCACTAATCCAATGGTAGGAAAACACACTAGGCACACCACCCCACGTGCTGACCTCCCTATGGAGGCAACACAATATACAATAGTATTGACTGGTGTAGCCCCCCCTAAAACCTGGCAGGAAGGAGACACATGATGATTTACGTAATAAGGTGATTTATTGGTTGAATAAAAATCGACCTTTGCCTCCATCTTCGCCAACTGAAATCCTGCTTGTAAGAAGAGTTGATTGGGTGGGCCATGGCACCAAAGATCTGGAGGGTGATTGTATTTTAATCTCGTTTAAAGACCCTTGGGTGGTGGACACTATCTGCAGAGAAGCTAGGTTTGCCAGACAGGGGGACGTCCAGACCTTGGGGCTATCATATTTTTACCCAGACAGACAAAGCTTCATTTTAATGGGCCCCAACTATGGACGACCTCCTGCCAGGAGGCATCCCATGATAAGGACACCTAAACCACAGCAATTCCCAGTCCTTTTCAACCATTTTGGTCCCTTATCCGACCTCGAGGCCATAGATTGACTCCAAATACCATCTAGGTTGTCTGACCCGGTAGAAAACACTGGGTATCAGGCTGCGAGGTTGTGGCGGGAGTCTCCACAGCGTGCAACTATTGTAGAAGAGCGTATGGGGGATCCAGTCTCATTAGAGATAACCAAACCACCAACTAGGGACGTAAGAGTTTCCCCGAAGATCGGGAACAATCTGAATTACATTGAGAGCATCGAGATTGGGTGGGGCTGTGGGGGTGGACAGGGTTCACTTGGTGGGGGTGGACAGGGTTCAATCATAGGCTTACCCACTGCTTTAGGTATGATGATCCCTCCTGATGCCCCTACTTTAGAAAAACTCAACTTAGTGTCCTGGAATGTTGCTGGGGTAAAGGGTCGAACCCACTCTGAAGATTGGCTGGAGTTCATGGATAAATTCGATATCATCCTACTCCAGGAAACCTGGGCACCTGAACCAATATACAGGCTGGGTTATGTAAACTTTTTTAAACCTGCGATTAGAGGTGGCAAAGGGCGAGCCTCAGGGGGCTTACTGATCTGGGTGAAACCGTCTCTGGGATACTACCTTACAGAATTAACTGTACAAAACGCGGATCTTCTTATAATTAAGTTGAGTAAGACTGGCCATCGGGATTTGATTTTAATCAATATATATGCCCGAGGTCTCCCTGGAGGCCGCTCTCCTCCCCTGTTGGATGTATTGGACTATAATCTGGCAGCTCTGGGTAGCGAAAATGTTATCCTCCTTGCAGGTGATTTGAACTGTACCTTCGAGCCATTATCCGACTTAGGGGACAGTTGGGGCTCCGCAGAGGATGCTGCATGGGGCATTCCCGATCTGCAGCCTGTTAAAACTGTAAGTACAACCGAGGCAGCTGTGAACTGGATGGCTTTTTGTTTAAATCGGGGTTTTCGGGCCTGCAATGGCCGTACAAGATCGGACCAAGAAGCCAACCACACTTTTGACAACGGGCTAAGAAAAAGCCGTATTGACTATATCCTGCTAAAACTGGGAGACTGGCCCCTGCTGGTGGATATGGAAGTATTACCCCGCCCAGAAAGTGACCACAATCCTTTATCACTACAACTAAGGTTACCAGGATTTAAGAGACTAGAGGAGCCCGGTACCTCACAGACTGGAGATGCCTTCCTAACGAATGACAGGAAGAGGTTGAAATGGTCCAGAATTGTGGAGGACGAAACTCTAAGGGCTAAGGTTAATACTGTGGTTACAAATGCATTTAATGAGATGTTGATACATGACCAGCTGGGGAAAAACCTTGAAATGGCAAATAACATCATAAATCTCCATGATCACTGTTTTGATGAGTTAAAAACGTTACTTTCTCTTCAAGTCAGCAGGGAGTTATTCGAGCAAATGTCCGTCCTCAGAAATGGTATAATAAGAAATGTAGGGAGGCCCATACCCATCTTACTAAAGCAGTCAAATCACGGATTATGGGTGCAGTTAAAGCAGCTAGACAAAACTATAGGAAAACCCAGTGGGAAGCAAAACGGGAGTGGGAGGATAAGCACTGGTCGGACCTTTTAGAAGCTTCTACATCTAACAACCCAATCAAATTTTGGGATATAGTTAGGTGGGGGAAGGACCCCGACGCGAGTACCCCCGCAAATCATGTACCTCCTAACGAATGGGTGACCTTCTACTCGACCCAATTTGGCGCCGAGAATCCCAAATCCCCATGTTATTTGGGGATGGCACCCTTTTTTCCAATCCAAGGTGAGAAAATTATTTTCTCAGAAACAGAGGTCGAGTTGGCACTAAGCCTAACCAGGCAAGGGAAAGCGCCGGGAATGGATCTCATTCCCGCCGATCTGTTCAAAACCAACCCCGTTCTGTGGGCGCCTTATATTACCAAGGTGGCCAACTCTATAGCTGCAGGTGCGAGAATCCCTAAGTCCTGGAAGGGGGCGGAGATATTACCAATTTATAAAAAAGGCAACAGGTCTAATCCGGGTAACTATCGCCCGATTAGTCTTATTGACTCCATACAAAAAATCATCGCACGTATGGTCCTGGGCAGGGTTCAAGGCTGGATCGAATCAGAGGACATACTATCTCCAATGCAGGCGGGCTTCAGATCAGGGACGAGTATCATCGACCAGGTGTTCAGATTTTGTCTGATCTACTGGAAGGTGGTCCAGCTGGGTGGTGGTACCATCTTTGCAGCGTTCATTGATCTGAAGTCCGCCTTCGATCTAGTCCCTAGGGACAAATTGTGGAGAGTCTTGAGGAAATTGGGTATACCAGAGGAATTACTTGACCTAATAACCAAACTGCACGAGGACAACTATGCGAGGGTGAGGTGGGGAGGCCAGGGACAGGTGACAGAATCCTTTTCGGTAACCCGAGGTGTCCGTCAGTGGTGTGTCCTGGCGCCAACACTTTTTTTACTGTTTATAGACCAAGTAGTCAAATTTTTTGCAGATACTCCAACGGACGCCCCAATGCTGGCAGGACAACGGTTCCCAATGCTCATCTTTGCCGATGACACTTTACTCCTCTCTAGAACACGTTGTGGATTACAGCGGGCGCTGGACCGCTTTGAGGAGTTCTGTGCCATCAATGACCTCAAAGTAAATGTGGGCAAAACCAAGTTTATGGTTTTGACAAAGAACCGCTCTGTCTGGAGCTCAGTTAGAATGGGTGGTGTAAATTTGGAACAAGTGGAGACTATGGCATACCTGGGGGTCACTCTAGACAGCCACCTGAGATGGAAAGCTCAAATCGGTACACAACATCTTAAGCTTGCCCGACTCACAGGTTGCCTACTGAGTGAGCAAAAAAGATCTATTACCAAGCGGGTTATCCCAGCTCTCAAGATCTATGATGCTAAGATTAACCCAGCAATCTTATACGGTGCAGACCTATGGGGCCATATGGACCTCACGGGTCTGTTTAAAATCCAGTGTAAATTCCTGCGGAATTTAGTAGGCCTGCCACAGTCGTCCCCTTCCATTCCCCTTTGTTTAGACTTGGGATGCCCCCCGATTAATGAGATGGCCAGATTCAGACTGGTTGCTTTTTGGAGGCGCTTATGGACATCCCCCGACCTCACCCTATTTGCAAATGAGGTAGCAGAAGTCAGGTTAATCAGGGGATCGGGGAAAATCCCCTGGCTCCAAATGGTTAAATCCATTTTGGGAGACATGGGGTTAGAACAGTTATGGATATCGCCCTCTAGCAGTACTTTCCCATCCAAATTAGAATTTAAAGAATTGTATTGGGCTACGCTCCGCCAAATTAGAGTCACTGCTTCCAGCTCTACCAACTTCACGGGTAGGTTCCTGACTTTCAAGCTGGACCCAGCCCGTGAACAATATTGGGATATTGTTTCTAAACCACTGGACAAGAAACTCTACCATCAGTTCCGGGTGGGAGCATTGCCGCTGAACACATTTACAAAAAATTGGTCGACTAGTACCACGGAACATTGTGGATGGTGCCCAGGCCACAAGGAAACAGTGGGTCACTTTTTGTTTGCTTGCCCTAGATATTCAGCACCACGAACCAAATGGCTAAAACCACTATTTCAGCGCCTGCCTTTTAGAAAATCTGCAGAGGCCATTTGGGCACTAAAAACCAACACCTCAGAGATTTTTGTAGTGAGCCTGGCCAAATACCTGGGCTGGGCCTGGATATTCAGGTCAAAACACTAGCTTGCCCCCTGATAAAGTCAGTTGATGTATCCATCAATAAGTAGTATTGCTTTGTTTTGTCTTTTGTTGCCTTTTCTCTCTGTAAATGATTGCTTTTGACGTATTTTATAAAAGGTCTCATTCTCGTTTTTTTATAACACGTTGCTTATTGGAATTTAATTGCCAATTTTTAAGCAAGTTCACGTCAGGTTCGTCTTTGGGGAGATTAATATAAGGGGGGGAGGCGCACTATGCGCTCTACTTGCAGTAGGTATACTTGGTTGTTTATCCTGTGACTTTGCTCTATCACCCACAACTGGATGTATGACGTTACAACGCATACTTTTACAACGCCTACCTTTACAACGCGGTTTTTACCACGCATACCATTACAACGCATAGCGCTTTGGGGTGCTGGATAGTGAATAGTTTAATTTACTATTCCAACTCCAGTCCCCGTGGATAGTAGGGAAGGTTATTGGATAGTAAATTAACCTATTCTCTATCCTAGAGCGCCCCCCAGCGCAATGCGTTGTAATAGTTTGCGTTGTAAAAGTTGCGTTGTAATGGTAGGTCGTTGTAAAAGTTTCGTTGTAAAGGTTGCATACCCCCACAACTTTCTCTCTATTCAATGGCTTTGCACCCACTCCTGCGGGATTAGTTACCGGAGAGGGAACTACTCCTAACAGGGAAACGTGTGTTATTGCACTAGTTTGGTGTGTACTTCCTACTCCTTTATCGGGAGCAGGTTGTTGATTAACAGTTGGCGCCTTTTCTACCGCCCGATCAGGCCTTGTGGACTGACCCGATCCAAGTGCACTATGAGAGGTAGAAGGATCATTAGCTACATTCACTTTTGGTCGGGAAATATGTGAACTACGACTTGGGCCTGCCTGTTTCTGAACTGATGCCAATGAAAGTTCAAGACACACCAGTCTATTTTCGATGGAGTCCAGCCGATTATGCAGGGGATGACACATTTTCTTGAAGGTGGCCTCCAATCTTTTCCAGAAAGAAGGACCCAGCTCCACCCATGGATCCTCCTCCCTATTGTCCAGATGGGTTCCCTGCCCGCTTCTGTCTGCCACATCCAATGGTACGGGGCTGGCTTGCGCCGTCACGATTGGGTCATCGGGTGGATCGTCAGATGGAACATTGTTTTTACAAGGTTTGGCTTTTTTACCTCCGACGTTAATTTGGGGTCCTGGGCATTTCCTTCTTGGTTGCTCCCTCCCCTTTGGTTGGATCGTAATAGCTTTCACTTGGCCAGCAGATCGAGTCTTAATTTTAGGAGAGGATTCCCTGACCAAGTCACTACTGGGTACTCCTCCTTTTGGGGAATTGTCGCTTATAACCACAGTCGCCGACTGGGATAGAGACGAAATTACCACCCCTGATGGAGGAAGAGAACCCTGCGAATTAGGGTCTTGGGTGGTAGGTGATCTAGCATGTGCCAGAGGTCCCAGAGAGGATCTTTTGTCAAAGGGTGTATCCAAAGATAGTCTTTTTTCTGTAAGTTCTATATCTTTAGCAAGTGCAGTTGATACCCTTATGAGAAAGTTATCAAGAGTTCCTAATAATGTTCCACCAGTGCATTTCCTACAGCTAGGTTCGCCATCTTGTAGGGTAGACATCCTTTAGTGAAGTGCAAGACAAGATTTAGGGGAAGACAATATGGCACTAACCTTATTTAAAGAGTAGCCGGTGTTAGACGGGTGGCCCGTCCCGTCCTTTCTCGGCCTTGAACGGCCGTAAATGGCGCGCCCTTTGCCCGGGCTCAGCCCCGGGCGCTCCCGCGACGCGGGGGTGACGCTGGTTTTATGCGTCGCCTGGCGCGATGTGATGGGCGTCTCCCGCCGCACAGCCTGGCGGGAGATGTAGTTCTGAGCCCCCCTCCGCTCGGCGGCCGCTACTCGATCTCAATTGCGGCGGCGGGAGGGGGACGCGAACAGACAGGCACCAGGATTCACGGCGGTTTCACAGGGGGCGGGGTAGGCTCACTCGCGGGTCTCTTTGCTGGATAAAGGGTCCTTGGCTCAAATTCCTCGGCGTCCAGGGCATACACAGTTGCGTAGTCAACTGCCTGATTCTAGGGAGAAGGTAACATTGAATTACTTGGCACGTAAATGGATTACTGACTGAACGGGTTATGACCTAGAGTCTGTTATGGATGTCTTCCATCAGTGGGAAGCACCAAAGCAGAGATAAGTATTTGAGAAAATGTGTACTTTCCTTTCTGAGGATTTAGAAGAAAATGATTTGGAGCCTAATCCATCCGAGTTGAGTCGTGTACGGTTCGAGTTTTCAAAAGGCACGATTGTGGGTTCAGATGTTGAAAAAGCGGTTGCGACGTTGTTATCCTTCAGGAGTGAAGGCGTTTCTCGTTCATTGTTTGATTCCTCTGTTAAAAAGAAGGTGAGACAGTATCCCATGAGAGAAGTTCCTCCGGTATGGAAGGAAGCAGTGCAGGCTGATGCCGCTCTTCATATTGATGCTGTAACAGCACATTTTCAACGTGTTTGGGTACATGTTCCATGGAAGCGAGCTGAAGTCTTGGCCCTTAAACAGACATTGCCTGATCCCCGTAAGAATCCTGCAGGGTATTACAAAGAGTTGTCACAGACTGCAGGTTCATGCATCATGAATTTAGCGGATATAGACATGTTGTTTGGAAATGTTGTTCCGCAGCCTTTATGGGGAATGATTCGTCATGCAGATCATGATCAAGAGTTATCTGACACATGGGCTAATATTACTGCTGCAGATGGCCGACAAGTTGGTGGTGCTAAACCTGAACCTTTAGTAGCAGATCTCCCTGGTAGGATCATTAATTACATGAAAACTTTAATGCCTGCGATGCGTGTGAATTGGGATAAATTGTCTGCGTGTAAGCAGAAGAAAGATGAAACAGTGTCTGATTTCTTCACCAGGTTTGAAGAAACGTTTGTCGATCACAGTGGTCAAGATATGAGTACAGAAGGTGGTCAACGGTTGTTCGTTGACAAGTTTGTACACAATTTGCTTCCCGAGCTGTGTAAGAAATTAAAAGACTCAGAAAGTTCTTGGGCCGTTTCCTCTTCAGCACAGATATTGGCTACTGCACAGTATTATGAAAATCGAGATAAAGATGAGAAAGATAGGGCAGAGAAGAAAACTAAAGAGTTAAAGACGAAGGTTCTGCTACAGCAAGCGTATCCGCCACATGGTGGTCAGAATAACTATCAGCAACCTCAACAGTATCAGAGGAACTCACAAAGAGTCGAGTATACTCAACCACGTGTTCCTGTAGGTACAAATCAGTGTTCGTATTGTAAGGAAGAGGGTCATTTCAAGTATAGTTGCCCTATTTTGTTACAGCGTATGAATTAAGGGTGGGCGGCCAGCTACGCTCCGTGCACGGAGTGCACGGAGTGCCGTCTCCTACGCATTTTGCGTAGCGGGCATAGCCAGGCGGCACTACGTGTGCTCCGCAGACGGTGCGTAGCCGGCCGCCACCCGCCTCCCTCCCGCCCTCCCTAAATACATAAATAAAAGTATAAAAAGCTTTTAAAAACACTTACCTTGTCTGCCGCGTCCCCGGGGCTCCCTCTCGCCGTCCCGCGATTCGCGCCGCCATTTCGGATCCTAATGCGCATGCACGGGCGGCCGCGCATGCGCATTTCTCATGAGGAATGCGCATGCGCGGCCGCCCGCGCATGCGCATTAGGATCCGAATCGGTGGCGGCGCGAATCGCGGGACGGCGAAAGGGAGCCCCGGGGACACGGCAGACAAGGTAAGTGTTTTTAAAAGCTTTTTATACTTTTATTTATGTATTTAGGGAGGGCGAGAGGGAGGCGGGCGGCGCGGAGTGGGGCTACGCGGAGTGCACGGGTGGGCGTAGTTGTGCGCCCACTTCGCGTAGCTCCGCGGAGCCCCACTCCGCACACTACGCCCAGGGTTAGTATGAATGGTGCTTCTGGTGCAAGAGGTCGAGGTGTTCAACAAGCGCCTAGAGGTATAGGACGTGGAAATTTCCCCCAGAACGCAAGTTCCTTTCCGCCGCAAAATTCAATGAATAGGTTTGATCAACAGGATAATGCGTCTGGTAAGACAGCTCAGTACTATGCTGATGACTACTATGCAGAAGATGAACACGTGGAAGGTAATGATTGCTAGGACAGCCATAGACAAAGAGAGGGAGTTGTTTCAGTTCCAGTAGATCAGAGTGGACCTTACGTTGAGGTGATTACATCAGGTGTGTCAGAGCCTTTTCTGTTGGATACTGGTGCTACAAAGAGTTCTATTATGCACTCTAAACTCCCTGGCGCACCTTTGTCTGGCGAAACGAATGTTTCTGTAAGTTTTTCTGGCGCCCCGATTAGGAAACCAGTTTCTAGTCCTATGTCCCTTTCTGTTGGACCTTGCGAATTGGAAGCACCCCTTATTTTAACAACAGGTTGTGGTGAAAACGTGTTAGGATTGGATTTGTTAAAAAGATTGTATGCGACTTTGTATTGTTCTCCTTCGGGAGTACAACTAACACTGGGTAAGAAAGTGATCTCTCCAATGTATTTGTCAAAGGACAAACTTCCGACAGAATTGTCGTTTCTTCCCGATATTCTTTGGGCTACTGGTCCTAACGATGTGGGTCTTTTGGAAATACCGCCGTATGTTGTGACATTAAAAGCCAATGTGAAATTGCCACGCATTCCCCAATACAAGATTTCCAGTGAAGGTGAGAAAGCGTTGCTAGCGATCATTTACGATTTGATTGAAAAAGATGTAATTGAAGAGACAAGAGGAAACGTTTGCAATAGTCCTGTTCTGCCTGTTTTTAAACGTACTGATCCTTCTCAGCCACCTGTGTACAGGTTTGTGATTGACCTTAGAGAGGTGAATAAAATCGTTGTGCCACAATTTCCAGTTGTTCCTGATATCACTGCCCTTCTGACTATGATTCCAGCTTCCGCAACTTGGTTTTCGGTGATTGACTTGAAGAATGCTTTCTTCAGTACCCCGATAGCCGAGGAGAGTAGGGATATCTTTGGCTTCAGTTTAGGAGGACGAAGCTTCCGCTTTAAACGCGCTCCCCATGGCTACTGTGAAAGCCCATCGATATACAGTCAGGCTTTAAAAACACAGCTTGATACGATTGTTTTACCTGATGGCGCTACCCTTATTCAGTACGTTGATGATTTGCTTGTTGCTGCAGATACTGAAGAAATCTGTAAAGAGGCCACGTTGTCGTTGTTGCGTCATTTGTGTGATTTGCATCACAAAGTGTCTCTTTCAAAATTGCAATATTGTCGACAAAAAGTGACCTACCTAGGTCATCTCTTATCGAAGGAGGGAAGGAAACTGACCCCGGAAAGAATTCAGGCAATAGCAAAATTGAGTGTGCCAATGACACAGAGAGAAGTGCGTGCTTTCTTGGGAATTACATCCTATTGCAGACAATGGATACCGAATTTTTCTTTGTTGGCCAAACCTTTGGTGGCGTTAACTTGTAAAGATACACCGAATCCCCTTCCGTGGTCTGAAGAGTGTCAGAAAGGTTTTTCCGAATTGCGCAATGCATTATGTTCGGCTCCTGTGTTGGGTACCCCCAACTACAGTAAGCCCTTTACATTGTATGTCCATGAGAAAGAGGGTTGTGCATTGTCAGTGTTGACACAGTTGTTTGGGGACAAGCAGCGTCCATGTGCGTATTTTTCGTCAACTTTGGATACGGTAGCTAAAGCATTACCGAGTTGTTTAAGAGCAACAGCGGCAGCAGCTGTATCTATTCGACAGTCTGCTGGTTTAGTAATGAATAATACATTGATTGTGATGGTTCCACATGCAGTAGACACGTTGTTAAACAGGACCAAGACACAGCACTTAACTAGTGCTCGGTTGTCAGGTTACGAGTTGACACTGTTAGCGAGTCATGTTCTCATAAAAAGATGCAACACGCTTAATCCAGCTACGTCCAACTCCTGCTGGTGATTTTGCGCCTCCTACGTATCCGTTCGAGGTTTTGCAGCTAGATTTCATCCACATGGAAAGGTGCAACAATTTGAAATACGTACTCGTTGTTGTTTGTGCCTTTTCAAGATGGGTAGAAGCATATCCCCTGAAAAACAACACTGCCTTATCCACAGCTAAAGCCCTTGAGATAGAATTCTTCCCTAGATTTGGAATGCCGAGAATGGTCTGGAGTGACAATGGGAGTGAATTTGTGGGTCAAGTGATGAAGAAAGTATGCAAAGGGCTAGGCATCCAACAGAAATTTCACGCTGCAAATCACCCCCAATCAGCTGGACTAGTAGAATGCTACAACGGCACGTTAAAACTTAAACTGGCCAAAATTCAAGCGAGCTCTGGTCTTAAATGGCCTGACGCTCTGCCTTTAGCACTCCTATCAACAAGAATGACTGTGCATTCGCGAGTGGGACTTAGTCCTTATGAGATTGTGTTCGGCCGTCCGGCCAACATATGGGCAGTGCCAAGGCCGAAAAAATTCAGTGAGATCGAACATCCTGTTTTGCTTGACTACTTGTATGAATTGACGGCTAAATTGTGTGTTTTACACCAACAGGTTCACGATACTCTGCCTCAGGTCTCTGACGCTCCAGGACACCCAATCAATCCTGGATCCTGGGTGCTGGTAAAAAAATTTCAGCGTACGAAGAACGACCAGCCCTGGTGGACCGGCCCTCACCTCGTCCTTCTGTCTACGAGATCAGCTGTTCGAGTGGAAGGAAAGAAGCACTGGATCCACGGTGTACACTGCAAGAGGGTACCTTTGCCTCTGCCGTACGACCAGTGGGTCCAGGAGGGCGTCGCTGACTCAGAGACTGAAACTGTGCCTCGATTTCTGCCTTTTAGTGATGCATGTATAAAAGGAACAATTACCGAGAAAGAAAGTGACAATTTCTTGCAAGCAGCTGTGCCGCCGTCAATTCGATTGGACACTACAGAGCCTGAACTCCTTTTCCAAGATCAGACAGTACGTGGAAAGAAGAGATATAATCTGAGGCCGAGAATTATGAACTAATAAAACCATTCCTTTTCTTTGCTATTTTTGGAAGTGCAGCTCTCCCATCTGAGAAACTTTTTTATTTTTATTTTTCGAACCACCATCCGGGTTCCGCTGTAGGGTCGCGGTTGCCCAAAGTCTTTGGGGTGCAGCTGAAGACGTTAGGCCGACAGTTCTGGTTGGTCTAAGGGAGTTGCCCTGGACTAACAGAAGCATTCCTTAGCATAGAACACCCTACCATCGCGAGCAGCATTTTAGAGAGGATGGAGTTTTTCGAGATGGAGAGACCTGCAAAAGAAATGAACTTTAAAACCAGAATATGTAAAATGATGACCACAAAATGCTTTTTGATACTATGTATTTTCATGTTGTTCAGTGTAATGGTGTTTTTAATAGGATATGTTGTATTCTCTTTTCGAGTGACATTTGCACCCACTACATCGCCCATACCTCCTTCTTCTACTGTTTCCTCACATTCTTTTCAACCTCTTCATGAGCATGAATCCGCTAGGAGATTAGAGTTTATTAATAACTCCTTTGTTCAGCTTTTGCACCAACACCAACTGGTAATGAACACGACTAACTGTTGGGTGTGTGGTCTTATGCCCCACACCACGGATAAAGGTATTCCTTATTTGGTCCTGCCATTGAGCCATAATGGTTCTGTGTGGGCATACAGAACAATGTTCATCTACGCACATGAAGTCTACCCCCTACGTTCTGTAACAGACAATCCTAAGAATAGTGCTCTAGTTAAGGGTATAGTAGACATGATTAAGGAATGTAAATGTAAATGTAAATTGATACTTGTATAGCGCACTACTCACCCGCAAGGGTCTCAAGGCGCTTGTACGAATACCGCTGTGGAACCCATCCTGGCTTTCCCTGTGAGGTGTCCCCTCCTGGGCACCCCCAAGGTGGAGGCCAGGCATCCTTAGCGTTGTGGGGGCCGTTGTGGAGATTAAGCAAGCTATTGCCCAGAGTTGCAGAGTGGGACTCCATGATTGGAATAGGCACCGAGGCGAGAATTATCAGGTCTGTGGAATTTTGAGCCCAAGACCCGCCGAGGCGGGGAATTGAACCCTGGTCCCGGGCCAGAACTCTGCATCAGGGTCTGCCGCTCTAACCATTGAGCCACACTACTCCCAGGAAGATATTTCCTACGAAACTATCCCGAGAGATGAGACGCTAGTATATATAGGATGGAACGTAACCGGATATGGAGCTACTTTGAGTGAGAAACAGCAAGCTAAGAGATCTTCCCCGATTTGGATTGTACCCCATCAGGGTCACTTATGTCTGCAAGGTAATGGCAAGAATCCCAGAGCTCAGCTAGGGAAGACTATCTGTACTGAAACATATGTGTTTGCGTCTCAGACTTCCCCTTCATTCTTTTTTTTTTTAAAACAGTTTTTATTGATTTCATAAACACAAACAACTTGCAAGGAACAAGGAACAGGAGAAGACATCATTACAAATAACGTTGCACTGTATGGTGTGTGAGCGGGAAAGGTCAACCATTGAGCAGAAGGGTTATTAAAATAAAGAGTCTCATGTGGGGGAGCAGAGGAGCACAAAATAGTCTATTACATAGTAATAAGTGGAGGAACCAACGGGTTATGGGGACACAGGTTCAATATCCGGGTCTGGGAGAGGGGGGGCACATATATCACCACGGTAAGAGTTCCATTGAGTCCATATCTTCCCCCATTTACGGGGCATACCACGAGAAATATACACAGTTTTTTCCCTGAACATGCACCAATCCATATTTTGTTTCCAATTCCGAATCCCGGGTGGTCCCGGAGCACCCCAAAGTTGCGCAATATCTCTCTTGGCTATCATGTTGCCCAAGGTCACCCATCGAAGCTGCGACACATTATAGTCGTTCGGTTCCCACATATTCAGCAAACATCTCCTAGCCTCCGGCATCGATCGCACACCCGTAACCTCACTCATCACCTCATGCACACGGGTCCAGAATCGCACTATCTCAGGGCATTCCCAAATGATATGCAGAAATGTGCCCAGGAGACCGCAGCCACGCCGGCACAAACCATCCACAGAAAAGCCCATGTGTATCAAGCGGGGACGGACCAGTCACGTACACTCTATGTAGGATTTTAAGCTGAACAAATCTAAGGCGCGCCGGGATAGCCACCTCTTTAGGGGAGGAGATAGCCGCTTGCCAATCCTCGTCGTCAAGCTCCAGCCCATCGCTAGACCAGACCTCTCTAAGACGAAGCAGGAGATCGGATCTGGAGTTGATGAGTTTTTTTATAAATAAGCGAAATAGTACTATCAGGAACATGTCCGTCCAGTACCCTATCCTCAAGCGGGGACGCTTCCGGTATCTCAACTCCCAGAGGGAAGACCGAGAGTACCGCGTGACGGACCTGCGCATAGCGAAAAGATTTGCGATCGCCCAAAGCGTACTCGGCTTTCAATTCCTCAAACGTTTTAATCCTCCCTTTGGTCCAAACATCATCCACCCTACTGATGCCTATCAAGTCCCACCTGTCAAACCCCTTCGATTGCCAGAGAGATCCAAGTCTATCAGATGCATACAATGGGGTGGCACGAGTCAATTTATCAGACCACCCAAGCGCCATGGAGGCATGTCCCCATACTTGGACAGCCGTCCTAGTGGGGCCCGTTACATTTCGAGGGGTGAGCCTGGAGTAAAGGGCTCTATTATAGTCACCCCCTGGCAATAGCCACTTATCCATCTTGAAGGCTGGGTTCGGTGAAGGGCCGTACATACAGTGATTTATCGCTCCCATTTGAGACGCCCAATAATAGCGACGGATATCAGGTAAGGCAATTCCCCCGTCATACCACGGGAGCGTCAGTTTAGCAGTGGCGATTCGGGATCTACCTCCCCACACTAATTGTCTTTGTAGGGTCTCAATCTCACGGAAATATTTGGCCGGGACTATGTCAAGTGTGTTCTGCAACGCATAGAGGAAGCGGGCAGCGACATCATCTTGAACAATGCCGCTCTACCCAGGGGAGAGAGAGGAAGTTTCCCCCAAGCAACAACATCTGCCCGAAGGCGCTGTAGAGGGAACAACAAGTTCCGGTCAAACCGCAGTTCAGGCTTCAGAGTGATAAAAATGCCTAGGTATCGAAATCCATCACGCGCAATCACTATGGGGCACCCACTGGGCAAAAGAGGAGTGTCTCCCGACAGGACGTATATACAGGACTTCGACCAATTAATGACAAGACCCGAATTTTTACGAAAGGACGTCAAGACATCAAACAGTACAATGAGGGATTTACGGGGAGATGTGAGATACAGGAGAATATCATCCGCGTAGAGAGATACACGGTCTTCAAACTCCGAATTCCATTTAATGCCCTTCAGGGACGGTTCCCACCGCAACCAAGCCGCCAGTGGTTCCAAGGCAAGAGCAAATAACAAAGGGGACAGAGGACAGCCCTGTCGCGTTCCCCTGCCCAATGCAAAGGGAGCAGAGACCCGACCATTTACCACCACCTGAGCGATGGGATCGGTGTAAAGCAACCTGACCCACCGAACGAAGTCCGGACCAAAACCAAACTTTGCAAGAACCGCCCACAAATATGGCCATTCTATAGTATCAAACGCCATCGTAGCATCCAAGGACGCCAAGATGGCGGGCTCACATAGTGTCTTGGCTCGCGCCAAGACGCCGTGCAACCTTCGGAGATTAAGTGCCGTGTTGCGGTGCGGTATAAAGCCGGACTGATCCGGGTGAACAAGGTCCCCAATGACAGTCGCCAAACGCGTCGCCAGCAGTTTGGCCAGGATTTTAGGCTCAGCATTAATCAACGAAATGGGCCTAAAAGAGGCACAGCGATCCCGAGGCTTTCCATCCTTGTGGATGACGACTATAGAAGCCAGTCTCTGGTCCGGCGGGAGGGAGCCCACCTCCAAGGACTCGAGAAACATCGAGCGTAGGTGCGGGGCCAGCGTGTCCGGACGCAGTTTATAGAGCTCAACGGGGAGTCCATTAGGGCCCGATGCCTTACCGGACCGGACCGAACGGATGGCAGCGGCGATCTCCTCCACACTAGGCGGCGCATCTAGAGCATCCCTATCAATGTCAGACAATCGGGGAAGTGCGATATCCCGCAATAGCAAGTGGGAATCCTGCTCAGACCGATCAGACACCGGGGAATACACCTCGCGGAAGTAGTCAGCAAAACATGTAACCACATCAGCAGGGTCAGTATAACACTCACCATTCTCCGCAACAATCACAGGGACGACTCGACTTGCGTTCTCCCTTTTATCCAGCCAAGCAAGCAGCTTCCCAGCTTTATCACCCACATCATACAGGCGGCCCTGCTGGTCCCTTCCCATTTCCTTAGCTGCGTCCGTGACCAAAGCCCATATTCATATTGTTTCTGCTCCAACAAGTGTAGCCCCTCAGCGGTGACCCCAGACTCCAAGTTCTCCTCCAAAGCTGCGACCTCTCCCTCGAGGCGAACCACCTCAGCACGGTTAGCCCACTTCACGCCACCAATCAACGAGAGGGCCTGGCCACGAATGACAGTTTTGTAAGCCTCCCAGATCAAACTTGGAGAGGAAACAGAGCCCACATTCTCAGCAAAATAACAATCGTGCGTTGTGACTAGCTCAGCCCTGACCCCGGGATCCCGCAAGTACCAGGGGTTAATCGGAGCCACACGGCCCGCGGAATCCTGCCGTGCATCAACCACCAGCCAAAGCGGAGAGTGATCTGAGATACCCCTCGCTAGGTGTTTAACTTCCCGTATGATGGAGGCATGGGCAGAAGGCAGTAGGATATGATCCAACCTCGAGAGACTACCATGAGCACCAGAATGAAAAGTATATTGCGACTGCCCCCGGTGGAGCAAACGCCAGCAGTCAGTGAGCCCCAGCGTTTCCAGAAAGTCGCTCAACCAAGTCTGGGCCTTAGGCAGTTCCCGGGGAGGGTGACGGTCACACATCCCCGAGACCACCGCATTAAAATCACCCCCAACCAGAAGCAGACCCTCGGGGAGACCCAGGATAAGTCCACTCAAATCAGCGAATGTGGTGGCTTGGAGGCCCGGGGGCACGTATACGGAAATCAGGATAACAACCTTCCCAACGCCCAACAATGGCGGCGTATCGTCCCTTATCATCCAGTATGACATCATCAATGGCCAAGGGGAGGGAGGTCCGAACCAAAATGCCCGCCCCTCTGGATCCCGAAGTGAAACCCGAGTGCGCCACAAGGCGATAGCCACGCCTGTTCAGAGCATAGCACTTGTTGCCGAGCAAATGTGTCTCCTGCAGTAAGACAACATCAGGAGACAACGTTTCAGCAGTTGCAATACCACCCTCCTCTTAATCCCATCCCCCAACCCATTTACGTTCCAACACAGCACCCGAAGTCCCCTACCCCCATCCCCAAAGTCAATCCCCCCCCCGCCCCACACCCGAGGCAACTTCAAAAAACAGGAGTTCGTCTGTCCTTCGCCTTGCAAATAACAATAAAATTCAAACCAACATCCCCGTGTCCCCAACAATACCCAAACAACTTCACCCCCCACCCCGCACCCCTGCTGAAGACCAAAAAGCCCCATAAACTTGCAGTGTGCCTGTCGCCCAACCACCCAACTAGTCTACGAAAAGAAAACCCAGGAGGAGAAAGGACCTGCCCACCCCCCACCCGCCCCCATATGGACTAATACTTGCAGACATTAATGTCACGGCATTAGCACAAATCAAAGTCAACTGTAAAGGAACGGGGGCCGAAGATAATATCTACTCCTGCTCCAGAAGGCCACCCTCCGCTCGATCCGATTTGCCAGAGTCCTCAGAACGTTCATGATCCGTAGGCAGCGAGTCAAGCCAGTCACTCACGACCCCAGGATGGTCGAAGAAAAAAGTGCGATCATTATGCACCACCCGCAGACGGGCCGGGAAGAGCATGGCATACTTCATAGATCTTTCCCTGAGTCTCTTCTTGACACCTTGAAACCCCAGCCTCTGTTTCTGGACCTGTTGTGTAAAGTCTGGATAGAAGCTGACTGTAGAGTTCTCAAAGGCAATGGGACCTGACTGTCTCGAAGCCTGCAGGATAGCGTCTCTGTCCCGGAAATTGAAGATCCTCGCAATGATGGGACGTGGGTTAGCACCCACTTTAGGCTTGCCACCAGGGACCCTATGTGCACGCTCGACAGTGAAAAATTTACTGAGACCCTTGGGTGCCAAGTGATTCAGCACCAGGTCTTCCACCAATAAGTCCGTCGAGGCAGCAGTCGATGATTCCGGGACCCCAATTAGGCGAATATTGTTGCGCCCGGCACGGCTTTCAAAATCCTCCAGACGCCCAGAGAAATAATCGTTAGCTTTCCGCAAGTTCCCGAATTCGGCTTGTAAGTCGGAGACGTCAGTGATTAGGCTAGAGGTCTTGAGATCCAGGGACTTGACCTTTTCGTTCGTCTTCGCCAGGTCCGTCCTGATCAAATTGACGTCGATCGAAACAGTATCCAGTTTGAGAGTCAAGGCCTCATATTGTTGTCCCAAAGAAGCCTTCATTTCGGAAATGGCACCCATGACATCCCGCAGCGAGAGCTCTTCTTCAATCGATGAGTCCTCCGGAATAGTCATCGAGGGTTTAGATGCTGCACCCGGCGATCCTTTAGTAAGGGTGTACCGGTCCATGATGTTCGTTTGCAAAGCACTACCTCGAACGCCCGTTTTGGTCTTGCGTCTCTCACTCTCCGGCTTGGTGGCCATCTTAGATCCCGGACCCTTAAGGGTCGCCTGTTGTCGGGTGAAAATGGTGACTGCGGTAGCATGAGCAGGACCAAGAGGGATGAAGTCGGTGCCAGTCTCAGAACTGGAAGCCACTGTAGATCGGCATCAGAAACGGAGAGACCAAAAAGCAAAAGCACTTCGGGCTTGCCGCGCAGCTGGCAAAGTCAAGCTGGTCTCTGGACAAGAATCGAAACCGAAAGTGACTGCCAAGCCCAGGCGAATCCAGCAATCAATTGTTGTTCACTTACTGGACGGCCGGCCAAGACAGGATAGCCCGGGGCGTCACCATGGAGCAGGCCCGAAAACGTGGCGATCCGTAGCTCTGGACCCCGAGGTCCAAATAAAGTTCAGACAACAGATAAAGAATCAGCACATCTTCGCCTAGAAACACCCGTCGTCCAAAACAGGATAAAGTACAGGATAGTCGGTGGAGGCGGTGAGGGTCTGGGAGCCCTGTGCTCACGCGACCATCTTGGGCGCGCGCGAAGCTCCTCTTCCCCTTCATTCTTAGCAGCTAAGGGTACCTATTTCATCTGCCATGATAGAGCCTATACATGGTTGCCCCCCGACTTCTCGGGCACATGTTTTGTTTCGTTCCTGTTGCCTCCCACCTACACAGCTGCGGCAGATTCCCATAAGACAAGGATAGTTAGAGGTGTCTTCAGTAAAGAAGACACTGCAGGACAAGAATTTGGGGACTTTGTAAAGGGTTTTCTGCCGTTCTGGGGACCAATGGTTAACAGCAGGAACATAAGGCAATTGACAAGGGTGGTTGAATTCACCGTAATTGAAACTGCCGGTGCCCTTAGTAACTTGACTGCTGAGCTCCAGTCGGATCGTCTTATGACCCTTCAAAACAGGGTCGCGTTAGATGTCATCCTTGCAGACCGAGGTGGGGTATGTAAATTGATCCAATCGAGTTGCTGTGTTTTCATTCCAGATAACGCTCCAACAGTGTACCAGGCCATCTCCAAACTGCATAAGATTTCCGAATCTATTCATGTGGATAAAGGAGATTGGTCGTTGATGGGATGGTTCTGGGAACTGGTATCCGGCTGGGGATGGAAAATTCTGATGGTCGTTGGGATGATCTTAGCCATTCTTTTCCTGCTCTGTCTGTATGTACAGTGTGCTCCTGCACTATGTTGCCTCTGTGCTACATCGTGTGTAAGGAAACCTGTATCGAGGGACGAACTAAGTAATAGGATGATGCTACAGCAACATCTCAATGACTTTAGGAATATAGACCTGGACTCAGATTAGCATGAGTATAGGTTATTGCCTATGTAAGGGCAAAAGGAGGGGCTGTGGTACTGAAAATTCTGGACCCGTCTTATAAAACATCATCGTAGCATGACGAATTTGACATCAGAAGACCGAGAATGGCTAGTAGTCTATGTACAAGCATTTTCGTCATGCTCGAGTGACGTTTTCACTCTGAAACCATAGTCTTCGTCCTGAACCCTCGGCTTCCATTTTGTGTACGGCAGCCATTTTGTGAGTTGCCCTCACATAAGCCAATGAATAAGGACAAACACGCTTCTGAAGGAAACGTACACCTTTGCTGACTTCCCTGTGACCTGGGCAAGCTGACTCCACTGCCCAAGGCCAAACCTGTTCGGTCAGTCCCTCTCCCAGTGGCCGAACAAGATAGTATCAAGGCACAACATTCCATAAACCTTTCATCGCACACAAACCATGCCTAATCTTGCACACACATGTCCCTGTTTCCTACTTTATGACTTGCTTTACGATGAGGAGGTGCCCGATTTTATTGGGAGTCCGTCGATATCTGATGAGAAAACTGGGCCTTGCCGGATAATTTATTGTGGGCTGGACAAACTGAAATATGGGCTTGTCATCATGACTCTGCTTTTCCTTTGTAGTGAAAACATGTGAATGGTCAACCGAAATGTAAAGAATGTTTGCCTAAAGCTTAATATTTTGTATAAAAAGAGAAGGCTGGCTTTGTAAGATTGAGCAGTCTCCTGAGAATATACACCGTGTTGTACTTCTAGGACGCCTGTTACTTGGTTGCAGCCAATAAACTCGATCTTTGACTTCACCTAGAAGACTCTGTGTTTCTGTAGTCTGAGCAGGAAGAACCCGAAGTCTTTGGGTGTTGTCCCTGGCGCCGCTGGGTTACCGGTTCGGTACCGGTTCTGAAAAATCCAGTACTTAAAGAGGACTGCTTGCATAGTGCATAGGGGTTTGAAGCAGTCTATGTGCTAAGACCTGGGTCACTGCATGAGTACTTGGGTACTGACTGAATGATTAGAGTACTGCAAGGATAGTGCCTGGGTGAATTTAAAAGTGTTTAGGTTTTGGAACAGTGAATGGATTAGTAGAGTACATGGTGCAGAATTGGTCACTAGAAGAGTACAAGGGGAGTCACAGGGTATTTGCTGGAGTGTATGACTACTGACTGGGGAGTTGAAGATGTGAGAGACAACTGAGTAGGTGGTTAGAGGACTGCATGTGCAGTGGATAGGGATTTGAAATAGTCCATGTGCAAAGGCCTGGGTCATTGCATGAGTTCTTGGGTAGTGACTGAATGATTAAGGTACTGCACGGAGAGTGCCTACTGAACTTTAAATACCTTCATTTTTACCACAGTGCATACAAAAAGACATTCTGTTGAATAGCTCTGTACAATACGAAATCAGCAATCACAGAGACTTTGCCAGAACTCAAAAGATATACACCTGGAAATAAAAACTATAAAACACAGGTTTGAAGCACTCCATGCTGTAAGACTCAGTTTACACCATAATAACTTTGCTACTAGCTCAGAGATTACAATTGTACAAGAAGACTCTCTCAAACCATTTTTAATTTTTAATCATAAATTTATTCTTGTAACATTTCATACTGTTCTAGAACATCTAACATGATTTCATCAGGAATTTCATTTGCTTCTTCATCAATTTCAAAACTTGTGACATTAAAGTCAATATCATCTAATACTTCAATGAAGTCATCCAAACTTTCATCCAAAAAATCGCAGGGTATATCTTCTGCACCAATAGGTTGATCTTCATTGCTACTGTCCACAAAAGGGTACAGTTAAGTCCTCTATCAGACTGTTAGAAATTTTAAAAGGTGTCCTCGTTGTTCTTCTGAAGTTGATCCATAATAATTTTATTATGTTGCTGTACCTTATAGGAAAATATAAACACTTAATTTTATCATTTTCCCTAATAGATAATACAAAACTAGCGTTATCAACTATTTTGCCCTTTAAAAACTATTATGCAGAAACCTTTCTAAAGTACTTTATATGATTATATCAATTAAATTTGTTTATAAGAATTTGTACTTATAAAATGTCCTTACATTTTTAAACAAATCATTGTTTATCATTTTAGTAATAAACTAAGCCTATTATAATAAAATGTAGTACTAAAAAAAGTAAAAAATATCTATTCAGCTTACCACTTCCAAAGCAGTTGATGTGCTGTAGTTAAATACAAAGAAGACAAGAACACTCACTATATATGTTTTTGGGGACGCCAATAGAGACCTCTGCTGTTTTAACCAGGACAACCACTACTCCTCGCGGAACCCGCTTCACGGGTCCCGCATCGTCAAAGCTGCTTACACCGGAGTTTGGATTCTGCGCTGGGTGATTTACAGGGCTGCAGGGCTGCAAGCGCCGGGACCGGGACTCGCTTTCCCAGGAGTCCCGGCATCCCCGAGGCCGACACACCTGGCCCGCTCTCCCTGACCGCCCCGCCCCACCCTTACTTCTTTAAAAGACTTTGCCTGCCGTTTGGTGCGTGGGACGCCAATAGAGACCTCTGCTGTTTTAACCAGGACAACCACTACTCCTCGCGGAACCCGCTTCGCGGGTCCCGCATCGTCAAAGCTGCTTACACCGGAGTTTGGATTCTGCGCTGGGTGATTGACAGGGCTGCAGGGCTGCGAGCGCCGGGACCGGGACTCGCTCTCCCAGGAGTCCCGGCAACCCCGAGGCCGACACACCTGGCCCGCTCTCCCTGACCGCCCCACCCCACCCTTACTTCTACGTCCTCACGTCCATAAGTAACAGAGAACCCCGCTGCGCGGGAGTGCCCGGGGCGAGGCCCGGGCAAAGGGTGGGCCCTCTGAGGCCCTCCGAGGACGGAAGAGACCGGACCGGGCCCCCCCTCCTTAAGCCCGTTCTCTTCGCTCACGTATTGGCCCCAGGACTGAGCCAAGCTGTATAACAGTCGCTCTATAATGAGCAACATGGAGACCAGGAGCAAAACTACTCTGGCGGCGGTAGGACCCGTCGCGGCTGGACCCGCCCAAGGTAAAATTGACAGTTACTTTGCCAAGGCGGGATCTCTCTTGATCAAAGATATCACAGTCCTAGAGAGACGTATCTCCCAGGAAATCGAGTCGGTCAGTAGATCATCTATGGGTATATAAGCGCTAGCTAAGACTCCTGAGGGAAGGTTGGATGCAAACGGTTCACCGGCTGGGGCGTGTGGGGGTGATCAGTTACCTGCCAATCTGGACCTCTCAGAGGAAACCTTAAGTGACCTGGAAGATATGAGCCTACTGAACCTCCCACTGACTCAAATAGCACAACCCCCAAACTTACTTAGGGAGGAAGCCCCGTTGGTACTGCATACCCTTGACACAGTAGACTCACAAGTAGAGCCAGGGGAGCAAGGGAAGGGGCTATACGAAAAAGGAAGATGGAGGGACCATGTAATAAAGAGAGGAAGGCCAAAACACCAAGGCTAGGTACCATACAAGATAAGGGTAGCCCTGACAACACTAGAGTGGGGACCCCTGTACAAGATAGAACAGAGCCTGCTCCATCTGTAAATGTTCCCACTGAACCTCCACCCCACATAATGGATGACACACTGGAGTCGGTTGGAGAGGATATCACACTCGCAGATATAGGTACACTGTTGAGGTCCCTGCTTAGCCCCATAGAAGCTCGCCTGATTAGGATAGAAGCAAGGCTGACCAACATTGAGAAATCCACTACCCAGTTTGTGGATAGTTGGAAAGCTGAGAAGAACGGTTCCATAGCAAGCGCGGAACCAAAGACTAAAAAGGGTCTGGAGCCTCAGACCCTGATCAAGAAAAAGGGGATAGAAACCGCCAAACTCTTGAACCCCAATCCCAAGCAAAAACCCATTACCCAGCAGGCGACTAGTGCAAAAAGAAGTAATCCCCCTTCACGCCCACAGTCATTAGCAACACCCACTGATGTAGTACATTCACAGCCAACAGCCACTCCACTTCCTAACCCTTTACAAACCAACTCCCAACACCCAAACACCCCATTACAGAAACCACAAAAAACTGTAACAGTCAATTTACCACCTGAGGCAGGTACATACACTGTAATTCTGGCTGGGGTACCGGAACTAAAACCAGCAGCCATTGAAACAGGGGCATCGTTAAAAAGCAAGGTTATAAACTGGCTATCTACATACAGGCCGCTCCCTAGAGGCATGACTAGCGACATTCTTATGGCGAGAAGAGTCTCCTGGGTGGGGAAGAGGCCCAAAACAATCAGCGGTGACTGCATACTGGTCAGTTTTAAAGAACCAGGAACAGTTTCTTATATCTGTGGTTGGATTCCGGGTGACGAGGGGAATAACATCCAGCCGCTCCCTCTCTCATTTTTCTATCCATCAAACACGCATATAGCCAACGACCAGAGATGGGGCCGCCCCCAGGAATCATTGGGGAATTGGGAGTACAATCAAGGAGGGAGGAGGGACCCATACCACCAGAGACGAATGGCACCGGGGCACGCTATGATACATGGCAAGGCTGAGGGCTGGGAAACGGCCATCAGGAGGGGGTGGGAAGGGGTGGACGAGAGCGAGAAGCACCCTGGCCCCCTAGATATTACCAGCCCCCTTATTTCCCAACTTTCAATCGATATGATTGCCTTGAAACAGTGGATTGACAGTCCGAGTCCAAAGGCAGGGCACATTCCCATGGGCAAGCTACATTACAGAGGGCGGTGGGGACAAGTTGCCCGCTATATCACGTAACACTAACCAAGGGAAAGTGCACGTCGGCCGTATAAAGCTAGGAGATCCCCAATATAGAGTAGTAATGGCACCCGAATCACCTGATGACCACAGTGGCCAAGGGCCCACACAGGGGGTATTCCCAAAACACCATAATAACTCACTGATAAATCCAGGTACACTTGAGAGCACCCAGCATGACACCCAATTAAGAGAGTATCACACTCTAAATTTGTTGTCATGGAATGTAGCCGGATTGGCTAACAAAATAGACTCCCAATCGTGGGCTGCCCTAATTGATTCCAAAAGTGTATGCCTGTTCCAAGAGACCTGGGCAAGGGAGGAGCACACCTTTCGGGGCTTTGAGGTATTTGCGATACCGGCAAAATGGGGAGGTAGGGGTCGCCCATCGGGAGGACTCGCAATCTGGGTGGCATCCCACTTGGGTTGTCTAGCCACACGTCAAGCTGTGGACTCAGAAGACATACTGGCCGTCCTTTTGGAATGGCCCAGATCACTCAAACTGCTTATAATAAATATTTATTCTAGACCAGTCCCTATATCTAATGTTTCAAAGACCATAGAAGAACTGTCGTCTTTCCTGGATGCTGTTCCTGGGGGTACGCCCTATGTGGTGGGGGGGGATTTTAATTCACACTTCGAGCCATTACCGGGCCTACTTGATGGACCCTCCCTAGAGGAGGATTCAAGTTAGCAGGTTCCTCCGTCAGAGGCCCCCCCGCCGAGAGCATGGACACCACTAGCCGTACAGATAAATACACTTACCCTTACCCATGGCCTCAGGGCTTGCAATGGCCGCGTCAAATCTGACATCCAGAGCAAATGCACATATAATAAAACAGGGAGAGAATCAAGACTAGACTATCTCCTTGTACAGCTATCCGCCTGGAAACGGGTTATAGACTTTAGAGTGATAGACAGAGAAGACAGCGACCATAACGCCCTGGAATTGGAATATGTCATCCCACGTACGGAGGATAGGGTACAGGACGATCAGAGGGCCATGCCAGGACATCTCCTAGAAAACAATAGAAGGAGAATAAGATGGGAGAAGTTGTCCGCCAGGGACGACAAGATAGCGATCCTCTATGCTAGGGTTACACCGATTTTGGAAGAGGCATTTGCCTCGCGGGGCCCATCGAGTACCCCGGGAAACAGAGACCAGCTCTGGAGTATACACGAACACTTAATTAAAACCCTAGAGGTGGATCTGTTTAGCAGTGGACCTTCTAGGACCAGGGGAATACACAAAGATACCTGGTTCAATACTACATGCCGCAATTCCAAACGTGATCTTGTGCTTACAATTAAAGCGGGGGGATCTCGGGAGCAGATTCGTGCCAGAAGGCAGGCGTATAAGACACTCGTGGCAAATGCCAAGGCGGAATGGGATCTCCAACACTGGGAGAAGCTCTCTGAGTAACTAGCAACCAGGGATTCCCGCAAATTTTGGCGTGTGGTCAACCACGCTTCTGAAAACCTTCCGTCGGCAATTGAACCAAATATTGCCCCGAGTGTATGGCAAAACCACTATCAGTCCCTTTACGCCCCGGAGGCTGAATCCTTGGAATCCCCACTCAAAATCCCACAAAGTAACCAGGCTCCGGAGCCCTTTACTGAAAAAGAGGTAAGGGCGGCGATTGCAGGGTTATCCTCCGGTAAGGCCCCGGGGCTGGACGGGGTCCCAGGAGATTTATTTAAACAGGAACCAGGTATCTGGGCCCCCTACCTTCTGTTGATATTCAATGCAGTCCTTGAGGGGATGGAATTACCTGATACTTGGCTGGGGGCAGAGGTGGTCCCGATATTCAAAAAGGGATCTCCCCTGCTTCCGGCCAACTATCGCCCAATAAGCCTCATTGATGTATCACAGAAGTTATTTGGCAGGTTAATACTCAATAGGCTACAGACCTGGTTGGACGAGACAGATACCCTGAGCCCACTCCAAGCAGGATTTAGAAGAGGAGTTTCCACAGTCGATCAATTATTTCGACTAAATATCATCTATTGGAAGACAGCATTGATCGAGGGCGGCACTTTGTATGCGGTCTTTGTGGACCTGCGTGCCGCTTTCGATCTGGTTCCGAGGGCAAAACTGTGGGAGGTAATGGACGAGTTGGGCGTCCCGGGAGACATCCTTGAAATCCTAACCAGACTCCATAAAGATAACTATGCACGAGTCAGTTGCGGGAAAGGTGGTAAGCTGACTGACAGGTTCCCCGTTCGCAGAGGGGTGAGGCAGGGTTGTGTGCTAGCCCCGACCCTGTTTTGCCTCTTTGTGAACGGGGTGATAGAACATCTGAGGAGGATAAGTAACATCGATGCACCAAAATTGAACGGCAGCAGGGTGCCCGCAATCATGTTTGCGGATGACACCCTGCTGCTGTCCAAATCACCAATGGGGCTACAGCGAGTGCTGGATGGATTCCTAGGTTTTTGCACAGAAAGGGGGCTTGAAATCAATTCTGCAAAGACTAAATTTATGATTCCCAACCCAAAGGCCAGTAATCGCCCAAACCCCCGCCTGGGCTCAGCATGCTTGGAAAGGGTGCATACAATAGAATATCTTGGGATAACTCTAAATCAAAATTTAACATGGTCGACCCACACAACAAAAGCTAGTATGAAACTATCGCAGAGGGCGGGAGGTATCACGAGAATTGCTAGCAAATCCCCACTCCGCCCGTTGGCACCTGCCATTCAGTTTTATAAAGCCCAGGCTCGGGGGGGAATTACCTACGGAGCTGAGTTGTGGGGCCACACCTCGACACACACCATTCAAAGCATAGAAAATAAATTCATCAGACAGTTGGTGGCTCTCCCCCCAAGTACTCCACTTCTCCCATTGAGACTAGACCTGGGTTTGAGACCTATTACGGAAGAACTGGGCCTCAAACCTCTGATCTACTGGCGCCGTCTCTGGAGCAGCCAGGATCTCACTTTCTACAGATCGGAGTTGCAGGAATTTCTCAAGCTACCTAATGCCACCAAAATTCCCTGGCTAAAGTGTATAAGGAGAATGTGTGAGACTCTTGGAGTGCCTGACCTATGGTCGGATCCCGAAAGCGCGTGCAGGAGGATGCCCAGAAAAGCACTGTCCAGTTTGTTTTATAATTACATGCTTCAAAAAACACTGGATACCACTGGGGAGGGGTCCTTAACAGATCTCTTCATTAAAATCAAAGACTCGTATAGCCATGAATGTGTCCTGGATGGCATGACTTCGGTGCTTACAAGGAAGCTCTTCCTGCAATGGAGGTATGGGTCTCTCCCTCTAAGGTCCTTCACAAAGGCCTGAGTGGGTGGATCGGAAACAGGGGCGTATCCGGCATGTGCTTACAAATTGGAGAATGAATTACATGTGGTCCTGTTCTGTGGAGCCTATACCAGAATTAGGAGACATTGGTTGGTCCCTCATCTAAAAAACTTGGGCTTTAGAACATATGCTCCGGCCTATAGAGTATTAAAGTCGGATTTATTTCCGCCAACAGTGTTTGCTATGGCAAAATTCCTGACTGCAATGTGGCTGGCACGCACTCGAATAATCAAGGGCACCACAACATTGTGAACACTTCTTTTTCCTCCCTTGCATTTGGGCTCATCCATTTTAGATTTGTATTGTATTAGTATATTCATCTACTGTTCTTATCGGGTTTTTTATTGGCATTTTAATGATTATTGTATATTGTGTATATCTTTTATGATCTTTTATGATCGAAATAAAGATTTGATTGATTGATATGTTTTTTAAATTTCTTCAAATGTGTTTCAAAGATACAAACCATCTTTACACATTTTTGTACACCATAGACGTCGTGTTACTTCACTTTTGTAGAAGTACATCCCATCGATCAATTTTGATAGTTAGTTATACTTACCTTCAAAATAATAAATTAAAAAAAAATAATTAATGCAAATTTACCATCTTTAAAAGACAAAAAAAATACAGTTACAATTTATCTTATACAACACAAAATCATTTCTAAAGCATTTAATTAGCCTTTTTTGCTGTTCTCAGAATATATTGACTTTCACTACAAACACTGAGTTCAATAGTACTCACCACATAACAGCGGGCAAAAAAAGACAGACAATCAAGAAGATTATCTTAAAAAAACCAAACAACAATCTCAATAAATATTTCAAAAATAGAAATAAAATATACCTTAAATGTTTTTTTCTAAGACCAATTTCTTATGTAACTATGAGGTATGTCAAACAATCTAGAAATAACAAAACACCATCCTTAATTTTATTCCATGATAAAATATGAAAAAAAGTTGTTAAAGATTTCACAAATGTTCCGCATGGCCAAATAGAATGTCTGTAATTCTTACTCTGAAAGATGATCAAAAGTAACTCTGAACATTTGCCTTCCAGTATTATGATCCAAAACCATTGATATCATTTGCACCGTCCACCAGTGGTGATCCATCAACCCAACGCTATTCAACATCTTCATAGCCACCCTTACACAAGTGGCTCGCCATCTCAACCACAACATTATCTCTTACGTCAACAATACCCAGCTCATCTTGTTCCTCACCAAGGAACCACATAACATAACGAATAACCTCCACAACATAATTAAAGATGTTACCAAATGGATAAGGAGCAGCTCTGTAAATCTGAACTTGCACAACATGAAGATACTCATCCTAAAATCCATCTATTCACCTTCAGATGACTTCTGCTGGCCAACTACACTGTAAACAGTGCCAACACCTACTAACCATGTACATAACTTATGATTCATCCTTAACTCCTCGCTCTGCATGTGAAACCAAGTCTACAGCATCTCCTCATATTGCTATAACACCCTAGACATGCTCTGCAACATTTAGAAATGGGGTCTAACCAAGAGAAGAAGAACAGTGACACAGGCCCTTTTTAACAACAGAATACACACTTGAAACACTCTACACAGGAATTTCAAGTAAACACCTACAACGACTATTACAAATCTAAAACACCTCCAACTGACTGATCTTCAATATCCCCTGCTACAGCCCCATCACCCACGACCTCATACACATGTTATGTTATGTTATGTTAAGGGGGTGTTTATAAAGCGCACTATCACCGTGGGTATCATGGCGCTGAAGGGGTGCTGAGAAGAAACAGAGGGAGTTTAGCTGGGTTGTGGGAAGAGCCAGGTTTTTAGTGATTTGCGGAATTGGATGAGAGTACCGGAGATCCTAGCTGGAAGAGGGAGAGAGTTCCAGAGTTTGGGGCCGAGGACGGCGAATCTTCGACCACGAGATCTACAGAGTTTAAAGGAGGGGACCACCAAAAGATGTAAGTGACATCTGCTTCAACATCAACATGAGAAATATCCTTCAAATTCCTCACCCTCCCTTAGAAAATACTCTACAACACCAAATTAATGTAACTTAACAGCAGTAATCATAAAAGGCCAACATTTAGCTCTTAAAATTTAGGCTTTAAAAATATTAGGTACGAATTTGGTTACTCTTTAGGCAAAGGTTGCTTAATAACTAATTCAGTATCATTACAATGTATCCAACCTTTCAGACATCTTAAAAAAACAGTGTAGTGTCCAGATGTTGTAGAAGGTCCATCATGAAAAATAATTGCAACAGCTACAAAAGTTCTTCCTGGTATTGATACTTGAGTAGAAACAACATTTGTAATTAAAGTTTCCAATGTTCTTCCATCAGCTCTGCAATGTTGCAGCATTAAAATTACATACTGTCCATAGCTTTGTATAAATAATGTTGATACAATTTCTGACTTACATTGCCTACACTCCATGGGGCAGATTTATGAAGCCCTTGCGACACGTTTACGCCGCTGTTGCGTCACGCAAGGCGGCGTAAACGTGGCGCATCCCTACGAACGATTTACAACGTGACGCATCTAGGCAGATGCGTCACGTTGTAAAGCCCTGCGCCGCTTGTGGGCGTTCCGGCGCAGGGTGGGCGTTCCGGGGCAGGTGCGCCTCGCAAAAGTGGCTGAGTGAAATCTATGAGATTTCACTCAGTCACTTTCTGGCCAATGCTGCGTCAAAAGCCTGCGCCTGCTTGAAGCAGGCGTAGGTCTTGAGGCAGCATTGTTGAGATGGGCACCCCCGAGCCTTGCTGGAGCTGCGTCGCGCTTGCGACGCAACTCCAGCATTGCGCCACCTTTACGGCACAGATGCGTCACGCATCTGTGCCGTTTTTGCCCCATGGTGCGTCGCATCATAAATGCGGCGCACCATGGGTGGCGGAGAAGTGTCGCACTGTGGCGCATGTTAACTGGCGCATCCCTGGGGATGCGCCAGTTAACATAAATCTGCCCCCATGTTTTGAGTAGCTCCTCTAACTAAATTATTAAAGGACACTGATTCACAGTCTGGTAAAGTCAAATATATAAATCTTTCAGTGTCTATGTTAGTGGTACATGTAAACAAATAATGTTGATACTCATGTTCCCATTGATAAGAGAGGCCAAAAAGGGTTTCAATATCTATACCTTCATCTTCCAATACACCAAGCATAAACATTAAAAATTCCTGACAATCTTGCTGTATATGTTGTGTAAATTGAGTAGAACCAGAACATATGTCCAAAACATTTCGAATATCAGAAACACTTTGTATTTTAGTTCTATCACTACTACATTTCTCATAAACAGAATACAACAATGAAGAGAATCTGTTCTCCCGATTTTCAGCAATTTGCTGTTGCAAACTTTGAAGAAGAAAAATAACATTAACAACTACATTAGCATAGCAGTTGACACCACAACTATTTTCAAACCGATATCCAACATTTTCTTCAACACTATCCTTTTTCTTTTTGCTTGCAGGTGCAACTTCATCTATTTTTTTTCCTTTCTCTACAGTTTCATTACAGATATTCTCAAATCTTCTTTTTCAACCTACTACACGCTTTTCAAACACGGATATTGATCTAAATTAGGTGTATATTCTCTTCTTAATCTATTATACTCTTTCACAAAATGTACATCTGCACTAACCGTAGTCTCATCAAAATCAATCAAATACAATCCAGATAAGGTTCTCACTCGGGACAAAGTAACATATGCCATACCCTCTTTAAACACGGTACTTCCAATATTAACTAAAGCACTATTTACACTTAAACCTTGAGATTTATGAATGGTCACCGCATATGCCAAACAAATTGGAAACTGTTTTCTGCATACATACAAATCTTTTACAAGCAAAAAACGGGCTGCGCAATACTAAGTTGTTGTACTTCAGCAATTTGATTTTCAAAAATTCAATTCCATCACTATTTACATAATTAACAAAATCAACAATTTTACCCATTGCTCCATTTACTAAACCTTTTTCCACATTCAAATTATGGAGTAAAATTCTCCTGCAGTTTTTACATGCATATAGATTATTTTCTAACCCAGCAGTTTTACTTATTGATTTCTCTAAAGAATCCAATTTCCTCTTCAACTTTTCAGTCAAAATAATAGAGATCCTTTCATGTTCTATTTTATCAATTGCTTCCAATTTTTTAATTTCTTCCTTTTCCAATTTTAACATTTCTTCATTGAATATAGAACACTCATGTAGTGTTGGCATTAAACAGATTACAGAGTTGTTTTCTGAAATTCCCATATACAGTACTCATTAGTACCACGCTGACATGCCATGAGATTAATCAGATGAGATTCCAAAACCTTATCTTTCAAGTGTACTTTATCCATAAATTCCTTTGCTGAAACATTTTGCAGATGTACACCTGTCTTCAATATATGATTTACTGCATAAGAAAGTCCAGGCAAATCACTCTCAAACAACAGGTGAAACAAATATGGAATACATTGTCGAAATCTTGGATCTTCAGCATACAATCTAGATGTCCGGTATTCAGATGCAGGAATCTGCACAGGTTGGTCATCATATCGTCCACCTTTTCCTGTGGAAAACAACTGAGGAAAGCAGCGAGCTTCCAAGCTTTTTTCCCATACACTAATGGGACTTCCCTTTGCTTCTTTCATTTGGAACAATTCTATAGTATCCCTCATCACTTCTTTAGAATGAAGTGGATGAACACTATAATGTTCGTAAATTTCTTCTGTTCTGGACGCATCCAGTTTTTCAATTTGTCCACATGGCAAGTCACTGTCTTCTTCTACAGTTATTTCTTCTTCTCTCAGAAACACATTTTCATAATATTGATTGTTTCTTATCAGATACAACGTTGCCTTTTTTACTTTCCAAACATCCACTAATTCCTGCCAGACTTTCTTACTCTTAGTAGGAACACCATTAACTAAAATATTTAAAGGTTCATCTTCTACATTTTCTACACCAATTGTTTCAATATTTTTCTTTAAATCTAGAGGCAAATATACAACTCTTCCCTTCAAACCTCTCCGTAAATCTGAAGGAGGCAATTTCCCTGTCTTAGGCTCCATACGAACAATAGCTTGAAATGGATGAACACATTGAACAAGAATCGACTCATAGGTATTTAAATCCATTAATTCAGAAGGAATATTTACCAACTCAAGATTATTATGCACAACTCTAGCGGGCATTTTATTCTCATCTAATTTATTGTAACAATATTTACAAATACGCTGATCAGAACCCAAATTAAAAGAATTCTCTACCAACAAATAAGTTGCAAAATCCTTCCACTCATTAATATTTTCCATTTTCACTTTTTAAAAACAGATCAACAGTCCTGGTCTGATTTTTATAATGAGTATGTCGACATCAAATACAAGAATAATATGTCCGTTCACCAGAAATCACCTCAAACCTTGTAATTTCTTGCTCAAAATGTATTTTCTGTCCTACAATCTTGTACATTCTCTTCTGCATTTCCTTCTATTAATGTATCAATTTCTACACTGTCTTCCTCAGGACCAAAGTAACTAACCTGAATTTCATCACAAACCTTCATTACATCTGATACAGATCCATGCAAAAGAGCACTGTCCAACTTTTTTAACATTAATGCTGGACTTTTTGCATAATACAACCTTCTCACTAATTTCCTCATTTGAGTATGATGAACTGCTAACATCCTGAAATGGTGAAAAATACTTCTACATACTTTTTTAAAAAGACAAGCTAAAGAATGTCCTTGCAATCCAGTAATTTGTCTCGCTCTGCAAGGGTATAATCCTTGCAACATCTAAATCTTTTGTTTAACACTTTTCTTAGTATAGTTACATAAGAAATTGCGTAAAAAATCTATAGATTCCTGCCGTACACTACAAATACTACTGCAATTCCAAGTGTACACCGGAGCTTTAGGACGTCTCCCTAAAACTTCATCAGCTAACAACTGTTCCTCATTTCTAGGAACAATTTTCTCTTTCTCAATAGGACAACCATTTTCAACCTCATAAGCACGACCTGTTGTGTCAACTGCATGCAGCAACTCATTACTCTGAAAATAACTCTCCTCATTAAAAAAAGGCTCAGAACTTGAACTATGTTTCCATTCACCCAATAAAACCTTTGAAAAAACTACTTTTGTTAATTACTCTATTCCACTTACCTTTGGCCTTCATTAAATGGATTGTCTTATCTAATGATCGAATTCTATTGATTACTAAAACAAAAACTTTTTTTTTCAATTCAAAAGCTTTATTAACAACATGTACAATATATATATATATTTTTTGTAAAATGCTCTTTTTCTTTTACAATTCTTTACAATCTTAGTCAAATTTAAAATAACTTGATTATAGCACATCTTCTTCCGTAACTCCTTGTATTGGTTTTTTCTCCTTGTAATATACTAATTTTTTTCAGAACATATTACTACACGGTTCTTCTATTTTCTCTTGCTTGCAGAAACACTGATATTTTTTTTTCTTTCTTAACACTACGCTTACTGTTTACAAATCTTGGTAGAATTAAATCTGGGCGATATTCGGCGATATGGAACATTAGCGCATGAAAACAAACGTTGTTTTCATGCGCTAATGTGTGCCTTGATAATATAGGGGGGTGTATTCAGCGTAATGATCCACACCCCCATGTTATCAAAGCCTTAACACCTGGTCAGAGCAGGCGTTGGGAGACCTGCGATAAATGAGTTTATCGCAGGTCTTCTTCTCCTAACGCCTGCCTTGGTAATAGGGTGTTCCCACCTCCAACCACATTTTACATGTGGTTGGACATGGGAACACCCACTTTGCATGCCATTAGCGATGTTTCTCGCTGACATGCAAAGTGGGCTTGAGGCAGGCGTTAGCATGCCCTTGTTAATAGGGCGCTGGAAGTATTGCCGCTTTCTCTGCACAATTCACAGAAAAAGCAGCGATACTTCAGCTTGCTAATATGCCCTATAAGTCTTTCATTTACACAGACACTCAGTGTGATTCTGGACAGAAATTTTAAAACCATACATTTTACCAAAACACATTTACCTCAGTAAAAGGTTTAAGTGACAGAATACAGCCCATGTATATGAGCACTACGGATCACTGACAGAATATCGACAGACAAAATTTCGACCTACCAAAATATCGAGGTAAAAATATAGAATGCCAGAATATCGACTGCCTATCTACAAACAGGTAAGTAAAAAAATATCGACTCCAAAATATCGATTGTAAAAAATATAGACTATCAAAATATCGAATTTTTTAAATGTCTTAAAATTAATTTAAAGCTAATATAATAATAAATAAAATTAATTTAAACATACGTAAAATAATTGAATAAATGTTAAATTATTAAATAATTAATGTAACTTTAAAATAAAAATAAATAAAACATTTAATACACATATATATATATATATATATATATATATATATATATATATATATATATATATATATATATATATATATATATATATATATATATATACATATTATTAACAAAACATATACAATATTTTTACCGTAGGATAGCGAGAGGGTTAAATTTAATACAACCACTCCAGTAAGTGCAACAGTAGGGAAAACATTGGATAGCGTAGAGGTAAAAATTACTATTTCAATTCCAGAGAGCGCAACAGTAGGGAAAACGTTGGATAGCGTAGGGGTAAAAATTACTATTCCCACTCCAGAGAGCGCAACAGTAGGGAAAGCATTGGATAGAGTAGGGGTAAAAATTACTAATCCCACTCCAGAGAGTGCAACAGGAGGGAAAGCGTTGGATAGCGTAGGGGTAAAAATGACTAATCCCACTCCAGAGAGTGCAACTGTAGGGAAAGCGTTGGATAGCGTAGGGGTTACAATTACTATTCCAACTCCAGAGAGTGCAACAGTAGGGTAAGCGTTGGATAGTGGGAGGGTAAAAATTACTATTCCCACTCCAGAGAGTAAAATAAAAATTAATTAATAATAAAAATAACCTACTAATACTAATTATTTACCAATTAACCATAAATTAATTTACATTTTAAAAATATTTAAAAATTAGACACAAAATAAAATATTTAAAAAATGTGATTACTTACTATGAAATTACTTTCAAAGCTGTTCCCCTATAAACCCACAACCAACTACAGAAAATAATTTAATAAAAGTAACATAATTATCAATTAATCAATTACAATCAATTACCAATTATATTTTAATTAATTACCAATTAATAATTAATTAACAATTATTTCTAAATAAATACCAATAAATAAAATAACATATTTCATTAATTATAATTAAATTACTTCCCACCCTATTCCCCTATAAACACACAACCCGCTACAGAAAATAAATTATTAAAATTAACATATTAATCAATGAATCAATTAAAATTAATTACCAATTTTATTTTAATTAATTACCAATTAATAATTAAGTAGCAATTAAATATAAATAAATACCAATAAATAAAATAACATATTTAAGTAATTATAATTAAATTACTTCCCACCCTATTCCCCTATAAACCCACAACCCGCTACAGAAAATAAATTACTAAAATTAACACATTGATCATTTAATCAATTAAAATGAATTACCAATCATATTTTAATTAATTACCAATTAATAAATAATTAACAACTAATTCTAAATAAATACCAATAAATAAAATAACATATTTAATTAATTATAATTAAATTGCTTCCCACCCTATTCCCCTATAAACCCACAACCCGCTACAGATTTATATTACACAAAAATTAAAAATTATTATTAACTTACCTTAATTTCGATATTTTTGTTGTCTATATTCTGTCTAGTCGATATTATGTCCATTCTATATTTTGGAATAGATATTATTGCTATTCTATTCGAAATTAAAAATTTCCAGTCGATATTTTGGTAGTCTATATTCTGTCTGGTCGATATTATGTCTATTCTATATTTTTAACTCGATATTATGTCTAGTCGAAATAATAAACTCGATATTTTGACTCTATACCGAGCACTACATTACAGTGCAGAAACCTGACTCATTTTCAAAATACATTTCCAATTTGCAGCATTACTTTTTTGCCAGCATTACATCCAAACATGAGACAGAATACAACAAGAAAGAGGCCCAAGCTGCTTGTAAATCTGCCCAAGAGTGTATGCAGCAATCTATCAATATTGACTTGGGCATTGTTAAGAGGAGGTATGATAAAAACAGAGACGATTAAGAGTGCAGAAGAGGGAGTATAAAAAGAAAGGGGAACATTAGGGGACAGGAAAGACAATGACGATAGAGGGAGACTAAGAAGACAGGAGGCAGTTTGAAAAGAAGCAGCACTATCACAAAAGACAAGTGACAAATGGAAAGAGTGGAAATATCAGAGGAGAGAGGACAGTATAAGCAGAGAGAGGTAGACAGTGAGGAGAGACAGGTGAGATTATAGAAAAAGGTGCAAATATAATTCTTTCATTTACAGACACTCAGTGTGATTCTGGACAGAAATTTTAACACCATACATTTTACCAAAACACATTTACCTCAGTAAAAGGTTTAAGTGACAGAACACAGCCCATGTATATGAACACTACATAACAGTGCAGAAACCTGACTCATTTTCAAAATACATTTCCAACTTACAGCAATACTTTTTTGCCAGCATTACATCCAAACATGAGACAGAATACAATAAGAAAGAGGCCCAAACTGCTTGTAAATCTGCCCAAGAGTGTATGCAGCAATCTATCAATATTGACTGGGGCATTGTTAAGACGAGGTATGATAAAACAGAGAGGATTTAGAGGGCAGAAGAGGGAGTATAAAAAGAAAGGGGAACATTAGGGGACAGGAAAGACAATGACGATAGAGGGAGACTTATAAGACAGGAGGCAGTCTGAAAAGAAGCAGCACTATCACGAAAGACAAGTGAAAATATGGAAAGAGTGGAAATATCAGAAGAGAGAGGACAGTATAAGCAGAGAGAGGTAGACAGTGAGGAGAGAAAGGTGAGATTATAGAAAAAGGTGCAAATATAATTCTTTCATTTACACAGACACTCAGTGTGATTCTGGACAGAAATGTTAACACCATACATTTTACCAAAACACATTTACCTCAGTAAAAGGTTTAAGGGACAGAACGCAGCCCATGTACATGAGTTCTACATTACAGTGCGGAAACCTGACTCATTTTCAAAATACATTTCCAATTTGCAGCATTACTTTTTGGCCAGCATTACATCCAAACATGAGACAGAATACAACAAAAAAGAGGCCCAAGCTGCTTGTAAATCTGCCCAAGAGTGTATGCAGCACTCTATCAATATTGACTTGGGCATTGTTAAAAGGAGGTATGATAAAACAGAGAGGATAGGATTAAGAGGGCAGAAGAGGGAGTATAAAAAGAAAGGGGAACATTAGGGGACAGGAAAGACAATGACGATAGAGGCAGACTAAGAACACAGGAGGCAGTTTGAAAAGAAGCAGCACGATCACGAAAGACAAGTGAAAATATGGAAAGAGTGGAAATATCAGAAGAGAGAGGACAGTATAAGCAGAGAGAGGTAGACAGTGAAAAAGACAGGTGAGATTATAGAAAAAGGTGCAAATATAATTCTTTCATTTACACAGACACTCAGTGTGATTCTGAACAGAAATTTTAAAACCATACATTTTACCAAAACACATTTACCTCAGTAAAAGGTTCAAGTGACAGAACACAGCCCAACAACAAGAAAGAGGCCCAAGCTGCTTGTAAATCTGCCCGAGAGTGTATTCAGCACTCTATCCATAATAACTGCAGCATTGTATAAGTGACTGTACATATTCTATATTTTTAGTACTGCACTTTATTCAACAAAGCTGACTAACTAAATACAGTAACTTACCAAATAATTTACCACAAAAGTTATCCAAAACCAAACAAACTGCAGATATGATTCAGAAAACTTTTTAAGATTAAACACTTTACTTTTTTTTTTTAAATAAAATGCACCATATACATTCCCTTACAACTTTTCAACTCACCTGTCAAACAGATTAGTAGATTAAGAAGAATGCCACTCACACAGCAGATAGCCTTATACAGAATCTCTCTGCTCCAGTGCTTGCAGCCGAACCAAAGAAATTGCACATTTTCCCTCTCAATTTACACATATATAAACTTTACTAACAAATCAAATTCCTTTACACAATAATTCAAAACTAAACACACATTTCTATTGGTTCAATATTTCAAACCTTTCCAACCGACATATCTTTCCACCCTACCCCCAACACATCATGCAAAAGTCTACTGTAAACAGAGCTCAAAAGTTCAGCGCACTGTAAAACACTAATCCTCATCAAGTTTAGACTATGCATAAGTACTTTCTTATAAGTACCAATAAACAGAAAAACTCTAATTACAACCAACCAACACATAAACCCTTAAACTTGAAAGATATATGTAAAATATACTTTTTTTAATTATTTTTTTCATGCTAGGGTGCGCTTCCGGGACGATTTCCGAAATTTGCACCGTACGGGTACGATGCATCTATCTCACCCCAAAAAATAGCGTCTATTACAAATTTTTCATAAGCCCCAGGGCTAAAAAAAAACGTTGGGGACCATGGGGGGAGACCCAATGCCCACACAGTCCCAGCTGGCTCCCCACGTCCTTTGGGAGCCGGCATTGCTTTTCGTCAGCGAGAGCAGCTAACATGCTGCTCTCTCTGATGAAAAGCAGTTTGCTGTTGTAGGATGGGAGCCGCGAGGCTCTGCCGTACCACAGCAAACAGCAGTGTCCCGGGGGTAGGCACCCCGGGACACTGCAGGAGCCTGCCCTAGTGAGGTGGTGGTCCCCAGGGCCATCAATGGCTCCAGGAGGGGTGCCGCGTAGCCCTCCTCCCAACGTAGAAAAGCCCCTGGGGGTGGTGGTCCCGGGGCTAAGGGGTACATCACGGACCCCCCTATTTTTTATTATTACAGCCCCGGGGAGGTGGTGGTCCCCGGGGCGACTGAGGGGCAAAGAGCCCCTCCCACACAATTATTTTTTTTTTAAAAGAAGCCCCGGGGTGACGGTCCCCTAGGCTGCGGAGGGGCAGAGAGCCCCCACCCCCCCGCAAACAAATAATTTAAGCCCCAGGGGATGGGGTACCTGGGGATTATAAAAAATGAGTAATAGAAACTTCTTTTTTTTTACAATAGATGCACCATACGCGTACCATGCAAATTTCGTAATTGGTTCCGGAAGCGCACCCTAGCATGAAAAAAATCATTAAAAAAATATATTTTACTTATATCTTTCAAGTTTATGTGTTTATATGTTGGTTGGTTTCTTGTAAAAACCCCTAATTAACCCAAGGCAGTCTAAAAATCCTATAGCAAACAGCAAAAAATTCCTGTCCATCTACACATTCAAACCACACACACATATACAAATAAATAACAAATCACATTTATTCACACATTAAAAATTAAACACACTTTTAAAATGCTGGAACTTTTCAACCCTTTCCAGCTCACAAAACTTTAAACCCTTCCCCCAACCACATTCTGCCTGTTACCATAGAAACACTTCAGGGAACACCTAAGTGACAATACAGGTGAAAAGTTCATCATACATTGTTGCACATCAAAGCAGCAAGTGTGCTTGACTTCTCAATATACCAGCTTATCTTAAGTAATGTTCTTTACTTTCACTTTTTCTTAACTAATAAATAACAGGCTTTTAAAAAACAGAACATTGTGCCCTACTTTTGTAGCTAGTTACATTCCAAACAACTAATCACTTCTTTGCTTTTTTTCAAAACTCCACTTATCCACCATTTTAGAAAAAAAAAAATCTTCAAACTGCCCTTTCATTTACAGAGACCATCTCAGTGCATCCAGACCTCTCTTCAAGATGTATAAAGTGTGGATTGTGGGACACAGCTATATTTTCTGGAGTGAAAGGTACGCACAACAGAAAGGAACTCACAAAGTCCTATTTTTATGAAATGTGCACATTAAATTGATTGGACAGAGAGGGTTAAAGTGGCACCAAATGATACCATTAGTGAAATCCTTTATGCATCTCCAACACCCTGACCTCATAATTGTGCACTGTGGTGGCAATGACCTAGGCACTTTGACTGGGGTAGGTCTGGAAATGTTTATGAAGGATACCTTTCAACAACTGATGGCACTTTTCCCCCAAACTGCCTTTGTCTATTCTACAATATGCCAAAAGGCAGAAATGGAACTTTTCCAACCAATATTGTCCACAGATTGAAAAAGCTAGGAAACATGTGAATAAATCTGTTTCTGCTTTTCTCTGAGACTATAGAATGGGGTCCATTTACAACAACAATCTGTGTTTCAATATGCAAGGCATCTATAGGAGAGATGGTGTACATTTTACAGATGAAAGGAACAGAGTCTCCCACATGAACTTTAGACTCTGCATCGGTACTTACTTGTAGGTACTAACATCTCACAATAAACACAAGGGCTCTTTTCAGAGCCACACAACACATAAATACATACACTTCATAAATATCTAAAAATATTCTTATTTTACTTGCTTAGGTGCGCTTACGGTACAAATTACGAAATTTGCACCGTACGCGTACGGTGCATCTATCGTAAAAAAAAAATAGCGTCTACATCAAATTTTTTATAAACTCCGGGGGTACAAAAAAAAGTTGGAGACCGTGCGGGGAGCCCCAATGCCCCCACGGTCCCAGCCGGCTCCCCACGTCCTTTGGGAGCCGGCATTGCTTTTCGTCAGAGAAAGCAGCTAACAAGCTATTATGCTTTTTTTTAAAAATGCAGAATACAAATTATTCATGCAGGTGTGTCTTGTCTAAACAGTTTCTCTGTATGCAGGTGGTTGTGTGTATGTGATTTAGTGTTGTTGTACAATACTTTTTTGTTTATTGATAGGAAGAAGATATGCTTCTCTCCCACCAGTGGACGTCTAACCGTCAAAGTTCCTGGTAGATATGTATCTTTCTACTAGTAATCTTATCGTTATTTTTCACTTAACACAACAATTTGAGTTATGGCTGCAGTAGCTAATTTATATCAAGGTCCTGAAGAATGCCGGGGAAAAGCCCCTTCGGCTGAAACATGTTGACCGTACTGTACTAGCGCCATATGGTAGTCGTTCTACCGGGCGCGGTTTTTATCCCTTGACACATAGACTTCTGTTTATATGCTCTTTCAGAGTCGGTGTAGTCAATTTTATTTTATATTATTATTTTTTTCACCTGAGCACTGCACATTATTTAGTCCACTACATGATAAACATTTTTGCTAGTTTTTCTGACATCCAGTTCGACACCGGCACTATATGGCCGGCTGCGATATGGACTGATCTGCAATTCCCGCATGATGTTAACTCCACCGCAAGGGTGGTCTGATGGGAATTGTACTAGCTTTGTGTTTCTATAAAACCTCCAGCAACATTGGTTCACATATACAGCCTACTGCTCCTTAGTCACTGTTATGGTCACACACCATTTCTAGACCTGTTCTGCTCCCTTGTGTGTTTTTTCTGACTATTGGGGAGTGAGCAGACAGGTCGTTAAATATTCCCCCTGACCCTCCCTACATGTTTGTTTGTTAGTATTTAGAGCAACTTTTTAGTTGCGGGTCTTAATTTTGGATGCAAATACAGTCTCTTGCATCCTAATAGCTCACCTAACTTAATTGTGTGTGTCTCCCTCCTGTCTACCCAGTCACTACCATATTTCACGTTCAAGAACATTGTTGACAACACTTTCTGTGCTTCACACTTGATGGAAACATTATAATTAAAGTAATTTTTACTCCATGGTGGTTTTTCTAGTGTAAGAAACACGTTTGAGACATATATTTGCATGGATTGTCTCTACTAAATAACAGCCTGGTTGAGTGCAACCTGTCCGCCGCACGCCATAGTGAGCATAGCCTCCCGGCATGGATGGATGTGCCTGCTATGGGACATATATCAGATCGAATTATAGTTAAAATTTTCATATGGGGGCGAATAAAATTGTACATTTAAAAACGTATTGATGAAAGTCACCTGCAGTATCATTGATGCAGTTTTTTTCAAACAAACCATTTCTGGCGCCTGTGAACTGTGTGCGCATGCGCGGTAGAGCAGTGTCTCGTTTCGCGTTTACTCCCATGGTTGTGTGAGACTCAAAACTTAAGAGCACTATATTCTCACATGACGCATGTAACGCTTCATTATCACAGCGACTGACCATAGAATCTCTCTTATGTACGATATAATGGGTTTGTAACAACAAACCAGATCTGCATGACCTGCACCATGTGCGCATGCGCGACAGAGTAGTATTGCGCTTTGTTGTTTGCTCCGTCAGTTTGTCCATTAGGATGCTCCGTATGCCTCGCCCGCCTCACTAATTACCAATTGGCGGTTACTTAAGAGCAGAGGGCCGCCTTGCGAGTGCCTCCACTTCCGCTTGGCCTATAGATAGAGGTACCGACGGACAGGTGAGTGTCCTCTTGGACTCTCCTCATTTTAGCCAGGTTGTGTAGATGAGAGCAGTTCAGTTAGTCTCTGTTCAAGTAAGGAGACTACAAACAGTCTGTTAAGTCCTTATTTCTTCTAATATGACTGTGATATAGAAGGGGTCTTTTTCCTTGATACTGAAAGGGCTCCTAATTGAGGGTAGCCCTAGTAGTCCTATTTGGACCTGTGCCAGTCCCTCTCACTAGTACCACTAGACTGATTTTTATAAAGTTTTTCATAAAGTTTCCAAAACACATAATCGAATGAGAGGTTAAATACCATCATAAGACTTTTCATAGGTACTCTTTAATGTCTGTATTATGCTATCTTCAATGCGACAGATGGGTAGCTGCGTTATATGTGAACTTAGTTTGACAGTTGGGTACATATCACACGTTCGTTGGGTTAGTGTGTAGAGCAATTGGCTTGGGCACTGTAGAACCGTGTGTTTACTGTGTCCTTTTTTCTACACCACAGAGCGGGGCCTCATACTCCCGAGCGGTTGCCGGGTGAGGTGAGGTCTTCACCCACACAAAGCTGGGTGAGTATCACGTTGAGGAAATGCCTCGAAGTGATAAAGCTATTATGCTTTTTTTAAAAATGCAGAATACAAATTATTCATGCAGGTGTGTCTTGTCTAAACAGTTTCTCTGTATGCAGGTGGTTGTGTGTATGTGATTTAGTGTTGTTGTACAATACTTTTTTGTTTATTGATAGGAAGAAGATATGCTTCTCTCCCACCAGTGGACGTCTAACCGTCAAAGTTCCTGGTAGATATGTATCTTTCTACTAGTAATCTTATCGTTATTTTTCACTTAAAACAACAATTTGAGTTATGGCTGCAGTAGCTAATTTATATCAAGGTCCTGAAGAATGCCGGGGAAAAGCCCCTTCGGCTGAAACATGTTGACCGTACTGTACTAGCGCCATATGGTAGTCGTTCTACCGGGCGCGGTTTTTATCCCTTGACACATAGACTTCTGTTTATATGCTCTTTCAGAGTCGGTGTCGTCAATTTTATTTTATATTATTATTTTTTTCACCTGAGCACTGCACATTATTTAGTCCACTACATGGTAAACATTTTTGCTAGTTTTTCTGACATCCAGTTCGACACCGGCACTATATGGCCGGCTGCGATATGGACTGATCTGCAATTCCCGCATGATGTTAACTCCCCCGCAAGGGTGGTCTGATGGGAATTGTACTAGCTTTGTGTTTCTATAAAACCTCCAGCAACATTGGTTCACATATACAGCCTACTGCTCCTTAGTCACTGTTATGGTCACACACCATTTCTAGACCTGTTCTGCTCCCTTGTGTGTTTTTTCTGACTATTGGGGAGTGAGCAGACAGGTCGTTAAATATTCCCCCTGACCCTCCCTACATGTTTGTTTGTTAGTATTTAGAGCAACTTTTTAGTTGCGGGTCTTAATTTTGGATGCAAATACAGTTTCTTGCATCCTAATAGCTCACCTAACTTAATTGTGTGTGTCTCCCTCCTGTCTTCCCAGTCACTACCATATTTCACGTTCAAGAACATTGTTGACAACACTTTCTGTGCTTCACACTTGATGGAAACATTATAATTAAAGTAATTTTTACTCCATGGTGGTTTTTCTAGTGTAAGAAACACGTTTGAGACATTTATTTGCATGGATTGTCTCTACTAAATAACAGCCTGGTTGAGTGCAACCTGTCCGCCGCACGCCATAGTGAGCATAGCCTCCCGGCATGGATGGATGTGCCTGCTATGGGACATATATCAGATCGAATTATAGTTAAAATTTGTATATGGGGGCGAATAAAATTGTACATTTAAAAACGTATTGATGAAAGTCACCTGCAGTATCATTGATGCAGTTTTTTTCAAACAAACCATTTCTGGCGCCTGTGAACTGTGTGCGCATGCGCGGTAGAGCAGTGTCTCGTTTCGCGTTTACTCCCATGGTTGTGTGAGACTCAAAACTTAAGAGCACTATATTCTCACATGACGCATGTAACGCTTCATTATCACAGCGACTGACCATAGAATCTCTCTTATGTACGATATAATGGGTTTGTAACAACAAACCCGATCTGCGTGACCTGCACCATGTGCGCATGCGCGACAGAGTAGTATTGCGCTTTGTTGTTTGCTCCGTCAGTTTGTCCATTAGGATGCTCCGTATGCCTCGCCCGCCTCACTAATTACCAATTGGCGGTTACTTAAGAGCAGAGGGCCGCCTTGCGAGTGCCTCCACTTCCGCTTGGCCTATAGATAGAGGTACCGACGGACAGGTGAGTGTCCTCTTGGACTCTCCTCATTTTAGCCAGGTTGTGTAGATGAGAGCAGTTCAGTTAGTCTCTGTTCAAGTATGGAGACTACAAACAGTCTGTTAAGTCCTTATTTCTTCTAATATGACTGTGATATAGAAGGGGTCTTTTTCCTGGATACTGAAAGGGCTCCTAATTGAGGGTAGCCCTAGTAGTCCTATTTGGACCTGTGCCAGTCCCTCTCACTAGTACCACTAGACTGATTTTTATAAAGTTTTTCATAAAGTTTCCAAAACACATAATCGAATGAGAGGTTAAATACCATCATAAGACTTTTCATAGGTACTCTTTAATGTCTGTATTATGCTATCTTCAATGCGACAGATGGGTAGCTGCGTTATATGTGAACTTAGTTTGACAGTTGGGTACATATCACACGTTCGTTGGGTTAGTGTGTAGAGCAATTGGCTTGGGCACTGTAGAACCGTGTGTTTACTGTGTCCTTTTTTCTACACCACAGAGCGGGGCCTCATACTCCCGAGCGGTTGCCGGGTGAGGTGAGGTCTTCACCCACACAAAGCTGGGTGAGTATCACGTTGAGGAAATGCCTCGAAGTGATAAAGCTATTATGCTTTTTAAAAAAATGCAGAATACAAATTATTCATGCAGGTGTGTCTTGTCTAAACAGTTTCTCTGTATGCAGGTGGTTGTGTGTATGTGATTTAGTGTTGTTGTACAATACTTTTTTGTTTATTGATAGGAAGAAGATATGCTTCTCTCCCACCAGTGGACGTCTAACCGTCAAAGTTCCTGGTAGATATGTATCTTTCTACTAGTAATCTTATCGTTATTTTTCACTTAACACAACAATTTGAGTTATGGCTGCAGTAGCTAATTTATATCAAGGTCCTGAAGAATGCCGGGGAAAAGCCCCTTCGGCTGAAACATGTTGACCGTACTGTACTAGCGCCATATGGTAGTCGTTCTACCGGGCGCGGTTTTTATCCCTTGACACATAGACTTCTGTTTATATACTCTTTCAGAGTCGGTGTAGTCAATTTTATTTTATATTATTATTTTTTTCACCTGAGCACTGCACATTATTTAGTCCACTACATGGTAAACATTTTTGCTAGTTTTTCTGACATCCAGTTCGACACCGGCACTATATGGCCGGCTGCGATATGGACTGATCTGCAATTCCCGCATGATGTTAACTCCACCGCAAGGGTGGTCTGATGGGAATTGTACTAGCTTTGTGTTTCTATAAAACCTCCAGCAACATTGGTTCACATATACAGCCTACTGCTCCTTAGTCACTGTTATGGTCACACACCATTTCTAGACCTGTTCTGCTCCCTTGTGTGTTTTTTCTGACTATTGGGGAGTGAGCAGACAGGTCGTTAAATATTCCCCCAGACCCTCCCTACATGTTTGTTTGTTAGTATTTAGAGCAACTTTTTAGTTGCGGGTCTTAATTTTGGATGCAAATACAGTTTCTTGCATCCTAATAGCTCACCTAACTTAATTGTGTGTGTCTCCCTCCTGTCTACCCAGTCACTACCATATTTCACGTTCAAGAACATTGTTGACAACACTTTCTGTGCTTCACACTTGATGGAAACATTATAATTAAAGTAATTTTTACTCCATGGTGGTTTTTCTAGTGTAAGAAACACGTTTGAGACATTTATTTGCATGGATTGTCTCTACTAAATAACAGCCTGGTTGAGTGCAACCTGTCCGCCGCACGCCATAGTGAGCATAGCCTCCCGGCATGGATGGATGTGCCTGCTATGGGACATATATCAGATCGAATTATAGTTAAAATTTTCATATGGGGGCGAATAAAATTGTACATTTAAAAACGTATTGAGGAAAGTCACCTGCAGTATCATTGATGCAGTTTTTTTCAAACAAACCATTTCTGGCGCCTGTGAACTGTGTGCGCATGCGCGGTAGAGTAGTGTCTCGTTTCGCGTTTACTCCCATGGTTGTGTGAGACTCAAAACTTAAGAGCACTATATTCTCACATGACGCATGTAACGCTTCATTATCACAGCGACTGACCATAGAATCTCTCTTATGTACGATATAATGGGTTTGTAACAGCAAACCAGATCTGCGTGACCTGCACCATGTGCGCATGCGCGACAGAGTAGTATTGCGCTTTGTTGTTTGCTCCGTCAGTTTGTCCATTAGGATGCTCCGTATGCCTCGCCCGCCTCACTAATTACCAATTGGCGGTTACTTAAGAGCAGAGGGCCGCCTTGCGAGTGCCTCCACTTCCGCTTGGCCTATAGATAGAGGTACCGACGGACAGGTGAGTGTCCTCTTGGACTCTCCTCATTTTAGCCAGGTTGTGTAGATGAGAGCAGTTCAGTTAGTCTCTGTTCAAGTAAGGAGACTACAAACAGTCTGTTAAGTCCTTATTTCTTCTAATATGACTGTGATATAGAAGGGGTCTTTTTCCTTGATACTGAAAGGGCTCCCAATTGAGGGTAGCCCTAGTAGTCCTATTTGGACCTGTGCCAGTCCCTCTCACTAGTACCACTAGACTGATTTTTATAAAGTTTTTCATAAAGTTTCCAAAACACATAATCGAATGAGAGGTTAAATACCATCATAAGACTTTTCATAGGTACTCTTTAATGTCTGTATTATGCTATCTTCAATGCGACAGATGGGTAGCTGCGTTATATGTGAACTTAGTTTGACAGTTGGGTACATATCACACGTTCGTTGGGTTAGTGTGTAGAGCAATTGGCTTGGGCACTGTAGAACCGTGTGTTTACTGTGTCCTTTTTTCTACACCACAGAGCGGGGCCTCATACTCCCGAGCGGTTGCCGGGTGAGGTGAGGTCTTCACCCACACAAAGCTGGGTGAGTATCACGTTGAGGAAATGCCTCGAAGTGATAAAGCTATTATGCTTTTTTTAAAAATGCAGAATACAAATTATTCATGCAGGTGTGTCTTGTCTAAACAGTTTCTCTGTATGCAGGTGGTTGTGTGTATGTGATTTAGTGTTGTTGTACAATACTTTTTTGTTTATTGATAGGAAGAAGATATGCTTCTCTCCCACCAGTGGACGTCTAACCGTCAAAGCTCCTGGTAGATATGTATCTTTCTACTAGTAATCTTATCGTTATTTTTCACTTAACACAACAATTTGAGTTATGGCTGCAGTAGCTAATTTATATCAAGGTCCTGAAGAATGCCGGGGAAAAGCCCCTTCGGCTGAAACATGTTGACCGTACTGTACTAGCGCCATATGGTAGTCGTTCTACCGGGCGCGGTTTTTATCCCTTGACACATAGACTTCTGTTTATATGCTCTTTCAGAGTCGGTGTAGTCAATTTTATTTTATATTATTATTTTTTTCACCTGAGCACTGCACATTATTTAGTCCACTACATGGTAAACATTTTTGCTAGTTTTTCTGACATCCAGTTCGACACCGGCACTATATGGCCGGCTGCGATATGGACTGATCTGCAATTCCCGCATGATGTTAACTCCACCGCAAGGGTGGTCTGATGGGAATTGTACTAGCTTTGTGTTTCTATAAAACCTCCAGCAACATTGGTTCACATATGCAGCCTACTGCTCCTTAGTCACTGTTATGGTCACACACCATTTCTAGACCTGTTCTGCTCCCTTGTGTGTTTTTTCTGACTATTGGGGAGTGAGCAGACAGGTCGTTAAATATTCCCCCTGACCCTCCCTACATGTTTGTTTGTTAGTTAATGTCATCAGTGATGTCATGAGTGATGTCACTGGCCATGTCATGAGTGATGTAATATGTGACGTCATCAGCAGCGGATTGCGGGCGCGTAAGTTATAGTTAGCTGAATTAACTATAACGGGGAATTTCACTGGTTTTGTATGAGTGAAATGTCCAGCTAACTATAACATGTGTGAAACCTACGTTTTTTTCAGTGAAGTTCTAAGGTTTTTTAAATGATAATTCCTAACTATAACGTGACTAAAACCTATGGTTGTTCAGTGAATTTCATAGGTTTTGTAAATGCCAATTTTAAAATGTATTAATTGTTATATTTATTTTTTGATACTGATTTACTACATTTTTACTAATTATCATTTTTATCTATTTTATTTTTTAAATGACATTACATGTTTTTAATGTACATAAAAAAAATAAAAAATGATTATTTTTAAATATATTTTTTCAATTTTTTAAAATTAATTTATATATATATATATATATATATATATATATATATTTGTATTTTTTTGTGGTAAACGTAGGGTACGAGTACCTTCCGCAGTACACTCCGGAAAAATAGCCGCCATTTTAGAATTAATATTTGGATAAGCCTAGGATAAGCGCTCAGTGGGTGGTGTCCTGCGCATCTCTATTCGTACTATACGCGTACCCGCGCATACATCACAAATACGTTTTGACGTTACTCGTCACATCAGCGCTTCCGCGTGACGTCATATATGTTTGTACGGCGCACGGTACGCGTACCCCGTGAAATTTTTCAATGTTTAAAAAGATATATCTATGTATTTAATGTAAATATTAAGGCAAGCCATCTGAGGTAATCATGAAAATAGTATTCATTTAGTTTTAATAAGCGTATATTACTTTTAAAAGAAATTACGTGAATCGCGGGGGTACGTCATAAGTACACGCATCATAAGAGCAGCCTAAGCGTACCCCATGTGACTTCAAAACAAGAGATTTGAATGGTTCATAATATTCCCTATTCTAACTGTTGAAGGACCCCACCCATTTTAATCATTCTTCTTTGACCTTCACTGAAGAAACATCGTTTTGTGAAGCAGCTGTTTTTTGCAGATCTTCAATATGGCTGCACAGCAAGATGTAGATGTTTCAGAACACTCTTCTGATGATCAATTTCTTGCAGAAGATCCAGTCCCCAAAAGAAAAGAGGCACTAATTTGTAAGATTTTTCCTTTCCTGATGGACAGAAAAAAGTGAATGCGGCGAAGGTGACATGCAAGGTGTTTACGGCTGAGCTGTCCAGAGGCAATCCAAACAAGCACTACTCTTTTGGGACTGCCAGCATGGTTAAGCATGTTAAAACCCAACATCCCCGCAACTATGCTCGTGCTGAACAAAAAACACAAAAAAAAGTTATTTTTAGAACTAACTTCACTGGTCAAAAAAGAGCTATATTAGTATGATAGTGTGTAAAAGTTTTTTAATAAATGCGTAGTGCATAATTGAATGAAAGAATACATTGGTAGTGTATGGTGAATGTGTAAGTGCAGAATTATGAGGAGGTGCTACAGCATAACTCTATAAGGTGTTTACTTGCAGTGTACTGTAGTACTTCCGAAGCACAGGAATGTAACATATGTACATAAATATGTTACAAGTCTGTTTCCCTCTGCACTGCTGGTGAAACTGCCTAGGTGAATTTATAAGTGTTTGTGTTTTGGTGCAGTGAATGGATTAGTATATTGTGCTAAATGGATTACTAGAAGAGTGCAAAGGGAGTGACAGTGTGTAGGTGGATAGAAGACTGCATGCATAGTACATAGTGGTTTGAAGCAGTCCATGTCCTAAGGCCTACCTCGCTGCATGAGTCCTGGCTACTGACTGAATAATTAGAGTACTGTAAGGAGAGTGTGTGAGTGAATCTATGAGTGCTTGAGTTTTAGCACAGTGAATGGATTAGTACGTACTGCTGAATGGGTCACTACAAGAGAGCAAGGGCAGTGACAGAGTGCTTGGTTAAAGTGTATGGATACAGACTGGGGAAGTGAAGGTGTGAAAGACAAGTGTGCAGGTGGATAGAAGACTGTGCGCATAGGGGTTTGAAGCAGTCCATGCCCTGAGGCCTACGTCGCTGCATGAGTACTACTTGTGTACTGACTGAATGATTACAGTTCTGCAAGGAGAGTGCCTGACTGAATTTATAAGTGCTTCAGTTTTAGCGCAGTGAATAGACTAGTACTTACTGCTGATTGGGTCACTACAACAGTGCAACAGCAGGACAGAGTGTTTGCTGGATGTGTAAGAATACAGAATGGGGAATTGAAGATGTAAAAGACAAGTGTGCAGGTGGATAGAAGACTACATGCATAGTGCATAGGGGGTTGAAGCAGTCCATGTCCTAAGGCCTACTTCGCTGCATGAATACTTGTGTACTGACTGAATGATTACAGTTCTGCAAGGAGAGTGCCTGACTGAATTTATAAGTGCTTCAGTTTTAGCACAGTGAATCGACTAGTACTGGTGCCCTCGAACGCTGCTGGTTACCTGGGGGGAGACTTGCTGACGCTGTTGTGCCCGCTTCTGTTCCCTCGTGGCCGGGCTTGGCTCTGCCCCTTTGACACCGGAACGTCCGGCCGGTGTCCAACGAGTGACCACAACCCCCAGGATCCCTTGGGGCAAACGCCCAGGCAATCACCAGGCGCGCCAGGAGGCCGCATAAAGTCGTGTCAGGTCCCTCTTCCCGCGAGGACACGTGCGGGACGCGCCGGAAGAAGCCCGGGCAAAGGGCGGGCCGTCTGTGGCCGTCCGGGGCCGACGGAGGTTGGGCTGGGCCAAGGACTTTGGCTCTTTTTCCTTCATCCTAAAACTGTGAGACATTTGTATATGTTACGGCCTCTGTTTTTATGCACGTGTATTTTTAGTAGTTACTGGGTATAAGTATGTCTAAACTTAGATCGGCTAAAACCCCCCTAGTGACGAGTACAATGGATAACTACTTGGTCAAAGTAGTGAGTAAAATTAATAAAGAAAGGCGTCTTTCACTAAACCGGATAAGCCCTCCGGCCTCACCTACTTTTATGTCCAGTCCCACAGATATTTCTGATCCGGATCTTAGCTGCACCCAGGGCTCCCATTTATTAACCGGTAATGAAATAGACACCCCCTTAGTGTTGAGTCAAACAGTCCTAGATAACTCCCAGGACACCTCACTACAACCCTCCCCGACATCTTCGCCAGTACCATCTCCGGTACGACGCGTAGTAAGGGCTTGTAGGAAGCTACCTTCTAAGCGTGGGGGGAACAGGAAAACTAAGAGAGCTGGCACTCCACCTATAATTGTAGGGGGAGAAAATGAGTCCTCAAATAAGACCGAGGTGGCTAAGCTGAACTCTGAACAAATTGACCTGTTGGCCAGTCTCATTGAATCTAAATTAGATCTTTTGATTAAACCCCTTATGGCCAAATTAGATCAGGTCTCAAAAGAAGTATCCAGACTGGGTGGCCTATTAAATTCCCAATTAGGTATGTTAAATAGGAGCATCCAGGGTGGGAATAACACAAATAAAGTCGCAGCTGCTACTGGTAATGGGGATAACAGGAGTTCAAAACCTGTATCATCTACACAATCTGTACCAGACTCCCAACTCACCCCTGTAATGGTACCTGCCGCTCTACCACCCCCCCTCTAGTCACTCAACCACCCCAAACGACCCTGAGAAATCAACCTATTTTGAGAGGGGGGCACAACAGTGAGGGGAGAAGGGAGATAAATAGAAGACCTTCAGTTAATTTACCCCCAGATTGTGCACCATATATAGTGGTATTAACTAATGTACCTGGAGTGAATTCTCACCTTACTGAGTCGGGGATAGAATCTCATGATTCTTTGAAAAATAAATCAGTGTCATGGTTAAATAGAAATTGTGGGTTCCCATTGTCCTTCTCTGATGATATAATATCAACTCGTAGAGTTAGTTGGATAGGAAACTCGAGGAAAAATTCCAGGGGGGATTGTATTATTGTTAATTTTAGGCATCCACAGCATGTTGCCACAGTTTTGCTTAGAGCGGCTTCTTTGCCAATTGTTGACAATACTGTATGTGCTCGCCCCCTTGGTTTTTTCTATAATCATCATGGCAATACACCACACTTACACACTACCCTGCCCAAGTTAGTTCCATCTCTACTTAGCCGTGGCTGTGATATACCTCCGTGAACTGGAAACTACCCTGAGAATAGAATGGACCCATTTTACTACAGGTTGACCAGGCCAAATAGTCATTTTGATCATCCACTCCCACTGATCAATCGATATTCCCCGCTAACATCCCTGGAGGACAATGATTGACTGCCAAATGTCCCGAGGAACAATTTACAGCCTTTACATTCTTCCTGCAGGATCATGATATGGAATATTGCTGGAATTAAGGCCAAAGTAGGGAATGAAATTTGGATCAATTATTAAAAAACTTATGACATTATAGCGTTCCAAGAGACCTGGGACCTGACGGATAGTTTCTCTTTGGATGGGTACAGTCACTTTTGCATTCCAGCAACTTGCAGTACGGCAGGTAGAGCTAGGGGTGGTCTAGTGAGCTTATTTAAACTTGATCTAAAGGGCACTTTAACTCTGTGTAACTCAGGATGTCAAAATTGTTAAATTTGAAAAAGTATCTTCTCCTGACATTCCTAAGATTTTATTTATTAATTTCTACAATTCACGTGCTAATGAGTTAACTAGTTTTAATTTAGATTTCTTGGAGACATTTTTGTCAGTCTATAGAAGTAATGTGAATGCTTTTGAAATAATCCTTCTAGAGGACTGTAACATTCATCCCTGCAACCAACCATGTGCCAATACAGAGGAGGAGGGCCCCCCTTATTCTTCTCCAATTCATCTTGAACACTCTGAACGGGGTGAGGCCCTCGAAAACATTTTGGTAAGATGGAATCTTTATGAGTCTGGGTGCGGGGAGGGTGGTTCTAGGACCCCTACTTTTAAAGGGTCAGTCGATGGTACTATCATTGATTATATTTTCATGTCTTCGTTTGTTTTATGTAAGGTTTTATTGTATAAAACTGAGGTCTCGGTCTTCAGTGATCATAACCCGGTGTCAGTAAATATAATATCCACTGACCTATTAAATTTTAAAATGTGACATACAAGGGCAGCCTAAATGTGATTGCCAGAGAGCAAGGACGCAGGTTAAAATGGTCCAACATAGTCCCTGAAACCTTCCTGCAGGATGTATTGGGCAAGGTTGAAGACGATGTGGCCATATGCTTAGAGAAGCAGGCTCAAAATATTCATTTTGTCATCGCCTTTGATAACATTTGTAGACAAATTAATCAAAGCCTACTTGCTAGTCCCAGTCAGATAACACACAATGGGAAAAGATGGTTTAATAAAAGATGCTCAGGGGCACATGCACGGTTACTTAAGGCTCTGAAGACTACCCCTAAAGACAGAGTCCAAATAGCAAGTTTGAGATCTGCATATAAGAAAGCTATTTCGGACCGAAAAAATGAGCTGAAAGAAGAGGCCTGGTTGCAATTACTTGCCCCTGAGACCTTAAAAAATAGTGGGCAGTTCTGGAAAATCGTTAATCAACCACTATTCTTGGCTGAGGATAACTCTATTCTAGAAACAAATATCCTGGATGAGAGCTGGATTTCACATTTTGGGAAAATTTACTCAACCCCAGACTCAGAAAAACAGCAGATTAAAATATTTCCTAACTCTGAGGGCTTACATGTGATTTTTGAAGAGACAGAGGTAGAAAGTGCGATTGAACAGACCCTAAAAAATAAGGATCCAGGCCCCGACGGGGTTCCCCAGATGTTTTTAAATGTGCGCCAAAATTTTGGTCTAAAATCCTGTGTAGTGTTTTTAACGCCCTGAATCATAATAATATTCCGGAGTCTTGGAAAAAATCTATCATTATTCCAGTCTTTAAGAAGGGAGATAGGCAGGACCCCTCCTGTTATAGACCCATCTCCCTAATAGACTCCTCAGTAAAAATGTTAGGACGTGTTATTCTGCACAAATTAAAGGTTTGGCTCGACGACAGAGGGGTCTTGTCGAACCTGCAATATGGGTTTAAATCAAAAAGGAGTACTTCTGACCAGTGTCTCAACCTGCATTTGCGCTTAGATAAATACACCAAGGCTAAAGAGGAGTCAATGTACCTGGGGTTCATGGACCTCTCATCAGCATTTGACCTTGTAAATAGCGCTAAGCTATGGCAAATCTTACTTGACATGGGATTAGATCCGGCCCTAGTTAACCTCTTGGCGGATTTACACTCGGGTTTATTGGCATCTGTCCGGGTCACCACTCAGGGGAGATGTTCTAGCCATTTTTACTCAGAACGGGGGGTGAGGCATGGGTGTATCCTGGCCCCCTTTCTTTTTACGGTATATATTAATGCCCTAGAATCTGTATTAAAGGAGGCAACCCTTGATATACCGCGCATAGGGGAACTTGGTATTCCAGTCCTCCTCTACGCGGACGACGCTGTCCTTCTCTCACGGACGGGGGTTGGACTCCAACGGCTGCTAGATGCTTTTGGAAACTTTATGGGATCCCTCGATCTTAAAATAAATGCAAAGAAGTCGCAAATTATGATTACAGGGAGGTGCAGCAGGAAGAAACTATCTAAAACCTTCTACTGCTGCGAAGAAGAACTGTGCAGAGTGCCCACGTTCCCCTATCTTGGGATTACCTTTGATGAGAGGGGGAATTGGGGCCCGCAACTCAAAAACAGAAATATCTCCCTTGCTAGAACTACTTCTGCACTCCAGGGATTCGCAAAAAAACTGGGGACAAGACCTATAGCTGCATTGATGAAGATATACAAAGCGAAATGCATTGCAACAGCGACCTATGGTAGCTCAATGTGGGGCTATAGTGTTTTGGATTGCCTACAGGTGACAGAAAACAAATTTCTGAGATCAGTTCTTTCAGTCCCACAGTCCACTCCCTCATACACCATTCACTCTGAATTGGGGGTAGGGTTAATTTCTGACATGATAAGAATGGCTCCAGTAATATGCTGGATGAAGACCTGGTTGAACCAGGAAATCTCCCTGAACCATATTATCATGAAAGATTGTCTTTTATTAGAAAATTCCAGCAAGATTCAGTGGTTGACATACATTAAAAATACCTTTTTTAAACTAGGGAGACCGGAGCTTTTCTCCTCCCCAGAAATAATAACTTCCAGGGACATCACACAAATTAAGGTAGCCATTGCAGAGCTGATGTCTTTGGAAAGAGAGGAAATAGAGCTCAGACAACCCATCGTAAGGGCTAATCTCATTGTTGCTAGTTCACCCGGCCCAGAAATGTATCTCAGCATGGTGAACCGCCATAGGTTGCTTTTAACTCGCTTCCGTTTTAACTTGATCCACCTGAATTTTGGTCATTTTCCAAATTGGAGCACTCCTGATAATGCACTGCTGTGTTCTTGCGACAACTTTTCCACTCAGAACACATTGCATTTTCTGATGTACTGTGGGTACTTCACGGAACCCAGAATGAAATATTTGGTCCCCATACTTAGGGAGGCGGGGTTCCTGCAGGTCAAGCCCGCTCTCTTGTACTTGCAATTACTAAACTAAGAACAGGAGGTTGACTAATGGTATATAAATGTTATGGGTTGTATTTTACAAGGATGTTTTCACTGTAAAATTGACTGCTAGGGCAAATAATTTGGTATGTTTTTATTCTATTTATTGTGATTTTTTAACCCATGAAAGCACTGAGAACACCTTCTTAATTGGTTTGATATTTTTCTTATTATTATGTGTAAATAATGTATTCAATGTGAGTGTTGTTTTGTACCATTGTCTTTTTATGATATTGATTCATCGAAATAAAGTATTCTGACTGACTGACTGACTGACTAGTACTTACTGCTGATTGGATCAGTACAACAGTGCAACAGCAGTACAGAGTGTTTGCTGGATATGTAAGAATACAGAGTGGGGAATTGAACATGTAAAAGACAAGTGTGCAGGTGGATATAAAACTGCATGCATAGTGCATAGGGGGTTGAAGCAGTCCATGTCCTAAGGCCTACTTTGCTGCATCAGTACTTGGGTACTGACTGAATGATTACAGTTCTGCAAAAAGAGTGCCTGACTGAATTTATAAATGCTTGAGTTTTAGCACAGTGCATGGATGAGTACATAATGATGAATGGGTCACTACAACAGTGCAACAGCAGTGACAGAGTGCTTGGTTAAAGTTTAAGGATACAGACTGGGGAATTGAAGGTGTGAAAGACAAGTCTGCAGGTGGATATAAAACTGCATGCATACAGCATAGGGGTTTGAAGCAGTCCATGTCCTAAGGCCTACCTCGCTGCATGAGGTGGATAGAAGACTGTGTGTATAGGGGTTTGAAGCAGTCCAAGCCCTAAGGCCTACTTCGCTACATGAGTACTGGGTACTGACTGAATGATTAGAGTACTGTAAGGAGAGTTTCTGAGTAAATCTATAAAGCTTGCGTTTTAGCACAGTGAATGGATTAGTACATACTGCTGAATGGGTCACTACAACAGTGCAACAGCAGTACAGAGTGTTTGCTGGAAGTGTAAGAATACAGAGTGGGGGGTTGAAGATGTGAAAGACAAGTGTGCAGGTGGATAGAAAACTTTAGAAAACTTTAGCCATAGTGCATAGGGGTTTGAAGCAGTCCATGTCCTAAGACCTACTTCGCTGCATCAGTACTTGGGTACTGACTGAATGAATATAGTTCTGCAAGAAGAGTGCCTGACCGAATTTATAAATGCTTGAGTTTTAGCACAGTGAATTGATTAGTACATACTGATGAATGGGTCACTACAACAGTGCAACAGCAGTGACAGAGTGCTTGGTGAAAGTGTAAGGATATAGACTGGGGAATTGAAGGTGTCAAAGACAAGTGAGCAGGTGGATAGAAGACTGTATGCATAGTGTGTAGAGGTTTGAAGCAGTCCATGTCCTAAGGCCTACTTTCTCGCATGAGCACCTGGGTACTGACTGAATGATTAGAGTACTGTAAGGAGAGTGTCTAAGTGAATATATACGTGCTTGAGTTTTAGTGCAGTAAATGGATTAGTACATACTGCTGAATGGGTCACTACAACAGTGCAACAGCAGTGACAGAGTGTTTTCTGAAAGTGTAAGGATACAGACTGGGGAATTGAAGATGTGAAAGACAAGTGTGCAGGTGGATATAAAACTGCATGCATACAGCATAGGGGTTTGAAGCAGTCCATGTCCTAAGGCCTACCTCGCTGCATGAGTACTTGTGTACTGACTGAATGAGAACAGTTTTACAAGGAGACTGCCTGATTCAATTTATAAGTGCTTTAGTTTTAACGCAGTGAATAGATTAGTACATACTGTGAATGGATCAATACAATAGTGCAACAGCAGTGATAGAGTGTTTGGTGGAAGTGTAAGGATACAGACTGGGAAATTGAAAATGTGAAAGACAAGTGTGTAGGTGGATAGAAGACTGCATGCATACAGCGTAGGGGTTTGAAGCAGTCCATGTCCTAAGGCCTACTTCGCTGCATGAGTACTTGGGTACTGACTGAATGAGAATAGTTCTGCAAGGAGAGTGCCTGACTGAATTGATAAGTGCTTAAGTTTTAGCACAGTGAATGAATTAGTACATACTGCTGAATGGCTCACTACAACTGTGCAAGGGCAATGACAGAGCGCTTGGTTAAAGTGTATGGATACAGACTGGGGAAGTGAAGGTGTGAAAGACAAGTGTGCAGGTGGATAGAAGACTGTGCGCATAGGGGTTTGAAGCAGTCCATGCCCTAAGGCCTACTTCGCTGCATGAGTACTACTTGTGTACTGACTGAATGATTACAGTTCTGCAAGGAGAGTGCCTGACTGAATTTATAAGTGCTTCAGTTTTAGCGCAGTGAATAGACTAGTACTTACTGCTGATTGGGTCACTACAACAGTGCAACAGCAGGACAGAGTGTTTGCTGGATGTGTAAGAATACAGAATGGGGAATTGAAGATGTAAAAGACAAGTGTGCAGGTGGATAGAAGACTACATGCATAGTGCATAGGGGGTTGTAGCAGTCCATGTCCTAAGGCCTACTTCGCTGCATGAATACTTGTGTACTGACTGAATGATTACAGTTCTGCAAGGAGAGTGCCTGACTGAATTTATAAGTGCTTCAGTTTTAGCACAGTGAATCGACTAGTACTGGTGCCCTCGAACGCTGCTGGTTACCTGGGGGGAGACTTGCTGACGCTGTTGTGCCCGCTCCTGTTCCCTCGTGGCCGGGCTTGGCTCTGCCCCTTTGACACTGGAACGTCCAACGAGTGGCCACAACCCCCAGGATCCCTTGGGGCAAACGCCCAGGCAATCACCAGGCGCGCCAGGAGTCCGCATAAAGCCGTGTCAGGTCCCTCTTCCCGCGAGGACACGTGCGGGACGCGCCGGAAGAAGCCCGGGCAAAGGGCGGGCCGTCTGTGGCCGTCCGGGGCCGAAGGAGGTTGGGCTGGGCCAAGGACTTTGGCTCTTTTTCCTTCATCCTAAAACTGTGAGACATTTGTATATGTTACGGCCTCTGTTTTTATGCACGTGTATTTTTAGTAGTTACTGGGTATAAGTATGTCTAAACTTAGATCGGCTAAAACCCCCCTAGTGACGAGTACAATGGATAACTACTTGGTCAAAGTAGTGAGTAAAATTAATAAAGAAAGGCGTCTTTCACTAAACCGGATAAGCCCTCCGGCCTCACCTACTTTTATGTCCAGTCCCACAGATATTTCTGATCCGGATCTTAGCTGCACCCAGGGCTCCCATTTATTAACCGGTAATGAAATAGACGCCCCCTTAGTGTTGAGTCAAACAGTCCTAGATAACTCCCAGGACACCTCACTACAACCCTCCCCGACATCTTCGCCAGTACCATCTCCGGTACGACGCGTAGTAAGGGCTTGTAGGAAGCTACCTTCTAAGCGTGGGGGGAATAGGAAAACTAAGAGAGCTGGCACTCCACCTATAATTGTAGGGGGAGAAAATGAGTCCTCAAATAAGACCGAGGTGGCTAAGCTGAACTCTGAACAAATTGACCTGTTGGCCAGTCTCATTGAATCTAAATTAGATCTTTTGATTAAACCCCTTATGGCCAAATTAGATCAGGTCTCAAAAGAAGTATCCAGACTGGGTGGCCTATTAAATTCTCAATTAGGTATGTTAAATAGGAGCATCCAGGGTGGGAATAACACAAATAAAGTCGCAGCTGCTACTGGTAATGGGGATAACAGGAGTTCAAAACCTGTATCATCTACACAATCTGTACCAGACTCCCAACTCACCCCTGTAATGGTACCTGCCGCTCTACCACCCCCCCTCTAGTCACTCAACCACCCCAAACGACCCTGAGAAATCAACCTATTTTGAGAGGGGGGCACAACAGTGAGGGGAGAAGGGAGATAAATAGAAGACCTTCAGTTAATTTACCCCCAGATTGTGCACCATATATAGTGGTATTAACTAATGTACCTGGAGTGAATTCTCACCTTACTGAGTCGGGGATAGAATCTCATGATTCTTTGAAAAATAAATCAGTGTCATGGTTAAATAGAAATTGTGGGTTCCCATTGTCCTTCTCTGTTGATATAATATCAACTCGTAGAGTTAGTTGGATAGGAAACTCGAGGAAAAATTCCAGGGGGGATTGTATTATTGTTAATTTTAGGCATCCACAGCATGTTGCCACAGTTTTGCTTAGAGCGGCTTCTTTGCCAATTGTTGACAATACTGTATGTGCTCGCCCCCTTGGTTTTTTCTATAATCATCATGGCAATACAGACTGGGGAATTGAAAATATGAAAGACAAGTGTGCAGGTGTGTTGGAACCGGAGGTCTCTGGTTGGCACAGGTATGCACTTGTGACAAGCAGGGACCCTCAGCTCCACGTCAGGGCAAGGGAACTACTCCTTCGAATAACCCCTGCTCACCCTCTAGGTAGTGTGGCGCGAGCAGAGAAGGCTAATCCTCAGGGCGATAGTAAGTTAAGCATTTATGATCACACACAGTAAACCCACTGACCCACCACAAATGGACACCAGTCGTGTAGTTGTATCAAAAATACGTATACTTTATATAAAAGATAGATTCAAGCAGGATTATCACAAGACCATATAACATGTAACGATTCGAGGCCAACTGATGGTACTTAGGCAAGCTTTAGTCTTCAAATGTTCGTTGTTCGGCAAGGTACGATGACAGGGAAATAAGAACGTTGCGGACGCTGGATCCGATATGAACTCGGGACGGAGTTCACGTGTACCTTGCTTGTGGAAGTCTGAGGCGTTTCAGGCGCGGCTGGTGAGGGCGGACTCCGAACGAGGCCGACGGTTCTCCAGAGGATCTCTCCGGCTCAGGTCCCCCTCGGGGTGCGAGGCGGAGGAGCAGGACTGTGGAGGGTTGCGGCGATCCGGGGTCGATGCAGCTCACGGGGCGAGGCGCCGTTCAGGCCTGCGGGGCGTACTACTTCTTAGCACGCTGGGTCGTACTCGTGGATCTGTGAGGGGCGTCACGTTCTACGGCAGACAGGTGCAACACCAGGCTTCCAGTACCACCGTACGGGGAGGCCTTTCTTGAGGTGCAGCACGGGTCTTGGTTTGCAGGAGGGCAAAGCGAGACAGTCGGGTACGTTATGACGTACGGACCGTCCGAGGCTATGGAATGCGCTCCGTGCAGATTCCGGCGGGAGAAGATGAGAGGTGCACAACGCGCTCCGTTAGCGGCGAGGTGACAGGAGAGCGGGCAGCCCGGCACTGAAGCGGAGAGCGATTCAGGAATGAGCGGGCTGTCTACAGCGGGGCGACCAGGCTCCGAGCTGTCACGACCTGGGAGGGGGCGAAGGCACCCGAGTCACAACTCCGGCGAGGGAATAAGAGCTAAGGCCCAACAGCAGACGGGCACATGTAGATAGAACCCAATGGTCCTGGGGGTCCGTTCAGGGGGCAAGCTCTCAATCAAGCCCTTGGAGATCGTTTCAGGCACAAGTCTACAAAGTCCTTTTTGGTCCTTTCCTTTCCGTTCTCAGCAAGGCACCACTGCAGGCCAGTCTTACAGGATTCAACCCGGTTTCCGTCCTTCAGCTTCTCTTGGTCCTTCTAGTCAGGCAGAGGTTCGTCGTGGTCAAAACTGGATCTGATTTGTAAGGAGCGGGGCTCCTATATTTATACTGACATTCTTTTGTCTTTGCAGGCCAGGAGGCCTGAGCCGAGTTCAACCCGGTTCCGGAGTACTCTGTTTACAGGAAGCTGCCGTCTTCTTTCAGAGTGCGGGCAGGGACATCAGACGCTCCGCAGGGGGTGGAGCCAGCATTGTGGTGGTGGAGCACAACCCTACTCAGAGTCAAGGACTACTCCGCCCACCCATCCTGGTGCAAGCACCCTATTCACCACCTGGGGGTCCCAACTGTCCCCGGGAATCTCCCAGCCCTGTCACTCACACAAACCCAGACAACAGATACACATCCTGGCAGAGGCGGGCTAAATAGTTAGGCGCGCAAAGGCTATCTTTCTAAAAGTAGCATTTGCAAACACAGGATATTAAAATAAACCTTACTAAAGGAAGTATTTTAGTATCCTGAGTTCAGGCATACTAGACTCGACATGCTACTGTGTTCCCTGAGTCTGCCGGGACTATAGCGTGTAATAGTTCCGCCAGCTCATCTTGGCCTAAGAGAACCAGTAGCCCTTCCATAGTGAAAAACGAAAAGGGCGGCAATTCACTATGAGAACATGCCACACTCTAGGCTTGTCCTACCTTACGCTTCAATGCACCCTGCCCGTAGGCCTACCATAGGGGCGACTGATATGGAGGTTAGGGAAGGTTCAGGGACTGGCAAGTGTGGGCACTTGTGCGTACGGGACTGTACGCGGGGTCTGCAATGGCGGACCCGAGTCATGTCTTACGAGGCCGCTTCTGTGGGTGGCGCAACCAGCGCTGCAGGCCCACTAGCAGCATTTGTATCTACAAGCCCCGGCCCTCCTCGTGCACGTTACTGGGGACTGACAGTAAACCAAATAAGCAAATCGTGGAAATCAATTACACATACACTTTACATTGGGAGCACTTGCACTGCGGCACGGATTGGCCATGGCGCAGTGCCCTGAGCATCGAACACCAGCAAAACATCTGAGGCACATCAGCAAAAAAGTGGAAGGGAGACTCACGCCAAGGTGCCAGGTCTAACACGTGTCCCCCTCCAGCTGAAATGTGGGGAGAACTACCCTTGCCCAGGGAGTTCCTCATCAGTAAGGCGGAAAAACCTTGACAGACCGTCAGCATTGGCATGGTCTATGCCAGGGCGGTGTTCCACTGTAAAGTCCATACTCTGTAGAGAAATGGACCACCACAACAGTTTCGGGTTCTCATCCCTCATTTGCATCAACCATCTGAGGGGCCTGTGGTCCGACTGAATTCGGAAGTGAGACCCAAACAAGTAGGGTCTTAGCTTCTTCAGGGCCCTGACCACAGCAAAAGCTTCTCGCTCAATCGCACTCCACTTCTGTTCCCGTGGAAGTAACCTCCGACTGATCAAGGCCACAGGGTGATCCCAGCCCTCCTCAGTCGTCTGTGAAAGGACAGCCCCAATCCCATGCTCTGAAGCGTCTCTCTGCACTACGAACTCTTTGGAGAAATCAGGAGCCAGGAGCACGGGCGCCGTGCACATGGCCGTCTTCAGGGTGTCAAATGCTACCTGACAGGCGTCAGTCCAGATCACTTTCCGGGGCTGCTCCTTCGAAGTCAGCTCGGTCAAGGGGGCAACGATGGTGCCGTATCCCTTGACGAACCTCCTGTAGTACCCGGTGAGTCCGAGGAAGGCCCTCACCTCCGTTTGGGTCTTGGGGGCTTCCCAAGCCAGGATGGTTTGGATTTTGGGTTGAAGGGGCGCCACCTGGCCGCTCCCAACTTGGTGTCCCAAATACACCACTGAACCCTGCCCGATCTGACACTTGCTTGCCTTGATCGTGAGGCCTGCCTTGCGCAGAGCCGCCAACACTTCCCACAGGTGTCCCAAGTGTTCCTCCCACGTACTGCTGAACACTGCGATGTCGTCCAGGTAGGCGGCACTGAACGCGTCCAGTCCAACCAACACCCGGTTGACCAACCTCTGGAAGGTGGCAGGGGCGTTTTTCATCCGGAAGGGCATAACCCGGAATTGGTAGTGCCCATCTGGGGTTGAAAACACGGACCTCTCCTTGGCCCCGTCAGTTAAGGCGATCTGCCAGTACCCAGACGTTAAGTCAAACGTACTGAGGTACCGGGCAGCCCCCAACGGATCGATGAGCTCGTCAGCTCTGGGGATGGGGTGCGCGTCGGTCTTCGTGACCTAATTGAGTCCTCGATAGTCCACACAGAACCGTAGTTCGGGCATGGCTCCCGGCGTCGCAGCCTTCGGACCAAGACCACTGGGCTGGCCCAAGGACTGCTGGAGGACTCAATCACCCCAAGAGCAAACATCTTCGAGACTTCCTCTTTGATGCAGGCTCGTACCCTGTCAGTCACACGGTAAGCCTTGTGCTTCACCGGCAAGCTGTCTCCCGTGTCCACATCATGGACGCACCAATCTGTGACACCAGGAACCAGGGAGAACAAGTCAGAAAATTGCCCCAGCAGCTGGCAGCAATCACTCTGCTGTTCAGGGGTCAGGGAGGGTGAGAGGTTAACTCCATCCGCTGACCCGTCTCGCTCGGAGGCCACCAAGAGGTCCGGAAGAGGATCGGTCTCCTCCTCCATTCCGTCATCGGCCCACTTCGGACCGCTCCAAGGGCTTAAGGCGGTTAACATGTAGGACCCTCAAAGGGTTCCTGGGAGTTTGCAAGTTCACCAGGTAGGTGACAGGACTCTTGCGCACCACAACCTCAAATGGACCCGTCCACTTATCCTGAAGTGCACAGGGCTCCACTGGGGCCAAGACCCACACCGTTTGTCCAGGTTGAAGCTCCACCAGAGTGACATTCTGGTCGTACCACCGCTTCATCTCTTCCTGGCTGGCTTCCAGGTTTGCCTCAGCAAGTTTCCTGAATCGCCGGGTCTGGTTTAGGAAGGCCAGCATGTAGCTATATACATTCTGGGGAGGTTTCCTGGGAGATTGCTCCCAGCCTACCCGAACCAGACTCAGAGGTCCTCGGACCGGGTGACTGTACAGAAGCTCGAAGGGACTGAACCCGAGCGACTTCTGTGGCACCTCTCGGTACGAAAACAGCAGGCATGGCAAGAGGACGTCCCACTTATGCTTAATCGGTCCTTCTAGGCCCATTATCATGCCTTTTAAGGTTCGGTTGAATCTCTCAACCAACCCGTTTCTTGGGGATGGTAAGGGGTGGTGAACTTGTACGTTACACCACACTCTTGCCAGAGGGACTTCAGATATTTTGATATGAAGTTTGTACCTCTGTCAGACACCACCTCTAGAGGGAATCCTACTCGAGAGAAAATTCCCATCAGCGCTCGTCCCACCACGGGGGCCGTCACTGTCCTCAGAGGGATGGCTTCAGTGTACCGGGTGGCATGGTCCACCAAGACCAGGATGAACCTGTTGCTCATGGCTGTCTTGGGGTCCAGAGGCCCCACAATGTCAATTCCCACTCGTTGGAATGGAGTACTGACGACAGGGATTGGTTGGAGGGGAGCCTTGTTCTTCCCTCCACACTTACCACTGGCTTGGCAATTCGGGCATGTCCTACAGTGAGCATCTGAGCTCCTGTGCATCTGGGGCCAGTAAAAGTGGGTGACAAGCCTGTCATAGGTCTTGTCCATCCCCAGATGTCCTGCTAACGGCACATCATGAGCCAAACCCAGTAGGAAGGCTCTGAACTTCTGGGGTACCACCAGCACACGGGCTGACCCAGGTTCAGCAGCCTTAGACTCTGAATACAGGAGATCGTTCTCCCAGTAGACCAAGTGTTTCCCGGACTGAGCACCATTGGCCTGGTCTGCAGCCTGCTGCCGCATCCCTACGAGAGAAGGGCACTCTCTCTGCTCCTTGCAGAATTCCTCCCTGGAGGGACCCCCTTCCTGCTGCCAATGGGTCAGCTCAGGCAGGTCTCCCAGTTGGGCGATCTGTTCCCCGGTAGGCTCAAGGGCATCCCCCTTGAGGTCTGCTTCCTCCTGGGCCGTGGGAACTTCAGGAGCCGGCTGTCCGCGCCCCCTGCGCCTTCTCTCTAAGGCCGGTTCCTGGGCCTCTCCCTCAGGCTCCAGGACCTCTTCGACACCCCTACTGGCTGCCATGGACCGTGTGGTCACGCACGCCCAGTCGGGTAGGCCCACCATCCGCAGATGAGTCGTTTTCTTCACCTTTCCCCAAGGGGAGTTCTCCAAATCGTTCCCTAGCAGACAATCTACAGGCATGGAGGTCCTCACAGCGACTTGCAGAGTACCTGAGACCCCCCCCACTCAAAGGGAACCTGAGCCATCGGACACTGGCTCTCAGAATTGTCAGCATTGACAACCCTACAGTAGGCGTGCGGTACTACCTGCTCCTGAGACACTAGGTGCTGCCTCACTGCAGACACACTGGCTTCTGTATCTCGAAGAGCCTCCGCCTTCTTACCGTTGATGGTCACTACCTGCGCATATTTTTTAGTGTTATTGGGCAGGTAGTTTTCGGGGACCATCTCACTGTCTCCTAGCGAGACTAGGATCATCTGAACGGGATCCCCACCCAGTTGGACGGCTACTTCCTCCCCAAAGTTAACATTAGCTAGTTGCCGGGGTGGAGCACCAGTGGGTGCGGGTTTTGCAAATAAGCGACACTTAGGGTCAGAGGCAACGTGACCCAGGTCGCCACAACTAAAGCAGGTGATGGGCCCTCTTTGAACAGGTTTACCTGTCGGGCCCCGGTTGATTTTGGGGGTGGAGGAGGCTGAGAACCTTTCCCTTGGTTCCCTTGGGGATTACTTTGGGGGCCGCTCTTCTGCTGGGGACCCTGCCCACCTTTGGCTGAATCTCCCACTGGACCTTTGTGGACCCTGGTGCTGAGTCAGCGGTCTGCTTCCTCGGCAAGCTTCCTCGGGTTGGACAGCTTGCTATCGATCAGGTGCTGGCGTAACTCAGGAAAACAATTATCCGACAAGTGCTCCCATGCCATCAAATCAAGCAGCCCTTGAAAATCAGTTACTTTACTGCCCTTCACCCAACCATCCAGCGCTCTGCAGAAAAAGGTCACATACTCCACATACGTACCCCCGTGAATCTTCACACACTTCCTAAACCGCTGTCGGTACATTTTAGGAGTTAACCCAAATGGATTCATCAGGGCATCTTTCATGTGCGGGTAGGAGTTGGACTCTTCAGAAGGAAGATCTAGCAGGGTATCCCACCCCTCGGTCAGGAACCGACCCCACAACCCCACTCCCCAGTCTTTCTCAGGGACCAGGTGGGAGGACATGGCTACCTCATAGGCCCGGAACCACTGCCCTATGTCATCCCCCTTAAAATACTGCTTCACCACATCCTTCGGTACGTAGACCCTTGACTCTACCTGGGCTGGCGTTGCGCTGCCACCAGGAGCTGCGTCCAAGCTCTTTGCTTTCAGCTCCAATTCTTTGAGTCATATCTCATGCTCCAGCTGGAGCCGTTTTTCTTCCATTGCCATCTGTCCTTTCAATCTGGCTATCTCCACTTCATGCGCTCTGGTTGCGGCCCTGTCCGCCAGCTCTTCTGACGACAGGCCTCCCGGCACTTCGATAAGGCTCTTGGGTGGATCCACTACCACCTGATTTTCTGGCTCTCTCGACTCCTTCTAAGCTATTAGTACCTTGATGCGCTGGGCTCTGGTTTTGCAGCCCGCTTGGGAGACTCGGAACTTTTCGCACAGGGCTTTCAATTGATCGAGCTTCATCTGCTCAAGCCCTTCCCAGTCAACTTCGTCGATTCCAGAGATAACAGAGAGTGCTCTCACGGGGAGTGAACCAGGCATGTTTTCAGAGATTGGAGATCTCTCGGCAAGGACGCAATCTGTGGCTCGTTACTAGGTCTGCTCTCACTACTTGGGGATCAGTAATTCACTGTATATAAATCATAAATGCAAATCCGAAATCCTCACCGCTGGTACCAACGTTGGAACCGGAGGTCTCTGGTTGGCACAGGTATGCACTTGTGACAAGCAGGGACCCTCAGCTCCACGTCAGGGCAAGGGAACTACTCCTTCGAATAACCTCTGCTCACCCTCTAGGTAGTGTGGCGCGAGCAGACAAGACTAATCCTCAGGGCGATAGTAAGTTAAGCATTTATGATCACACACAGTAAACCCACTGACCCACCACAAATGGACACCAGTCGTGTAGTTGTATCAAAAATACGTATACTTTAAATAAAAGATAGATTCAAGCAGGATTATCACAAGACCATATAACATGTAACGATTCGAGGCCAACAGATGGTACTTAGGCAAGCTTTAGTCTTTACATGTTTGTTGTTCGGCAAGGTACGATGACAGGGAAATAAGAACGTTGCGGACCCTGGATCCGATATGAACGCGGGACGGAGTTCACGTGTACCTTGCTTGTGGAAGTACGAGGCGTTTCAGGCGTGGCTGGTGAGGGCGGACTCCGAGGGAGGCCGACGGTTCTCCAGAGGATCTCTCCGGCTCAGGTCCCCCTCGGGGTGCGAGATGGAGGAGCAGGACTGTGGAGGGTTGCGGCGATCTGGGGTCGATGCAGCTCACGGGGCGAGGCGCCGTTCAGGCCTGCGGGGCGTACTACTTCTTAGCACGCTGGGTCGTACTTGTGGATCTGTGAGGGGCGTCACGTTCTACGGCAGACAGGTGCAACACCAGGCTTCCGGTTAAGCATGGGCGTAAAATCCGTTCCGCTCGCGGATTTTGTGGATTTTCGGTAAATTCGCAATCCGCGAACTCTCGCGAATTTGCCGAAAATCTGTCAATTCGCACGCGGCGGATTTTTTTGCTTGGTGATAGAATATTGCGGCGCGTGGCGTGGCGCACGGCGTTCACTTTCCGTCATTCAGCGTTTGCCGAGTTGTTTTTCTCGATATTTTGCGAGTGCTGCGCCATTTTGGATCTTGCTGCGGGATCCCGCAGGAGTTGGCGCCCGCGAATACGTAATCGCGGCTTGCCACCTTACCTTGCACAGCACGCATCGCGAGAGTTCGCAATTGCGAACACGTAGGTGCGGCGGGCAGGAACAATCTCACACTCGCGAAATAGCGATTTTGCAATTCTGCCCAAGAAATCCACCAGCAAACAGCATAAACCTTCAGAAAATGATGATTTTTATCAGAATCACTCCTCAGGTTGACATTTGCATGCACTTATTTTTGCAAGGAGTCCATTTTTTTGGGGGGGGGGGAAGGAAGTGCCCCACAGTCTCCAACTTCCTGTTCCTGTCCAGCAGGCTCCTCCCAGTGCTTTCTTCATGTGCTGGTCACTTTCATTTGGACCTTGACCTGGAAGGATTACTTTTTGTGGGTGCTGCTGGATATTTGGATTTGAGGCCTTTTTGACTTTCTTTGGATCACTTTTGGATTAGAAATCAACTTTCACAAGTAAGTTTGTTTGGGGCATTACAGTTGCTGCAACTACAATTTTGGAACTTTTCAGAAAATTAAATAAAATATATTGTGGGTAGCCACAGTATCCAGTAGGACCAGGGTTGGTTATGGGTGCATGATACAACTGTTTTGTTGAATTTAAACATTGAGCCCATGGATGGGCTGGGATTGTGCTGAATTTTGTGTTTTTTGTCGATTTTTTGGGGCTGCTGTTGGGGCCTTTTGCCCAGGGGTAGTGAGTGGTGCATGGACTGAGTCTGCCTGTGGGGTCTTTTTAATGTAAACATCCTGGATGGCATTGGATTGTGGTGCTTTTTGTGTGTTTTTCGTTTTTTTTGGGGTGTACTGTTGATTTGGACTGGCCATGTGGGTGGTGGTGGCCATCTTGAGTGCTGGTACAGGCAACATGTGCTTGGGGTGCAAGGGGCCATTTTGAAGAGAGGCAGTGTCTGAGGCCTGCACTTATTTTGCCTAGCTTTCATCCATTATGCCCAGGGGTAGTGAGTGGTGCATGGGCCTAGTGTTTCTGTTGCGTGTCTTCTTGAATTTAAACACCATTGAGGCCATGGATGGGCTGGGATTGTGCTGAATTTTGTGTTTTTTGTCGTTCTTTTTGGGCTGCTGGTGGGGCCCTTTGCCCAGGGGTGGTGAGTGTTGCATGGGCCTAGTCTTTCTGTGGGGTGTCTTTTTGAATTTAAACACCATTGAGGCCATGGATGGGCTGGGATTGTGCTGAATTTTGTGTTTTTTGTCGTTTTTTTGGGGCTGCTGTTGGGGACTTTTGCCCAGGGGTAGTGAGTGGTGCATGGACTGAGTCTGCCTGTGGTTTTTTTTAATGTAAACATCCTGGATGGCATTGGATTGTGGTGATTTTTGTGTGTTTTTCGTTTTTTTGGGGTGTACTGTTGATTTGGACTGGCCATGTGGGTGGTGGTGGTGGCCATCTTGAGTGCTGGTACAGGCAACATGTGCTTGGGGTGCAAGGGGCCATTTTGAAGAGAGGCAGTGTCTGAGGCCTGCACTTATTTTGCCTACTTTTCATCCAGTATGCCCAGGGGTAGTGAGTGTTGCATGGGCCTAGTCTTTCTGTGGGGTGTCTTCTTGAATTTAAACACCATTCAGGCCATGGATGGGCTGGGATTGTGCTGATTTTTGTGTGTTTTTCGTTATTTTTGGGGTGTACTGTTGATTTGGACTGGCCATGTGGGTGGTGGTGGTGGCCATCTTGAGTGCTGGTACAGGCCACATGTGCTTGGGGTGCAAGGGGCCATTTTGAAGAGAGGCAGTGTCTGAGGCCTGCACTTATTTTGCATACTTTCATCCATTGGGCCTAGTCTTTCTGTGGGGTGTCTTCTTGAATTTAAACACCATTCAGGCCATGGATGGTCTGGTATTGTGCTGAATTTTGTGGGTTTTTTTCGTTTTTTTGGGGCTGCTGGTGGGGCCCTTTGCCCAGGGGTGGTGGTGCATGGACTGAGTCTGCTTGTGGTGTCTCACTCTCTTTAATGTAAACATCCTGGATGGCATTGGATTGTCAAATCAAATGAGGAACGCTAGGAAAAAATAGGTACTCTATATTAAAATTAAAACTTACTGGGGCCAGCAAAGGAGCCCTCGCCTGCCCGATCCTGGCCCGCATCCTGAACAGCACCCTCCTCCTCCTCCTGTGTCCTCCTCTTGCCCCTGGGGGAAGCTGATGTACAACATGAAAGAAAGAAAGACCAGAAAACATGGATGATATTTGTCAACCAAATCAAACAGTTCAAAATAGCAATACAAAATATTTTGGCGAAATAGCAAATAGATAGACAACTATTCCAAGGGATATATTGACCGATCTCATGTGGTATACTACGTTATTAGTATTGCTTGATTTGCGGACCGTTGACTTTGGAAGTTCCTATGTAACTCACTAAACAGACTACTAAAAAGGTTTACCTTGGCCTGGCAGGCAGCAGTCCGCAGCACGCGAAGTGACAGACAAAGTCCATCGTGCTTGCAGATCAGTGAATACTCAAACTATAAATCCACCGACCACCGCCACTATTTCTTCTTATAGCCATGTGTCTAAAGGAAGGACTGGACTTGAGTCTGTAGGGGCTGATTTTGAACCCCCTTGCGGCTCTTTTGCTCCATTGTTGCGTGACTTTTGTGACGCAGCGGCAGAACAAAAGAGGCGCCATGGTGCAGCGTATATTAACAAAGTGACGCATATGGGAGATGCATCACGTTGTAAAGCCCTTCGCCATCAGGGGGCGTTCCGGCGCAAGGGAGGGCGTTCCTGCGCAGGAACGAATCCTAAAAGTGGCTGAGGGAAATCTACAAGATGTCAATCAGTCACTTTTAGGACAATGATGCGTGACTCAAACCCTGCGCCTGCTTGAAGCCGACGTACGGCTTGATGCAGCATTGGGGAGATAGGACACCCCAGAGCATTGCTGGAGCTGCGCCATCGTTGGCACGCAACTCCAGCAATGCGCCGCCTTTACGGCACAGATGCGTAAGGCTTCTGTGACGTTTTGGGCCCATGGGTGGTGGTGGCATGGCGCACAATTACTGGCGCATCCCTGCTACTTTGCAGGGATGCGCCGGTAATTGAAAATATGACCCTTAGTGTCTAGCATTACGCAGTTCTTTACACTACACTCATACATAATTTCTCAGGCCAATGAAATGAACACAAAATACAAAACAAATAAGCATAGTAGCAAGGCTACTGAGAAGGAGAGCAGTGCACCTGAAATGCATAGAAGATTTTGAAATATAATTTACCTACAATGTAATCGGCAGCATTATTGCTCTTGGTAAAAAACAAACATTTGCAAATAACAGAGCCGGATAAAACAGAGTAATGATGAAATAGCTAGAAATAGCTACTACTACTCACCAAGCCCGGGGATCTCTACGCCAAGCACGTCCAGCAAGTCACGTTCCCGGTCCATGACATCCGTCCAGCTGTGGGTGGCCTGGTTATAAGTGCGCCGGACCCCAGAGAGTTTACACATGGCCCGGCACACCTTCTCCCACCGCTTCCGGCGCTACCGGATGCCGTAGCCAGTTGCGATCTTGCCGCCTCCCATGATGGTCGTGGGGAGGCGGCGCTGGACGTGAAATATTAGTGCGGCCACCTCCTCCGCACTAAAAATCTCCCGAGCTGTCACTGTCTCCCCCCTCAAACGCCCGCACGGGAGCCGGGCACGGGGTGCGGGACCCTTCCCCTTTGTGGGCTTCTTCCCAGCTCCCTTTACCATGGTCTGGGCAGAAAGGAAGCAAAATAAGAAAGAAGAAATAGAACAGGGAAGAAGAAAATAAAAGCGTTTAAAAAAGTAGTTCAAAATTAACAAAAAGTAGCAGAAAACACAAAAATATAGAGCTAGAAAAATAGAGGGATAGATAAGTAAAATAGATAAAAAAAAACTTCAAAAAAGCAAAGGATGGCAGAGATTAAGAAAGGATACAGAGAGCATGCCCAGAACCATAGCAATGAATGAGAAACAAGATGGCCGCTCCCGTTCACGACCGCGTGGGTAAGTTCGCGCGAGATTTTCCTCGCGATCACGCGCAAAATTGTACTAGCGAGCAGCACACTTTGCGAGATTACACATAGCGGCCGGAAACGGAATTACGTCACGCAAACAAGATGGCCGCGCCCATGTACAACCGCTAGGGTAACTTCGCAAACGTAGCGCTACAAGCGCCTTGCGAACACGCACAAAATCACGCGAACATACACGCCGCAAAAAAACCAAATCGTGTATTCGAATGAATTTGCGGCTTCCGAAATCGATCTCGCACGGATTCGCACCCCGCAAATAGCGCGAAATTGCAGAAAAACGATTTTTGCAGAACTGAAAGCAATCAGCAGGTGCAAAAGTTCAATCTTAACATTAGTAACCATTCACTCTAGTGCTTCCTGAGGGGCCCCTCCAGAGTTCAGTTGCCTATTTGCAACTATTCTATGACCCTGCTCTGACCCAAACAGCAGGCTCATGGAATAGCTACAAGTAGGCCATAAAGGTCCTGTGAAAAAAAAATTGCACTGCAACAGAAAGCAAATTACAGATAAGGAAGGAAGCAGGTGCCAGCCAGACTGGAAGTTTCAAAATCACTGACACATTAATCATCCCCAAATTAATTCATGGCAGTTGAAGCAGGGCAGGTGTGCTTGCTTTTTTTCACCCCATAATTTACAGTGATAAACCAACCAGAGGGTGGCAGTGACTGTGTACCAGAGGGTGGCATGGGTGTACCAGAGGGTGGCAGTGGTGAAACAGAGGGTGCTGTGAACCTGTGATGATGAACCAGACGTAGAAACAACATAGTCACGGCCGTTGCGAGCCGACAAATAAGTTCGCCATTGCGAACTGGTACACAAATCCTCGCGAACCCTTGCGAACACAAAAAACACAAAAATCCGCAAATTCGCGAGAGTTCGCGGATCTTGCGGATTGCGAATCCGTAAATACGCAAGTTCGCGTACGCCAGATTCGCTAAATCCGCCCATGCTTACTTCCGGTACCACTGTACGGGGAGGCCTTTCTTGAGGTGCAGCACGGGTCTTGGTATGCAGGAGGGCAAAGCGAGACAGTCGGGTACGTTACGACGTACGGACCGTCCGAGGCTATGGAATGCGCTCCGTGCAGATTCAGGCGGGAGAAAATGAGAGGTGCACAACGCGCTCCGTTAGCGGCTAGGTGACAGGAGAGCGGGCGGCCCGGCACTGAAGCGGAGAGCGACTCAGGAATGAGCGGGCTCTCTACGGCGGGGCGACCAGGCTCCGAGCTGTCACAACCTGGGAGGGGGCGAAGGCACTCGAGTCACAACTCCGGCGAGGGAATAAGAACTAAGGCCCAACAGCAGACGGGCACAAGCAGATAGAACCCAATGGTCCTGGGGTTCCGTTCAGGGGGCAAGCTCTCAATCAAGCCCTTGGAGATCGTTTCAGGCACAAGTCTAAAAAGTCCTTTCTGGTCCTTTCCTCTCCGTTCTCAGCAAGGCACCACTGCAGGCCAGTGTTACAGGATTCAGACCGGTTTCCGTCCTTCAGCTTCTCTTGGTCCTTCTAGTCAGGCAGAGGTTCGTCGTGGTCAAAACTGGATCTGATTTGTAAGGAGCGGGGCTCCTATATTCATACTGAGATTCTTTTGTCTTTGCAGGCCAGGGGGCCTGAGCCTAGTTCAACCCGGTTCTGGAGTACTCTGTTTACAGGAAGCTGCCGTCTTCTTTCAGAGTGCGGGCAGGGACATCAGACGCTCCGCAGGGGGGTGGAGCCAGCATTGTGGTGGTGGAGCACAACCCTACTCAGAGTCAAGGACTACTCCGCCCACCCATCCTGGTGCAAGCACCCTATTCACCACCTGGGGGTCCCAACTGTCCCCGGGAATCTCCCAGCCCTGTCACTCCCACAAACCCAGACAACAGATACACATCCTGGCAGAGGTGGGCTAAATAGTTAGGCGCGCAAAGGCTATCTTTCTAAAAGTAGCATTTGCAAACACAGGATATTAAAATAAACCTTACTAAAGGAAGTATTTTAGTATTCTGAGTTCAGGCATACTAAACTCGACATGCTACCGTGTTCCCTGAGTCTGCCGGGACTATAGCGTGTAATAGTTCCGACAGCTCATCTTGGCCTAAGAGAACCGGTAGCCCTTCCATAGTGAAGAACGAAAAGGGCGGCAATTCACTATGAGGACATGCCACACTCTAGGCTTGTCCTACCTTACGCTTCAATGCACCCTGCCCGTAGGCCTACCATAGGGGCGACTGATATGGAGGTTAGGGAAGGTTCAGGGACTGGCAAGTGTGGGCACTTGCGCAGTCAGCGTGACAGTACGGGACTGTATGCGGGGTCTGCAATGAAGGACCCGAGTCATGTCTTACGAGGCCGCTTCTGTGGGTGGCGCAACCAGCGCTGCAGGCCCACTAGCAGCATTTGTATCTACAAGCCCCGGCACTCCTCGTGTACGTTACTGGGGACTGACAGTAAACCAAATAAGCCAATCGTGGAAATCAATTGCACATACACTTTACATTGGGAGCACTTGCACTGCGGCACGGATTGGCCGTGGCACAGTGCCCTGAGCATCGAACATCAGCAAAACATCTGAGGCACATCAGCAAAAAAGTGGAAGGGAGACTCACGCCAAGGTGCCAGGTCTAACAAGGTGGATAGAAGACTGCATGCATAGTGCATACGTGTTTGAAGCAGTCCATGTCCTAAGGCCTACTTTGCTGCATGAATACTTGGGTAATGACTGAATGATTAGAGTACTGTAAGGAGAGTGTCTAAGTGAATATATACGTGCTTGAATTTTAGAGCGGTAAATTAATTAGTACATACTGCTAAAAGATTGCAGTTCTGCAAGGAGAGTGCCTGACGGAATTTATAACTGTTGAGTTTTAACACAGTGAATGGATTAGTACAAACAGCTGAATTGGTCACTGCAACAGTGCAGCAGCAGTGACAGAATGCTTGGTGAAAGTGTAACGATACAGACTGGGGAATTGAAGGTGTGAAAGACAAGTGTGCAGGTGGATAGAATTTTTTTGCTTGGATACGGGTATCCGACGCCTTAGAATTCGCGCAGTATACGTGGTAGGATACGTGTACCCAACGCGTGCACACCAGAGGTCGCGCTGAGCACTGCGCTGGGTATGAGCATCCTAATTTTACAGTAAAAAAAAAGCCAAAGGTAGGTGGTGATCACCGGGGCTGGTGAAGGCCCGGAGAGGTGGCGGTCACTGGGGCATGTGGGGGAGCTCGAAACCCCCACCCAGGTTTTTAATTTTATTAAAAAAAAGAATCCCCGGGGGGTGGTGGTCCCCGGGGCTGGGGCCCCTCTGACCCCCCACTACAATAAACACTTTTCCCCCGGGACTTGCCACCCCCATGAGCTATGTACAACCACAGCGAGCTTCGTTTTTCTTTTTATTCAAGGGATACGTGTATCCTACGCGCATCCCACGATTTCTTTGAAAATACATCTTTTTTTGGGCCTTGGGGGTTCTTGTAGGACTTCCTGAGCAGGCCTAGGGGGTCATGAGGTCCTATGGCAAATAGCAAACTTTCCCTCTCAATCTACACACTCAATCTACACACATATACATGTAAATAACCAATCACATTTCTTCCCACATTAATTCAAAAGCAAACACACATTTCTATTGCTTGAATATTTGAACCCTTTCCAACTGACATAACTTTGAACCCTACCCCCAAATTTACTTTCTGCTGTTACCAGAGTAACAGGCCACGCAACAGTCAACTGAAACACAGGTCAAAAGTTCACCACAGAATGTTACTAAACCAAACAGCAAGTATGCTTGACTTCTCAAAATACCACCTTATCCTATGTAATGTTCCTTTCAAACAGTTCTTCTTAACCAATAAGAAACATACTTTTAAAAAATAGAAACATGCACCCTACTTTTTAGTCTATAAAGTTCAAACAAACACAGCTATTTTCTGGAGCCAAAGGTACGCAGAACACAAAGGAAATCACAAAGACCTAGGTTTACCAAATGTAGACATTAAATGGATTGGACAGAGAGGGTTAAAGTGGCACCAATTGATGCCATTGATGAAATCCTTTTTGCATCTCCAACACCCAGACCTCATAATTGTGCACTGTGGTGGCAATGACCTAGGCACTTTGACTGGGGTAGGTCTGGAAATGCTTATGAAGGACACCTTTGGAGACTTTATGACACTTTTCCCCCAAACTGCCATTGTCTATTCTAAAATATGCCAATGGCAGAAATGGAACTGGTCCAATCAATTTTGTCCACAGATTGAGAAAACTAGGAAACATGTGAATAAATCTGTTTCTGCTTTTCTCCTAGACTATAGAATGGGGTCCATATACCACAACAATCTGCGATTCAATATGCAAGGCATCTATAGGAGAGATGGTGTACATTTTACAGATGAAGGGAACAGAGTCTTCCTCTTGAACTTTAGACTCTGCATCGGTACTTACTTGTAGGTACTAAAATCTCTCAATAAACACAAGGGCTCTTTTTAGAGCAACCTAACATCTAAACACATAAGCTTGATAGATATCTGAAAAATGTTTTTCTTTTTCTGGCTTGGATACGCGCAGCATACGTGGTAGGATACGCATACCCAACGCGTGCCACCAGAGGTCACGCTGAGCGCTGCACTGGATACGCATATCCTAATTTTACCGTAAAAAAATTAAAATAATAATCTGCCCTTAATTTAAATATTATATGTAGTGCCCCAGGGAGGTGGAGGACCCTGGAGCTTGGGGGAGCCTTTCAGCCCCCCACACATTTACATTTGTTGTGGTGGGCCGTGAGCCCCCCCCCGCACATATTCAACCAAAGCCCCAGAGGGTGGCGGTCCCCAGGGCTACGGGGGGGCCCGTGAGCCCCCCACATATATTTTTAAAAAAGCCCTGGGGGGTGGCGGTCCCTGGGGCTGGGGGGCCCATCTGGGCCACAATTCTAATAAAGCACATTGCCCCTGGGACTTTGCCCCACGGGGGTAATTAGCACTAAATCGGGCTTCGGGTTTATTTTTTTATTCACGGGGTACGCGTATCCTACGCGCATCCCGCTAAATCTTTAGGACCCCCTGAGCAGGCCTAGGGCATCAGGGTGTTTCTACCCTGCCCCCTTTTTGTGCCTTTCTTTTTTTTTCTTGTGCCTCGGTTCTACCGAATCACAAGATGGCTGCCAACACTTTCTGGTTTGGAGTGTTGACAGACAGTTGACAGCCAATTAGCATGCAGATCGTGCTCGTAATGCTATGCGCATGATCCTCCGAGGATACGTGTACCCTACTTCGCACATAGATATATCTACAATTTTACTTTTTTATTTCCTCAGGAACTACTGCACGGTTTTACACCATTTAACAAACAGTGTGATCTGTGAACCAAACTCTACCCTTTTGACAAATTTGGTGTAATTCCATTCTTCAGTTCAAACTGTAGCCGCGACTAAAGATCCCCATGGAAAATTGCATTGGAAAAATGTTTTGTGACCCCCTTTTTTCTCGGCCCCTGCTTGATGAATCACCCCGAAACTTTTAGGATAGGAGCGGAGCAGAGTGCCCCATCTTCTTGGAGAATTTCGCGAAGATTCGTCGACCAGCGCCAAAGTTATTCCAAATAGAATGTTGCAGATTTCCTATGGAAACTAGGTCCTAAATATATGTAGATAACACCCAATGGTAGTCGCCAGTTATAGTTATGACCAAAATTTCCATAGGAAAAGTGTTTTTTGTTTTGCCAATAAATTTGGTGCTGCTTGACGAATTATCACTGACTTTTCACATAACGTCCCCTCTTTGGTTTAGCTACTGTGTCGAAAGTTTTGGGGTGATCCGTCAAGCATGGGCTGAGAAAAAAGGAGGTCCCGAAACGTGCTTTCGCCATGTTATGTCTATGGGGATTTTTCATTTTTGAACATGACCACAGTACTCTCTCCTGGAGCCTTAGATGGTCCTGGGGACTGACACCCCCAGGGCCAGCTCCTGCAATATCCCAGGGTGCCCACACCATGACATTGCTGTTGCTATGGCTTGGCGGGAGCAATGCTCCCGCCGAGCCATAACAAACACTGCTACGCTTCTAGTAAACAAGAGCAGAATATGCTCTTTTCTTACTAGAAGCAGAGCAGAGTTGCTTTTACACACATGTAGCTAGAGGCAGGGAGCCGTCAAGAACTGCAGGGCTTTCATGGTTACTCCACGGTCCCCAGCATTGAAAAAGTGGGTGCCCTGTGTGGGACCAGGGTACCACACTACAGGCTCTGCCCCAGGGGATGGGGTCCCTGGGGCCAAAAATGACACTGGAATAGGCCTGCTCGCCCCGTCCTTGAAATAAAAATAAATATATAAATAAAAGGAAAAGGCCGTGCCCAGGGGGACTGGTCCCTGGGGCTGCAATCGACCCAGGGAGGGGTACCTGCACCCCCTCCCTTGAATTTTAAAAAACAAAATTGAAAAATATACTTTTGGAAAGTTGCCAAAGGCCACACCCTCTTCACTAGCACTCTTCAAATGTGCCTTTTAGTGCGGTGGTGGTTGGGGGATGAAGACCCTTTGGACGCTGAGGGTCGTTGGGGACCAAGAACCCCTCCTATTACCTCCAGTAAGCCCTAGACAGTGGGATTGCTAAGAGGACTTGGAGGCCAAGTCCACTTTCTTCAGGGCCTCAGGACTAAAGTGGACTTCTACCTCCAACCAGTAGTGCACCAGGGGGTGTGTTTGCAGAGTGGTGAAGAAAAGGGGCATGGCCTTTATTGACCTCCCAGCAATCCAGCTATATGAGTCTTACTCGAGGTAAAAGGAGGGGTAGTTGGCCTCCAAGGACCCTCCAGAGCCAAGGGGTCTTCGCCCCCTAACTAGTAGTGCACAAGGAGGCACATTTGCTGAGTGGCTGGGAAAGGGGGCGTGACCACTGAATACCTTTCAACAAACCCACTGTGTTGGACTTACTGGAGGTAACAATAGGGGTAGTTGGCCCCCAAGGACCCTCAATAGCCAAGGGGACTTCATCCCCCTACTAGTAGTGTGCCAGGAGGTACGTTTGCAAACAACCTCTCAGCAATCCTGCTGTGTGGCTCTTACTGCAGGTAACTGCTGGACTTCCTTGGGAGACAACTACTGCTCCTGTTACCTCACGTAAGTCCCACACAGCAGAATTGCTAAGTGTTCTTCAGAGGCCACACCCCTTTCTCCACCACTCTGCAAACATGCATCCTGGTGAACTAATGGTTGGGGAATTAATTCCTCTTTCATGCTGAGGGACCTTGGAGGTCAAGAAGCCCTCCTGGTACTTTCTGTTAGTCATACACAGGAGGACTCCTGAGACATGCTCGGAGGCCCCTAACACTCTCCAAATGTCATTACTAAGCAAGATAGTTAAAATAAATATTTTAAACGTTTCTCTTGTTTCTGTCAGACCTTATTGTGGACAAGTATGAGAGTGAATGGATGTGTCCTGTCAACACAATTCCTGAGTGGTTGGGGGTGTTATGTTCTGGGGTGTCTACTCACTGTTCCTCTGTGAGTGAGTAGGAGGGCAAATGAGATACTATAGCTAATCAGTCCCTGGCTCATGGGTACTAAGGTGGTATGATAATTATATTTCTGCCTACTAAGGTTCTATGGTCCAAACATAGGTGTTAAATTCCACAGAATGCCTGCAACATGTCGGCACCAACATTTGGTCTGGTACTTATTTGCAGGACCCCTGAGTAGCGCTTGTGCCTTTCCATAATACCCTTGCACCATTTCCCAGAAACATCAATGGTATGGGGCTTTGCCTCCTCAGTTTGTAGGGACTTCCTGTTCTTGTAGGTTTTTCAATCTTGAATGTTAAAAGGATTTTACCAACTTTTGTGCTACCATTTGAATCCCTGCAATTCGTTTATGGCTAATCCCTTTGTGATTCCAGCACATTGCCGTACGTCGGTTACTCAACACTTGTTAAAGCATGGTGTCCTCAATGCGGGATCTGCTTTTGTCTTTGTGGTCGAGGCAGACCCAGTGTACCGCTTCCAGGTTTTTTACTCCTGGGTTACGTTCTCCGCTGTTGATTGTGACGTATAATACTTTTCATACATATACTGTGGCCAATGTTCCTGCAGCTCATCACCCTTTTGTGGTTATTGAGCTTCCTCTTACGGCCTGGGAGCACCAAATTTGTTTTAGTGGTGCCCTTCCCCATCCTATTGCTACTGTTCAAATGAGCCCCATAAGTATTGATAGGGCCACATGGCCTGTATTGGCTGCTTTTAGTCTGCACCCACATTATGCTAATGCTTCTGTGTTTGTTGTAAGTTCAGGTTGTCCTTCTTTATTGTCGCTTGATTCGATTTGTTGTCCATGTCTTTCTGGCAGCTCCGCCTGGGGCTGCACCCCCTGTGCATTCTCCACAAGGTAGGGGGCTTGTTATTAGTACTGTTATTGTCAATTCTGTTATGGGAAAATGTTCAATAACCATGAAGAATTTTCCTTTCTGATAGAAAGAAAAATTGATCAGCTTGATGCTGTTTTTCCCCCATACGGGCCCTCTAGAAAAGCATAGGATCCTTAACATGAGTTTTCCTAGCGGTTTGCTTCCCCCTTTAGCCAACTGCAACACTTGGGGGACAGTGTTTGCTACAGTGTATACACTTTTTCATGGCACCCCCTTGATGAGCGTTCTTCGGAAATTCTCAAACATATACAGTAGGAACATGGGGCAGGTCCTGCCCTAGAATTGTAGATGAAGCTAGTAGGTCAATTTCCTGTAGTCTCCAAAAGGATTCTTTCTAATGTTAAAGGTGAGGCAGCATCCTTAATTTTACACCCGTGACTTTCTGCCATGGCCACTGTTGACCGCAAGCTTGAGTTGCCTGTTATTATTTCCGAAGTCTATTCTTCATTAGGTTGTAATAATTTTGGCACTAGACCATCTGCGTAATCTCTGGGCAAACCTCCTCCTAAAATAAAATGAGCGTCCAGTCTTTCCTAAAAAGTCATTAGATAAGTCTACATAACAACAACAGAAGCTTAGGTCTCAACGCGTGATCAAACAAAAAAGAAAACTCTGGAGCGTTTTAAGGTTCCTGATCCTCAGTCTTTTCAGGAGTCATCTGATTGACAGTACAACAGAGGCGGGCGACAAGATTGCAGACAAGGCGAGTCCGTGCAGCCCAAATGGGACATGCAACGCTCTTTTGATGCGAAAGTGAAGTGGGAGGAACCACCTCCAACTAGAGTCCCCTTCCAGAAGAAGAAGATTGCTGCTTTAACAGCGAAATATGCCCCAGGCGGTGAGAATAATAATAATAATAATAATAATAATAATCCACATTTGTAAAGCGCACAATCACCCGTAAGGGTCTCTAGGCGCTGGGGGCCGTTGGGAAGATTAAGCAAGCTATTGCCCAGAGTCACATGGTGCTGGGCTACTCTGCTGCCGGTGCCGGGGATCGAACCGTGATCCCCAGATTCCAGCGTCAGTCGCCCTGGCCGCGGCGCCACACCTCTTCCCAGAGAAGAGAACCCTTCACCCGGTCAGTAGTTGGGCAGTGACTCTCCTCGACAGTGCAGTGAAAGTCACTATACTGACACCTTTGTAACAGTTGTGACCGCAGATACCCGTGTTGCACCCCCTGATTGACTTTATCATTTAGACATTCAGATTTATGGTCATATTAAACACACCATATATGCTATTTTCTGAGAAAAAGTTTCCTCTCATGACATTTTACTGGCGAAGCTCGATTGTCCTCCAGTCTTTGTTCTTGCTTCTCCTCATGGCAAAGATGTAATACTCTCTTCTTTTTTGCATCTCATCCCTGATGAAACGGAGCATGCATATTCTTCTGAATGGGCCCTTGCTTTGGCCCCTGCCTTATACCGCAACCAAGCTAGCTGGGATAAGGATCCTCCAAATCATGTTATTCAAATACATGCCACACTGCAGCTGCAACCTCAATATCCGATTAAATGTGATGCTAAAGACTTCATTAAAGGCATCCTTACGCAGCTAGAGTATCAGGGTGTAATTGAGCCCTGAGTCTCTCTTATGAATAATCCTCTTTTCCCAATTTTGAAACCTGACAGTCCTTATCATATCTTCTTGGATTACAACCATTTGAATAGTCATACATGCACTTTTGCGGTACAGAACATGCATAGTACGGCCCTGATTATTAATTTCATCCGTAAAACTGTTTAAAACTACACTTGATAGTTCTAATGATTTTTTCTGTCAAAACCTGGCTCCTGAGAGCCATGATTGGTGTGCGTTTACTGCCCTTAGTTCCCAGAGGCAAAATGCCTGTTTACCCATAGCGTATGAGAATGGCCCGGGAAACATCCTTTACAACGCAACTTTTACCACGCAGTGCCTTTAAGACGCAACTTTTACAACGCAAACCATTACAACGCATTGCACTGGGGGGCGCTCTAGGATAGGGAATAAGTTTAATTTACTGTCTAACACCTTCCCTAGTGTCCACGGGGACTGGAGTTGGAATAGTAAATTAAACTAATCACTATCCAGCGCCCCAAAGCACTATGCGTTGTAAAGGTATTCGTTGTAAATACCGCGTTGTAAAGGAATGCGATGTAAAAGTATGCGTTGTAACGTCATACATCCGAATGGCCCTGGTGTTATTGCTGCACATATTTTGTCCATTCTACATGACATTGATCCTGATGCATTGTCCTATGTCGATGGCATATACCTTACCAATGATGAAGTAAATCCTCATTTGGCAAGAGTGGATCTCATTATTACGCGATTCGCTAAACTTTGTTACAAGTTCAATTTTGCAATGTTACACATTGCATTCCTTGATGTAATTTTTCTTGGTCATGTATTAACCAATGAGGGTAGGGGCTTTGCTGCCCATTTTTTTGATAAATGTGCACAATGCCAGCCCTCTTCTATCCTCAAGAAAGTATAAAACTATCATTTTATCCCTGATGGTTTGGCACAACTGACCTTCAGTTCTAAGCAGATTTATTCTGCTGTGTGCACTATTGTTGTAGACACTATGAACGATGAACTTTTCCACTCCGCTTTGATTCATACTCAGTCCCTTGGTGACTCCACCGCCCCGTTGGCCGAGTTTAGAGCTTTGCTTTGGGCTCTCGAGCATTCTGATCCTTAGTCAATCACCCTCGTGGTGTGTTATTCTTTTCATTGTGTACAATCCTTTAATGACAATTTACATCTTTGGAAACAAAATGACTTTCAGGATTCTAAAAGTAGCAAAATAAAGCATAAATCACTTTGGGTTAAGGTGGCTAATCTTAAAGAACTCTCTTAATCAGAAGGGGGAAAGGATCACTTGTCCTGCTTAAACTTTGGGTTCACAAGTCGAGGAACTGGTATCTCCCAACAAATATGACCCTCATACACGTGTATGTTGGTAACTTCTCTTCAGCGGTATATACTGTGTCCCCGCTTTTATACACGTGCGTGCGTAATCATCGGGTCATTTTTTGTATTGTGCACCCTCCACCAGGAGGTTTTGCCTTAGGTTTAAGGCAGTAGTGATCGTGGAAAGTGGGGGGTCTAGTGGTGGTGTCGTTATTAAAAGTCCGGACAGCCAGACAGAGACAATTTAATAAATCTGGATTCGGACTATGAATAAAATTCTTGGTGCACTCTTCGAATTAGTAAAGGATTCAAGTGCACTATATATATAAAGTTTAAAAAGAGGTCAACATGTTTCAGCCTTTGGTAGTCAGAGTATCTATAGGCTTTCGTCAGGACCAATGGGGGTGAATAAATTGTGAAAAAAATTGTGAGAAGAATAAAGGGTTATTGACCTGATTCTTCGTGAGTTAAGGTTTCATTGTACCTGCAAAATAGAAAACATACACACAAACAGCAACAGACAGGGAGATGGGGTATAGGAAAACACATAATTATGTACAATAGTACCCTTATAGTTGTAAGGAACTAGAAAATGGCAATACTTTTCATCATACTCATTTCAGGCGTCAACTCTTCCATTGTCATACTTCGGTGGGCAGAGAAGATTCGACTAGTACTGTAGTGAGGTGCCCATAGTTCTAACATTATGCTTTGTCTTGTGCGTGGTCTATGGTGAGAGACGTTATTAAATGTGGCCGCCTTGTGACTGCGTATAAGCACGCTACAAACATTCCATGCTAGATTGATAAGTATTTCGAGCGTGTGGTGTTTACGTACAGAAACAGACTAAAAACGTGCTTTTTGTGACCAAGAGTTGTCCACGAGTCATTATATCGTGATTTGGTGATGCGTGACTTGGTTCGTACTAAGTATGCTATGTGCGCTTTCATTTACAGTGCGTACCTTATTTTTTCGGAAAATTGCTTCCTCGGGGATTTAGGCTGGTCGAGAGAGGCCTTACTACGGGGTTATTAAGAGAAAGGTATTAAAGGACGCGGTCTCGTACTTGCGGTTTGTCGTGTTCTCAACGCGCATGGTTTTCCCGATTACCTTAGTGCCTTCTACTCGGTCCTGGCAGCATGTGCTGACTCTGCCTGTCATCACCCGGAACTAGGGCATAATGCAGTTCCGGGTGGATTTGTACTCTGTAGCGGTGGAGCTAGAAAAAATACTATAACTTACAGATCGATCAGCAAATGGAGTTAATCTTTTTGCAAGATACATTAATTTGTATGAATTAATGATAAATATGATGACACGTGGGATAATGTGCACAAAATTAGTATTATTAATTGAGTTTGATTTGGGGGAAAAAAAATTTTATTTAAAATATCAAGATGATAGTTAGGCGGGCTGAATTTTCTTTTCAATAATTTTTAGGTAGGCTAAGGTAGGCACGATAATTACTAGACACTTGGGGAAAGCACAATAGTTTAGTTGTTGCTCTCGTGGGTCACTTAGGCGAACATCCATTAATGGGCAGGGTTCTAAGACCACTGGAATACGCACTTATGGCAAAATGCTGAGACTGGGACTTTGAGTATTAAATCATCTGTTGAGGGACAACCAGGGAACGGAATCGTTAAGACCAAGGGTATCTGTTTTGAGCCTATGGACCCAACGTTGTTCCTTCTCGAACAGTATTTTTGCTGCATTTCTGTCTACTGTCTCTAGACTTTCTAGGATTACCCAATTGAGGTCGTTGGATGTGTGTTGTTTTTCTTTATAATGAGAAGACATCTTTGTTGTGCTTTTCTTGCAATTAACGTTGCTCCGGTGTTCGCAGAGTCTCTGTTTTGCTTTGCGGCATGTCATCCCAATATATCTCATATTGCAAGGGCATGTGATCATATATACAACGTGGCTAGTGTTGCAGTTGGTGTGTTTTTTCAGTTTCCATAGGAAGTTCGGAAGTAACTGCAATTCTTTTGTTGGTTCTGTGGTAGCACAAACTATGCAGGTGCCGCAAGGATAATGTCCAGTAATTGGAGGGTTATTCCATAGGCCTGGTTGTTGTTTCTTTTTCTTCGGCGGTGGTCTAGTGTGGACCAGTAGGTCTTTGATGTTGCTGCTCCTTTTGTTCGCAAATCTTGGCTTAGACCAGGTCAAGGTGTTCGATGTTATAATTTTCCAATTGCGGTTAATTATTTTCTTCACCTGATTTGTTATCGGGCTGCAGGTTGTGACACATGTAGTCCTGTCATCAGTCTGTTTTGGGCGACTTTCAAGTAGAGATTCTCTGGGTTGATTTTTGGCTCGTTTTTTGCAGGAGTTGATTATTCTCTTAGGGTAATCTCTAGCTGTTAGTTTGTCACAGAGATCAGTTGCTTGGGCTTTGCAGTCTTTTAAGGAACTACAATTTCTCCTCAGTCGTAAGAACTGACTGTACGGAAGGTTTTCTCTCAAAGGTCGGGGGTGAAAACTGTTGAAAGAGAGCAGACTGTTTTTGGCAGTAGGCTTGAAAAATGTTCTTGTTTGTAAAGTGTTCTCCTCAGCGAAGATGGTGATGTCTAAGAAGTCAAGACTCTGCGCATTGGATGTAAATGTAAAGTTCAGGCATTCATCCTGATTGTTTAACCACCTATGAAAATCTGTTAGTGATGCATTGTGTCTTTTCCAGATTAAAAAAATATCGTCGATATATCTCTTCCAGAAGAGTATATGACGAAAAAAGGGGTTGTTTACATTATGTATGTAAGTCTGCTCAAAGGTACTCACATACAGACCGGCTACGCTTGGCGCAAAGGTGCTGCCCATAGATGTACCATGTTGCTGGAGATAGAGAGTGTCTTTGTATTGGAATTTTTTTTCCATGAGGGCCAGTCTGCAGCATTCCAGTACGAAATGTCTTGGGGTTCGGTAGGGCCAATTGGTGTTGAACAGTATTGTTTCGAGAGTCTCTAAGGTTTTCTGTTGTGGAAGGCTTGTGTAGAGGCTTTCGACGTCTAATCCTACTAAGAGCATACTGCTCTCTGAGTACTCGAAATTCTGTAGCATATTAATCAGGTCTCGTGTATCTTTAAGGTAGGTAGGCGTGGTTTGGACCAATGGTCTCAAATACTGGTCTGCAAATTGTGATAGTGGCTCTAGAATAGAATTGATCCCCGAGACAATTGGTCTTCCTGGTGGGGGCATCTTTTCTTTATGCGTCTTGGGCAGAGAGTAAAAGTATGGCGTAACTGGTGCTGTGGTTACCAGATAATCAGCCTCTTTTTTAGATAGCCAGTTGTTACATTCCGCTTCTTCAATCATCAGGGCTATTGTACTTTGCAAACGCGCTGTTGGGTCGGTTGTTATCACTTGATAGAATTTGGTGTCTGCTAGTAGATCCATGCATTGTCTGTCATATCCTTCTGCTGTTAGTAGGACTATACCTCCGCCCTTGTCCGCAGGCTTTATGACAATGTCATGGTTGTCCTTCAGTTCTGTCAGAGCAAGTTTTTCTGCTTTTGATAGATTCTGGAAAGGTCTTGGAGGTTGGTGGTTTAGTTCTTCAACCTCCTTCATGATAGCCTGTTCAAATGTACTAATCTCAACGGGTATTTGCGAGTTAAGTGGGCAAAAGGTGGATTTATTCCTTAAGGTGGTGTCTCCTTCTTGGGGCTGCTGTGCTCCTTTGAAGAAAGCTTTCAATTTCAACGTGCGGCAAAAGTTTGCGAGTTCACACTTTGTTTTGAAAACGTCTGTTTTTGGGGTTGGCACGTAACCTAATCCTTTGTTCAGGACACTTGTTTGATTCTCTGTTAGTTCTAGTCCTGTTAAGTTGACTATTAGATTGTCGGACCTTGTCCCGTGTTGGCTTTGGTGACACTTCTGGTTTGGACCTGTCGTGTCTGGTCGGACCAGGTTACTCCTTTTTGCCTGGACCTCCGGTTGTTCTGGCCATTCCCTAAAAAAGGACGGCTTTGTTGGTAATTTTGGGCACCTTGTGATGGCATTTGGTGGTTCATGGGTACTGGGAAGTAGGGGTTTGGCCACCCTTGGAACTGGGGGTTAAATGGATGGAATGGTATTCCTTGTCCATTGTCTTGGAAAAATGGAGGGCGCCAGTAGTTACTTCGGCCTCTACGTTGTCCTCTCTTATTCCTGAAATTTCCTCGGCCCCGGGTGGTTGTATCGTCTCCGCTCTGGTCTGAGCTATTGTCCGAAGACATACTGTTCGCATCTGAGTTATCGTTGAGTTTATAGTCTTTGCTACTATAAGGGTGAATGCGTTCCAAGGAGAACCTTTTCAATTCTTTCGCCAGGTTTTGCAATTTTGTCTGTGTTAAGTACTCTTGGCTGTCTTTCATTTCTTTGTTAATTTCGTCAAGACGAGTTTTGTAAATGGTTATGTTGATCGTATTGTTCAGTTTTGTTTCCAAAATCTCAATCTTGATCGCGAGTTCATCCGTAAGTCTGGTTGCAGTTTTAATTATCAGCACTAGGTAGTCTCTAATGCATTTCCAAGATATGGAGGACCAATCTTTTCGAAACGCTAGGTCTTTTAAGAAAATGCGTGGTGAATTCGTCACCCATAGGCCTTTTGGTGCAGCGTTGACTCGGAGATTCTCAGTCATTATTATGCCATGTACTGCTGTTCGTACTTGTTCTTTCTTTACTTCACTTAACTCGTCCCATTCTGCCGTGGAAGACAGAGTCTGGTTGAGGTCACCTTCCATGAGTAGAGGTGGTCTTGCCAAAATTTCATCGATGTCCTCAGTTGTGTAACTGAGTCCAAAGCTTCCTGCCATGATGACAACGTTTTGTTAGGCAGTATGATATCAAAGGCTCTTGTTGGTGCCTATGAAGTTTTCTCCCACAGCTGTTCGCTGCTTAACATGTATAATCATGGGGATGGGGGAGGCAGAGTGAGAATCCTTTCAGTCTCCGTAGTTAACTCTCTTAATCAGAAGGGGGAAAGGATCACTTGTCCTGCTTAAACCTTGGGTTCACAAGTCGAGGAACTGGTATCTCCCAACAAATATGACCCTCATACACATGTATGTTGGTAACTTCTCTTCAGCGGTATATACTGTGTCCCCGCTTTTATACACGTGCGTGCGTAATCATCGGGTCATTTTTTGTATTGTGCACCCTCCACCAGGAGGTTTTGCCTTAGGTTTAAGGCAGTAGTGATCGTGGAAAGTGGGGGGGTCTAGTGGTGGTGTTGTTATTAAAAATCCGGAAATCCAGACAGAGACAATTTAATAAATCTGGATTCGGACTATGAATAAAATTCTTGGTGCACTCTTCGAATTAGTAAAGGATTAAAGTGCACTATATATATAAAGTTTAAAAAGAGGTCAACATGTTTCAGCCTTTGGTAGTCAGAGGATCTATAGGCTTTCCTCAGGACCAATGGGGGTGAATAAATTGTGAAAAAAATTGTGAGAAGAATAAAGGGTTATTGACCTGATTCTTCGTGAGTTAAGGTTTCATTGTACCTGCAAAATAGAAAACATACACACAAACAGCAACAGACAGGGAGATGGGGTATAGGAAAACACATAATTATGAACAATAGTACCCTTATAGTTGTAAGGAACTAGAAAATGGCAATACTTTTCATCCTACTCATTTCAGGCGTCAACTCTTCCATTGTCATACTTCGGTGGGCAGAGAAGATTCGACTAGTACTGTAGTGAGGTGCCCATAGTTCTACCATTATGCTTTGTCTTGTGCCTGGTCTATGGTGAGAGACGTTATTAAATGTGGCCGCCTTGTGACTGCGTATAAGTACGCTACAAACATTCCATGCTAGATTGATAAGTATTTCGAGCGTGTGGTGTTTAAGTACAGAAACAGACTAAAAACGTGCTTTTTGTGACCAAGAGTTGTCCACGAGTCATTATATCGTGATTTGGTGATGCGTGACTTGGTTCGTACTAAGTACGCTATGTGCGCTTTCATTTACAGTGCGTACCTTATTTTTTCGGAAAATTGCTTCCTCGGGGATTTAGGCTGGTCGAGAGAGGCCTTACTACGGGGTTATTAAGAGAAAGGTATTAAAGGACGCGGTCTCGTACTTGCGGTTTGTCGTGTTCTCAACGCGCATGGTTTTCCCGATTACCTTAGTGCCTTCTACTCGGTCCTGGCAGCATGTGCTGACTCTGCCTGTCATCACCCGGAACTAGGGCATAATGCAGTTCCGGGTGGATTTGTACTCTGTAGCGGTGGAGCTAGAAAAAATACTATAACTTACAGATCGATCAGCAAATGGAGTTAATCTTTTTGCAAGATACATTAATTTGTATGAATTAATGATAAATATGATGACACGTGGGATAATGTGCACAAAATAAGTATTATTAATTGAGTTTGATTTGGGGGAAAACATTTTTTATTTAAAATATCAAGATGATAGTTAGGCGGGCTGAATTTTCTTTTCAATAATTTTTAGGTAGGCTAAGGTAGGCACGATAATTACTAGACACTTGGGGAAAGCACAATAGTTTAGTTGTTGCTCTCGTGGGTCACTTAGGCGAACATCCATTAATGGGCAGGGTTCTAAGACCACTGGAATACGCACTTATGGCAAAATGCTGAGACTGGGACTTTGAGTATTAAATCATCTGTTGAGGGACAACCAGGGAACGGAATCGTTAAGACCAAGGGTATCTGTTTTGAGCCTATGGACCCAACGTTGTTCCTTCTCGAACAGTATTTTTGCTGCATTTCTGTCTACTGTCTCTAGACTTTCTAGGATTACCCAATTGAGGTCGTTGGATGTGTGTTGCTTTTCTTTATAATGAGAAGACATCTTTGTTGTGCTTTTCTTGCAATTAACGTTGCTCCGGTGTTCGCAGAGTCTCTGTTTTGCTCTGCGGCATGTCATCCCAATATATCTCATATTGCAAGGGCATGTGATCATATATACAACGTGGCTAGTGTTGCAGTTGGTGTGTTTTTTCAGTTTCCATAGGAAGTTCGGAAGTAACTGCAATTCTTTTGTTGGTTCTGTGGTAGCACAAACTATGCAGGTGCCGCAAGGATAATGTCCAGTAATTGGAGTGTTATTCCATAGGCCTGGTTGTTATTTCTTTTTCTTCGGCGGTGGTCTAGTGTGGACCAGTAGGTCTTTGATGTTGCTGCTCCTTTTGTTCGCAAATCTTGGCTTAGACCAGGTCAAGGTGTTCGATTTTATAATTTTCCAATTGCGGTTAATTATTTTCTTCACCTGATTTGTTATCGGGCTGTAGGTTGTGACACATGTAGTCCTGTCATCAGTCTGTTTTGGGCGACTTTCAAGTAGAGATTCTCTGGGTTGATTTCTGGCTCGTTTTTTGCAGGAGTTGATTATTCTCTTAGGGTAATCTCTAGCTGTTAGTTTGTCACAGAGATCAGTTGCTTGGGTTTTGTAGTCTTTTAAGGAACTACAATTTCTCCTCAGTCGTAAGAACTGACTGTACGGAAGGTTTTCTCTCAAAGGTCGGGGGTGAAAACTGTTGAAAGATAGCAGACTGTTTTTGGCAGTAGGCTTGAAAAATGTTCTTGTTTGTAAAGTGTTCTCCTCAGCGAAGATGATGATGTCTAAGAAGTCAAGACTCTGCGCATTGGATGTAAATGTAAAGTTCAGGCATTCATCCTGATTGTTTAACCACCTATGAAAATCTGTTAGTGATGCATTGTCTCCTTTCCAGATTAAAAAAATATTGTCGATATATCTCTTCCAGAAGATTTTCCATGAGGGCCAGTGGAAAATGTTTTCCAATACAAAGACACTCTCTATCTCCAGCAACATGGTACATCTATGGGCAGCACCTTTGCGCCAAGCGTAGCCGGTCTGTATGTGAGTACCTTTGAGCAGACTTACATACGTAATGTAAACAACCCCTTTTTTCGTCATATACTCTTCTGGAAGAGATATATCGACGATATTTTTTTAATCTGGAAAGGAGACAATGCATCACTAACAGATTTTCATAGGTGGTTAAACAATCAGGATGAATGCCTGAACTTTACATTTACATCCAATGCGCAGAGTCTTGACTTCTTAGACATCACCATCTTCGCTGAGGAGAACACTTTACAAACAAGAACATTTTTCAAGCCTACTGCCAAAAACAGTCTGCTATCTTTCAACAGTTTTCACCCCCGACCTTTGAGAGAAAACCTTCCGTACAGTCAGTTCTTACGACTGAGGAGAAATTGTAGTTCCTTAAAAGACTACAAAACCCAAGCAACTGATCTCTGTGACAAACTAACAGCTAGAGATTACCCTAAGAGAATAATCAACTCCTGCAAAAAACGAGCCAGAAATCAACCCAGAGAATCTCTACTTGAAAGTTGCCCAAAACAGACTGATGACAGGACTACATGTGTCACAACCTACAGCCCGATAACAAATCAGGTGAAGAAAATAATTAACCGCAATTGGAAAATTATAACATCGAACACCTTGACCTGGTCTAAGCCAAGATTTGTGAACAAAAGGAGCAGCAACATCAAAGACCTACTGGTCCACTCTAGACCACCGCCGAAGAAAAAGAAACAACAACCAGGCCTATGGAATAACCCTCCAATTACTTTACATTATCCTTGCGGCACCTGCATAGTTTGTGCTACCACAGAACCAACAAAAGAATTGCAGTTACTTCCGAACTTCCTATGGAAACTGAAAAAACACACCAACTGCAACACTAGCCACGTTGTATATATGATCACATGCCCTTGCAATATGAGATATATTGGGATGACATGCCGCAAAGAAAAACAGAGACTCTGCGAACACCGGAGCAACGTTAATTGCAAGAAAAGCACAACAAAGATGTCTTCTCATTATAAAGAAAAACAACACACATCCAACGACCTCAATTGGGTAATCCTAGAAAGTCTAGAGACAGTAGACAGAAATGCAGCAAAAATACTGTTCGAGAAGGAACAACGTTGGGTCCATAGGCTCAAAACAGATACCCTTGGTCTTAACGATTCCGTTCCCTGGTTGTCCCTCAACAGATGATTTAATACTCAAAGTCCAAGTCTCAGCATTTTGCCATAAGTGCGTATTCCAGTGGTCTTAGAACCCTGCCCATTAATGGATGTTCGCCTAAGTGACCCACGAGAGCAACAACTAAACTATTGTGCTTTCCCCAAGTGTCTAGTAATTATCGTGCCTACCTTAGCCTACCTAAAAATTATTGAAAAGAAAATTCAGCCCGCCTAACTATCATCTTGATATTTTAAATAAAAAATGTTTTCCCCCAAATCAAACTCAATTAATAATACTTATTTTGTGCACATTATCCCACGTGTCATCATATTTATCATTAATTCATACAAATTAATGTATCTTGCAAAAAGATTAACTCCATTTGCTGATCGATCTGTAAGTTATAGTATTTTTTCTAGCTCCACCGCTACAAAGTACAAATCCACCCGGAACTGCATTATGCCCTAGTTCCGGGTGATGACAGGCAGAGTCAGCACATGCTGCCAGGACCGAGTAGAAGGCACTAAGGTAATCGGGAAAACCATGCGCGTTGAGAACACGACAAACCGCAAGTACGAGACCGCGTCCTTTAATAACTTTCTCTTAATAACCCCGTAGTAAGGCCTCTCTCGACCAGCCTAAATCCCCGAGGAAGCAATTTTCCGAAAAAATAAGGTACGCACTGTAAATGAAAGCGCACATAGCGTACTTAGTACGAACCAAGTCACGCATCACCAAATCACGATATAATGACTCGTGGACAACTCTTGGTCACAAAAAGCACGTTTTTAGTCTGTTTCTGTACGTAAACACCACACGCTCGAAATACTTATCAATCTAGCATGGAATGTTTGTAGCGTACTTATACGCAGTCACAAGGCGGCCACATTTAATAACATCTCTCACCATAGACCACGCACAAGACAAATCATAATGTTAGAACTATGGGCACCTCACTACAGTACTAGTCGAATCTTCTCTGCCCACCGAAGTATGACAATGGAAGAGTTGACGCCTGAAATGAGTATGATGAAAAGTATTGCCATTTTCTAGTTCCTTACGACTATAAGGGTACTATTGTACATAATTATGTGTTTTCCTATACCCCATCTCCCTGTCTGTTGCTGTTTGTGTGTATGTTTTCTATTTTGCAGGTACAATGAAACCTTAACTCACGAAGAATCAGGTCAATAACCCTTTATTCTTCTCACAATTTTTTTCACAATTTATTCACCCCCATTGGTCCTGACGAAAGCCTATAGATCCTCTGACTACCAAAGGCTGAAACATGTTGACCTCTTTTTAAACTTTATATATATAGTGCACTTGAATCCTTTACTAATTCGAAGAGTGCACCAAGAATTTTATTCATAGTCCGAATCCAGATTTATTAAATTGTCTCTGTCTGGCTGTCCGGACTTTTAATAACGACACCACCACTAGACCCCCCACTTTCCACGATCACTACTGCCTTAAACCTAAGGCAAAACCTCCTGGTGGAGGGTGCACAATACAAAAAATGACCCGATGATTACGCACGCACGTGTATAAAAGCGGGGACACAGTATATACCGCTGAAGAGAAGTTACCAACATACACGTGTATGAGGGTCATATTTGTTGGGAGATACCAGTTCCTCGACTTGTGAACCCAAGGTTTAAGCAGGACAAGTGATCCTTTCCCCCTTCTGATTAAGAGAGTTAACTACGGGGACTGAAAGGATTCTCACTCTGCCTCCCCCATCCCCATGATTATACATGTTAAGCAGCGAACAGCTGTGGGAGAAAACTTCATAGGCACCAACAAGAGCCTTTGATATCATACTGCCTAACAAAACGTTGTCATCATGGCAGGAAGCTTTGGACTCAGTTACACAACTGAGGACATCGATGAAATTTTGGCAAGACCACCTCTACTCATGGAAGGTGACCTCAACCAGACTCTGTCTTCCACGGCAGAATGGGACGAGTTAAGTGAAGTAAAGAAAGAACAAGTACGAACAGCAGTACATGGCATAATAATGACTGAGTATCTCCGAGTCAACGCTGCACCAAAAGGCCTATGGGTGACGAATGCACCACGCATTTTCTTAAAAGACCTAGCGTTTCGAAAAGATTGGTCCTCCATATCTTGGAAATGCACTAGAGACTACCTAGTGCTGATAATTAAAACTGCAACCTGACTTACGGATGAACTCGCGATCAAGATTGAGATTTTGGAAACAAAACTGAACAATACGATCAACATAACCATTTACAAAACTCGTCTTGACGAAATTAACAAAGAAATGAAAGACAGCCAAGAGTACTTAACACAGACGAAATTGCAAAAACTGGCGAAAGAATTGAAAAGGTTCTCCTTGGAACGCATTCACCCTTATAGTAGCAAAGACTATAAACTCAACAATAACTCAGATGCGAACAGTATGTCTTCGGACAATAGCTCAGACCAGAGCGGAGACGATACAACCACCCGGGGCAGAGGAAATTTCAGGAATAAGAGAGGACAACGTAGAGGCCGAAGTAACTACTGGCGCCCTCCATTTTTCCAAGACAATGGACAAGGAATACCATTCCATCCATTTAACCCCCAGTTCCAAGGGTGGCCAAACCCCTACTTCCCAGTACCCATGAACCACCAAATGCCACCACAAGGTGCCCAAAATTACCAACAAAGCCGTCCTTTTTTAAGGAATGGCCAGAACAACCGGAGGTCCAGGCAAAAAGGAGTAACCTGGTCCGACCAGACACGACAGGTCCAAACCAGAAGTGTCACCAAAGCCAACACGGGACAAGGTCCGACAATCTAATAGTCAACTTAACAGGACTAGAACTAACAGAGAATCAAACAAGTGTCCTGAACAAAGGATTAGGTTACGTGCCAACCCCAAAAACAGACGTTTTCAAAACAAAGTGTGAACTCGCAAACTTTTGCCGCACGTTGAAATTGAAAGCTTTCTTCAAAGGAGCACAGCAGCCCCAAGAAGGAGACACCACCTTAAGGAATAAATCCACCTTTTGCCCACTTAACTCGCAAATACCCATTGAGATTAGTACATTTGAATAGGCTATCATGAAGGAGGTTGAAGAACTAAACCACCAACCTCCAAGACCTTTCCAGAATCTATCAAAAGCAGAAAAACTTGCTCTGACAGAACTGAAGGACAACCATGACATTGTCATAAAGCCTGCGGACAAGGGCGGAGGTATAGTCCTACTAACAGCAGAAGGATATGACAGACAATGCATGGATCTACTAGCAGACACCAAATTCTATCAAGTGATAACAACCGACCCAACAGCGCGTTTGCAAAGGACAATAGCCCTGATGATTGAAGAAGCGGAATGTAACAACTGGCTATCTAAAAAAGAGGCTGATTATCTGGTAACCACAGCACCAGTTACGCCATACTTTTACTCTCTGCCCAAGACGCATAAAGAAAAGATGCCCCCACCAGGAAGACCAATTGTCTCGGGGATCAATTCTATTCTAGAGCCACTATCACAATTTGCAGACCAGTATTTGAGACCATTGGTCCAAACCACGCCTACCCACCTTAAAGATACACGAGACCTGATTAATATGCTACAGAATTTCGAGTACTCAGAGAGCAGTATGCTCTTAGTAGGATTAGACGTCGAAAGCCTCTACACAAGCCTTCCACAACAGAAAACCTTAGTGACTCTCGAAACAATACTGTTCAACACCAATTGGCCCTACCGAACCCCAAGACATTTTGTACTGGAATGCTGCAGACTGGCCCTCATGGAAAAAAAATTCCAATACAAAGACACTCTCTATCTCCAGCAACATGGTACATCTATGGGCAGCACCTTTGCGCCAAGCGTAGCCGGTCTGTATGTGAGTACCTTTGAGCAGACTTACATACATAATGTAAACAACCCCTTTTTTCGTCATATACTCTTCTGGAAGAGATATATCGACGATATTTTTTTAATCTGGAAAGGAGACAATGCATCACTAACAGATTTTCATAGGTGGTTAAACAATCAGGATGAATGCCTGAACTTTACATTTACATCCAATGCGCAGAGTCTTGACTTCTTAGACATCACCATCTTCGCTGAGGAGAACACTTTATAAACAAGAACATTTTTCAAGCCTACTGCCAAAAACAGTCTGCTATCTTTCAACAGTTTTCACCCCCGACCTTTGAGAGAAAACCTTCCGTACAGTCAGTTCTTACGACTGAGGAGAAATTGTAGTTCCTTAAAAGACTGCAAAGCCCAAGCAACTGATCTCTGTGACAAACTAACAGCTAGAGATTACCCTAAGAGAATAATCAACTCCTGCAAAAAACGAGCCAGAAATCAACCCAGAGAATCTCTACTTGAAAGTCGCCCAAAACAGACTGATGACAGGACTACATGTGTCACAACCTAAAGCCCGATAACAAATCAGGTGAAGAAAATAATTAACCGCAATTGGCAAATTATAACATCGAACACCTTGACCTGGTCTAAGCCAAGATTTGCGAACAAAAGGAGCAGCAACATCAAAGACCTACTGGTCCACACTAGACCACCGCCGAAGAAAAAGAAACAACAACCAGGCCTATGGAATAACCCTCCAATTACTGGACATTATCCTTGCGGCACCTGCATAGTTTGTGCTACCACAGAACCAACAAAAGAATTGCAGTTACTTCCGAACTTCCTATGGAAACTGAAAAAACACACCAACTGCAACACTAGCCACGTTGTATATATGATCACATGCCCTTGCAATATGAGATATATTGGGATGACATGCCGCAAAGCAAAACAGAGACTCTGCGAACACCGGAGCAACGTTAATTGCAAGAAAAGCACAACAAAGATGTCTTCTCATTATAAAGAAAAATAACACACATCCAACGACCTCAATTGGGTAATCCTAGAAAGTCTAGAGACAGTAGACAGAAATGCAGCAAAAATACTGTTCGAGAAGGAACAACGTTGGGTCCATAGGCTCAAAACAGATACCCTTGGTCTTAACGATTCCGTTCCCTGGTTGTCCCTCAACAGATGATTTAATACTCAAAGTCCCAGTCTCAGCATTTTGCCATAAGTGCGTATTCCAGTGGTCTTAGAACCCTGCCCATTAATGGATGTTCGCCTAAGTGACCCACGAGAGCAACAACTAAACTATTGTGCTTTCCCCAAGTGTCTAGTAATTATCGTGCCTACCTTAGCCTACCTAAAAATTATTGAAAAGAAAATTCAGCCCGCCTAACTATCATCTTGATATTTTAAATAAAAAAATGTTTCCCCCAAATCAAACTCAATTAATAATACTTATTTTGTGCACATTATCCCACGTGTCATCATATTTATCATTAATTCATACAAATTAATGTATCTTGCAAAAAGATTAACTCCATTTGCTGATCGATCTGTAAGTTATAGTATTTTTTCTAGCTCCACCGCTACAAAGTACAAATCCACCCGGAACTGCATTATGCCCTAGTTCCGGGTGATGACAGGCAGAGTCAGCACATGCTGCCAGGACCGAGTAGAAGGCACTAAGGTAATCGGGAAAACCATGCGCGTTGAGAACACGACAAACCGCAAGTACGAGACCGCGTCCTTTAATACCTTTCTCTTAATAACCCCGTAGTAAGGCCTCTCTCGACCAGCCTAAATCCCCGAGGAAGCAATTTTCCGAAAAAATAAGGTACGCACTGTACATGAAAGCGCACATAGCGTACTTAGTACGAACCAAGTCACGCATCACCAAATCACGATATAATGACTCGTGGACAACTCTTGGTCACAAAAAGCATGTTTTTAGTCTGTTTCTGTACGTAAACACCACACGCTCGAAATACTTATCAATCTAGCATGGAATGTTTGTAGCGTACTTATACGCAGTCACAAGGCGGCCACATTTAATAACGTCTCTCACCATAGACCACGCACAAGACAAAGCATAATGTTAGAACTATGGGCACCTCACTACAGTACAAGTCGAATCTTCTCTGCCCACCGAAGTATGACAATGGAAGAGTTGACGCCTGAAATGAGTATGATGAAAAGTATTGCCATTTTCTAGTTCCTTACAACTATAAGGGTACTATTGTACATAATTATGTGTTTTCCTATACCCCATCTCCCTGTCTGTTGCTGTTTGTATGTATGTTTTCTATTTTGCAGGTACAATGAAACCTTAACTCACGAAGAATCAGGTCAATAACCCTTTATTCTTCTCACAATTTTTTTCACAATTTATTCACCCCCATTGGTCCTGACGAAAGCCTATAGATCCTCTGACTACCAAAGGCTGAAACATGTTGACCTCTTTTTAAACTTTATATATATAGTGCACTTGAATCCTTTACTAATTCGAAGAGTGCACCAAGAATTTTATTCATAGTCCGAATCCAGATTTATTAAATTGTCTCTGTCTGGCTGTCCGGACTTTTAATAACGACACCACCACTAGACCCCCCACTTTCCACGATCACTACTGCCTTAAACCTAAGGCAAAACCTCCTGGTGGAGGGTGCACAATACATAAAATGACCCGATGATTACTCACGCATGTGTATAAAAGCGGGAAAACAGTATATACCGCTGAAGAGAAGTTACCAACATACACGTGTATGAGGGTCATATTTGTTGGGAGATACCAGTTCCTCGACTTGTGAACCCAAGGTTTAAGCAGGACAAGTGATCCTTTCCCCCTTCTGATTAAGAGAGTTAACTACGGAGACTGAAAGGATTCTCACTCTGCCTCCCCCATCCCCATGATTATACATAATCTTAAAGAACGCCTTCGGCATATACATGTTGTATATACATTGGCCAATCAATGTGTGGGAGCGCACACTGTTGTGAATTTAACAGCTAATGAAGCAGCCAAATCTGCAGTTGCCACAACTAGAGAAGTCGCAATTACACGTTTTATGACTAAAATTGATGACAACATTCTAGCTGCCAAAGCCGCGTCTTGGGATGGTGCTCCTTTCCTCAAGGATGTCCTTCTAAATATACTTATCAACCGATTGTTGACAAAGTTTTCTTTGCAACAATTCCAAGGGTGGTGATCGTCTGATTCCCAACCTTGACCTCAGACACTTTTTAATAGTGGTTGGTCATGAGAGTATAGGTTACGCGCATGCAGGAGTCGCTGTCACTGTTTCACTCTTACAGCAACATTATTGGTGGTGGGGTTTGTACCAGCAGATTTGCGGTATGTCCTATGTTGTGACATTCATCAACAAATTGTGTATTCTACTGTGTCCTGGCCACCTCAGACATACCTTTTTATTTCTAATTAGCCATTTGGTTGTATTTATCTTCATCACTGCAGTCCCATAGTTTTAGATAATGCATTCAACTATATTTTGGTTGCAGTGGATTCTTGCTCTAGGTTCCTCAGGATATGTCCATAGCGCTCGGCTGACACTCAAACTGTTATTAAGGATTTTCAGTTGTTATGCCGGTGGCACTTTCCATTCCGAACAGAGACCGGCCCTCGCCTCTAAGAAATACCATTATTCAATGGCATCCAAGAGGATGCAGGTGCGTTTCTCGTCTTCTTATCGGCTCTTAGGGTGATTCTGTTTTAGAGAAGATGACCCATGACTTAAAGCATTCTTTAATAGCGAGGGTATTAGGTACGGGACATGCCTGGTATACACATCTTTATAGGGTTCAACAAGCACTTAATAATCTTCCTAGAAGATCTCTGGGTGAGTGGACCCTATGTGAAATGCTCTTTGGCATCAAGATGAATGTTCTAGATCTTGATAGTCTAGACGTGGTGGGGGCTGCAACCCCTGACATAGATAACAACTGTTTTGTCTTAAAGAATCCACAAAAATGTCAGGATGCTCTGGCTAACAGACTCTCCCATCAGATGCAGCTGTTCAGATTCCTGTTTCTGGCTGGCTTCCTAAAGTTGCTGATATGGTAATAAAAAAGGTGGCTATCAAGAAAGAATTTGGTCCCTCCTACCAAGGTACTGTTCCAGTGCTTGGTCTTCTTCAGGGTACCTTTACTGTGATTTTCCCTCCACTTCCAGGATATAAAGAAAATTGCTTTGTTTCCATTGAACATGTCAAGTTACACCATATGGCCAATCCTAAATAGTATTCCCGGGGATGTCCTAACTCAGAATGTTGCCTTACAGCCAATGAGCACTATCCTTGATGATTCTCCCTGCTGGCAGAGGGGGATATTGAGTTTTCAAAAGACCTGGTACCTGTTCAACACACATTCCATTATGGAAATTGTTTATTCTTATGCTCTAGTCAAGGCCCTTCTGTAATGCAAACTTCAAGCCTTCATCCAGAATCTCAGCCTCCTTTATTCCACCTGAATTCTTCTGGTTACTATATCGATCAAGATAACTTTTCTTCAGACAGTTCTGCATTGTCTTCTGTTTGCATTCACCACCAGCACGTATTAGTGTTTTCATCGCCTGGTTACACACTTATCTTGTTCCACCATGGATATATATCTGGATTCTGTTTTCAATGGTATTTCTGTTCATGAGGATTGGATTTGTTACTGTTTTTTTTCTTTTTGTCAACGCCCATCACCTCCCAGAAAATGTTGCTGCTGGATTTGTCAAAGGAGAGTTTGCCCCACATTCTTTTTCATATAAAATTAAAAGATACCAGCCCCTTTGGTAACATTTCAGCAGTCCCAGTCACTTATGGAATTGTATGGGAGAAAGTACCATTCGATATATGTGTTCTGAGTTTCCATGGATGATGTAATAGTGCCTGGGTTGCAATTGGATGTCTGGGATGCTGCTACTGTGAATTTGATGTTTCCTGATCTGCAATACTGTACTGTCTTTGAGTCTGAGGATTTATATTTAAATTCTGCTATTTAAATTCCGCTAACAACTCCGAATTGTTCTGTTATCAACATTATGGACATCATTGTTTGCATAGAACAATTGGACAGCATCCCCATCATAATTATACTCATTGGGAGCATTGGCCATCTCCAATCAGGGTAGCTCAAAAATACCAAAGATGAAGTACACACATTTCATGGTTTAAAATGCTTTAGTCCCAAAATCCTACTACTTTAAATTGGTTAAAACTACCTTGAAGAAAGATATGCTTACTCAAACCAAGCTAATCTATACGGAAAACAACCTTTTCAACGCAGTCATTACATTGCACTACCTTTACATAGAAGTCATTACATCACAACATCCCTTACATCGCATGTCATTACAACGCAGCCATTACATTGCATGTCACTACAACGCATGTCATTACAATGCATGTCACTACAACGCAGGCATTACATCACAAGTCATTACAATGCATACCATTACAACGCATAGTGCCCTTACACTATTAGACACTTACCCTACTGTTGCACTCACTAGAGTTAACATAGTAATTTTACCCCGACACTATCCTACACTTACCCTACTGCCGCACTCACTGGAGTTAGAATTGTAATTATTACCCCTATACTATGCAACACTTATCTTAAATGCAATGTAAGGGTATGCATTGTAATTGGATGTATGACGTTACAACGCATACTTTTACAACGCCTACCTTTACCACGCAATTTTTACAACGCAGGATCCATTACAACGAAGTACCATTACAACGCATGTATTTACAACGCAGATACCTTTACAACGCATACCATTACAACGTAAGTATTAGTAAGTATATAATATTTTTTTAAATGTAAATTAATTAAAATTAATTTAATTTAATTTAATTTAATTAATTTAATTTAATTTATTTTAATTAATTTAATGTAATTTAATTTAATTTAATGTAATTTATTTAATTTAAATAATTTAATTTAATTTAATGTAATTTAATATAATTAATTTATTTTAATTTAATTTAATTAATTTAATTAATTTAATGTAATTTAATGTAATTTAATTAAATTAATTTAATTTAATTTAATGTAATTAATTTAATTTAATGTAATTTAATTTAATTTATTTAATTTATTTTAATTTAATTTAATTAATGTAATTTAATTTATTTTAATTTAATTAATTTAATTTAATTTAATTTAATTAATTTAATTAATTTAATTTAATTTATTTTAATTTAATTTAATTATGTCATTTAATTAATTAATTTTTATTTAATTTAATTTAATTATTTAATTTAATTTAATGTATCCTGTACCCCTTTACCCAAAAAACCCAAAACTGACCATGAACCCTAAAAATACCCCTTTACCCAAAAACACAAAACTGACCCTGAACCCTTAAAATACCCCTTTACCCAAAAACCCAAAACTGACCCTGAACCCTAAAAATACCCCTTTACCCAAAAACCCAAAACTAACCCTGAACCCTAAAAATACCCCTTTACCCAAAAACCTAAAACTAACCCCGAACCCTAAAAATACCCCTTTACCCAAAAACCCAAAACTGACCCTGAACCCTAAAAATACCCCTTTACCCAAAAACTGAAAACTGACCCTGAACCCTAAAAATACCCTTTTACCCAAAAACTGAAAACTGACCCTGAACCCTAAAAATACCCCTTTACTCAAAAACTGAAAACTGACCCTGAACCCTAAAAATACCTCTTTACCCAAAAACTGAAAACTGACCCTCAACCCTAAAAATACCCCTTTACCCAAAAACCCAAAACTGACCCTAAACCCTAAAAATACCCCTTTACCCAAAAACCCAAACTTATAATTTTTTTGATAAAATTATATACTTACCAATACTTACGTTGTAGTGGTATGCGTGGTAAAAGTATCTGCGTTGTAAATACATGCGTTGTAATGGTACTTCGTTGTAATGGATCCTGCGTTGTAAAAATTGCGTGGTAAAGGTAGGTCGTTGTAAAAGTTGCGTGGTAAAGGTTGTATACCATTGTAATTGTATGCGTTGGAAAGGTATAATGTGATGTAATGGAATGTGTTGGAAAGGTAGTTGCTGAAAATGCCATGTAACGGCATTCTATGTAAAAGAATGCATTGTAAAGGATGTTGCGATGTAAAAATTGCATTGTAAAGGCATGCATTGTAAATTTATGTCTTGTAATATCATACATTCACAGCGTCCTTCATTGAGTAACGAGCCTTAAAAGGCTATGATTATTGGAAAGACGATATTGACTTGAAATCAGGTTAGGACACTAAGTCCTGGAAAGTCCGAGGAACAGAATATCTATTCTGTGCATGTAACTACACAAATAATTTTTCTAAATTACATGATCCAACAGACTACTTGTCTGAGATTGGCTAAGATTGAAGAATTGACTACTCAAATTATTCCATCCCGTGCCCTTTTTGATGATTGTCACTCTTATACAAATTATACTGAAGACCAACTAAATAGTATGATACAAAACTGTACATTTAATTCCTCAGTTGTGGCTCTGGGTGGGTGGTGAGTGTGACTGGTAGACACTAATGTTTATCATGCTCATTTTTTAAACTCCACATGTGGTTCAAATCAAATAAAATTGATCTCCAATATTCACTCTCTACGCATCATAATACTATACCAACATTGAACATTGTCTGCAGTGAAACATCTTTCTCTCCTAGCTAAATACATGAATATATCTGACTTGCTTTTAGGTTCAATTTCCCTCAGTTCTAAATGATATGTTTATGCTGCTTATAATGAAATTTGGAAATTGTTGCAAATGGAAGCTGCAGTACATTTGCGCCAAATAGATTAAAATAATTTGGATAAAGTGCTTGCTGTAGTAGGGGGCGTGGCTTAGGATCCGATGGGACAGGCTGCATGAGCACGGAGCTCAGCGCCCGATCCCCTGAGTTTATCCTGTTTTCGGCACCTCCCGGGCCCCCAGATGGAACCGATGGTGTGGCGGGCGACCAAGATCTGAGGGGCATAGAGAATCGCCCGAATCTAGGCGTGGGTTGGTCGCGTTGGCCCTTGGAAGAAGAGAGGGGGCTGGCCGCCGAACGATCCAATATGGCGCCGCTCGCTGCCGTCTTTTCCGGCGGGAGCTGGCGCTCAGGGCAGAGGCGTGCTGTGGCTGGAGAGGCTCTGTGGTGTGGAGTGCGGACTCCCGGGGACGACGGCCGGGATAGCGGCGGAGCGGCTGGGAGGCGTGGAGTCCCGGGCGGAGGTGAGCGGGCGCTGCGGGAGCTGAGGCCACAGGGTGTGAGACGGACTGGGCCGGCGGTCCGACCTCCCGGGGCATCAGAGAACTCCGGGTGCCGCCGGAATTGGGAGTGAGGCATGCCCAGCCTAAACATTGACCGGAGGCTCCCCCTCGCCCCCACGAGGAGCACGCGTGTGGTGGCTGACCCCTGTGGCGAGTACTACATCTGACGGACCGGCGGAGGACGGGAAATCAAAGGAGAACGGGGCCTCTCTTCCGCGGGGACCCCCACCTCACCCGCAGATGAGAACCAGAGAGCTGGGGCCAAGATCACCGCAGGAAGCACTCAGGATCAGAGCGTGGGTAGATGAAAGCGGCAGCATAGGGCACTGGGTCTGCACTACCCTGGCGAGGGAGAATAGACTGGCGGAGCCCTCCTCTGCCCTGAGAGGTGGAAGGAGGATGTGAGAGGCGGCCATGTGACATGGTGCTGGACATATGACACTCTGGGGCGGCCTTACGGAACAGCGCTGGGCGTATGACACTCTGCAGCGGGACCATACGGAAGCCGCAGTGGGGCTACAGGATGGACTAGGGGTCGCTAAAGGAGCACAACAGCATACATTTTATGTATACACATACTCAATATAAATAAACATTTGTGCCCAAGGTGAGGCAAAAAGAAGGTAAGGGAAAGGGGAGTGGTCAGTGATTTGTGAGGATCAGGGTTGTGTAAGGCAGTTTAAGAAGTCATATGTGGTCACACAAAAAAAGTAATTAGTTGACATCACATGGGCATTTTGTTTATAGCCCCATACATTCATAACATTTGTATAATCCTATCTGATGTAGTAAAACACAGTGGCAATGATCTCACTGACCTCTTGGTTTTTTAACCTACCAAGGACACAACGAGAATAAAAAAATCCATATAGTGGATGCCCTTAGGTATTTTTTAACTTCACTTGCACGCACTACACCACTTTTTTCACATAGGATCCTATCCTTTGCGCTGTCCCGCCCCCCACACTTGGGCATACTTTACGGCGTCTTCTCTTTAAAAGATCTCCACTAAAGAGACCCTTCGGGGGCCCGTCAGACATTGCAGCGCCGGTCTGACGAGGAGCACTAAAAGCCTGATGATGAAGCATGACATCTTTGGGGGTGTGTGAGGGCAAATAAGAGGCTAGACTTGGTCTTCCCCTTTGGGATTGGATCCTTGAAACCGGGGATAAACAACTGCCTCTTTTCTCTCTTTTTTCTTTCTTTTTCCCATTTCATTTCTCTCCTTCCACCTCTACCCTATCCTTCCACCTCTTCTCTCCTCTCTACTTTTTCTTATCTCTTCTCTCTCCACTCCTTGACCTACTTGGGTGACATACAAGCGCCCATTACCACGGAACAGTGTCCTCTTTGATTTAGTCATTTACAGTGGAGCACGGAAACTGGACCTTAACTTGCTCCTGGTCCCCCCCTTTTGTTGATTGATTGTTCCACACAGCGACATCTTTTATCTGGGGAGATACGGATGGTGTACTGTGAGCTAGCCAAGACTAAGGCCAACATATCCTAATTGTGTGCATGGACTCATGCAGTTTTGACGTGTATGTTGGTCAACAAACGCACACTTCTACTGAGAAAGTATGAACCATATGACATGGCGCACCACGTTGTAGCTTGGGTACTTTATTAATGGTTCTTCTGAGTAGGTATTCTTTTGTGTGCCCAAAGACCCTCCTCATCTACTAACCAGACACATCTGTGGTGTTAGAGAAACATTCTCATCAGCTAAATAGATAGCCCCTATTTTCCAGCTGTAGGTTGGTCAAGATAGAACTTTTAAAAGGATCATCCCACAGAGGCATCCTCTCTGAATTCCATATATTCTGAATACTTTCAGGCTAATTTAGGACAGATGGTCCTAAGAATTCTTTGCAGACATGCATCAACACAAATATTACAGCAAAGACTAATTCAAACTGAAGGGGATGTTAACTTCATGGTAGAGGCCCACAAAGCGTACAAAATGAAGGTGTTCTGTTCATGGGTTACATTCCCGACTGCAATTGCCAACTCAGGGAATTTTTACACATACACTAAAGTAGCAGTACCAAAACCAATACAGAGCATATGAGGAATTAGAATTCCCGCTCACTTATCAGGAACACATGAATTGGATCCTACGTATCCTACCACATGCATTGGAAAATGTCAGCCTAGGTCTTCTCAGATATGAGAGAGCCACAAGCCTAGCCTTATCCGGTTACACACCATGTCCAGACATAGCAAACATTACAGACATAGAGCTAATTGAGGTATGCAGAGAATTAGTTACACTCTATAGACATCTAGTACAATTTGTTATTCAAACCATAATGACTATCCCACTAAGGGCTGCTCAAGCGGTATAACAATGTAATAATGGGTAAGGTGCCCATCAGATGGGATAAGAGTTTGTTCTCGATGTACAAAGAAATAGTCAGCTTGAAGCACAGTTTCCCCATACGGGAACCCAAGAGAAACATAGAATTATCAAATGATACCTGCCAATGAGAATGGCTACCTTGGTGAAATGCTGTGCCCTTGGGGCACAATCTTTGCTTCAGTATATACTAGAGCACACAGTATACCATCATTAGCTGTTTTCCCTGAGGTGTTTAAACAGAATCAAAATGAGTATGGGGCAGCCCCCACCCTGGATCTAGGGATGAAACTAATGGAAATTTTGAAGCCCTTTCCTCAGTTATATTAAGTAATATGAAAGGGGAAGCAGCAGCATTGGTTATATGCCAACAACTATTGAGGGGGTGGGAGGTGCACATGGGGGGACCTATGGTACCCCATGCACTGTCATGGATATGGTGGCAGGCACCTCGTGGTCCTGTCACCTTGTGCATGACAATGCACGCAGTGCATTCCCAGCATTGTGGCGGGTGGTGCTGTGAGCACTGCCCGCCTCAATGCTGAGAATGGAGGATGCCACCTCCACGGTGGCATCCTAATCACTGGTGTGGGACGGCTGCACTACTGGCGGCCAGTCCAAGCACCGGTAAGGTGGAGTGCTGTCGGAAGTCCGCCCGCCATCCTAATGATGCCCTTAGTGTCCCAATTTTATGAATTGCAACTCCAGATGGAGGAGAATACACACATGCTATCAATGTTCTCTTTTGGGAGAACTTGTCATTTGGCTACGACATTCTCTTGGCCACCAGTCTTTGTTAGGGATTGCCCACAAGGTGAAACAGTACGTTTACCAGCTTTTTCTAACCTCATTCCAGAATCTGTTAAACACACATAAACCAAGGAGCCGAGAATATCAACTGTTCCGGAATTAAACAACAACTATATGGGTTGAGATGTAGGATCTTCTTACCACAACATCCCTGTAAGGTCCAACCCACAACCACAAGACTAATCTTCATTAAACATCAGGCTAAAAAACAAGTTAAAGAGAGACACAATTTGAATAATAAGTTGAAATAGAAAGTTGCACCTCACCAATGAATAATCCCTTGTTTATAGAAATGAAACCAGACCATTCATATCATTTAGTCTTAGATTACAGACACTTGAACGTTGCTACACTGACATTTGAGGTACAAAAGGTGCATAGCACGGCACTAAAGAACAGTACAGTCCGCAAAAATACAAAACCACATTAGACATTTTTCTGCCAAAACATAGTGCCAGAAAGCAGGTACCTGACTGGATTTAGTGAACTTGGGGGCATATTATCAAGGGGGTTTATCTCCGCTTTTTTGGCTTTAAAAGCCAAGAAAGCGGAGATAAAATGATCTCCCTATTACCAAGCTGTCGCTAACACCAGTTAGCGACAGCTAATAGGAGATAGCGACCATCTTGGGCCCCGCTTTGCATGTCAGTGATATTTATCACTAATGACATGCAAAGTGGGCGTGCCAAGATGTTAGCGACTGGAAACAGTCGCTAACATCGCTATCTCCTATTACCAACTTTTGGAGATATTCGCGCTAAGCGCGAATATCTCCAAAAGCTAACACCTGCCCTGAGCAGTTCTTAGCCATGTTAACCAATGGGAGGTGGATAACATGGCTAAGAGCATTTGCTTGATAATGATTGATTATCGCTGACTTTTCAGCGATATTCATGCATTGCGGACGTTTTTTATCGCATTTGCGATAAACCTTGCTAATAGCAAGGTTTATCTGCGATAAAAATCGCCGATGTGCGGCGATAATTTTTGTCTCTAAACAAGTTAGAGACAAAAATTATCTCTATTGGTTGGTAATATGCCCCTTGGTTCTCAGAACAATTCTGTCAATTGCCCCAGGGGAATAAGAATAGTCCCAGGCTGTTTTCAGCCCAGATGACAGAATTTCTGCATGAATATTACAATCAAACATTGTTATGTTGATGACAAATATTTAGTGGATAAAGACTTAACAACACACTTGACCAGGGTAGATTGCATAGTTGTGTGATTTGTCCAATGGACTGCAAATTGAATTAAAAAAATCTAAGATTACCATCTATTAGTGTCCTGTTCTTGGGATACGAGCAGTCAAGTGAAAGCAAAAGCCTGGCAATATATTTCTTAAAGTAGTGTTCACTTCTACAACTTCCAAGCACGTTGATAAAACTCTAATCAATATTGGGTTTTCTCAATTTTGGCAGAACCTACATATCAGATTATGCACAATGGGTAAAATCAATTTGTGACTTGATTCATACAGACTTTTGGAGCACACATTGATTATCTGAACACACACAGATTTTATGTTCAGTACAAGCTGACATCTTAGCTTCCAAACATGCATACACACTTCTAAACATGACAACCCTAGTGATCCGTATAATTGCAGGTACATAAGGATACACTCTTTACATTCAATGAAGTAGACACTGTACCCATTGTATTTAAATCACATTTATATTCCAATGCGGAAAAGCATTTTGCACCAACAGAAAAGATCCTGATAGCGGTATAGACAGCTGTAGTGAAAGAAAGATCAATGGCTTAGGGAAAACAAATGTTTGTCATGACTCCAATTCCATTCCTAGAGAAAGCCCAGATGTCCCAACACAAAAGCTTTACATCCAAAGTGGATGCAATGGGCCAACTCACAGCAACAGGTGTAGATTACATATTTGACTCTACACTACAAACAGAAGCATGACTTCGATATAAACACCAATATCCTCTGCCCAATGAAAACATTCCTCTCAATAAGTATGATTTTATTATCTACACTGATGGTTCTGCCCTGCCTACAAGAGGGACAAAACACAAATACTCTTACGATTGCGTGGTGTTGTTGGGTAAGAGGAAGGGTGGAGCATTCCATTCTCATAAAACATGCACCCTGTCACTTGGTAATTGCGCTGCACAGCTGGCTGAACTGAAAGCTCTAATTCTGAAACTTAGATCCTGTATTCCTCACACTTATAGTGTGTGATTTGTATTACTGTGTCCATTCTTACAATTAGTATTTACACTACTGGAGCTAGTGTGGATTCAAAGTCTCCAAAGGGCACACGATGAAGCATACGATGCTTTGGAGACAGATGTCAAAATGTAAAATGAGTTTGATATGGGATCAAGATATACAATGCTGAGCCACCAATGAGTAGGAATACACATTGTACACATTGCAGGGATTCAATGGCTGACAAAGCCGTAAAAAGAAACAGTGCAAAGTGCTGCAGTTGCTGCAATAACTGGTTCCTGTATGAGGATATATGGAGACATCATGATGGCTGTCAATATTACCTATTTCCCGAGTGGAGGATAAAATAATACCTGATTCAGATCACAGGTTAAGTCTGATCCTAGCTGCACATGAGGGTCTAGCATCACCTCATGCAGGGGTGGTGGCTACAATTTCACTATTGCAGCAACACTATTGGTGGCCATTCCTTTACAAACAAGCCAAAGACTATGTCCTTAAATGTGACATTTGCCAGCAAATCAAAGTATCCACCACAGACACCTCTTTTGTTCTTAGACAAGCTCCTGGCTTGTGTTTATCTGGACTATTATGGACCCTTACGCTCAGATTGCTCTCACAAATACATCATGTTAGCAGTGGATTCCTACTCTTGACTCCCATGGGTATGGCCACAGTGATTAGCAGACACTCAAAATGTTATGAATGACTTATGAGTCTATTCAGACCAGTGTCTAGAGTTCGCCTCTAGTACTGTGCAGTAGTCCCCCCTTTTCATCCGCAAAGAAATGCAGTAGTAAAGAGGAAAAACTGTGACTTAGAGCGATTCAAGAGGTCTTTATTCGATTTACATCATAAAAGACAAACACATAATAGAAAAACAGTTCATACGCTTTTACATAATAAAACAGCAGTTCATACGCTTTTACATAAAAGATAATAAACACGTTACATATTTAAACCATGTTAAAAAAAGTATTACATTTTTAGACAATGATGTACCGGAAGACCCCTTACTACATAAAAACAATGCTACATTGGGACTAAGAGTCATAAAAACATATACAATGGGAACTTCATTTACCAAGGTAGCGAATACGAATTGACCATGCCCAGCTCACGAATTTTGCTACACCAATGGCGATAGGGGGGAGGTATCAGTTTTGAGAATCCTAATTGCGTCAACGGCAGATCTAGTACCTAGTAAGCGGCAGACTGGTAAAAGCCAAACTTTTCTGGGTAACAGGTACTTAGGGCAGCCGAAGAGAAGGTGTTCAATATTCTCTACTGCTGTTACACAGAAGGGACACTTATCGCTACCACCAGTTAACCAGGAGTGCGTAAGCCCCCGCAAGGGTAACAAGCCTACTCGTAATTGGTGATACAGTTTGCGATCATTTGGCTTAGTAATTAAGTCCCAGTAGGCTTCATATTTTGGGACATCCTTTACAACCAAAAATTCCAATGTCATGGTAGGACCAACAACCATAGTGGATCTCCTCTCAACGATCCAGTGCCAATAAATATCTTTAAGTGCCTTTTTAGATGGAAAGGTCGCATGTGCTGGATCAACCCATAATTCCTCCAGGCTCAAATTTTTCAAAAGCATCCTGAGATGAGAGAACCAGGGAACCCTATGGGACCCTTCAAGCCCCCTCACCTCAACGATAGCCTCAACAAACAGGGTTAATTCAGGTGTAGTCCACAGACGACGCCAGAACGCCAGTGGTCTATACCGTACCACATCCTCGATGGATTTAACACCTAGGTCAAGCTGCAGGGGTAAGCAAGGTGTTGATTGTGGGAGACTAGTTGCCGTTCTGAGGAACCTATTCTGAGCCACCCTCAAGGTGGATAAATCACTATACCCCCAAAGGTCTGCCCCGTAGGTAGTTGCAGGGATTATCTTGGAGCCATACATTTTTACCAACGGTGCCAGGGGTTTAGTGAGCGATTTTGCATGCTCCTTCAGTAAGGCTCCCCCAAGTTGGGCATGTTTCAGGGTCCTAACATCCAATTGGGGTTTCCAGCTCATGTTCTCACTTAATGTGACACCTAGATATGTAAAAACCTCCGTTTGGTCCAGAATTGCTCCACTCATCGACACCTTGGCCTTCACAGCCTTGAGGCCTCGCAGAACCATAAATTTGGTCTTGTTGACGTTCACCTCTAACTCATGCTCGCTGCAGAAACACTCAAAACGGGCCAGTGCGGACTGGAGGCCCTGCCTCATTTTAGAGATAATAAGAGTGTCGTTCGCGAACATGAGGAGGGGAATTTTCCTTCCAGCAAGGGAGGGCGCGTCCGTTGGATGGTTAGAAAAATATTTAGTCACCCCATTATTAAACAAGGAAAAAAGGGTGGGGGCCAACACACACCCTTGTCTAACCCCCTTGGCAACTTTAAAACTGTCAGTGACCTCCCCTGGACCACCCCATCTTACTTTGGCATAGGTGTTTGAGTGCAAATTAATCAGTAGCGCCACCAACTCTTTGGGCATGCCCAGATCCAACAAGACTTCCCAGAGCTTAGTCCTGGGCACTAGGTCGAACGCAGACCTAAGGTCCACAAATGCCGCAAACAACAAACCTCCCCCAAGATAGACCACCTTCCAATAAAGTAACATAAATCTAAAAACTTGCTCTAAGGTCCCCATATGTTGCCGAAAACCTGCCTGGAGAGGGCTTAAAACATCATAATCAGAGATCCAAGTCTGGATCCTACCCAAAAGGAGGCAAGTCACAATCTTTTGTACAGCATCAATAAGGCTAATAGGTCGATAATTAGCCATTACTGAGCGATCTCCCTTCTTGTGAATAGGGAGGATCTCTGCCCCCAACCATGAGTCAGGGAATTTCGCACCCCTTGCCAGAGCATTGGCTAAAAGAACAATGTATGGGACCCAGAGGTCCTGTTCCTGCTTAAACATATCAGCTGGTATGCAGTCAGGTCCTGGTGCTTTACCCCTAGGAATAACCCTTAACACTGCTCTCACTTCAGCAGGCGTGAAGACCAAGGCTTCATTGGAAGTAATGGGCAACAAAATTGCAGAACTAGTGACATTCGCTTTAAATTGATTCCCATAGTATTCGACCCATTCCCTTGGCTCGACACAATTTGAGGGGGATCTATCCTGTGGGCGATTGCCCCATTTAAGCTGCCGCCAGAATTTAGTCATGTTATTACTCTGGCAAGCCTCCAACAGTTCCTTCCAACGGGTCTCATCCCAGTTCTTCTTGGCAGTGGCCTGCACAGCTTTGTAGGTGGCCCTGCAACTTCGGATTAGGCTATGGTCTCTTGACTTTAAAGCCGCATGCAGCGCCTTTTGCGATTCCCTACAAGCACTATCAAACCAGGTTCAGCTTGTTTCTTCTAGGACCAATGGATTTAATAAAAAAACTTAGACTTAGAGCAGTTTTTAACAGCTAGAGTCTTAGGTTCAGGTCGCTGTTGGGTTCACCACCTGTATGGGGTCCAGTGAGTCTTAAACAATCAGCCTTGAAGATACTTGCATGGTCGGACTGACTATGAAGTCCTGTTTGAGGTTAAGATGTGGGCTGCAGCCCTTATTAGTCCCAGTACAGTGGCAGCAGAAACTACTTTTGATATCAGTGAACGCTTGTATGTTTTTCAGGACCTGAACAACTACAGAGATGCTCAGAGCAATGTCCAACAGAAAAGTTCCAGCACTAGGGAAGTGTCTTCTCTCCGATGGCTTCCCATCGAGGCTAGAGCTATCTAAAAAATGGTGTGCATCACCCACAAAGCTTTGCACTTTTCCTCCCCTCGCTATCTGGCGAATAAACTGAAATTGTATGGAGGCTCAAGACCTTTTCGGAATGCGGAAAAGTTCCTTCTTGAGCCCCCTTCCTTCAAAAGGGAAAAATGTATGGCACAATCGTTCTCAGGTAATGCAGTGAGAATCTGGAACTCGCTTCCTCCTTCGCTCCGTGCCATCACCTCCACCCAGATCTTCAAAGAGGACTTCAAATTTCTTTTATTCCAAAGACACTTTCAGAACTAATTCCCTCCTTCTCAGGCCCCGCCAGGAAGTTCTTTAGTCATTGTAAATTTGTCATTTATATTTTTATTTGTACATTCTGTGCTTGCTGCGTTTGATATTATTTTCCTTTTGCCTTCGTTGTTTTGATTCTATGGCCTGCGATTTTTCGCCAGGAAGTTCTTTAGTCATTGTAAAATTTGTCATATATATTCATATTTTTGCTTGTACAGTCTGTGCTTGCTGTGCTTGAAATTGTGTGCCTTTTGCCTGCATCGCTTTGATTCTATGGCATGATATTTTTGTTTGTTCCATTCCTCTAACAGTTCTCTCATGTAACGTAACTGGTTCTATTGTACAGTGCTCTGACACCTTCGGGTAAAGTCTGCGCTTTATAAAAATGCATTAAGTAAAAAAAAATTAAAAAGTAGAAGCGCAGGCCAGTCCTGCTGGATTCCAAAGATCGGGAATCTAGTACGGGAGAAAATAATCAACAAAAAAGAGTTCAGGCCATTTTACAGAGAGCCTGTACCTGTCCTGGCTGTTGAAGGTAACAGAACTGTGCTTTTACAGCCCCTTGCCGGCAGGAGACAAAAGCGATTTTTGTCTATTGATCTCATCAAACCACATCATATGGCCAGTTCTATATAGTTGGCATTGAGGGCTCCTGGGTAGTTACCTTCCTCCTCTTATTACCTTACAGAAAGTCCTGTTACAAGGTACAATCAAAGATAAAGCTTCTTCTCCCCAGCTGGGGACGCTGGGGAGTATCACTTCTTCCTGTTCTATCTTCAAATATGACTACATACATTTCGACACCGCAAGCAGATATAACGTACCACCACTAAAGTCAGCTAACAGTTCTTTACAGCTTTACGAGCCCCCCACGTTTGTGCAACCTGCCTCCGGCTATTTTGCCAACTTTGATGACTTCTCTTCAGGTCCGTCAGACTCACCTTAACAGAGGGGATCACATGAATATTTTATTTACTTCAAAAAGACATACCTTATCCCTCTGTGGACATACATTTTGATTAAAATTTCATTACTTTTCCTCTTCATTTGGATTAGTTCTCTGACTGTCTTGTTCTTGCTTCTGAAATGCTACTATTCCCCAGAGGGCTCTGCTGTTGAACTCGTAAAAAAGGTTTTGAGAAACCCATTTTTTATCACTAAGTGCAAAGTAACCTTTCCCTGGTGAAAATGTTGGCTGTTCAATTTCCTGATGGAAGTTTTGGGCTAAAGTGTCCTATAATATGTTTAGACCAACTGAAACTTTACAAGTCCCATACGTATTTTGTATATCCTTAAATTATGTTATCACTCCTCGTACTATCTCTGATGATAGGGATATTAACACAGTGCATGTATTTTTAATAGTGAAGAAATGTATTATGGTACATCTAATTATGATGACATGTTCTGTTTTCACCATTATCATCACCATTTATTTCATAAAGCAAGTACTCAATGTGCGTGTTTCAATGACACCTAATGGGAACATTACCCTGCACCACCACAAGGTAGTTCAAAGACATTTGCACAGAAATGTGTATATTTTTCTGGCCACAATCTACCAAACATAGTCCTATTATTACAAACTTACACCTTCACTGGCAAAGAAAACTATGCTAACTGACCCAAAGTTTATATAATCTGCATCTTTCATTTTATAGTTGTTGATACACGGATATGACAATTGGAGAAACGATGTTGATTCAAAATGAACAATGAGAAACTATAGATTTGCAGGGTCTGGGGAATAAGGCTTTATTTAGAGCATGCCGTATTCCACCTCAACTGATTTTCCTGAATGAAACTGCAGTAGACATAGTGTTTTGGCTTGGCCAAGATAAAGGATCAAAATATACCAAACATTTCCACATTTGCACACTTGATGAATTGGCAGCAATTCACAAATTACACACAGAACACCTTTGACAGCATGCTTACAAATGGGACATACAAGTGTTCACGTTCCAATCTAGAGGGATCGTTAGTGTGGCCATTAGATACTAATTGATGTCAGGCATATTTTCTTGACAATACGAAAGGGTTAAGGATAAGAAGATCAACCCACATTACATGCAGATACTACATGCAGGAGTGGTCACCACAGCGTTCGAAAGTTGTGCCTACAATGGTTAAATCATTCACTGAGGTGCAACAAACCTTGTCCAGTCTTTCTGGTGACATGGCCCTACAGAATTATTTTTAGGTTCTCGAAAGTCATGTCAAAAGCATTTCCTGTACGCAATATACAATGGAGCCTGGACAGTTTCCTAGCAGGAAGCTGCTGAGAGACTACATGAGAGTGACAGAGCAAATTTAGAAAAGGCTATAGCAGTAGTGGACAATGGTATGACTACATTATCCACTAGGATGTATTCTGTTGGTAACATTGTGTCATCTGCTGTTTACATCATACAGAGTGACACACCCTCTTTGCAACATGGGCAATCACAGCTTATGTCTATTATGCTACTAATTTGGACTCTATAGATTATAGGCACTGGTTGTGATCTATGGGAATGCCTAAATGCCACTAGTTTGTTTTTAACATACAACTTAACAAAAGAACAGATTACTATGGCTAAGAAAGACATAACATACACTATGTTACACATAAAAGAGTTTGAAAAATTACCACTTACTTTTGCAAAGGTACTATTAGTAGATTGGATAATACACTGGTTTATTTCCCTGCCAATTTCAATTTTTCACTTAAAACACTACTTACAACAGTAAGAAGATATAACGTTTTAGGAGAAGGGTTTGTACCATGAGGGATGGATCCTACCTTTCACTTATCATTGTAAGAAATGTGCAACTGAGGTTTTACTTAGTGGTACAGACTGCGAGAATACTTTAGGCCATTCTCTAGTTTGCCGGAAGATTACACTCCAGGGAGCATGTAATGTGTCAAACTTGTCATTTTATCAGAAAGAATCCCCAGCTGCTGTGATTCGTATGGCATTCAGATTGCTCGCTAACAGTAGTTATGTGATGTTGAATAGTCAAGCTTGCTGCAGAATGAAACCAGGAATACCATATCAGGTGCTGGTGCCTGCAGTCCTACCCTGTTGTACAAAAGTGGTATTTCCTTATGCTGGTACAGTTAGGGATGTGACCATTTGACCTTCAATACATATTTTGAATTTGAACTTTGATGCTTTATTGTTTCAGATGGATATGTACTAATTATCTGCAAGGATGATGTTTGATCTTCAAGGTGCAAGACCTTCCTCTGGGTTACAGTTGCTACTTTGCATCAATCTCTCACACCATTCTTGGGAGCTAGTGAGCCACATTTTTTAAATGTCCAATACTACGGGCTAGCGCACGTTTTTAAAACAATTGGCTCCGAGTTGGTTAGTAGCTTCAAGATGGTCATCAGAATATTTCATCTTTCATATAGTCCATGTTGAGAAGCATTATTGGAGGCTTACCACTTGTCCTATTCCTAGTTGTTAGGACACTGATCACCCCGCAATGGGTGTTCAATCATGCACCCAAATGGGGATGGCACTACCACATGTGCTAATTTGCTGTGAGAGAATGATGCAGTCCTTTGGTGCACCCTAGCTTCAAGAACTGAACGACAACTGGTCTTATCCTTTTGACCTGTCTGGCTACATTGTGTGTGGCCTGTATTCCGCTGTCAGCTGTGCACTTTCAAGTGGGCCATAAATATATGCTTGGGGATGAAACTAGTCCAACCTACGGACATTGCAATGCTTGTGGGTCCCCTAAAGACTCACTTGTACAGATGACCAGCGCTGCTGCTTCAGAATGCATATTATGAGATTTCCTGGGATGCTTCAGCGCCTGGTGACTTGGATCCTGGCTCGTCCTCTGAGGATGCAGTACTGGCTGTCACTCCTTCAGCTGCTGCCTGGGAGTTAAATTTTAAAATGTTTATTCCCTGGAGTAGGTGAGAGAGTGCCAACAGATCAATCATCTGCAGAATCTGGGTACAGCAATGGCATGTCTACTCCTCAGAACATGTGTCAGTTTTTAGAGGTGATTTTCTTGTTAAATTTGCATAGTTTTTATTCTCTAAATTGCTTTTAAAATGCAGTCTCTTTCATTCGCCTTTTATATTGACTTTTTATACAATTTGGCTTGTGCTATGCTTTTATTAATAAAGAATTACAATTATTTTTATGATTTTAGGTTTTATGTCAAATCAATATTTTTAGCTTCGGTTTTTGATTTTTTTTAATCACCTTACATCCAAGGAGTGGGGTCATGTGTTCACATTAGTCATGGGCAGGCATACCATCATTTTTTCATGTTCATGTATAAAGTTGACATATTTTCTTGAAAGTTGATATTTCACATACATTTGCTTGCATGCTTGTATGGATACTAGGCATATAATCAGAACCTTGAACATTCTGTACGAAAGCTATAGTTCCCAGCATAAAATATTGTTGTTTGTTATTATTCACTGGAAGACAGCATTGTCAGAATAGAATATATGATGACATCCTGACTGGGACTTCTGCATGGCAACATGGGTGAAGTTTATTTTATAAAAACATTACTCAATATTTAGTTAGAGGACCATTTAGCTGACACTGCTTAGGTCACCCCATGACGGATTTCCAGCCCAGCTGAATCCTATTTACCTTCTAAAAAGAATGTTGAGCAGCTCTGTACCAAACCAAAACATACCCACATGATGAAACATGCCCACAGGTAACTGGGACATTAGATCACCCTATAAGTATTCTGGGAGATTCACCCATCCTAGGCACACTAGGATCGGGAGCACTAAGTAGGAGCATAACTATAAGTGTGTGTACTTTGGAAGCATATATTCTATGCAACAATATAATGGTGGAATTGTTTTCTTTATGATTCTTGTGATTCTAATTACTCTGTTCTGTTTCCTTCCATTGATTATTGCTGTGCATGTATTTTACACAAGAATCTTATTGCTTCAATAAATATTTGAAATGCCAAATTGAATACTTCTTCTGTCTCCCTTTGGGCATGTGTGAGTTCTCATATTAAAGTGTTCTAGATCTGTTTCCACAATTTTCTTGGGAGGAAGGGTTACTAAGGTTCTGGGGTTGCACATATCACCTGATACCTTGCTAGGTTAGGAGTGCAGATGGTTCACAATGAGCTAGCCAAGATTAATGCCAATAATATCCTGACGTGTGCCCCCGCCATGCACTACTCCTGATCTCACATACGACATTACTCACGGCATGGGCGATGACATCATTTATGGCATCATTGATTTCTTAAGTCATTTGAGATATCATCAGTGATGTCATGTATGATGTCATTGAACATGTTACGAGTCATGTAATGTGTGAGGTCATAGGTAGTCCATGGCGGGCGCAATCTATAGTTAGCTCAGCTAACTATGATTGGGGTATTTCCGTGGTTGCTTGAGTCAAAATAGTATTGTTGTCACTGACATACTTACCTAATATACCCTTTGCTTTTTTCAGTGAATTTCCAACGTTTCTTCAAAACAGAAACAGATCTTTGTATCACATCTAACTATCATGTTACTTATCCATTGGTTTTGTCTAGTGCATACTGTATGCTACAGCTGCGAAAAAGATCACAAAGTAACATCTCCAGTGACCATGTGTAAGTGTAATTTTGGCAATGTGATTGTTCTTCGAGAGTCTTCATACGGAATCAATGACAAAATAAATTCTTGTGCAAGAAGACGACGAGACTACAGACTAAGAATTGAAACTCCATCAACAACATTACTTTTCACAATTATATGAAGTAAGTGCTCTTTGTTTGGAGGAGATGTCCTTATACATAACACCAATGGGTAAACATGCCTACAAGGGATTCTTTTCTTTACTTAGTGTAATGTTTCTAAGCAAGCATCCACCGTAAGCTCCAAACAGTAGCTTGCATTAAGTTATTTAAGTAACTGAATTTACTTATTCCAGACTGAACAAGTCTAGAAAAAATTATTTAATAATGGGTGTATGCTTTTTTAAAAAGACAATTTATGTTGAAAGCAAACTAAAGGGTACAAAGATGTGTTACATATTTGAACACACTACAACACATAGTGACTGAGATCCCAAAATTATTTGTTATTGTAGACATCTCATTCTTACTGTTACTATTACTGATGTTTGTTCACATATGTAACAAATCTTTCTACCCTTCAATTTGTTTTCCACATAAATTTGTCTTTTTAAAAAGCACTCACCCTTTTTGAATTAATTTTTGCTATATTTGTTCATTCTGGAATAAGTAAATTCATTTTCTGAAATAACTTGATGCAAGCTACTGTTTAGAGCTTACAATCGATTTTGGTTAGAAACATTAGACTAAGTAAAGAAAAGAATCCCTTGTAGGCATGTTAACCTTTGATACACTAATTACCCAAGCCTCCAAGGATGTATTGGGTCTCCCACTCCTCCCGTTACTTATATATAACACACTATCAAAATCAGCAAGAAACATGCTTGAGTTACTTTGGTAAGTTGAGCTGTCTCTCAGCCTGGAAAATGGCAGGAACACAGTTGCATACTACTAACGTGGCAGGGGCAGGGCCAAACGGCATACTTGACAGTATTTAAAAGGGAGAGCCATGGACTCTGCTGTCAGACTAGGAGACAATAAGAAAGAACCTGCTTGTTTTGGGCAGTCACTACAGAAGACATTGCGCTCCAGGAAATCAATTATGCATTCACCTTCATCAAGGATTGCAGATAATTTTTCAACATGGAATTGTAGAGAAAATACATTTTATTTGCCTTGGAAAAGTCTGAGAAAATTTGTCAGTGATGTCATCAGTGACGTCATCAATGATGTCATTTGAAATTTCATCAGTGATGTCATAAATGATGTAATAGATCATGTCATATGTGAGGTCATAAGCAGTGCTGACTAAAACTGATGAATTTCTGTATTGTTCAAAATGTTAATGTTGTCGCTAAACAATTCACCTAACTAAAGTTACTGTAACCTTTGGTGCTTTACTGAATAAATATATTTATATATATATATTTGCCAATAAGTTTTGTGTTGTTTAACGTATCCCCACAAAATTTTCAAAAACTAGTATGACTCTAACTCCAACTGCTGTCTTGCAAGTTTTGCTGCAATCCATCAGGCCGTGCCAAGAAAAAGTGGGTCCCGAAACACGTTTTTCCCTTAGATGATTTCCATAGAGATTTTAAACATGACTACATCCAAAACGGCTGAACAGAATTACACCAAATTTAACAGAAAGTTAGCTGTTAGTACAGAAAGCGATCTTTTTGTATATTGGCATAAATCCTTTCAGTAGTTTTTTAAATATTAAGAAAATTTGTTTATATAGGGACATGAAGGCTCCTTAAAACCTACTGATCTTGTGCTGAAATCTGATTGGCAGCAATCGTGTGACTCAGCAGACTAATTGCTTTCAGACACAGGGAGCTATATGTTTAGCAGCTCTATGTTTTTTAAAGCAATGCCGGCTCCCAAAAGAAGGCAGGGAGGCGGCAGGGGCCATGGTGGTTTGAGGCTCCCCCTGCTTTCCCAATGCAGGCTAGGTGCCCTGGGGCCCACAGTTCTAGTGGCCAAGCCCTCGGGAATGAGGTGCTTCGGCTGAAATCAGCTGGTGAGGATGGCAGTGCAGCCCACCTCACCTGGGACTGTAGTGTATTTATCTAAGGACCTGTATCAATACTCCTATTTCTGACCCTTGTCCGGTTATAATTCACTAATATCCATACAACGGCACAGAAACCCGTTTCAGATTAAGTCATAGCGCATGCTGTCACATTGAGCAAGCACTATTCCTCCAGCCCCCTAGAAAGCACACCGAGTTCTCTAAACAAACCAAACCTCCAGCAAACCTGGGAAATCCCCCGCTGCTATTGTTTGATTTCGTTCGAGAACTCCTGTAAAGAATGTAAGAACGACCAGTTCTTAATGATCCTTACTGACGTCTTATGTCCATCCTTACGTCAAACCCGGCACCTTTCAGGTATAAATATACCGACGCTGCCCTAAGTAAACACACGGTGGTGATGAGCTTGGAGCAGCGATACTTGCCGGAGAGCCCAGCTGATGCAGAGAGCCCACGGACGCTGCCCCTCCCTTTTGACGCGCTGAGGAAGACGCTGCCTTTCCTCTTGCCGAGGAATCCAGCCTCCAGCGTTTCCAGCTTGCCCTCGCGGGTAACTGGGATACCGAGTCCTGAGAAAGAGATACCAGTCCTCCTGCCTTCTAAATCCCAGGTACTGAACTGACTATCCCCTTACAGAGAATTCTTGAGTCAGATTCTTGGCAAAACAAACTTAACTTAAACTGCTACTTACTTACTCCTTCCCACGTATTAGGCTTAGGTCAGGTACACCGGGGTAGGCGTAGTTAGAAGCACCAGTTGAGTACGATTAGTCAATGTATATATGTATGTATATCTTTTATCCATTTTAAAGTATCATATGGCTAAGAAACCATAACAATGCTTTTACAGTATTATTTTATAATCCTGCTTTTATTATATGCATTCTACTTAACCTTAAGTATTGCAATTGTAGCGATTCATTTCTCTTGTATGAGAAAGGAGACTGATCAATAAATAACACCTTTTATTGAACACGCCCGTCTCTTCTTTTCTCTACAATCTGGTGAAACTAAGTAGGCACGTATTGACTGAGTAAAATAGCTGTCTTTTGTTTTCACACGACTCTAGAGATATACTCTTGATTAGGGAGAGCAAAGTTGTCATGTTCTATGGTTGTCAGAAACTAAAACCCTTCTTGTCTGTCTATTGAAGATATTATTCCAATGCGCAGAGCCTATTGGGAATATAGGAACTACACTACATGGCGCCCAACGGTTTGGTAAGGCGATAAATCTAACGCAAGGCATTAGAGTAACTCAGTCGTGCTTTTTCATACAGACCCTTTCTCCCATAAATACTCCAAAGACGTCTGGAGTGGGTAAAAGGTTAAAAATCCGCCAAACTTAGTAGGAGGAGACTCCTATGTATGGTTTTTTGGTTTATTCAACGTTGAAGGATACAGTGTTCCAAAATATTGTGCACCTAATCTTTGTTTCCTTGGAAACCTGGCCTGCAACAAAAACCTTCCTGTTAGTAAAATGTCAGACCGTGAAGGAGAAAGGGAGGCAGCTAGAATAGCAGCTCAAGTCCTAGCGGAAGACACAAGTCTCCTGCAAACTGACCCAGATGCAATCATCATCCCGGTCAACATAGGAAAAACTATAACCTTAAAACTTATAGAAAACGGACTGACATCGAGAGGTGGTACAGTCATATTCGTAATTGAGGCACATGAATATCGGCAGACAGAGGTATTCTATTCATGGATAAACTTTCCAGCAGCAAACGCTGTAACAAAGGAGTTCCACTATTACAAAATAGAGGAACCACCGGATGAGTACACCCCTTTCGAGGAGGTGGAAATACCACTAAAATACCAAGAGCACCTGCTCTGGTTTAATGGCGCCCTAAAACATAATGATCACATCACCAGGCTCGGTCCACTAGGTAGACCAGGAGCAACGTGGCCGGTTCCAGCCGGATACACACCACATCCAGACATTGAAAAAATTTCAATACCAGATCTTTTAGCACAGCTAAAACAACTGATTAAAATACACAGACAATTAGTCCAATATATAATGCGGACTTCAACAGTCCAACCAGCTATTAAAATTCCACAGCTGACCCCTCATCAGGGGAACAAAAATAAAATCACACCACAGAACATACAGTCCTGTCTAGGCAAAGTACACATTAAACGGGAACAAATTCCATTCTGGTTAGCACAAAACATCGCTCAAATAGAGGCAGTATTTCCGGATACTACCCCTGTTGAGAAACACAGAATTCTGACTATCTGTCTTCCAATGGGGATCGCACCACATATGGAGGACTGTGACACTTGGGGCACAGTCTTTGCTTCCATTTACACAAAAACACATGGTGTTCCGTCCATGGCGGTAATACCAGATGAACTAAGACAGATTCAAAATGAATACGGTCCAGAACCTGCTTTAACTCTGGGTATGAAATTACTGAAAGACTTCAAACAGGTCTCAGCTTTATTATTAGCAAACATAAAAGGGGAAGCAGCATCTGTGGCGATCAGCCAGAAGTTGAAAGAAACAGATATAGCAGAACAACCATTTGAACTTGCCAGAATCATAGAAAAATCCTATGAAGAATTAGGAAGAGATAGTTTGGGTGGGAAACCAGTGAAACCCCAACTAACTGGAAATCCTGAAAAGGTATTTATTAAAAATAATCTAAACACTCCAAAAAAGAGCTGGGATGGTAATAAACAATCCAATCCCAAAGAAAAAAGATTCCAGTCCAGAGGAAGGTCTCCTCGGCGGAGAGAAAGATCTCCGGACCAAGGACACAAGTCTCCCCAAAGGGAGCCCTCTGAGAAAAGATACAACCTTAGAAATAGGGATAATTTAAAGAAACCTGATAGATATCAAGATATTGATACACGTCCCTCTCGATCTTTTCAGACTTCCTCGCAGAAATCGGAAAGAAGAGGACGGTCAGAACACAGGGAAGAGCACGTCAAGTCCAAAGACAAGGAACCTGCTCATCAAAGTAAAAAGTTACAATTTCCAAAGAAGAAGGTAGCCAGTATTAAAGTAATCAAACATGCCAAGGATACTGAGGACACAGCTGAAAAACGGAGAGTGGGCTCAGACAATGCTAGACGGTGCAGCAGAAGTGAGCATAGCTCGCAAGATCCTGATGAATCATCTGGAGACAGTGGACACGAATTAATACATTCAGGTGGAAACTGCAGATACCAGAGTTAGCAAACCTCATAAAATATATTAAATAACATTACGTATAGAGGGAGATAAGACTAGGAAAATAAGGGGTCTATTTTGGGATAATCTCTCCAAAGACTATGACATCCTTTTAGCAGAAAAAGACTGGCCGCCGGAGTTTGTCAGGGAGTGCCCTCATGGCGAAGAAATGATTATGCCTGACTTCTCAAATAATATTCCAATTCATAAAAAATATACACTTGCAAGAAAGTGGGCAGTAGCCCAAGCTCCTGCATTATATAAAAACCATGTGGGATAGGATGAGGACTCTTTTCCTCACAAAATCCAGTTAAAATCTCAACCAACTGCTCAGAGGCAGTACCCAATTAAGCAAGAAGCTAAACAACAGGTCAGGGAGATCTTAGATCAACTTGAATACCAGGGGGTGATTGAAACTTGCACCTCACAAATGAACAATCCGTTGTTTCCTGCCTCCAAACCAGATGATTCATATCGTCTAGTTTTAGACTACAGACACCTAAACTCGTGTTGCAAAACGTTTGCAGTACAAAACTCACACAGTGCAGCACTAATGAATAGCATAGTGCGCAAAAAATACAAAACAACATTAGACATCTCTAATGGATTCTTTTGTCAAAATATAGCACCTGAAAGCAGATATTTGACCGCTTTCTCAATAAATGGCTCGCAGAAAATTTCTGTCGTTTGCCACAGGGGTTCAAGAACAGCCCAGGATTATTCTCAGCGAGAGTAACAGAGTTACTACAAATATATGATGATGAGGCATTATCTTATGTCGATGACATCTATCTAACAGATGATGACTTGGATTCTCACTTAAAAAGAGTGAACACCATAATACTTGGGTTTGCAGCAGAGGGTTACAAATTCAACTTCAAAAAGTCAAGAATTGCCCATCTGACAGTCCTGTTTTTAGGATATGAATTATCAAGTGAAGGCAAAAGCCTAGCTGACAATTTCCTAGAGAAATGTGCTGCAATCCAAGCACCAAGAACGCTGAAAAACTTACAATCAATTCTAGGTTTCCTGAATTTCAGAAGAACTTACATTCTAAATTATGCAGAGAGGGTTAAACCTCTCTATGACCTAATAAAACCAGACTTCAAAAGAATCAATTGGACTCAAAAACACACAGAAATTTTGAGATCTTTACAAACAGACATGTTAGCTAAAACAAAACTGCAAACACGCGATAACTACGCAACCTTGTAATCCGGGTCATCCCAGGAAGATGCGGATTCACATGCTGACCTCTAATGAGGGAGAAACGGTACCAATAGCATACAAATCTCATTTGTACACAGAAGCTGAGAAAACGTTCAGCATTAAGGAAAACATTGTTCATGCGGTTCAAACAGCTGTAGCAAGAGAAAGATACCAAGCTGATGGCAGACGGATTACAGTCAGAACAGCAGAATCAGCTTTTGAGGCAGTAACAAGCCCATATAATTTACCTACTGTGGCACTAGATCCAAAATGGATACAATGGGAAAATTCTCTTGCTACAGACAAAGTAAAATACTATTTTGATCCGGAAATGAAAAAAATTAAAAAATCTAGAATATGAAAGAGAATACCCTCTGCCAATCGACATTCTGCCCATACGACAATACGCCTGTGTAATATATACAGACGGACATGCTCAACCCTCAGTGTGGGGAGAGCAAGCATATAACGCCACATGCGAGATTGTGAAAGACGTGTGGCGCGGAGGTAAATTGAGACCTCTGTTTACGAAAACACACTCGGTAGAAAATAATTCAGAACAACAAACTGAAATAATAGCGTTAAAACTGGCGCGAGATAATGCCGATCGCGAATTCCCGACACTAATAGTGTGCGATTCGTATTACTGTTTCAAATCATACAATACCGATTTACAGAAATGGGTTCAAAACGGTTACAAAGATGACACAGGTGCCACAATAAAGCAAAAACCGCTTTGGGAACAAGTAGTTCTTTTACAGAAAGAACTACCAAAGACTCACGTGATACATACACTGAGTCATCAACGTGATGGCGTTCGCGCTGCAGGGAATTCATTGGCTGAGACAGCCACAACCGAAGCAACTAAATCGGCTTCCGTAGCTACAAAAAAGCGTTCAGAAAAATACATTGACGGGGAAACAATGCTGGCGGTGAAAACATCATCAAAAGGCGATTGCTCAGCGCTACCCATCAACTATCCACTCAATTATACATACATAATCGATGCAAACTCCGTTCCTTTTGCTCAAATCCCTGGAGTGGGGGATAGGGTAATTCCAAACACGAACAGGAGAGTCTTGTTATTAGCAGACGCACATATGGGTGAGGGTCTTAGACACCTTAAGCTTAAGGATTCTCTGGAAGAATTACAATCAATATACTGGTGGCCAGGAATGAGCCTGGAACATCACATATTTGCAAAAAACTGCCCAGACTGAAACAGAGATCGCAGTGGCGACCGAGACGGTATATTACCATGGCGTTTCGCTCCAGATTGGATTAAACAATAAATATAAATAAAAAACCCAGTATGAATAATGCGTCATATTAACATGTAGAGACTATTTTTCACTTATAAATGTAGACCCCAGCTCTCGGCTGACGTCTGAACTGTTATGAAAAGATTTGCGAGTATATAATGGCATATAAGCTAGGAGCATGCTACATTCTGACCAATGTCTTGCCTTTAGCTCTCGAGCTTATAGGGGGGGCATAGCCTGCATGGGCATTGCATTGCGGGACTCTTCTCACTTCCTTCCTGAGGGAAACGGGATGGTGTAAAGAAAAAACCAAGGCATAAAGCAATCTATAATGGCAAAGGTATTAGGTTCGGGAGCTGGGTGGGTCAAACATTTAATAAGTGTCCAACGTAGTCTTAATAATCTGCCAAGAAATTTTCTGAGAGGTCTCAGTCCATACGAACTATTGTTTGGGACTAGAATGTTGATCCAGGACCTCGATAGTCAAACTTCAGTGGTTAAAGAAAAATGCTTTGATATCAAAGATCGTTTGGCTATTTGACAGGACTTAAACGAAACAAGAAAAGACCTGAGCAACATAAAGTTGAAACAACAGCCAACAACCACTGAAGAGAAACCACCTGTCCCAGCAAGAATTAGAAGAAATGGTTAGGGGTTCTGCCCACATAACCCTCCCGTACCTGAGCAGGAGACATCCAAGGATGAAAAAAAGCAACAAAAAGGTACTAAAGGGATAAATCTACTTTAATTCTCAAACAAGAAATAATGAATTATCTTGTGATATGCGAATTATACGCAGTATAATTATATGTAAATTCATAAACACATATATGAGCAAACAGCCAGAGAGGCCCAATATCACAAAATGATACAATCTATATACAACACATCACATCTACAAAATGTACAAATACACAAAATACTATACAATACCAAACATCCTTCTCAGTACCCTAGAAAAAATAAGAATTATATACACCAATTTACATATGTATCTCCTCTCACTTTGGGCTGGAGTATACAACAAAATGGTAGTCCCAAATAACGAAGAAGCACCTGGTGGGGAAAAAAACTTATCAACCCAGCATAGATTTGTGTTGGTGTGCCTAGAAAAAAATTCAATCAAATCTTCCTTAAATTTATACAAGGGACTCCATTCCGAACATGAGGTGTCGACGCAGTCGCGGTCGCGTTTTAGCCAGAAGAAGAAGGCTTCATCAGGACATGGGTACTATAATAACAACAAATACATATATTCACTCTATCTACATAAACAACTAAAAACACACAATTTACAGCTGCTAGAATACAAAAAATGTGTCTCCCCCACATGAGGAAAAGCAATGTCAATGGGTGATTCAACCAGGGGAAGAGAGAAACAATAACCTCAGTAAATGAAAATAATCAAAGATCTATCTTAAAAGAAACTATCCAGAAAGACCCAAGTCACACCTTCACGTGAACCACTCTAGTGTGCAACAAAAACAATGAAAAATGAATGCAAGTGACCAACCAGCGAATCACCTTATACCCCAAGTTCACCGTGCATGTACGTGCCACATACTATCAACACTCAGTATGTGTCCAAAGAAAAGTACCTATTCTTGAAAAACCCCGGTCAGACCTCGGGCTGGTAACATCCGCCCCCCACCACGTCCACAAGAGTGGGTGGGGTAGCGATCACCGTCTATAATCAGTTCCAGTGTACTCTGCAAGAGGGAGACATGTACAGAGGCAATCAATCCATCCCACAGGGGAATCACACGGAAAGACATCCCCATACCACTGCCTTAAATGACATCAGGTTTTCTCACACACAGCAAGGCACACCTACCTTGAATCTTCGAGAAGTACACCCAGGTAGAGAAACACTTTTTGGAAACGGCTCGGGTCAAATAATCTTCCTATAGTCGTGCCAAAGCCCCAGAAAGAAGGAAAGACAGGAAAAACACACCATCAATCACTAGGCCCTTTCTCCACAAGTAGCCTACAGCAATCCCCTCATGGCGCTAAATTCAAGTCATCCTACGTGGCATGGTGTCGGTCCACGGACATTCAAAAGGCGAATGGTACTGGCCGATAAAACTCCCCATATAAAACTTCCATGCCATACCTAAAGCATTACCTTGTTAAAGGTAGCGTATTGGTCTAATTACGACTCCTAAATAAACAACTAAAGCCTCTCGGGTGGAAGTACAGTCAGGGTATAACCTATCCTTTCCTCCACTGACGTCGGCCCCAACCCTCCTCAATATTCTGCTCTACTAAATAAAGAAGGGGACCTCGCTGTCCATACTACGCGCTCACATAAAAAAAGCGGCGAACCATGGCGGGAAATACCTTCAATCTCTCCTCCGGGGCCGTTGCTCGTGCACTCACTATTCGCTCCAGTGCCTCTCTAGTCGAATTCCAGAGCATCCGGGCCGGCTGACATCGCGCATTATAAATATGCGTGTCATACGCCAGACTACGCGCCCACCCATGTGAAACACAAACAACGGACTATCTATCCAAAATGTTACCGGACTGATCCACCGGCGTTCGAGAACCACAACCACTCGCAGTATTCCAAGTCACTGCCCAACGTCACATCGACCAAAACGTAAAGGAATAACAAAAAAACACAAATAACGTGAAAACAAATCAAGAAAAAGACAAGGAAATACCACGAACCAAAAGAGGCCAGAGGTCCCAAAGTGTCATCCACAAAGTATCATCCACCCATTGTAGCTCATGCCTGTCCACAAAAGGGTTCCCATTCTAATTATGGTATTAATTGGCAATGGTAAAAGCAAACCCAGACCACATATGTACAGTGTGTGTAACAATAACATATGTACATCTATTACAATATTCAATATCACAACTTCTCAAAAATCATATTCATTCCAAAGCACACTTGGCAAAAGCGATATACAGAGTACAATGAACAATGAAGTAGATCCAGGTATTCAGATCAGTGCCCAAATTTCATCCCGCTCATTAAGTCCTTTAACAGAGGTGTGATACCTCTCTATTAGTCTTGCTTCTGTGCGGTTCAACTTGGTCTCTAACTCTGTTTTATTTTTCGCCATGATGGTAACTAGCACTGCCCAAGTCAACTCTTCTTCATTATGGTTTGCCTCCATGTAGTGCTGTACTAGAGGGGACCCAATGTACCTACACCTAATGCGTGATTTGTGCTGTCCAATCCTCATTTTAACTGCTTGTGTGGTTTGCCCAATGTAGGCCAGGCCGCAAGGACATTTCACTAAATAAATAACGTTCTTGGTGTTACAATTAGAATGGGTGCGCATCGTGTGTATATGTCCATTGATTTCGATCTCTTTCAAGTCCATAGTGTTAGGACACACAACACAGTTCATACAGCGGTAGTGTCCTATCACGGGTGGCAACCCTAACAAGCTCCTGGTGTCTTTTTTGCTTGTCACCACCCTACTTGCCTTAACCAAATGCTGTTTAAGATTTTTCCCTTTTCGAAATGCGAATAACGGTTTGGGAATATCCAGATGTTCTATCAGTTTTCCAATTCTTTGAGATGATCTGCTTCACCTTATTAGCCTTTGGATTGAATGTTAGGACACAGGTTAACATTGTGCCCTCTTTCTTATCTTTGGGTGTCAATAAACTCTCACGAGGTGTGTACCAAGCACGTTAAAGTGCAGTTCTTACTAACTTCCTCGGGTATCCTCTATTGCAGAGTTTTTTCATTAGAATTTCCGCATTATCGAAATAATCACTTTTGATGGAACAATTGCGACGAATACGCAGAAACTGCCCATAGGGCAAATTTTCTTTGAGGCTCCTGGGGTGGCCACTACTGAATTCTAAAAGAGTATTCCGGTCAGTGGGCTTGATGTAAAGATTAACCCCCAGGTGTCCCTCATTGTTATAAATCCACACGTCCCAGAAAGGCCTGTCTGGATTCCAAAAATCGGGGATCTGGTCAGAGAGAAGATCGCGGTAAAGAAGGAATTTGGGCCTTCTTACAGAAAAGCAGTACCTGTCTTGGCTATCAACGGGACAAGATCGGTAGCATTACCGCCCCTTGCTGGTAAAAAGGAAAACCGAGTTGTATCCATCGACCTGGTTAAACCACAATCATGTGGCCAATAACAAGTAGTAGGCCAAGTGGACTCCCAAGAAGTAGTAGAACACCGTAGTTTGCTACAAACACAGAGGTTCAAACTGAGAGACTAATCACATTTGATAAACCTACAGTGAATCAACAAGGACTATGCAACAAAGCCATGGAACTTAAACCTCTTGAAACCCAAATCCAAACTTTACATCAAGAAACACCAATCTACAATGATGTAACCACTGACTATGCTAATGAAACAAAGCAAATTCCAAAAGCAAAAAGGAATCCAGAAGCAATTGAAACAATTGACAGAACAGCATCAGGCTACTTCATCAACTTCGATGATTTTTCTGAGGATTCAAGTGAACCTGAGGAACAGCCAACAACATCAAAAACTTTTAAAGACAAAGCAAAGGAACTCATTCATCAACTACAAGAAACCTATCTGATTTCTCCATGGATTGAATTTTGGGTGGCACAAGGTATATTAGTCCTCATACTTTGGCTCATCATGGTACTGTGCTTAGGACATTTTATTGAGGGAAAATATGTTACAATGGACACAGCAAGTCAGAAAATCAACTTGGTCCTGAAACCACACAAGTCTTCACACATCGAGAAAAGAGAACTTACTTCAGTAAACTTCACAGCCAATCCTATACCCGGTGGGGTAGCATGGGACAAAACTGATTACGAAATCTATGGCCCGGTTGAGCTCCTGAAGTATCCTCATCAATTCAAGATTTCATTAAGTGACTTTGTAAAACCAAGCACATTCGCTGATGATTGGGACTTTGAAAGTATTAATGATATGATGTCAGATCTAGTGATGTCAGCTAAATTTACAGAACATGATTAATTGCAACGTTCATCTAATTATGACCAGATGTATTGTTACAACCACTATGGTCACCATTATCTGCATAAATCTGCTCAACCTAGAAATGTTTTTAATTATAACCAATGGGAACATTGTGCAACTCCACCAAAAGGCAGTTCAAAAACATTTTATGAAAAATGTTCATACTTCTCAGGGTTTAACACAAGTAATGCAGAAACATATTATTTTAGAATGTTAAATAAGACAGGAATGAAAACCATGCTTACAAATACAAAATTAATCTATTCAGAGACATTTTTTGAAAAAATGAAAACATTCGGTTTTGATTTCTGGAACAATAATATTGAAACGAAAACAATCTGGGGTACTAAAGATTGGCAAGTGCAAGGTGTAGAATCATTATTTAGAGCCTGCATGATCCCAGAACAAATTATATTTTTGAATGACACAATTCAACAGACAACCTGTCTTGGCCTAGCCAAAATTAAAGACTAAACAAACCGTCTATTCCAAAACCAACACCTGACAGTAATAGCACTACAGATGTTGAGATAGACGTATCCCATATTTTAAACCAAAACAGAACACATCCTGATTGGAAAAAATGGTTGATCTGGCCCACAGACACGAATAACTGTCAAGATAGATTCCTGAACAAAATACAGTGGTTCACATTGACCAGGCCAGACCCTAGATACTCCCAGAGACAACATCCAGGGATTATAACTACTTACAGTGTAGGGAAACTCTGCTTCGAATGGCTACAAACATCCACACTGTTTGAAATTAAGCAACACTTGACTTTACTAAAGAAGGTGCTGACTTACGTGATTTCATTATGGGACCACGCAAACAGCGTCAAAAACGTTTCATAGCGGCCTCTATATATGCAGCTTACAATGAAGCTTGGAAAGAAACTCAAATTGAAACAGCAGAGAAAATACTTCCACTCCTGTTGGGACTCGTAGCAGGCATTTTATCTTTGCTACTCCTGCTTCGTTATGGCAAGCCATGTCACAGACAAGACTTCAGCAACAATGGAAGAAACGATCCTAGCTATACGCTACCGGGACCGCATAACTAAAGTCCTTGGATTAGCCCGGCTAAGAGATCTGAATATGACCTGGTTTCTTTCATTCAGACCCATATGGCAGAATTGTGTCTTACCTGTATTGAGATGCATGCTATGCGGCGAAGAATGCGTGTTGGACACCTGTCTTACACTACAATCAGAAGTACCATTGGATGCAGATACTTTGTTGGGTCCAGTAAAGGCTCATGCATTGTGCTGTCCCCAGCGGCTACCTATCCTGATGACGGCATTCGTGGAGACTTCACCACTACGATTGAAGGGTAGTGAAGTACAGGATGAAAGCGGCATCAACCAGGTACGACCTTCTGTAAGCAATGCTGATCGAAACATCACTGAAAGCGAACATGCGCACGACTGCATGATAGCGACATTTTCCAACTTGGTCGAACTTTCACCTGAGGCAGTAAACTGTTTTTTTGAAAGTCTGTCTGAAATGATGTTTTCACCAGAACAGAGAGAGTGACTTTAAGCAAACGTGCACGCAGCGTTCCCTGAACTCTGAATTTGGCCTTCAGCTTTAAAAACAAAGCTACTGAGAACTTTGTTCCTTCTTCCCCTGAAAACGAAAACTTTTTCCCAAATCCAAAATATTTACCTTTTTGGCACTTATCTTCTGCTTAAAGTAAAACTATTCTTAGAGAACAGAGCTTCTATTTTTAGGAACTCTAGAGACAATACATTACCTCAACCTCTAGCTTATTTACAAGTAATTGTATGTATATGTGATGAAGTGGTCTCGCCCTTTTTCTTCTGTATTAAGAGCCATTTCATGTGTTATTTTTGCAGATCATTCTTGCTGATATAAAATGTGCATCCTTTATTGAATGATTACACTGCTTGAATGCATACAGTACCTATACTCATTTTCGTGTATGTCGCAAAATGCCATTTTTTCAAAATGCAAAAAAATATGTATTTTTGGGTGGTTCGGTATACACATGCACTATTAGTTATGTTTACTATTGATTAGGTTAGTAAATATGGACATGAATTCGTGGAGTGGGTGTAGTGTGTTTATCTAAGGACCTGTATCAATACTCCTATTTCTGACCCTTGTCCGGTAATAATTCACTAATATCCATACAACGGCACAGAAACCCGTTTCAGATTAAGTCATAGCGCATGCTGTCACATTGAGCAAGCACTATTCCTCCAGCCCCCTAGAAAGCACACCGAGTTCTCTAAACAAACCAAACCTCCAGCAAACCTGGGAAATCCCCTGCTGCTATTGTTTTGATTTCGTTCGAGAACTCCTGTAAAGAATGTAAGAACGACCAGTTCTTAATGATCCTTACTGACGTCTTATGTCCATCCTTACGTCAAACCCGGCACCATTCAGGTATAAATATACCGACGCTGCCCTAAGTAAACACACGGTGGTGATGAGCTTGGAGCAGCGATACTTGCCGGAGAGCCCAGCTGATGCAGAGAGCCCACGGACGCTGCCCCTCCCTTTTGACGCGCTGAGGAAGACGCTGCCTTTCCTCTTGCCGAGGAATCCAGCCTCCAGCGTTTCCAGCTTGCCCTCGCGGGTAACTGGGATACCGAGTCCTGAGAAAGAGATACCAGCCCTCCTGCCTTCTAAATCCCAGGTACTGAACTGACTAACTCCTTACAGAGAATTCTTGAGTCAGATTCTTGGCAAAACAAACTTAACTTAAACTGCTACTTAATTACTCCTTCCCACGTATTAGGCTTAGGTCAGGTACACCGGGGTAGGCGTAGTTAGAAGCACCAGTTGAGTACGATTAGTCAATGTATATATGTATGTATATCTTTTATCCGTTTTAATGTATCATATGGCTAAGAAACCATATCAATGCTTTTACAGTATTATTTTATAATCCTGCTTTTATTATATGCATTCTACTTAACCTTAAGTATTGCAATTGTAGCGATTCATTTCTCTTGTATGAGAAAGGAGACTGATCAATAAATAACACCTTTTATTGAACACGCCCGTCTCTTCTTTTCTCTACAATCTGGTGAAACTAAGTAGGCACGTATTGACTGAGTAAAATAGCTGTCTTTTGTTTTCACACAACTCTAGAGATATACTCTTGATTAGGGAGAGCAAAGTTGTCATGTTCTATGGTTGTCAGAAACTAAATCCCTTCTTGTCTATCCAGGGAGGTTAAACTCCTCCTCGCCTATTCGAGAAAGTTTCTAGCGAACTCTGAGCTAGCTAGCACACAAAACTTAAGTCTAATATCGTCAGTAGAAGACCTAGTTAACCTCTGTCCTACGTCTATACTATTGAAGATATTATTCCAATGTGCAGAGCCTATTGGGAATATAGGAACTACACTACAGGACAAACATAATGTAAAAAAGGCTGGGCCCCGGAGGTTGGGACCAAAATCGGCTTAGTGAAGGGGGGGCACGAAGCTAACTCGCTGTATAACATTTTTAAAAAGGCCTGCCCAAGGGAAGTCACCTAATGCTCTGCCCCTTTCTCAGCAACCCGTTAAAGGGGCCTCCATCACAGAAACTGTTGGGGGATGAAGTCCACTTGGCTGGTAGGGTGCTTCGGGGCCAACCACCCCACCTATTACCTTTAGCAAGTTCCACACAGCAAGATTGCTGAGAGATCGTTGGAGGCCATGCCCTCTTTGTCCACTACTCTGTAAAAATACCTCCTGGCACGCTACTGGTTGGGGGATGTAGTCCCATTGAATTCTGAGGGTCGTTGGGGGCCAGTAACCACTCATGTTCCCTCTGCTAAGTTTTACACAGCAGAATTGCTGAGAGGTCATTGGAGGCCCACCCCCTTCGTCCACCACTCTGCAAACATGCCTCCTGGCACACTACTGGTTGGGGGATGAAGCCCCTTTGGATGCTGAGGGTCTTTGGGGGACAGGAGCCCCTCCTGTTACCTCCAGTAAGTTTCACACAGCAGGATTGCTGTGAGGTCATTGGAGGCCCACCCTCTTTGTCCACAACTCTGAAAACATGCCACTTGGCACACTGCTGGATGGGTGATAAAGTCTCATTGAATGCTGAGGGTCCTTGGGGGCCATGAACCCATCATGTTACCTCCGGTAAGTCTCACACTGTGGATTCCTGAGAGCTGTTCGAAGGCCTGTGCCCTTTCTCCAACACTCGGCAAACGTGCCTCCTGACGCACTACTGGTTGGGGAATAAAGCCCCTTTGGATGCTGAGGGTCCTTTGGGGCCAAGAACCCCTCTTGTTGCCTCTAGTAAGTCTCACAAGGCAGGATTGCTAAGAAATCCTTCAAGGCCATGCCCCCTTTCTCCACCAGTCTGCAAACATGCCTCCTGGTGCAATACTAGTTGGGCGCTAACGTCCTCTTCGATGCTGAGGGTCCTTGAGGGCCAAAAACCCCTCCTTTTACCTGCAGTAAGTGGTACAGAGTGGAATTGCTGAGAGCTGGTTGGAGGCCCAACGCTTTTCTTCACCACTCTGCAAATGTGACTACTGGGTAGGAAACCATAGACAGTCACGTAAAAAACATAGATTACTGGGACATCATGGTTAAGAAATAGAATTTTCAAAAACCTTAGAAATTCACTTAGAAAAATAAACATTGCAGGGACGGTAAAGTGAGGAAATAGAAGTAAAACACCCTAGAAATTCACTGAAACAACAAAGGTTAATTGAATATTCTACAAAATCACTGCTGGCAATAGTGTTTTGAATTCCACCAGTAGCCACCCCAAATGCCTGGTGGGCAGCATCCCTTATGGGGAATTTGTCAGCAAGGAGGAAATGCAGCAGTGATTGTGCCTTTGAAAAAGAAAACAAGGTAATTTTACAGAGGTCTTCCTGAGGGGTATGACAATAAAACTCTGACCACAGCATTGAGGAAGGTTGAGGGGGTAAACAGGCAAGATCTTTTAGTCATTAAGTATAGAGCACCTCCTCCTCCTCCTGCTTCAACACCCTCCGCATGCTCCGCAAGAGCTACAGATAGATCCCGACAGATACAAAAAAGACAGTCACCTAGGCCCTTGTCAGCAGCAGACTCGACCACGGAAACTCCCTCTATGCGGGAGCCACGACCAAGCTCATCAAACGACTACAACGCATCCAAAATGCCTCGGCACGACTGATCCTTGAAATACCACACCACGGCCACATCACCCCCCTACAATCCTGCACTGGCTCCCCATCAATAAGAGGATATCCTTCAAGCTCCTCACCCACACACACAAGGCACTCCACAAGACCGGCCCAGCCTACCTCAACAGACTGCTCTCCTTCTACATCTCCAACCGCCAGCTACGCTCTGCCGATCTCTCACTTGCCACCGTCCCGCGCATCCGAAGAACAACCACTGGTGGGAGATCCTTCTCCCACCTCGCTGCCAAGATACCCTCCCAGTGAGCCTACGATAGACCTAAGACCTGCTGACTTTTAGGAGGATACTCAAGACCTGGCTGTTTGGTCAGTAGCGTGCCCCCTCAACGCCTTGAGACCCTCGCGGGTATGTAGTGTGCTTTACAAATGATTGATTGATTGTTGAAAGCAAACAGATTTGGTTTATTACCACCTATAGTAAACAGGCTGATAGCATTAGAAACCTTCTCAGCAGACACTGGCATGTGCTCTACTCTGGGGACAGTATCACTAAGTACCTACCCCTACCGCCGAGCACTACCTTCAGAAGAAATTGCAATCTGAAGGACATATTGTGCAGGGACATGGTTACTAAGACCCTGGACCAGAAGGGTCGGATCCATACTCCGGGATTTGTGCCATGTTTCAATTGCAATGACTGTAGTCAAGCAAAAAGATACAATCCTTCACCATCTCTTATTCTAGTAATGGGTTTATAATCTACAAGGGTTCATCATGCAATTCAGATTTCTGCATTTATGCCCTGAGAATTCCATGTACTTTTTTCTTTATTGGTAGTACCATTGATATGGCTAAAAAATAGGTCATTAAGCATGTAAGAACCATATTGCACCAAGACAAATGATATCCAGTTGCTAGACATTTTAAGGAGTACCATAAAAGCAACATCAGCCCCTTACAAGTTTTGTGTTTAAACAGGTTCCCTCAACCCTTGTGGTGGTGACAGAGTGTTGTTACTCCACAGGTTGGAATTGCAATATAACCACAGGTTTGAACATGGATGAGGAGCTGTCAGTCCACCTAGGCTGAACAGTATTGTCTTTGATTTCTCAGCCTGTTCCTTCACTTTATGCTGTGCCAGATAGTTTCTGGATTTAATCTGATTTCATTGTTATCTATTAACACAGGTGATACGTGACACTAGGGAGTGACTGTAAAAGTGCCTCTGATCACATAAGTTAAGCATAGAAAAGATGATTCCCAAAAACTACTTTTTTTAGTGTATCAGTCTGGGTTCATGCATCTTGCTATTGATGCTATAATTTACTTCTGTAACTTCATAGCAACATTCTATGATGGTGACTATTTAGCGTTGCATCCCTAATTTATTTACCCTACAGCCTTTTGTGATTCATAATAATATCTGCAAATGTACAGTTATGTTATAAGCCCACATAGGCCTTATTTAGTGACATTTGCTTCATAGGTGTATAATTTCACTTGCCCACTTGCACTGCAGTTGGGGAGCACAAGCCGTATTATTATCTTGTTTTTATTTGTGTTTCATTATTTCAGCCCGACCCCAATTTGGGCTTGAACCTTGGTTACTTGTAGATGCATGTAGCCTATTTCTGTATTACGTTGCCTTCTACAGTTATATACTTTGTACACTGTGTTTTCCTTTGAAAAGCATGTATGTAATATATTTCCTTGTTTGTCTAATTGACATTCCAAGATGGAGCCTACAGTCACATACATTTTAAATGTCCTTTGTTTTTATCTATGCACTTTTGATACTACTTAGGTCTGTTTTCACTGTTGTTCAAATACCCTGTGATCAAAACAAATCGTTGTTGAAATGTGTTGCATGATGCTGTTCAATAAACATTATCTGCAGCAGTAACTTGATGGGAGTGTGCGTGACTTTACTATGTGACTGTGGCAGTTTTGTGTTAATGGATATTATCGAGCTTTACACCTGGTCATATGCTGAGCTTGGGGCCTGAGAGCTCATATGGGACTCTGTTTGTTGAACATATATATATATAAACTAGTATGACACTGACTTCAGCTACTCTTTTGAAAGTTTTGTGGTGATACATCAAGCATGGGTCAAGAAAAAGGGGGGTTCCAAAACTTTTTTTCCCCCATGTTAATTTCCATAGGAAATTTTAAACAAGGCTACAGTCCGAACTGTGGCCTTGAACGAAATTACATCAAATTTGGCAGAAAGATAAGCTGTTGGTGCAGAAAGCGACCTTTTTCTTAAATGGTGTAAATCTGTTCAGTAGTTGTTGAGTTTTTCAATGAAATTTCCAGTTGTACATTTAAGGGTGCAGTGGATCTGCGACCCCTCCCGATCTCGTGTTGAGATCTGATTGGCTGCCAACACTTCAAACCAGGAAGCGTTGGAAGCCATCTTGTGACTCAGCTGAACGGAGTCACAGAAAAAAATATTTTTTTTTAAAAAGGGGGAAGGGTAGAAACACCCTGCCCCTAGGCCTTTTGAGGGGTTCCACGGGGACCCCGCAAGGCCAAAAAATCATTTATTTGTTTTAATTTCGGGTGGGATCCTGCCCAAATTTTTTTTTTTAAATGAAGGATGGTCACCAGTCCTTTGTTTCTAATCAGCTCCCTGGTGGGCCAGACCCTGGGGGCATGTCCACATAAGTAAGACGGGGTGCATGGGGACCACCACCTCCCTCGGGCATTTTTCACAATTGATGTCGGGATTCCGTTTATGGCAACCCCTGCTCCCTGCGAACCACCCTATCCCCAGGACAAATGCTTTGATAATGCAAGGGGACAGCACCTCCACCTCTAACCCCAGAAACCGCCACCTTCCTCGGGCAAAACATGACATTAATGCAGGGAAGCTGTGCGGCCCCCTGGCTGCCCAAGGACCGCCACCTCTCTGGGGCTAAATTTACCTTTTAATGCAGGGGAGGATATGTCACATGCTGAAGCCCCAGAGACCGCTGCCTCCCTGTGGCAAATGGTAAGCATTTAAGTGGAGGCCACAGGCTCCGCCACAGCCTTTGGGACCACTACCTCCCCAGGGCTGTATCCTGAAATGGAAGAGAGCAGCACACACCCCTTCTGGAGCCCTAGTTAGACCTGGGGACTGCCGTCCCTGAGGGCCGGCTCCAGCAATGTCCCGGAGTGCTGACCACTGGGACATAGCAGGTCGCTATGGCTTGGAGGGAGAACCACTTCCGCCATAGCAAACTCTGCTCTGCTTTGAGTAAGAAGGAGCATGTAAAATCCTCTCACTTACTTGAAGCAGAGAATCATTGCTTTTGGACAAAGGGAGATGCATGTTCAGCGTCCTTAGGAGCCAACTACCCCTCCTGTTACCTCTAGTCCCACGCAGCAGGATTGCTAAGAGGTCTTTGGAGGCCATGCCCCTTTTCTCCACCAGTATGCAAACCCACCTCCTGTCTCACTACTGGTTGGGAGATGAAGTGCACTTTACTCCGGAGGGAGCTTTAGGGTTAAGAAGCGCTCCTGGTAGCTCCTGTAAGTTCCACACAGTGGTATTCCTGAGAGCTGGTCAGAGCTCCCACCCCCTCTCTCCACCACTCTGTGAACATCATTACTATTTTAAAAAAACATACAAATTCATAAAAAAAAAAACAAAGGTGACAGGGATGTTATTGCTAGTGATTAGCATTTAAAAAACCTTCGAAATTCATTGGAAAAACCAAAGGTTACTGGGATGTTATAATTAGCAAACAGAATTTTAAAACAAACTTAGAATTTCACTCATAAAACAAATGTTACAGGGACAATATAGTTAGGATCAGGTTTTACTCGTATGAAACCAGTGAAATTGAGTAGTTATAGTTAGCTGAGCTAACTATCACTCGAAGCCGCACAATGAACTGCTTAAGACCTCACATATTACATCACTCATAACTTGGTCAGTGACCTCACTGATGACATCACTGATGACATCATATACAAAATCAACAATGTACACACTCATACCCCATAGAACCTTTCATACACTCACTCCACCTCCCACTCTACCATTCACAAACACATCCACAGACACAAACAAGTACTTACACACCCACTCACTGATTCATATATCTACACACACAACCACTCACTCACCCATGCAGCCACTCATACACCCACTCACTAATACAGTCACTTATATATATCTACTCATACACCCAAACAGCTACTCACACTGAGTCAGTCACCCATGGAGCAACGTGCACACTTACTCACTCACCAATATAATCGCACAGCCACTTACTCACCCATAGAGCTACACACACACACTTACTTACTCATACAGATCCTAACATGTACTCGCTCACCTAAACAGTCACTGGCACGAGCACACACTCACCCATACAGCCACTCTCACATTCAATCACTCACCCATACAGTCATTCATATACCCCATCAATCTCATTTACTGTCTTCTGCATACCTAGAAACTCCCCATATATCACTGATGTATCTACGCACTCGCCCACACAGCCATACACACACTGACTCACCCATACAGCCTTTCAAACATGCACTCACTAACCCATACAGCACTGAATCACCCACTCACTCATACATGCAGGCAGTCACACACCCCATCACCCACCCACACAGATACTCAGACACCCATACAGGTACTCAGACAACCAATCACTCACCCACACAGCTACTCACATACCCACTCAAACACCCATACCACCCATAGGCCCCAACTGACAGACTGCTACAGACATTCACACAACCAATCACTCACCTATACATTAAGTGAGACACCTAATCACTCACTTATAAAGTTAGTTACGCACCCGCTGAATCATTCACACCAGCACTTATAAACACAAGGATTCACCAATACACTTTGGTATATATATTTGACATATCAATCAACAAGAAAGGGTGCTGAAGGGAATATTCCTGGTCCCCTTTCAGTGTATATATCAAACAAATGAAGAAGTATACCCTGAAGACAAAATGATGTCCACGTGGAATGAAGAGAGGTACACAAAAGGGGAAAGTGTTCTCCTTTTTAAGAAGACCCCTCACTCACCAACCTAGTTGGTGACATGCTTCATCATTGGGGTCCCACCCGAATAGCCAAATGCTATCCGGGTGTGCTTCAACACCTGATTACAGTGGAGCAGTTTTTTTTAGCAGCAGTGGTGCAAGTGACTGGAATCAAGTGAATTAGAAATTTACCAGGTTTAACTCCCTAAAATACTTTAATATGGAGCAACTGGACAATGTTAAAAACAGTGTAAAATACCATGCTTGGTTAGATTGATTTCAGGTATCTTAATGGTGGTAATACGTGAAAGTGGTCTACATGTTTCAACCTGTCTGCGATATTGCCAGGTTTTCTTCAGGACCTAACTGTGTGACCTGAGTGGTATACACGCGCTAAGGTGTACCCACCGCTTGGTCACTCTGAAACCACACAATGTACTCACAGTATAGTGCCCTCTCATTAATTGTTGAAAAGGGAATTTTGAGACGCAATTGTATCGTGCCTCATGGAGGCTGGGGTTTGAGTGCTGGCTCTAGTCACACTTCTGTCAAACCATGCCGCCCGCATGTACACCTACTGTGGGGACACTTCACGGCGACCCGAGGATCGATATATTTGACACTCATAAACTTCTTGAAAACACTTACACCTACTTGATGATGTCAACAGTGATGTCACTGACCATGTCATGAAAGATGTAATATGTGAGGTCATAAGCAGTGTATTGTGGGGGAGCGAGTTACAGTTAGCTCAGCTAACTATAACTGCGGAATTTCACTGGTTTCGTATGTGTGAAACCTGAGCCTAACTATAAAATCCCTGTAACTTTTGTATCAGTATGTCTAGTCCAAGCACTTTGATTTATGTTAACAACTGAATTTTAGCCAAATGTTTTCACTTGAGATCTTCAAATGAGATATGAAGACTTGTAATACACAGTAGGCTACAATGGAGATCTATTTGAGTGCGGTTAATAGCCCTAACACTAGAAATGAGGTGGGAAGGCCTAATAGCCTATCTTTAAAAGGAACAGCTGATTTTTGCTTAATCCAGATATTACAACATTCCCATAGTCATTCTCTCAATAAGAAGTCTCTTTCATTGAACATATCAGACAACGTTTGTGATGGGTTCCTGTTTCTTGCTAAAAAGTGAAGGTTAGAAGCAAAGGAGTGACCAATGAACATCGCATTAAAAACAAAATCAGGGAGTCCTTGTAGTTTTTAGCTGTAGATCCATGGCCTGATTCACACGGGTAAGATACACTTTTGAGTAAATTTACACTTTGAAGTAAGTTTACTACTTGTAATATTTGCAAATTCCGAAGGTAAACTTACTACAAAAGTTACATTGTTCACTCCCCATAGTAATGCAATTGGCGTACTCTTGGGTGCACCAGCATGAGGAGACAGCAGAAATGCTCTGCATCTCTGTAAATAATTGTAGGGTACCTTGCTGTACCGCCTTGTGTGCAATTATGGTAAATGTGTCCCCAGGTCTCTTCTCAGTCAGGATTATTTTTGAGTTTTGGGTCACTACAGCAGGCAAACAAGAAGTCATTCACGTGACCATTGGAATTCAGTTCCAGTCCCTAGATGCCAGTACCTAGATTCTTAAAGCAAACCCTTTTGCTGTAGGTGTAGTTTTTTCTGGTCCAGGAATGTTGTTAGTAGGTGGTGATGAGGTGCCAGTTTTACCCAATCCTCTTATTTTCTTGCCCTATCCCCATCGGTGGTGGTCTACCGGACATCCAGGGCCATGGTCTGACCGCTGGATTATGATGCTGGTGGTCGGAGTGCGGCTAGTGGGGGAAAGACCACTGCTTCCAACAGGATCAGAGATCCCATCAGGGTGGTGGTTGTACAGGTAATCTCTGAATGGCTGCAGTGGCCACTGGATGGAGGTTTCTGGCAAATATTGGTAATAAATTGGTCAAAGAAACGAAAGGAGAAGAGACTGGATCAAGATAACGTTTCTAATCACCAAATCAACTCAACTTTTAGATAAAATTAAAAAACTTGAATACTCCTACTATAACTCTTCCTCTGACTCCTCACTTAACGAACTTATCTCTGCCAAAATTGAATTCAATAAATTTACCACTAATGCGGCATCAAACACTCTCCTTAAATGTAATTCCCGTTATTACGGGGGACAGAACAAAATGGGTAAACTGTTAGCTAATTACCTTAAAATACGCAAAGAAAGAACAAAGATTGAATCATTACAGGGTCCAACCGGTACTTCCTTCTTCAAAGATAAGGACATATTAGCTCAATTTGTCTCCTTCTACCAAAACCTATACACTCCTGAATCTATCCCTGCTCCTGATGACCTCCTTGCTTATTTTCGAGATATTCCTTCCCCACAATCTGCACATGTTGACTTTCAACCACTAAATCTAGACATCTCCCCCTCTGAAATCTCTCATGCCGTTTCAATCCTACGTAAAGGTAAAGCCCCGGGTCCTGACGGTTTCACCATTGAATTCTATAATCATTTCTCTTCCCTCCTCCTCCCTAAACTTTTCCTGTTATTTCAGTCATTTGCTGATTCTGGTTCCTCTCGAGGAACTTTCCAAGAAGCCTTAATCTGTTTAATACCCAAACCAGACAAAGATCATACTTTATGCAAAAATTATCGCCCTATCTCCCTGGTCAACACAGATTATAAAATTTTTGCCAAAATCATAGCTCTTAGATTAGATCCTCTATTGCCAGAACTTATAGGTCCGGAACAATCTGGGTTCGTTAAAGGTCGTCTGTCAACAGACAATTCTCGTGTTTTCTTTAACATTTTAAGTAGAGCCTCTTCCCTTACTTCCCCATTGGCTGCCATTTCTCTTGATGCCGAGAAGGCTTTCGACAGAATCAACTGGGATTTTATGTTCCAAGCTCTTCGTTGGTTCGGTTTCCCACCTAAATTCATTTCCCTTATCTCTTTACTTTACTCTAGTCCCCATGCCTCCATCTTTGCCAACGGCTTCACTTCTGATTATTTTCCCCTCCAAAGGGGAGTTCGTCAAGGATGCCCTCTATCTCCTCTTTTGTTTATTCTAGCTTTAGAACCCTTTTTAACCAAAATTAGACGTGACGAGAACATTTCCGGTTTCCAATATGGCCCCCAACAACAACAAATTAAACTATCGGTGTACGCTGACGATATTTTATTTTACTGCTCCGACCCTCAAACAACCCTACCTTCCTTCCTAAACCAAGTCTCCGCTTTTTCTAATGTATCTGGCTATAAGCTTAACACGGACAAATGTGAAATACTACCCCTGAATCCCTTATGTCTTAAACATCTATTTGATTCTTCCGGGTTTTCCTGGCAACCCTCTAAGATTAAATACCTAGGTGTTTGGTTCGCCCCTCGTCTCTCTGACACCCTCAAATTTAATTTTGAATCCCTTTCTACTAAGCTCACTTCTTCCATCAATCGTTGGAACCCTCTCTTTCTTTCCTGGTGGGGTCGTCTGGATTCCATAAAAATGATGCTAGCCCCTTTGGTCCTATACACTATTTCTATGATTCCCATTCGCATCCCCAATCATCATTTTAAATCAATAGATTCTATCTTATTGAAGTTTTTATGGAAAGACAAAAAATCCAGAATAGCCCTCTCTGCTTTAAAGAAAGACAAATCTTTAGGCGGAGTCAAATTCCCCAATTTTAAATCATATCATACTGCTTTCTCCTTGAAACAAGCCTTACGTTGGATTTCTTCGGATACTCCATATTATCCTCCGCTTTGGCTGACATTGGAATCATCTTTCCTTCACCCTTATGACTTTAATGAAGTTCTTTCCTTTTCCTCTGGCGTCACCTCTCTTCGATCTCCCATCATTTCTCATACTCGTTCTCTTCTTCAGCCATATTTAATATCCACCTACCCCTCCGCTTCTTCTACTTCTTCCCAACCTATTTGGCATAATAAACTTCTTAAAATTAAAAATCGTTCAATCTACTGGAAATCTTGGCACTCTCGTGGTTTAAAATGGATATCTCAACTCATCTCTGACTCCTCCCCTCTCTCCTTCCACTTACTTCAAACCCAATTTTCATTACCTTCCTCGTCTCGCAAACAATATCTATCTCTTCTTCCCTCCCTTACCCAATATCTTTCCTCTCTCCCCGCCACCAACACTATTCCTAAACTCCATTTTTCCATTTCAAATGCTCTCGACCAATCCCCTTCTGCATCTTTTCTTTATAAATCCCTTCAAACACCTATAGATCGCACTAAATCCAAGGTTGAGTTGGCGTGGGAGGAGGATTTGTCTCAAACATGGCCCCCTAGTCTCTGGGATAAAGTTTGGTCTAAAATTCTAAGTACATCTAGAGCTGCCAATACTACCCAAACCTTATTTTTTATCTATAATCGTACATTATACACTCCCGCAATTTTGTCTTCTTTTTCTCCAGACACTTCTCCCACTTGTTGGTCCTGTCCCTGCCCTTTGGCTGATTTGAAACACATGCTCTTTGAATGCCCTCCCATTCTCCATTTCTGGCATCTAGTTTGGTCTCAAATACAAAAACTTTTTCAACTCACTATCCCCTATTCTGTCCTTCAGATTTTCCTAGGCTCCCTTTCCCCTGACCTTTCTGGATCCCACCATAAACACAAATTACTTGATCTCCTGATAGCCATCGCTTTCCATCATATTACAACACATTGGAAACAAGCTAAGGATGTTTCTTTTTCTGCATGGTGGAACGCAGTTTGTTTCAATCACCGCCTAGACACTAATTTTGTCTCCCCTATTTCTTTAGCAATTAAACGTGACCTTTTATGGCTTCCCCTCACCGAATATTTATCTAGAATTACCAGGCCCTCCCCCCTTTCTCCACCGCGTTCTGTTGAAGTTCAAAAACCACCGTGAATTGTTTTATCTCAATATTTGTAAATTTATTAATGCATCTTAATTTCTTTTTCTTTGTTATCACTTCTATGATGTATGCCTCTCATGTTTTTTCCCCACCCTCAATATTTCTGCAATTTTGAATTCCATTGGTTTTGTTTCACATCCTTTTTTGATCAAATATTTTTCTGATGTAAGAGAGTTTTATTGCTTTTTATAACTTCTGATTGTCTCTTCATGCCCTGTTATTTCCTCTTTATACCTTAATAAACTTCAAACTTAAAAAAAAAAAAAAAAAAAGATAACGTTTCTACTTTTGTTGGTCACATTGCATAGTTAAAAGTTCTACAGAGATGAAATGTTACTGAGTGGAGATCTGTATATTATCTCAAACTATAATGAGGTGCTCTCGAGGTTGAGTACAGTCATAAATGCATGAGCTGACTTTTACATTAATTTAGTGGATTTACCTGTCTATCAGCATAATGTATAACACATGCAGAACATGGTTTCTAAATATGTTATCATCTATATCTGAGAAAAGCTAAAACCATGTAAAGATAATTAATTGTGTTTGTTAAGCAAAGATTTGGCAAAGAATCGTACGTATCTACTCAAATAGGGCATATACCGAGCTGTGATTAAATTGAAGCTTGTTAAATAGAAGACTGGGAGCACGAGCAAATATTGATAGATACGAGCCAGGTGAACATTAATACAGTAATGAAAAAGGGTATTAAGTCTCTCACAGTATAATAAAACGCATGCTTTAATATTGTAGAAGGATTAGCCTATGATTACTTTGATTAAAAAAATGAAAAAGCTCTTGATAACCTATTAATTACTTTCTGCGGCCCTTACCAAATCATTTTCATAATTACGCGATTAAACCAACCACACTACTCTAGCAATAGTAATTATAATCTTCAAATTCAATATGACACTTGCATGATTCAGTTACTTTAAATTAAAAACTCAAGATAACACAAAATCCTACAAAATCCCTCCAAATGTGGCGAAAGTTCAAAGTAAATGCAACTACTTACATAATATATATTCTTTGAATGCTGAAAAAACGGTAAAATCTATCCAGAGATTGTTTAAAATGTTATGTATGGCTCTCATAGAAAGCCTCAATCATTTACATGAGTTTCTAAATGTGGTAACTCACTGCTATGATATAGCAACAGGTGATAACAAACTCATCAGCCACTGTTACCACATCCTAAACATCTTCCATCCAAGGCCGATAAGGCTCTTGGAGAGCCTATTAGGGCAGCGCTGCTTGTCTGCTTTGAATCAAAGCAGAAAGCACAGCTCTGGGACAAGGAAGAAAGGCAGGTAAGGTGGCCATGTTTTGTATTGCTCCCTCATTAATCCTCTGCCCCCGTGTAGCAGCTGAAAGCGGGCGCACATGATTTGGGGAGCCGTACATGACGTGAAATTATAGATGGGTAAAAAGTAAACTAAAAGGACATTTCTCACATCGGGGTTCTGAGTGAGTCAATACTCACAACGTCTGGGTGAAAACCATCTCCAGCCAGGAAACAGAATTAAAAAAACTTTAGAAATTCACTGAAAAAAACAAAGGTTACAGAGACGTTAAAGTTAGATTAAGATTTTATGCAAAATAAACTTTACAAATTCAGCAGATATAGTTATAGTTATCTCAAGTAACTATAGCTCATGCCCTGAGGTAACTATGACTCGTGCCACCATCATGCACAGTTTTCTCATTAATAATTTCACAGCAAATGTTGCAGTGAAATTATCGATGATGTCATGGAAGATTTCATGAGTGATGTAATATGTGGGGTGTTAGAACTGGGGGTCTCTAGATGGCTCAGGTAGGTACCTTAGACCAAATAGGGACCCTTGTTTCTAGTCAGGGAAAGGAGGAACACCCTCTAAGATAACCCGTTCTCACCCCCGGTTGCTTGGCATGAGCAGCCAGGCTTATCTCTAAGGCAATGTGTAAAGTATTTGCAACCACACTCCCAGTAACACAGTGATAACACCACAAATGGACACCACACTGGTTTTATAAAAATAGCGGTATCTTTATCACAGGGAATATGATGAGACCAAACGAAAGAAATCCAACATATGCGTATTCGTAATTTTCACGTTGCCGGTTATTAGGCCAGCAATTACTTGTAGGTTCTGGTGGTATTAATGCGCAGTTCATGATGTTCTAATGCAGTCCTAATGCAATGCTATGCAGTTCGTAATGAAAGAATCAAGCAGTTCATAATGCAAGAAAAATATGATTCCTAATGCAAGAATGAAGCAGTGCGTAATGCAAGAATCAGGCAGTTCGTAATACAAGAATCAGGCAGTTTGTAATGGAAGGAATAATGCTGCATTCCAATCTGCGCAGCCAACTTGGGCCCCCACTAGGCCCCAACAGCAGAGACAACGGTTGAAAGCTTAAAGGGATAGCCCGGTGCTGCTGGGCAGGTACGGGCCACTCGGGGACTCAGCGCATCTAACGTGGTGCAGCGGGAGCGAGATAGGGGCACTCCTGTACTTCTCCTGCACGCCTCCTCAGGCCACCCAGGCTTATGGCTCCTGTCCAGAGTCCGAGCCGTACCTAGGGGGTGCTCTGCATTGCCCTCTCTCTCTCCCTGCTTGTCGGACGTCCTGCTGGGTGGCCCCGATGACGTTGCAGCTCCATTGTTAGGCGATTCTGTAGCCGGATGGTGTACGGTGCTGCATTCTGCTTCGTTGATGATCTTGGGCAGATTCCTCTTGACAAACAATGATCCCGATCCCTTTCACCTTGCAGCTGCCTTAGCTTCAAGAAATCCTTTTGCACGTTGCGGCTCAGGCTGGCGGCGGCGATCCTTCCCTGCAGCCTCAGTTACAATGACGGCTCTGGCCACAAACAGAAATGCAGCAGGCTGGACGATGTTTCACGCTGTAGGGGCAATGCGGTCATGGGCTCGGGCCAGCGTTGGCAATCCTTACTCACTGCCTCAGTTACGAGGACGGCTCGGGTCACAAACAGCAATGCAGCAGCGTGTATGATGTTTCACGCTACGGGGACAATGCAATCATAGGGCACCTCGTAAACAGTACCACAGCCACACATCAGTCTCAGTCATGCCAAAGCACCACGCGCCAAGCGTCACTGAGATTCGTTGGAAACTTTTATGTTCCTGAGTTTCCACAACAGGGGACCAGCTATCCTTGGGCCCTTGGATACACACTACTTCAGGACACAGCACCCAGCAAAGTCCTCACAAGCAGGGGGAGACAGCAAACAGCAAAGTCCCCTGTTCTTTCCTTAGTCAAATCAGCAAACTGCAGTCCAGCTCCAGAACACACAGCAAGGGCAGTCTTTCTTTTCAATGTTTTCAGCTGTTCTTCTTTGGCAGAGGTTCCTCTTGATAATGAAGTAGTTTCAATCCCTTTTCAGTCTTGAGTTCAGTCTTGAGTTCAGGGGATTTTAGCTCTCACATTTATACCCGTAAATGCCTTTGAAGTCTTTGTGTTCAGAGGACTCTGAGCCCAGTCCAAACCAGACCTGGGTGTCTTCCTGCCAGTGCACACCCTCTTCCTTTGATAGTGAGAGTCTGGGCCCTAGACGCTCAACAGGAGGTAGAACCATCCTTTTGTGGCAGCAACACAGCCCTCTTCACATCCTGGGGGCGGGGGGGGCACTTCTCCCCCCACGTCAAATGCAGGCCAGCCTGTTGCTGTCTTACCTACTCCTCTCTGGTGTCAGGACACTCCCCAGACCCTGTCACATACAAACCCAGATGGTCAATACACAAACAGGCAGAGGCACACAGGATAGTTTAAGGCAATAAACCAGTCACTTCGAAAAGCATGGTTTCTAAACACACAATTTAAAAACCATCTCCACAAAAAGATGTTCAATGAAATTCTGAGTGCAGGCACACTTAACTCCATCTCTCCATCATATGCCGATGGGAAGATATGCTAGAAACTTGTGACACAGCATTCCCCATTCTGTCCTATGGGCAAGTTGGCCTTCCAACAGTGAGGAATGAATTTGGCAGCATTTTACTGGCAAGACATGGTACACACCTCAGAACATGTCCTACCTTTCACATACCTGCCTGTTCATAGGCAGGTCGCTCCTTCCTCACCGCACAGCACCACCTGTGTGCCCTCTGCCACGCTGCCACTGGTATTAGAAGTTTGAGCGAGCTCTGCGCTCGCTCTGACCCTTCTCCCCTCAGCCTCATTGTACTTTTATAAATTGTGCCTGTTAACCTTATGTGATTCATTTTTTGCCCTTCTTCTGGTTTTTCTGGCACTGTGGCTGTTTGCTTTTCGCCATCTCTCCTCAGCCTTACTGTAAACTTGTGCCTACCTCTGTAGCGTGTTTAACCGTTTTTTTGCCCCATGTTTCTGTCTTTGCATTGTGTTTTTGTCTTTTCTCTCTCCTTGCCTTCTGTACCCTGCTCTGCCGTTTTCCTGCATCTGAGCCCCCTGTGGCCCCACCCCCTGCTCGTCCACTCGCTGCCCCGCTCCCACCTACCAGCTGCTCCTCCCTCCCACCTCCCCTTATATGGCGGATGCGCGCAGGAGGCATGCTGCTGGCACACCGAAGGCACGCCTAAGGTAAGCCCATCTGGGCCCGTCCGTGCCTGGACTGCGCTTACCGCCAGAACCCCTGGCCCCGCGAATGCCACGACACCCGTCTCCACTAAGAGTCCAGCACCCTCCACGCACTCAATGCCGGACGATCATGCACCTGCTTCCTGGCTGCCCCGAAGTGCACCCAAGTACCCTTCTCATGCCCGAACTTTAGCTTCACCAACATCAAGCCTGCCAAACCACCAACCAAAGAACCCAACTACCTCAGATGCATCCTTCTCAACACATACTCCGCCCGCAAGCACGCCATTGAACTCTGGGACCTACTCGACTCCAACACCCCAGAAGTCACCTTCACTTCCAGATCCCCACCGACCCCAACACCACCCTCAGAGGAACACTCATCTGCAGACACCCCAGACCCCGACCACAGTTCAGCGACTCCATTGCCGACTTCGTCAGTGCACACGCCCTAGCCTCCACGGACTGCATCCTGCTCGGAGACCTGAACTTCCACCTCGAAAACAACGACGCCAACTCTTCCACCTTCATAGAGAACCTCGCCAACGTCGGACTCCGACAACTCGTCACAACAACCACCCACTCCGCTGGCCACACATTTGACCCCATCTTCTCCGCAAGCTCCCACGTCTTCTTCAACCACACCACCGAGCTCCACTGGACCAACCACCGGTGCATCCACTTCACCTTCCGGAAATGCACCGTGCCCCACCACACCCAACAGCTGCCTCACCGCTGCTCCCACTCCCCAAGTGACCCTTGTTAGGCACTAGGCACCCCATCCTGCAGGGCTATTTTTGAAGGACTGTGTGGACGCCCTCCCCAAGTCTCATTAGCCCCTGAGGACTCCAATCACCAGGGACCTATGTACTTCAAAGGGGACCTGGCACCCTATAATCACACACTATTTCTGTGGAGACCTGGCATCCCTATGATCACACACTATCTCTGTGGGGACCTATGCATCCCTATAATCACACACTATCTCTGTGGAGACCTGCACCTGACTATAATGACACGCTTTCTCTGTGGGGACCTCGGCATCAATATAATCAATCAAACACTATCTTTAGGAGTAATTGAACATGACTATCATCACACATATCTCTATGGGTAACCTGGCATGTCTATAATTACACTTTATCTCTGTGGGGGCCTCAGCATCAATAGACATTAACTATCTCAGCAGGGACATCAACATGTATGTCATAAAAGACTCTCCCTAGAGGGACTGGTGCTTGACAGCTATCACACACTTTCTCTATAGGTCTATAATCACTATCTTTGTGGGCATCCTTATTATAATGCACTATCACTTTGGGGACCCGGGCTTCACTATAATCACAACACATCTCTGTATCACCTGAACATGACTGTAACTACACACTATCTGAGCAGGCACCTGGGCATCACTATAATCACATATTACCTCTGCAGCACGACTATTATAATAGCAAGAACTTTGACATTATTGTTTTAACACTCTCTATGTGGGAACTTAAATATGACTGTAATCACATAATATCTCTGCAAATATGTAACACAACAATAATCACACACCATCTCTGAGGGGAATTGAACATGAATATAATCACACATTATACCTATATGGACTTGAGAGTGACTATAATAAAGTGCTATATCTGTGGGGCTCTGATGCATTTCTATAATGACATACTATTTCTAAATGAACATCAGAATGACTATTATCATACACTATCTCTACAGGGATTTGAACAACACTATCATAATACTTTCTATGTGGGGACTTTAATATGATTATAGTAACACACTATCTCTGTGGGGACTTGAGCATCACTATAATCACACTCTATGGCTGTGGGGACTTGAGCATGATTATAAGCACAAACTATCTCTGTGGGGACCCGGGCATCCCTAGATTAACACACTATCTCTGTGGGGACTTGAACATGACTATGATCACACACTATCTCTGTGGGGACTTGGACATGACTATAATACCACACCATCTCCGTGGGACCTGGGCGTTACTGTAATAGTGCCATTTCTGCATGATCTGCAACATGACTATCATCGTACACCAAAAACACAATATCACTGGCGACCCGGGCGTCAATATATTCATGCACTGTCTCTGTGGGGGCTTTAAAATTACTATGATCACACACTTACTCTGTCAGCTCTAGAATATTATTATAATATCATGTCATATCTTTGGGGGCTATTACTGCACAGCCATACGAAGATGATGCTAATTGGTGAAGTTGATGAAAAACAACAAGCTGGTCAGATGGCAACTTGGTTTTGCCATCTGACCCCATTGCAGGATCTTTGGCCTTTAAATTAATTTAACTATGTATTGTTTCCGTATGTACTTAATGTTTGTGAGGCCTCATTAATAGGCTAGGTATCCGTGAATCCATTTCCATGCACTTGATGTGCTATGATTTTCTGCTCTGAAATGCATTATTCTAAAAATTCCTTTTCTAGGTGCACCTAGGACATAATGAGCTATTCAAATTTGACTAAAGTATCATCTAACATATGTATGACACTGAAACTTATCATTTATCCATTAAAATATGAATATATTCAATCACAAATGAGAATTCTTGAGTAAGTCCCCACAAGGATGGCAGCACATGTCCAAGTCCCCACAATGATGGTTCTGTGCGCGTGGTTAAATAACAACATATTTACAGAATTTAGGCAGGATCCAGTATTATGAATTTTTTAAAAACATTTTTCTGTTATTGGTATATTTTTAAAACATTGGGAAGGGTTAGTCCCCACAAGGCAGATATTCACACATAGTCCCCACAAAGATGGTAAAACGTGTATGTGTGTGTGTGTATATATATATATATATATATATATATATTAGTTCAGTTCGAATAAGCTGTATACAACAATATATGTCATAAAAGCATTGTTAATAAAATAGAATTTAAGAGAATAAGACAATGGATTAAAATATTTTAAAAGCATCTGCAAATAATCATAAGAGAAAACCAATTCATTCTAGCACGTTAAAAAGACAAATTCATGAGATGAAGCAGTAACAGGGATAGTTATGAGTGGGTAACAAAAACATTGGAGTCTTTAGGCAATGCCAAAGCTCAAGAGTAGGGTACTGATGTCACATCCACAGGTGGGCCTCATTCCAAATTCAATGGTTCGCAGTCAGTAGTTGTGATCTTATAGTCTACATCCATCTCAAGAACTTGGCTTCTGGGATTGCATAACAGGGTGATGGATCAGTACGCAAAATTCTCAGGGAGTCACTAGTTTGTCTGATACCCAAGTTCCTGCAGGTCTGCGTGAGCCATAGTTTACGGGGGCTGATGTAGGCGGGGCAGACAAACAATACGCAGGAGTAGGTTTCTTCTTGGTTGGTACAAGTAGGGCATTTGTTGTCACCTAATGTGGCCCGATTAGTGGTACAAGACTTGAGTGGTGGGAAATCCACCCTGAATTGGAAATACAGTTTACGATCAAAAGGTTTTAAAATTGCGTCCCAGTAATGCTCGAGACTTGGCCAGGATTTAAGTGTTAAAAAGCTCCCTTTCAGCATTTTACTGTCACTTTTTCCTATAGTGTTTCGTTCAACCAGATCCCAATATCTTATTTTTTTTTTATTTATCATTTTTCAGAAGAAAACATTTAGCCAAAACTCCCGAGTGCAGCCGGTATGTGTGTGTTACAGTCCATCCACAAAGAATACAAAATTCAAATGTTGCATCACAGTTACATAAATTGATAAAACAAATCATCAGCAATCTAAGGCAATGGTCGAAGCCGAGTCCGTACAGGTATGGCCATTCATGTAATAAGACAGACATCACACATACAGAGTACAGCACCATCTGTGGTGGCAGTGGAAGTAATATACACAGAGGCAAGTAGAAATTGCCATTCTAAATCAGACATCAGCGGACTTGGCCAGCATATAGGCAGTGTAAGGGCCCCAAATGTCTCGTGGCCTTGAGGCCGATGGCAGGTCTTCATGATAACATGTTAATTGATCGCGGCAGTATGCCAGGTCCTGCAACCAAAGCTTAACCTCAGGCGCTCGCCACCCATCCCAACACATGGCCACTCTACGCTTAGCCAATTGCAGGGACAGTACTACCAATCTGCGCACCCCTTCCGGTATACAAGACACAATTCCTAGTAAACATACCCTTGGGTCATAAGCAATGGGAACGGCCGTCATCTTGGACAACTCTTCAGTCACTCCCATCCAAAACTCAGATACACGATTGCAAGCCCAAGCCAAATGCACAAAAACTGCACCATTCATCCCGCATCTCATGCAACAAGCAGAGTCACGCAGTCCATATTTATGCACTTGTGCTGGAGTGTAGTACCACTGATGAAGGAATTTATAGTGTATAAGTTTGAAATTGCCATTGATCGCGAAACCGCCAGTCATGGCGCAGCATTCAGCCCATTCGTCATCTGTCAAGGGCGACGAAAGACAGTCATCCCATTTACCTCTAGAGATCACACTCGCCTCTCCTTCATCCATCTGAGAAGCACGGTACAGCCGAGATACCAGTTTTGTACGATTGTTCGTCGTAAACAGCAGTTGCAATGCCCCCAAGGTGACTGGTTCTTCAGGAAAGGTCGGATAGACACTACGCACCGCAGCACGCAGCCTGGCATAGGTAATGGTTGCCATAGTGACATTCCCCCCGAAGCCTAAAAACCCTTGCAGCGGCAGGAAAGTACCCACGGGGAATACATCCCCCAGTACCTGTAGTCCAGCGGTGCGCAATAGTTGAAGAGCTCCCAGTTCACTCGACACCGAGATAGCGGCATGATACAATAAGGGCATGGCAGGTGCGTACAGTGGTAGCCCCCGAGCACGTCTCCCTAGTTCATTCCAAGAGCTAGCAGTACATTGCACTGTGTCCACTTCACCCTTCTCGTATACTGAGTGTGGGTTTACAATCATGGCTTTAAGAGGCAACGGATGAACCGCACCAGCCTCGACCGCCACATGCGGTGTGTATGGCAGTGCCGACATCCAGTAGGAAGCAAAATGCGCCTGGGCACACAGATAATACAGACGCATGTCTGGAACCGAAAAACCGCCCAGTTTGTAAGGCTTGGTCAACGTGTCCCACCCCACCCCCGTTTTCTTACCCCCCCCAGGCCAGCGTGATCAGCAGAGATCGAAGCGAATTGAAGAAATGGGTCATCAGAGCTATCGGAATATTTACAAATAAATATAAAATCTTAGGCAACACCACCATCTTAATCGGAGCCACCCTGTCAGAAAATGATAAGGGCAAGCGCGTCCAATGGGCCACCTGGTCCTCAAGCTTAGATATGGCCACCCCATAGTTAGCCTGAATTACTTCTTGGGAGTCCCTATGGACCCAGACACCCAAATACCGAACAGGTTCTGTGGCCCAAGTCAACGGGAACTCCAGCTCAAATAATTTAGTGCTATCCGTTAGCAGTAAGATTACGGATTTGTCCCAATTAATAGCAAGGCCTGACAACCATTCAAATCGGACATACTCCCTGATCACCCCCTCCAAAAATCTGTCCGGTTCCCGTACATACAGGACCATATCATCAGCGTACATCGACACCGCCAATGGTCTGTGATCAAAACGAAGCACCGAGTCATTATGCCGCTGCATCAGTATACATGCCAACGGTTCCAAAAGAAGGGCAAAGAGCAGAGGCGAGAGTGGGCACCCATGCCGAGTGCCTCTTCGAATGGGAAAGGCAGCCGACACTCGCCCATTAACCCTCACCCGAGCCACTAGAGCCGTATAAAGTAGTTTGATCCAAGCCGTAAAAAGAGAAGGCACTCCCATACGGTGAAGCACTGCGAACATGTAGCGCCAAGCTATGGAATCAAACACTTTGGCAGCGTCTAGTAGAACCGCCGCCGCCGCCAAATCAGGTGTGAGCAAATGGAGCACCGCAAAAAGTGCCCGCAGATTGTACGCCCTGGAGCGCGTAGGAACAAACCCCGATTGGTCCGGTAAGACCATAACCGGAAGCAACAGGGGTAAGCGTGTCGCCAGGACCTTGGCAAGTATTTTTACGTCAGTGTTCATAAGTGAAAGCAGTCGATAGGACTCGCATTCGTCCTAGATCAGGGATCACTGTTATGCACTCGCACTTTTCCCTACCTGGGCTTACAATTCTCCGACAACGGTTCATGGACCCCACACTTGGCCTATGGTCGGTCTAAGTTTATTAAAGCCATAAACTTTGTACTGACCCTTCCCAAGCCTAATAGATTTGAGGTGGTCCAGTCTTTATTGAAAATCTATAGTACACAATGTGTTCCAATTATGACGTATGGGGCCAAAATTTGGGGACATTCAAACTTAAAAAATGCCCAGGCTGAGAAGAACAGATTCTGCAGAAGTCTTTTGGGTCTACCAATTTCATCATCCACTTTCATAAGCCATACTGAACTGAAACTGTTTTACTTGGAGGACTACATTAAGGCACGTCCTGTGTTGTTCTGGATTAAGGTTTGGAAAAACCCTGAAACCTCATTGACAAGAGAAATCCTGTCTGACTGCCTAAAATGTGATCAGGGTATTAAAATCCCATGGCTGGCCCAAGTTCAGGCGAGCCTGGCAGCAGTCAATCTTGAACATATGTTTTATAGTCCAAATGGACTAGAGGGGATTAACGGGAAGACAATTCGTAATATCCTCTACAGGCACTACGGGGAGACCGGACACAATGTAGAACTAGCCAAATCTTCTGTGAAACGTTATATTCAAATAGAAGGCGATATTGAATCCACTTCGCTCACACCAGCCGGTTACCTCCTTAAAGGGATTACATGCTGGGAGTGCAGTCTTCTGTTTCGCTAAAGAGCAGGATCCATAAAGTACTTATTGTGTTTCCCCATGGGCTACCACTCCAACATCGAGAATCTGGTTTGCCCATGTCAGAATCCAGGAAAACAAACACTAATGCACTTTTTGTTCTTCTGCTCCTATTATCAGAAATACGGCAAGTTCCTCCTGATACCATTCTTTAGAGCTAAAGGCATAAAGGATTTTAATGTGGCATTTAGGTCTGTTTTGCAGCTTAAAGATGATAGATTAACATATCGTGTGTGTACTTTTTAAAAAATGGCCATTCGATCTCGTACTTCTATGAATTAATACCTATTTACATGGACTAATGTGATCTTTACAGACTGGGAGGAGGCCTATTTGCACTTTGCACAGTTGCAGTTTACCCCATGCTGCTATTTGTAATTATGTGAATCACAATAACCTGACAATTAACGCATATCTGGCTAACATGTTTTTTAGAGATCTTATATATGAGCACTGCTGCACTTTTTTCCCCGCATTTCCATTTGTAAATACGGATGTATAGATAACGGCCCACTTTTGATCTTTGGCTGACATTGCATTCTGCACTTTAGCAAGATGGCCTATTAACTAGGATTCCGATTTATGCTCTATGCACTTTACAAAATTTGTACCTAAAATAATGCTGCTAAACATGTGTTCTATGTATATATTGCTGCTAGTTTAATGGTGATTCCTGTATATGTACATTTTATCTGATAATGCCATAGAAATAGACATGAATTTGTGGACTCGGACATTAATGATACCATTCACTTTTTGCTGTCACTGTTTTTATCAAGGAAAGATGCAGTATTGTCACTGTATTTTAATATGATTTTATCTTGACCATGTACGTAATTATGTGTGTACTTTTATAGATAATGCAATATCCGAATAAAGTTTATTTGATCCTTTGACTCGCATATCCAGTGACTTGCCCGGGTTCGGCAAGGCCACAATGAGCGCCTCTCGTAACGTTGCCGGTAGCTGCCCCTGATCTAGTGCCTCCGCAAACATTGTCGTCAGGTGAGGCAAGATCAAATCAACATATTCTTTATAGAACTCAGACGGAAGACCGTCGGTGCCCGTCGCCTTCCCATTCGGTAGTGCAGCGATTGCGTCCCTTAGTTCCCCCTATGTTATATGGTGCATCAAAAAATCTTGCTGCCCCTTCAACAACCAGACCAAGGCCACGCCGTCCAGGTATTGCGCTATCTCATCTTCACTACCGGACTCCCGGCGTTCATACATTTGTTTGTAGAATTGAATGAAGTGATCCAAAATGCCATGGGCATCAGTCACGGATCTATCACCATCCTTAATTTCCTGCACTCCACAGTGTTTAGCCCATGGTGCCCTGATCCTGTCTGCCAACCCGTATCCCAGCCGGCCCCCTTTGCCGTAATATCGGGCCCTGGACCGTTTAGACAAATGTTTCAACTCCTGGTCCGCTAGCTCATTATATTCATTCACTGTCAATCGTATATTAGCCAGAGTAGATGCCACTGGATCCCTTTCATATTGACGTTCCAGCCCCACTAATTCGCACTTCAGCCTGTCCATGGAGTCCCGCAAGGATTTAAGCACTCCGGCTTGCAGACCTATACATGCCCCTCATATGGTGAATTTGAACGCTTCCCAAACTGTGCCCATATCATCTACAGAGCCGACGTTCGTCTCAAAGAAACTTGCTACTGTGTCACACAGGCCCTCACGAAACACCCGGTCTAGGAGCGCTGCCGGCTGCAATTTTCACGAGAACGGCGCAGGTGCATGCTTCGGCAGTACCATTTCCAGCATTACAGGCGCGTGATCAGACAACGTGCGAAGTAGATGCGCCACCCTCAACACCCATCCACTCACATCCTTCCTCGACAGCCAATAGTCCAGGCGGGACCAGGTATCATGCGCGTAGATGTAACAAGTACCCTCCTTTGCACCAGGGTGCCCCAAACGCCATACATCCACTAAGCCTAGCTCAAGCATACCATCTCGCACTGCCTTCAACGCCTTTTTGTCCGGAAGCAATCGACCAGCTTTCCGATCCATTTCCCCCTCCAAAGTCACATTTAAATCCCCCCCACATATAATAGCGGATGGTGGCAATGCATAAACCTTGTTCCATAAAGTGATATAAAACTCAGGGTCGTCCACATTAGGCCCATAGACATTGACCATTGTAATAAGGGTGCCGCAGAGTTTACCTTGCAAGATAATGTACCTACCCTCTTTATCAATTTCCTCATACATGCTCACAAAGGGAACGTTCTTCTTAATCAACAACATGACTCCCCGTGCATAGGACGAATATGTAGAGGCAAGATGGACCCCCGCCCACTGTTTAGCTACAGCATCAGCAGCATGCTCCTTGAGATGCGTTTCTTGCAAAAACGCCACCTGAATTTTATGTCTATTTAAATATGCTAGTACCTGTCTAGTCTTTTGTGGCCTATTCAACCCCCATACGTTCCATGTAAGCCAATTAATCTTGCCCCCTTTATCCATGAGAATCACAGATTTGCAACATGTGACATATACGGAGATAACATTTCTGCAACAGATAGTAATAGATCTGATAAACACACACTACACAGCCGCACCTAGCCACTCCCCCCTGGACCCAACCAACTGTTAGTAAACAAACCCACAACCCATCACCCCATCGTACCCACCCGCCTCCCACTTCAGCACCCCCAACCTGCCAAAGCTGTTCCCATCCAACTCCAGCCCTCCCCCCAGTCAATATTTAGCAAAGTTTGGGGTACACCCATTCAGGGGGGCGCAGATGTGTAAGCGACCCGTTCACCAGGAGGTGACGAAGCATCAATAGATTAACATCCAAATAATACAACATCATGCAGGCTCCCTGTGACAAATTAAAGTGGCTCAGAGAGCTGCCCAGAGGAAGGTCCCAGGACCCATTCCCACCCTAGGAAAGTGGAAGATGTACATAACACCATGTGTAAGTCGTAGCCCAACCTCACACAGAAAAAGCAGTGAGCACAGGAACCAAGAATGAATAGGGAGTGGGTGGGCAGCTCGAGTAATCCAGATCACAATCCCGTGCACGTTAAGTATCATGTCCGCGTAACCCAATCCCAACCTCCAATTATCACAGAAGTATAATACGCAACAGTATTTTGCAATACGCCAATCAGTCCATACTGTTCTCAAAGGTTAGACCAATACACTTAGCTCTCCTCATCCTCCAGGTTCCCTTCCACCTGCCCACCAGCAGAGTCTCTCTTCCGACGTTTCAGCTTTTTGGCATACTCCATTGCGGCCTTTGGGGAAGTGAAGATCTTGTTATCAGTAGCTACGCCAATACGAAGCTGGGCCGGATACAGCATGGCGTAAGGAACCTCCTCCTTGCGAAGAAATTGTTTCACATTACTGAATTCACGCCGCGCAGCCTGAACTGCGACAGTGAAGTCAAGAGAGAAGGCCAGTCGGTTCCCTGGATACTCAATAGTCCCTTTTTCCCGTGCCAACCTCAAGATGACATCCCTATCCCTATAATTCAGTATACGTGCTATTATAGGGCGTGGAGGCGCCCCCGGCACTGGCCTCACAGCTAAAGAACGATGAGCGCGCTCCACTATAAACAGGCGGGATAGCTGATCAGTATCAAAAATATCCACTATGAGACGCTCCATGAAGTATTCCATCTTGCCCACATTCGTGGCAGGCCCGTGACGCGGATGTTATTGGCCGGGACCACGCTTCCAAGTCCTCATTTTTTGCATGAATAAGTGAGAGGACACGCTCCATGTTGAGCGCCTTATCTGAGACCGTCGTTAGGCCATCCTCCGTGGCTGACACCCTCTGTTCCACCTCTCCCATACACGCGTTCTGGCGCTCCAATTGGGTGGACATATGATCTAGTCTGTGGTTGACCGCAGCCATAGTACCCTCAATGGATTGTAGTGTTTTCTGCATAGCAGATAACAAGGCCTCCAATGCCGGGGAGCTACCCGCCGCCACCGTGTTCTCTGCTTCCATCGAAGTCTGCTGCGAAGAGGCAGGTTGTCGCCATGTATCAAACGAAAGTTTTGGCTGGCTTCTATCTGCTCGGCCCATTATAGTATACTCAGCATTAGTGGGCAAGGTGCCAACAAGAAGAGAAAGCACAGCTATAGTGGTCCCCTAGGCCCACCGATGTCACCGTGTGATTGCTAGTCCACACTGAGTCATGTACTCTGCCAATTAAGCAAAAAAGCCCAAGCAACGTGCTAAGCGTCCTATTGATCCTCTGCCACCATAAAATCACCTCCACAAATGTACGCAAATAGCTGGCCCTCTGGCTTGCAAACCGATAACTTTAGACATAGTGACTTCCCAAATATGCGCAGGCGGAGCTCAGCCTCACTTGCAGATGTCCCATTAAATCGCAATCTTTAACGGCAGCAGCTTGCCGCAGCCACGAGAGACCGGGGATTCACGGCCTATCTCCAGCACCCCTCAGCGCACCACTGCGTTCTAGGTCTGTTGCCTCCACCTCAAAGCTGGATATGCTGCTTCCCAGACACCGGTTGTCGTCCGCCCAGTCCCCCGCCACTCGCCCACCCGCATCAACCACAGCCCGCAGGACCGCGGCCCGGAGTCCGGCCCGGTCCGCCTCCATGACCCCGGTCGCCCCTAGGCCCTCAGCCCCACTCACCGCAGCCAGCAACAGGGGGAACAGTCAGGGGTCCGCCGCAGCCAGAAAACAGCTCCGGTGCACAGCAGGCAGGCACTCGCTCCGGGTGCCGGATTACTTCTCCGCTCCTAGCCGGCACCGGAACACAATCTCTCCGTCCGCGCCACCCAACACCGGGTGCTCAGGGGGGGTCCGCTCACCCCTGCAGCTCCTGCGCGATGATAAGTACTCCTCTGGCACTATGACACGTAATGGTGGATGCACCTACATGCAGTCAGTGCTTTGCAGACCCCCGTCCCGAAGGTCCGCTCAGCCCGCCATTTTGGGTGAAGCCTCGCGTTCCCTTGAGCAGGTCTGGAATGTCAGCCGCACGTCATGTACATCGTCTGCAATCCGCCCCGCTCCACACCTCAGGGGGGGGCCCGCTCACCACCACAGCGCCTCCACAATTTAACGACTCCTCTGGCACTGCTGTTCGTAACGGCGGAATCATCACAGCTGTCCGTCCCGGAGCTCCGCTCAGCCCGCCATTTTAAAGAAGCCTTTCGTTCCCTCAAGCAGGATAAGAATGTCCGTTGCACGATGTTCACAGCACCTGCAAACCGCTCCGCACCACTCCTCAGTACATCAGCAGGGTCTTGCCGTTCATAAGACGAGAGTTAGCAACTGGATGCAGCAGATAATTGGCAGATGTTGGCTTGGTCAGGCAGAGCCTCACGAAGGTGCGGCCATCTTGCCGTGCGCCCTCTAGCGCCCCCTCCAGTTCCCAATATCTTTCCCTAATTATATCTCTTGATGAGAACTGGGTACTAGATGGGGTTCCCCACAGGTTCGGCAGACCCTTGCTGACCAGAACACCTCCGATATCAGGTAGGCAGCTGATTTTATGGAAAGGATCTGTCTCGATAATATCTCTAAGACCATCTGGAAAGGTGGCCAGTTCCGGGGTGCACCAGATTCTGAGCAAATATAAAATGGGGCATAGCCTAACTAAGTCTACCAGTGCTTTCCTGCCTAGGTCATTCAGCAGTGGTAGAACAGGAGTGTTCGTGGTAGGTTGGTGATCATTCGGAGGAACCTATTTTCCGCTATGGCTAACTGTGTACGTTTCTCAAAGCCTCATAGTTCTGCCTCATATAGGACCGAGCTCACTACTTTTGCATTATAAATCTGCAACACCGGATTAACTGGGTTTGTCAGGGATGTTTTAAATTAATTGTTTAAAGCACAAGCTAATTGATGCTGTTTAAATGTCATAGTATCAATGTGTGGCCTCCATCTCATTTCCTCGGTAGGTAAATGTGTCTATCTGTTCTAGGGGTATCCCATCATAGTTATTTTACCCCTGAATTTTCTATGCTGGTTATAAGTCATAAACTTAGTCTTTGCTGCGTTGATTTTTAGGCTTCATAGAAAGCAAAAGTCTTCAAAACATAGCAGCGAACAATGTAGGCCATGAGGGGTTTTTGAAATAATAAGCGTGTCATTGACAAATATTAAAATTGTGATCCTTTTTCCTGCTAAAATCAGTGGGGATGGTGGTTTAAAATTTCACAACGCCATTGATAAAAAGGGAAAATAGTTTGGGTACCATTACACACCCTTGGTGCACTCCCTTTTCTACAAGAAATGGATCTGTTACATTCACCTGTGAGCCCCAGCGTATTTGTGTTTTTCTCATGAAGGTGGACAATGAGGGAGAGTAATTCCATAGGCATCCCCAACTCCTGTGACACCAACCCGAGTTAATTGTGTGAGACCAGGACGAAAGCTTACTTAAGGTCAACAAAGGCAGCAAGAACTATGGTCCACCAGTATATTACAATAAATTGGAAGACCTGGTCCAAGGTGCTAATATGTGCCAGAAATCCCGCCTGGAGTGGGGTTAGAATATCACTAGTGTCTATCCACTCTTTAACCTTTGCCAAGGCTCTTCCTCATCGTTGGCATATTGTATGGCGAAGTGGTTAACCCAGGAGTTTGGTGCTACATGACTTTGAGGGGGCAGTGCAACTTCTCCCCTACCCCATTTTACCAAGTTCCAGAAACGTTGGGATTGTTCCGAATATATGCTCGTTTAAGATCCTGCAATATATTTGCATCCCATTTTTCTTAGCCTTTTCCAGCGCCAGTTTTTCCTGGCATTCTGTACTCTGTGTGAATCTCTTGATCTGATAGCCTCCCCTAAAAGTCTGCAGGCTTGCTTGTATTCTTTATTAAACCAGTGGTGCTAGGATTTAGTGCAGGTCTCCTTAGCCCTGTGGGGTCTTTAAAAGTGTGAGCCTATTTTGGCGAATGGTGTATTATGGATTGCTACTATTTCACTAATTCGCTGAGCATTAGGGAGGGAAGCCCCCGTCTCTACTAACGTGTTCTCAACATCACCGGCAATAGTGAACAGAGTGTCTGTTTTTTCTATGATCATGGGCCACTTAAGTCACCACATATCATTGGTGGTTTGCAAGTCTAAGATGGTAGATAGATTATGGGGTTGTGTCGTTTCCCCGTCAGGTCGTATTTCTCACTATCAAGAGACCAAAAACTTGAATTACAATCCCTCACTCAGACAACTGAAGTGCCCCAAGATAGGTTGTGTAGGAGCTCATCTAGGACCATTATAGTTTCAGACCTCCACCCCCAGCTATGCCCTCTCACATATACGTTATAAATGTTGATGTTACCATAAGGGTCGGTCACCAACCGGATGGCAAGAATATCAACACTCTGGGTCAGGAGTTCCTGTATCTTAAGGCCAATGGCTTGGCAAACCCAGATTGTTATCCCCCTGATGGGTGACACTTTCTACCATGAGTTGCCGGGATGTAATAGTTGAAATACCCTTTGAGATAAAGTACATCTACGGTCCACGTTTCCTGAAATGTGCACGTCGTACTGTTCGACAAAGCTATTCCAGTCAGGGGAAGCACCCTTAGAACTCAACCCAGTGATATTCCATGACAAGAGCACTATTCTGCATGATGTTGGGTGTAATTCTAGTGTCATCCTATTCCCAGGATCTAAGGTCCTGATGTGGAACCCGCCTTGCTCATTATGTTAGTGGGACAAATCAACTCTAGTGGAGATTTTGCTATTGGGGTGGGTGAAATAGTCTCACTGGTGGATGCTGGCATAATGACCTTGGTATGACCGTCGGGGGTAGAAGTAACCTTCAATCTATCTCTCAATAGGAGATGCACCATTGTGGGATGAAACAGGATGGGCTGGTTTCGTCTGTGAGGCCGTTTACAGGGGCTATATTTAAAACCAATGTTACTTTCAGTGAGGTTTTGCGTACGGATGTCAAGGGCCACCAGGTTCTCGGCTAGGTCTCTGTGTGAGAATGTGAGTGCAATGAAATCAAAGGCGGCCCCCGGAAGGGAGTATCTTTTGGCCCCTGTGATGTTGTTCCTTATAACAAACCGGAGCCCCCCTTACGTTTCGGATCAATTTGTTGCACTTATTTATAAGTAATACCTCATCTTCTTTAGGTTGGCTCTGAGGAAGCTTTGGTACATTTATCATATATACTATACTTCTCATATCTGGGGCCCTTATGGCACTTCCTGGTGCTTGAATCATATAAGATCTTGGGGATGGGGCCTAGTGAAGGGCCTAGGGCCGAAGTGGGTTTTGGCTGATTCCGATGGCCTACCCTTTTTTGATCTGCCCTGCTAATTTGTATAGGGTCTGGGAGATCAGTATTTGTGCATATTGATACGTTTTTCCTGCCTACTCTATTCATTCTATGTCTAGCAGGCCCCTGTTCTTACCAGAGTGCTGTCTTACATGGTCTGGGACCCCTTGAGCATTAGCTGTATAATTTGTGCGAGTTCCCAACTTTTTTTAAATTTGTTGCCCATTTAAAAGTACCTTACTTAGGGAATAAGAGAGGCTGCTGACAGTTTCTTTATGAGCTCTTATTTCCTGCTCCAGGTCTGTTATCTGCAGGGTTAGTGGTCTTTGAGAGAGTTCCTTGGTGGACATTACGTTAGCATGGTTTGGTTGCTTGTCACTGCTTTTGGTATCCAGGCTGTTTAGGTGTAAAACTGGGCACACCGCTAATTGAACATCTCTTGTTTTGCGTGTGCTAGCCTCTGTAACCTCCCTATAAATCTGGCTCCCTGGACTAGTGGGGGTATCCAGTGATTCTGCGTGGCCTTAGGGTGGTGAGAATCTATTACTACAGAGAAAAACAGCCTGATCAGCCAAGAACACTTGTGCTGTAGTATCCCCACTTGCAGGTCTCCTAGGTGATACATTTAAGGCTTCTGGGGCTGATTCCTGCTAGCTGCCCTGTTAAATATAGCTTATATATACCCAGTGTGTACAGGGCTTCTGGGTGCCTGTGGGTTGCTATGCTGAGGAGTGGTGTTGGTGCAGGTGGTGTCAAGAAGTTCCTCACATTCAGATAGTAAGCTGTCTATATAATCCAGGACACCGACCCCAGCAGCTGGGCTTTGAGTCAGGGCTTTCTTTTATGCTTCCCAATTACAGATCAAGTTAGCAAAAGGGAATGGAGAAAAGACTCTACCAGAAGGTAGCTTCAAAGGGGGCTATCCAGGATTTCAAGGAAGTGCTATCTAAGTACAGTACCTTTTCCTTATTGTAAATACTGCAGATGTCAAAACATAGTCCTCTGGAGCAAGATGTCATGGATTGGCCCAGCCTAGCCTCTTCCGGGCTATGATTGGCATGGATGGGCCTGAGCTTGGCCCAGGCTCTTCAGGGCCCTGTGGGACACCTTGTATGCCTTTAATGGTTCTCTGGCTGCCTCTGTGATGCATCACAGCTCCTCTCCGGGCCACCAAGGTAAGAACAGCTTGTCCGGGCTGAAAGAGGTTCCCGTGCTGCAAGACACTTCGTAATCTTTTAATGACTCACCGACGCCTCTGTGATGTGTCGTGGTGTAATATGTGATGTCAGCAGCAGTGCTTTGCGAGGGCATGAGTTATAGTTAGGTCAGCTAACTAAAACAGCCGAATTTCTCTGGTTTTGTACAAGTGAAATGTCAACCTCATTATAACATCCCTGAAACCTATGTTTTTTTCAGTGAATTTCTCATGTTTTTTAAATGCTGATTCCTAACTATAACGTATATAAAACCTTTTTGGGGTGTAAGTCTAAGGTTTTAAAAATTGTTCTGAAATTTGAACAGTCGCCCACATTTTGGGCAGGCCACATCTCTTCCTTTCCCAAATTTCGAGAACCTTTGCGGGGTCCAATATGCCTCCTTCTTAAAAATCTTGTATCGAAGAACAGGAGTATTAACCAACCATGTTGGGATTGGGGTAGAGAACTATATATAACACATGGTGTCCCAACTGGTATAATTTGAAGACAATTAGTAAGGATATGAATATAAAATTATCCGGAGTGAGACAAGGAGACTCTATTTGATTGTAGCATGTGCTCATGGCATCATTTATATAAATAATTTGGGTCAAAACAAACAGCAGTTGTATCAGCACTGCGGATTACAAATGAAATTGCAAACAACCCAAATTGTACTAGGTGCTCAAGTGTGTGAGTGTAAAACACAGAGGCGACGCAGGTGACAATGTAGTCAGCGTGGATGGCGCAAAGTGACTAGTGCATAGATATGTACAGTGAGTAAAAACAGAGTGGTTCCAGATGATTTTGAATAATTATTCTAATAACAGACTTTCAGTGCCCGGACGAGTCACGTCATTCAGCCTCCGCCCCCGTCCAATCTCCTTTTAGCTTCCACTTCCTGCTCTGGGTTCCCTAGCAATGCCAGGACAGCTCGCGATTCGCACGGTTCCAAGCTAACAGAGGTATGGTTTTCCCATCACCTCTGAGACAGGTGCTTCAAGTACAACCAGCTACAGTACCGTCCTCCATCACACTAACCCTGACCTCCCCCGCCTTATCTCCCCAGATGTATTCCACTTGAAGCGCCGATCACGTTCGGATCGAGCGATACCTATCGCCGGACCTGACTGCACATGAGGTACCAGGATTGCTCCAGCCCTCGCAGATCGGCCCTGCCGATCGGACCCCCACACACCAATCTTGATTTACTTCGGATACGGTGAGTGCCCGCACACCTCTGCGCAATTGTCCAGCGCCCCGTTCCCCCCACTTATACCTTTCTCTTCATCCCTAGACTGTCACTGGCCATGTTCATGAATTATCCTGACGCTCCGGACTCCGACCGACACGTATTCTCCACATGACCCAGGTAGCTCCCGCTTTAATCACGCTCCTTCCCTGGCACCACAGTTCTGTCTCTGACTACATAGTCTCCCGGCACTCGTTAACGCCCCGTTCTGATGGGTGCCGTGTAAACGTTCGCGCCCCCCCATCCCCCTTTTTTTAAGTATTTCACCTGCGGGCTCCCTCCAATGGACCATCCTGCCCCAGTTTTAACAGCATCTGGGCCTCCCCCCGTTCACCTGCCCAACGCCTCACCCCTCTCCTTTCTACCTTTTTACAGCACTGCTATCAACCCTACCCAGTCCTGATGATGATCCCGATTTAAATGGATTGAAACACCGTCGACTACCCAGCAAGACCATAGGCGCCCCTACAAAGTGGTTCACACAGAAAAAAAACAACATTAGAATAATTATTCAAAATCATCTGGAACCACTCTGTTTTTACTCACTGTACATATCTATGCACTAGTCACTTTGCGCCATCCACTCTGACCACATTGTCACCTACGTCGCCTCCCTGTTTTTCACTCACACACTTGAGCACCCAGTACAATTTGGGTTGTTTGCAATTTCATTTGTAATCCGCAGTGCTGATACAACTGCTGTTTGTTTTGACCCCTTATCTAAATTGTTTATATAAATGATGCCATGAGCATATGCTACAATCAAATAGAGTCTCCTTGTCTCACTCCGGATAATGTTATATTCATATCCTTACTAATTGTCTTCAAATTATACCAATTGAGACACCATGTGTTATATATCCTTCTTAAAAAAGCAGGTTTTATTATTTTATAAAGCATAGACATAGATACGTGCCATAAGTTCTCCAGCAAAGACTCCGGCAAGCATCTCCCCCACAACTCTAATGGCGCTGCAGAAACACGGGTTAACCCAAGGAGTCACTGGGACCTGGGCGGAGGATTGATACAAACAAAGTGGTCCCACATAATCACACAATCAACTCACCCGTTAAATCACTGAGGTGAATACACAAACAATTATAACAACATTGATTTTAATCACAACGTGTATTGTAAAAACTCATTCATAAAATAAATACATAATAAATCACATATAATGCCACTAAGGAGTGGAATGGGGAAGGGTAGTGCCGGGATAGTGAAAGTACAGAAATTAGAACAGAGGTCACTGAGACCTAAATACACCAGAAATAATGATAAGTTAACACAATGGAACAAATAACTCATCGATTAATTTAGCAATCATGCCTCAAATAAAATCACAAATGATAAATCAGGGAGGAGGCGGAACATAGGAGGAAGTGTCGACGTTTCGACCCAAGTAGATGCAGGCGTGGTATAAACCTTGCTAGAGGGTCTTCATTAGGACAGGGGATGCGGAAGGTGGGGCAATGAATCTGTATGTAAAATCAATAAATAAATATTACTGCGGGTCACATAGGATCCCAAAAAGCTCATAAAATGATAAAAGGCCGAGAGGAGATACATTGTCATATATTGAGAACACGGGGAATACATCATTGAAAACATAACTTATGACCGATAGTTGTTGCGGTCTCGTATATATCTTATGAGGTAAGCTAGTTGGAAAAACCTCAGAAGCATGGTGGTTGGCTGGTCAATGGGAATTAACAAATAACAGGCTCGAAACATAGGTTGAATAGTGTTCGAGACCTACCCTGCAAGAGGGCAGGTAGCACATGGTAAGCTGATCCAGGGCGTGGGCTCCGATGTTACACCCAAACGTCACGAATCAAAGAGATTCAATAGGCATGAAAATACATAGTAAGTCTTCAGGATATGTAAATTGGCATACCTTAGTTGGTACTGGAATGCAATGAGTTGGGTTCAGTAAGGGTAGACTCTCGAAGATAAGGTATTGGAGTTACGTCTAAAATTTCAAAAATATTCGCCATTAGTTGACGCAAACAAGAGGTTTACATCATTGTAAATGCGACCAAAGTTCACAGGTAGCAACAATTGGTAGCGGAAATAGGTGTTATGGCACACATCTATTATCAAGTTGGAAAGGCACGCATACCTTGTATATTGGTGCCGGTGTGTTATAGACAACGTGTCACAGTGGTAAATGGTCAGCCGGAGTGCAGCGTCTAGATAATTTAAGTGACAGTAAGGCCACCATTGAATATTATACTTAACACGGTGTCTACATGGTTATTGCATAGTGAAAATAAAAGCATACCTTCCCCCAATATTGTTTATAGAGATGGAATAAAACGAGTAGTTGGAAATCTACTCAAAGAAAAGAAGGAACACCCAATATTCACTCGTAGCACCTAGTTCGGGTGCATACAGTAACAACAATTGGCACAAATCACGCAAAATGCGTGCAAGTTGGCATACCTGTCGGTAGGAAAATACCGCGGAAAACAGGGGTTCAGTTGTGGTTGTTAGAAATGGCATACACTAGTCGCCGCTGAATTGTGGGTTATGGAGGTCGTAGTTAGATCAAAGAAAGCGGGATCTGTAGGATAGCGGGGCAATACATTAGTACCTTCGCTATTAATACTAACAAGTCACGCAAAATGCGTTCAAGTTGACATACCTGTTGGGAGGAGAAATACCGCGGCAAGCGGGGATTCAGTTGTAGTTGTTAGCAATAGCATACATTAGTCACCGCTGGATTGTGGGTTATGGAGGTCGTAGTTAGATCAAAGAAACGGGATCTGTAGGATAGCGGGGTCATACATTAGTACCTTCGCTAATAACAGTACCAAATAACGTAAACTGCGTTCAAATTGACATACCTGTCCGGAGGAGAAATACCGCGGGAAGCGGGGGTTCAGTTATAGTTGATAAAAATGGCATACATTAGTCACCGCTGAAATGTGGGTTGTGGAGGTCGTAGTTGATCCAAAAAGGCAGGATCTGTAGGATAGCGGGGCAATATATTAGTACGATTAAAGATTTTGAGTTGACAACGCAAAATAAAAAACTCGAGAAGTTGGCCCGTGACCTACGACTTTACGATAAGAAAAAAACCTACCCCTATTTACAGGAGCATTATTATCGTCAAGACACTCAAGGCCGTTTCACCAACAGGGGCGCGGGTCATCCACGAGGGAGACGTAATTATAAGACGTTCTCCGATTCCTCCTACGGCTCTGACGGGGACTTTGACCAATCTGGATCTAGCCATTCGCACAGCGGACAGGAATACAGTTACCAACCCCGCCAGCAACCTTTTTTCGAACAGGGAGAGGGGCAATGGCAACCCCCCAGGAACCGAGGCAACAATTGGTCCAGAGGATACCAACGAGGCCAACAATCAGGGAACCAGAACTGGGATGGGGGTCACGGCAGGCCCCAGAAGCAGGTACACTTCCAACCAGAACAGCACAGGGAGATATCCTCCCGCCGCAATGTATACCGGTGGTGAGTCCGCCCAATCCGGTGGTAAATATCTCCAACTATCAACTTTCTGAGGATGAGCTGGGTGTCCTGGGCAAGGGACTCTCATATGTACCGACCAACATCCCTGACCAATTTACCATCAGGTCTGAACTTTGTAAATTCTTTAGAAAAGTCAGACTCAGGTACTTCTTTCAAAACAGAGCACCCTTCCAATGCAAATCACACACTGGTTTAAGAATCCCCTCTACCTTTGTACCACCTGCAAACAGCATGTCACACAAAATTCTAGCCTATGAATCAGTGGTTCTACGAGACGTCAATCAGATTCTGGACAAACGCCGATACCATCCGTTCAACATCAATAGGAATGAGAAAAAGGCCCTTCAATCTCTTGGGAACAACAGAGAAATAATAATCAAGCCGGCGGACAAAGGCGGTGGCATTGTGGTCCAGGTTACTAAGAACTACAAGAAGGAAATCTATAAACAGCTGAATGACGGCATCAGCTATAAGAGACTCAACACCGACCCCTCCTTGGCGCTTGCATCAGATATCTTATCTTTGACCAGGTCAGGCCTTGATGAAGGATTCCTCACTGAGTTGGAATTCAACTATCTAAACCAACAGACCTCAAGGCTACCGACTATATACACCTTACCAAAAATCCATAAGAACCTAAGTGAGCCACCGGGCAGACCCATTGTATCGGGGTGCGGTTCTATGCTAGAACCATTGGGTCGATATATCGATTTCTTCCTCAAACCCTTAGCTGAGGCGACCCCTACTTATCTCCGTGATACAATGCACACCATAAGCATTGTGGACGGTCTACCCTATGATGCTGAGAAACAGATGCTGGTCACCTGCGATATCACCTCGCTATACACAAGTATCCCGCAAGAGGAGGCCCTGACCATCATGACACGCTATCTAGATCAGAGGACGGCTCCAGTACCAGTACCGACAGAATTCTTCATAGGACTTCTACGGCTGGCCATGATGCACAACTTTTTCATGTTCCAGGACCACTTTTATTTACAAACTAAGGGAGTGGCTATGGGGGCCACATTTGCCCCAGACCTGGCAATTCTCTATATGGCGGCTTTTGAAGAAGACATCATCCTCAATGAGCGGAACCCATTCAAACATCATCTTGGAGTGTGGGTCCGTTATATAGACGACATTCTACTCATCTGGAACGGAACTGATACTGAGCTGTCTGCCTTCCAAGCTTGGTTGGATTTACAGTCTGCAGACATCAAATTTACATTCAAATCTGACTCATCCCATGTCGATTTCCTTGATCCCACGATCTATAATGATGATGGAATCCTGAAAGACGACCCTCTTTCGCAAACCTACTGAGCGTAATTCGCTCCTTCAGTATGGCAGTCACCACCCCAGATCCCTCAGGGATAACTTGCCCATTGGACAATTCTTACGAATTCGCAGGAATTGCTAAGATAAAGTACATTATATGGAGCAAGCAGACAACCTCATGAACAGACTGATACATTGAGGATACCCTCGGCGTCTGGTGAAGAGGGCTAAAAAACGAGCGTGGTACAATCCCAGAGAATGTTTACTACAACCCAAACGGTGTAATGAGGAACAGAATACTCGGATGGTCTGTGTGACCACGTTTACAACAGAGCGTAACAGGATCAAAAAAATCATAAATAAACATTGACCTCTAATATCCGATGATATTGGATATCCAACCTTGCCTCTACATGCCTTTAAAAGAGGTAAGAACATCAGGGATCATGTTGTTCAATCATTCCTCCCGCCTACAGAACCCATCACCGTTCTATCCCTGTGGAATCTCCCACCCGTCACAGGTCATTACAGATGCACTAAGTGCAAAGCATGTGATAGTCCAATCCAGACAAAGGTTTTTGAACATAAGGATCACAAAATCACTTTGAAATCACTGACGAACTGTAATACCAAGAACGTAATATGCTATCTTATGTGAATGTGATTTAATTTACATAGGCCAGACCCAGCAGAAAGCAAAAGTTAGGATTTTGCAACACATAAGTAGAATTAGATGTGAGGTAGTGGGAGCTCCACTAGTTGACCATTTCAAAGCCAAACAACACCCACCAGAGAGCCTTAGGTGGGTTATACTTGAGAAAGTCACACTAGGTGCAAGAGGAGGCAGTATTTCTAATGTCCTTAACACCCGTGAAGCCAAATGGATGTTCTTGTTTGACTCGGTAAGAATGGGCCTTCATGAAACTGAAAGTACCTTTGCCCAAATGGCCAATCTGTAAACACAAACTATGGTCAGTACATCGTTGTGTCATTTTTTTATTATCTCTTCAAACACATATGAATAATGCGAAGTCTGTTCCTCAGACGGCCTTTACCATCGTGCCTGATAGGTACGCCGTATGGTTAATAGTGATATCTATCAAATATGTGATCAATATGTAGGCAATTGTGTGATCAATATGTAGGCTATAATGCGGGTACCACCCACCATTACACCATATGGCTTATGTGTGCAAAATTGTCTTTTTTCGTTTATTTGTGTGTATTTGTATATTTGGTTATCCAGCTGCAACTTCCTGTATATAACTTCCGTTTGTCACATGGATTCTCTGGATGATCAGTCTCGCAAGTGGGTTATCCGATTACACTTCCAGATGTTTGAAACTGTCTGCCCGAAGACACAGCATATTATAAAGCGTCAGTGGTACTAAACACCTTGAGTTACACCACTCCCATTCATAAATGAGGGCACATTCTTCACCGTTATACTATATATTCGATTTAGTTATAATTATTTGACTCTTTGTCAGAACAATTCTTATAGAGCTTTCGTGATACCGTCGGCTCGAGTCATTTAGTAAAGAATACATCGTGCAGACTTTACTGGATTCCACTCCTTTCATTAGTCCCCTGTCTGTGACCATGATTGCTGTGGGTCACGTGATTGGTATTCTCCAGGAAGTAGCTAAAGCATCTATTGCCGACTGAGCCCAGCGATGATTAGTGCTTCTTAGGATTCCATGATTAATCTATGAGTACTTCTTGTGTAAGGTACGTTTCGTCCATCCTCTGTCTATTTACTCTGTGACTCGAACGCTCCGTTATTGGTATTACCGAAGGTACTAATATATTGCCCCGCTATCCTACAGATCCCGCCTTTTTGGATCAACTACGACATCCACAACCCACATTTCAGCGGTGACTAGTGTATGCCATTTTTATCAACTATAACTGAACCCCCGCTTCCCGTGGTATTTCTCCCCTGGACAGGTATGTAAATTTGAACGCAGTTTACGTGATTTGGTACTGTTATTAGCGAAGGTACTAATGTATGACCCCGCTATCCTACAGATCCCACTTTCTTTGATCAAACTGCGACCTCCATAACTCACAATTCAGCGGCGACTAGTGTATGCCATTTCTAACAACCACAACTGAACCCCTGTTTTCCGCGGTATTTTCCTACCGACAGGTATGCCAACTTGCACGCATTTTGCGCGATTTGTGCCAATTGTTGTTACTGTATGCACCCGAACTAGGTGCTACGAGTGAATATTGGGTGTTCCTTCTTTTCTTTGTGTAGATTTCGAGCTACTCATTTTATTCCATCTCTATAAACAATATTGGCGGAAGGTATGCTTTTATTTTCACTATGCAATAACCATGTAGACACCGTGTTAAGTACAATAATCAATGGTGGCCTTACTGTCACTTAAATTATCTAGACGCTGCACTCCGGCTGACCATTTACCACTGTGACACGTTGTCTATAACACACCGGCACCAATATACAAGGTATGCGTGCCTTTCCAACTTGATAATAGATGTGTGCCATAACACCTATTTCCGCCACCAATTGTTGCTACCTGTGAACTTTGGTCGCATTTACAATGATGTACAACCTCTTGTTTGCGTCAACTAATGGCGAATATTGTTGACATTTTAGACGTAACTCCAATACCTTATCTTCGAGAGTCTACCCTTACTGAACCCAACTCATTGCATTCCAGTACCAACTAAGGTATGCCAATTTACATATCCTGAAGACTTACTATGTATTTTCATGCCTATTGAATCTCTTTGATTCATGACGTTTGGGTGTAACATCCGAGCCCACGCCCTGCATCAGCTTACCATGTGCTACCTGCCCTCTTGCAGGGTAGGTCTCGAACACTATTCAACCGAAGTTTCGAGCCTGTTATTTGTTAATTCCCATTGACCAACCAACCATCGTGCTTCTGAGGTTTTTCCAACTAGCTTACCTCATAAGATATATACGAGACCGCAACAACTATCGGTCATAACTTATGTTTTCAATGATGTATTCCCCGTGTTCTCAATATATGACCATGTATCTCCTCTCGGCCTTTTATCATTTTATGAGCTTTTTGGGATCCTATGCGACCCGCAGTATTATTTATTTATTGATTTTCCATACAGATTCATTGCCCCACCTTCCGCATCCCCTGTCCTGATGAAGACCCTCTAGCAAGGTTTATACCACGCCTGCATCTACTTGGGTCGAAACGTCGACACTTCCTCCTATGTTCAGCCTCCTCCCTGATTTATCATTTGTGATTTTATTTGAGGCATGATTGCTAAATTAATTGATGAGTTATTTGTTCCATTGTGTTAACTTATCATTATTTCTGGTATATTTAGGTCTCAGTGACCTCTGTTCTAATTCCTATACTTTCACTATCCCGGCACTACCCTTCCCCATTCCACTCCTTAGGGGCATTATATGTGATTTATTATGTATTTATTTTATGAATGAGTTTTTACAATACACGTTGTGATTAAAAACAATGTTGTTATAATTGTTTGTGTATTCACCTCAGTGATTTAACGGTTGAGTTGATTGTGTGATTATCTGGGACCACTTTGTTTGTATCACAACTCTAATGGCAGCATGAACTCTCAATCTATTAGGTCGATCATCATCTGATACCAGATAGATGTTTCTTTTTGCATGCATATTCCTGACATTAGCCTCTCTTCAAAATAATTTGGTCTCCCCATTGTTGTGCTGGATGATTGGTACCAATTCTGGATTTGGAGATATTTGAATCTCGACACTCTGTTCCGCATTCTTTCTCTGCACATCTCCCATGTTATCAAGTGACCTTTATGCATTACATGCTCTCATCTCAACATACCTGCTTCCTTCAACGTTTCACCAATTTGTCCTTTGTCCAGTTCAGGGAGCCTGTAGAATCCCAAATTGGAGCAAGATGTCCAAAATACGGCAACTTTAAGCTTTTTTTCATCCTGTACCATGTTTCTGCCATGCCCTGTAGAATTTTCAGTCTGGAGTCATGAAATATTTGTGGTCTGCGAACGTATGCAGAAACCCATACTCCCCTCCTTTTACATCCTTTAACATCTCGGCTGGTAATCTGCCCATTTTTGAACATTACGGTCTGTCTCACAACATTTTCCCATTTGTCAATAGGAAAGACCAAGAGTAAAATTGTAAGTCTGGTATTGCTAGGCCCCCTTTCTCTGCTTTCCTTCTCAGATACTTCCACGCTATGTGAGGACCTTTGGAGGACCAGATTAAACTGTTGATATGACTTTGTAACTTCCCAAATCTCTCCTTCTTGATGAGGAATGGGATTAAATCAAATAAAAATGTGCACTTTGGGAAGATGATAATTTTTACCAAATTAACACAACCAAATATAGTGAGCTGGAGATGTAACCAATTCAACAAGTTACATACTTCCTTCCTGCATTTGTCAAAGTTTTCCTTGACCAAATCTGTGATGTCTTGCATTATCTTAATCGCTAAAGATCTCATCCTCCTTTTTTCTTTTCCTCACATTTCTCCATGCTCCACGCCATTATCTCTGTTTTTCTTCTGTTAATCACGTATCCAGAGACCTTGCTGAAATCCGTTGTTAATGCCAAAATCTGATTCATGGTCTTCTGCAAGTGCATCATATAAATCAAAAGATCATCCGCATATAAAGCTAATTCCTTCTCCCAACCCTTCAATCTATAGGGCAAAATTTTGCGAGGGGTACGATGTATAGATAGAATATTAATGGAGACAGAGGGCCACCTTGTCTTGTGCCTCTAGAAATTTTAAAAGGGTCTGTCAGAGAACCATACACCAATACCCTTGCTACAGAAGCATATATTCCCACAAGTGTTCTACAAAACTTTGATCCCAGGTTAAAAGATTTCATATCTGTTTGTAGGAAAACCCAGTTAAACCGTTCAAACACTTTTGAATCGTCTACCGTGAATACTGTAGTAGCCAGATCTATGGAGCTAACAAGGGTGTGAGTCAACTCCTTTAAATATGGGCCTTGTATGAAACTCATCTGATCCTCTTGCACGAAGACTGCCATAACCCCATTGAGCCATCCCACCAAGATTGTCACAACAATGTTATAGCCAAAGTTTAATAACGACACTGGTCTATACGAGTTGTAGTTCTTGCTACATTTCCCTGGCTTCAAGATTAAAGTAATGATGGCCTCCTTCCATGACTCAGGCACTCTACCTTTATTTGAAAATATCTCATCAGATAATTCCATTAATATTGGTGCTATCATTCCTGCAAGTAGTTTGTAGATTTTAAGAGGCAGACCATGTAGGCCAGGTGCTTTTCCCTATTTTCCATCCTTAAGTGCCTGATCTACTTCCAGTCTACTAATCTTCTCATTCAAAGCCCTAGTTTTCTCTTCCGTTAGCCCAATTAAATGCTCCTGTTTTAGCATATTTCTCACCCCCGCTTCTGTTGTCTCAACCTCTTCCTGGTATACTTTTTCAAAATATCTATAACAGGCTTCTTCAATCTCCTTTTTGCCACTCAGCTCAATCCCTGTGTATTCAGATTTATCCTGCTAGACCATATATCTCACCTGATAATTTTTAGCTTTCCAAGCTAATAGTTTACTAGGGGACACAGCGTTTACAACGCTGGCAATACCATGGAAGTACATAACAACGCATTGTTACAACAACCGCGTTGTTAACATGCGTACCTTTAAATCGCAAGACGTTTCAATGAATTGCGCTAGGTGGCGTGCAACACCAGGGAATGTGTTGGATTTAAATCCAACACCTTCCCTGCTGTTGCGCTAACTAGAGTAGGAATAGTAATTTATACTATTCATAAGTCCAGTGCGCCACCTAGCGCAAGTCATTGAAATGACTTGCGATGTAATGACACATGTGGTAACAACGCGGTCATTTTAACAACTGAGTTGTTACCTACTGCGTGGGAAAAGCATGCGTTGTAATGTGCTGCATTTTTTTACTACAGCTCTCGCCATATTCAAAATCAGCATGCCTACTGGCCTCCCATCTCTTTCTGTCCCTTCCTTCCAATACAGTGGCTAAGTGGCTTTCAGCCTCTGCAATTTCCAACACCAAAGCCTAAAGGTTGCCCTGGTTTGATCCTAAGGTGACCACTACCCCTTCTAATTCTAGGATTCGATCTTTAAAACTTGTAATTGTTTCATGGTAGACCCTCCTTCTTGCTGCCGAAAGACTTCCCATTCTGCCTCTTAAATATGCGTCCTATACTATTTTATATGCATCCTACAGTATTCCGTAGCTCTACTACATCTTCCTCTAATATCAAAGTTTCTATCCATTGTCCATCTGGACTGAATATTCTTCTCTATTACGTTTAGGTCTAGCATCACTGCTGAGTGATCTGATAGATGTGCCCTTGTGTTTTTGATGTCTTGTGCCCTATCTTTTAAATATATATAATTAAAAAATAGCCGATTCTTGACTGATGGCTATACTTTTTGTTTTTGTATGTATATCCCCTCTTTGATCCATTCTCTGCCGCCAAATATCACAGAGCCCCATCTGCTAAATAATTCGCTTTATCTGTCCTGCCATTTTGGGATTCAAGGGGTCCCAATGAGATGGAGAGCACAAAGTAAAATTAAATAAAGACAAATATCACTTGGACATGAAATTAAACCACATTGTTTTAATCACAATGGGTGAAACATGGTTAATCACAACATTAGTCAATTAATTTGTGAAAAAGGTGGAGCAGGGCCCCGGAAGGAGGGAAGGGACGTGATGTTGTGAGGATACAGTGATAAGGAAGGGTAGGTAAGTGACAGAATAATCAGTATTTCCAACTGAATACTTTTGATGGCTACAAGCTACGTACAAAACAAAAACGAAAATAATCCACTTTAAAATCAAGCAAAATCGTACTCCAAACAGTACAGTATATGAACAGTTGGGGCGTGGAGTCGATGATTAGAACGGGTAGTTGTCGACGTTTCGACCCTCTCTTAAGCAGGAATACTTTTATCCTTGCAACGGGGTCTTCTTCAGGACAAAAGAAGGGGCAGACCACCTAATTAATGTATACAAATACTGGCGTTATTGGAATTATCTAACATGTGAATTCAAATCACCATTAATTAATGAGAAAAGCACAGGAATACATTGAATATAAGGAAGGGAAAACATGCATGATCATACCAATGGTATGGATTAGCTCCACCGTGGTTGGACTATGATTCAAAGAGAGCGCTAGGACAGTCACTTGGCCGATACCAGGCGGTGTAAGATTGGCACGGTAGTATCTAACAGGGTATAGCAAGTCCAAAAATATCGTGTGGGGATTTGATCCTAATTGGCCCCACCGTGATCGAGGGAAATTCATACATAGAGGGTAAGCCAGAGGCTGGTGACCCGTCACCCGAAGGTTGTGCACTGTGCACAAAATGCTTACCAAGGAATGGGAAGGGGTACATGTCATTACCTTAGTAGAGTAATTCCCAGGTGTGGTACCGGTCTAGGACCACGAGTCACTTTGTAGTATACTGTCACTATAGGACATCGGACTGATGTTCCTAAGGTGAGGCCGAAATAATAGCGTTAGAATATAAGGCTGACACATTTATTGACAAGAGTTATAAAATTAGGGTGTTGGATGCTCTGAAAAACTTACCCCGTCGGAGTAGTCTTTCCACGTGGGAGCCGGGATAGAATGCCGGATGGATCGCCAGATGGATCTCGGCGGGAATCAATGAGACGCTCCTAGGAGGCCAGTATATTAGCATTAAACTACATTGCTATGACACGTTATAAAATATTGCGGTGTGGGGCAATAGGACAAAACTTACCCCGTCGGAGTTTTCAATCAACGAGGGAGTGGGAGCCGGAATGTATGCCGGATGAATCTTGAACGGAGTCTGGGCGGGAATCAGGAGAAAGGGGTGTTACGGGAAAAGCGCTAACACATTAATGAGAGTGAGTGCGCTGGATAAGCCCGTGTATGCCGCTTACCGGAGGCTGAATGAATCAAGCAAGCGACGGATCGTGGTCGAGTTCACAATGGCGAAACTCAGTTCCTGCTTGGATATGTTGCCTGGGTGACGGGGTCACGTGGTCATGCACTCCTCAATGAAGTTGGAGAACAGACTCCGCTGGTATCAGAGAGTGGAGTGTAACCAACTGCGAATCATGAGGTGAAATCGCCGCAATTAGCATGGGATGTTAAAAAACCAGATAAGGGATGTATCATAAGATGATATGTCTATTAAATAGAGTCAATAAATAACTACGGGTTGACAGAAATACAGTGAATTCTGCGAGTGCCAGTATTGCTAAATACACTTGTTAGCATGGGAGATTTACCAAGGATGTAGAAGTTAAAAAACCAAATGAGGGATGTATCATAAGATAATATAATATGTCTATTAAATAGAGTCAATAAATAACTACGGGTTGACAGAAATTCAGTGAATTCTGCAAGTGCCAGTATTGCTAAATACACTTGTTACCGCATGGAGTCAGGTGACCAAGAGGAAAGCATTATAGATGTATAGTGGGGTAATATTGCCATAGTGCAAACATATCATTCATGGGAAGTAATGATCAATAGTTGTCACGTTACATTTAAGTGAGGACCACAGGTGCTAGATTAAAAGTTCCATAGGTGCTCACTACTATATTCAATGGCGTACCTCTCACAAGAGGGTAAAGGCCATTTCTAGTCAGCTGTAACGCACATTGATCATGCATAAACATATTCAGTATACATCATGAATTAAACGCCAATCGGCGTACCTCTTCCACAAGGGTAAAGGCCATGGCGTTACAGGTGGTAAAGTACATAGTTATTGCAGGGTAGCCAATTGTGAAAAAGAGCTATCTTGTTCGTTCAGACCTTTCTCAATGGAGTCAAAGAAAAACATCCATTTTAATTCAATTCACGAGTGTTTAGAATGCTTGCAATGTTCCCACCCCGGGGGCCCAGGACAGCCTTTTCTATCACCACCCATCTGAGGCTATCTGGTGGGTGTGCGGCCATAGTGAAATGTTCGACCAACGGGGCTCCCTGTACAGCACATCTGATTCTGCTCATGTGTTGAAGTATGCGCACCTTAATTTTCTGCTGGGTTTGTCCGATATATATCAGTTGGCAAGGGCATACTATCGCATAGATTACGTTTGCGGAGTTGCAGTTGGTGTGTGCCTTTAACTGAATTTTCCGTTGACAATGTTGGAATTCCTTCCCTTGGATGGTGGTATCACAAGCTTTACAATTGCCACATTTAGAGTGGCCGGTCACTGGAGGTAAGTTCATAGGTTAGTAATGGTTGGATCCTGCGGTGTGGGTAAGAGGGATCTCACCACAAAGTCTTTTACGCTTTTGGCTTTTTTGAAAGCGTGTAGTGGTTTGGCAGATTGGTTGATGTCCTCTGAGATCAATTGCCAATGGTGATTTATAATCCTTTTGATTTCATTACTTCTGGTGTTGAATGTAGTAACACAGACAATCCTTGGTTCTTTTTGGCTCATGTTGTCCTTGGGCGCTAATAGTTCCTCACGAGGATAGAACCATGCTCTTTTTCTAGAGCGTTTCACCAAACGTCTCGGGTACCCTCTAGTCAGCAGACGGTTAGTGAGCTCCTCAGACTCCGTCAGATAGTGTTCTCTGTTAGAACAGTTTCTGCGGATTCGCAGAAACTGCCCGAAGGGCAGATTGTCCCTGAGGGCTCTGGGATGGTGGCTGTCGTAGTATAACAAGGAATTCCTCTCTGCTGGTTTTCGATAGAGTGTTGTCAGTAAAATTCCAGCATTCTCATAGATGGTAAGGTCTAGGAAATTGATCCTGTGATTGTCTGATTCTATCGTGAATTTCAAAAATTCGGATTGAAGGTTCAGCCAGTTGAAAAAGGAAAGTAATTGCGCTGGGTTGCCATCCCAGATGATGAGGACATCATCAATATAGCGCATCCAGAGACCAAGTTGGTCTCTGAATGGGTTGACTGGATTGAGTATTGTGTCCTCCTCAAAGGCCATTTTCAAAAATAAATTCTACATCCAAACATCTGGTGTAGCGATGGGGGCTCCCTTTGCTCCAGATGTAGCCATTTTGTACATGGCCGCCTTTGAGGAGGACACAATACTCAATCCAGTCAACCCATGCTGGAATTTTACTGACAACACTCTATCGAAAACCAGCAGAGAGGAATTCCTTGTTATACTACGACAGCCACCATCCCAGAGCCCTCAGGGACAATCTGCCCTTCGGGCAGTTTCTGCGAATCCGCAGAAACTGTTCTAACAGAGAACACTATCTGACGGAGTCTGAGGAGCTCACTAACCGTCTGCTGACTAGAGGGTACCCGAGACGTTTGGTGAAACGCTCTAGAAAAAGAGCATGGTTCTATCCTCGTGAGGAACTATTAGCGCCCAAGGACAACATGAGCCAAAAAGAACCAAGGATTGTCTGTGTTACTACATTCAACACCAGAAGTAATGAAATCAAAAGGATTATAAATCACCATTGGCAATTGATCTCAGAGGACATCAACCAATCTGCCAAACCACTACACGCTTTCAAAAAAGCCAAAAGCGTAAAAGACTTTGTGGTGAGATCCCTCTTACCCACCCCGCAGGATCCAACCATTACTAACCTATGGAACTTACCTCCAGTAACCGGCCACTCTAAATGTGGCAATTGTAAAGCTTGTGATACCACCATCCAAGGGAAGGAATTCCAACATTGTCAACGGAAAATTCAGTTAAAGGCACACACCAACTGCAACTCCACAAACGTAATCTATGCGATAGTATGCCCTTGCCAACTGATATATATCGGACAAACCCAGCAGAAAATTAAGGTGCGCATACTTCAACACATGAGCAGAATCAGATGTGCTGTACAGGGAGCCCCGTTGGTCGAACATTTCACTATGGCCGCACACCCACCAGATAGCCTCAGATGGGTGGTGATAGAAAAGGCTGTCCTGGGCCCCCGGGGTGGGAACATTGCAAGCATTCTAAACACTCGTGAATTAAAATGGATGTTTTTTTTTTACTTCATTGAGAAAGGTCTGAACGAACAAGATAGCTCTTTTTCACAATTGGCTACCCTGCAATAACTATGTACTTTACCACCTGTAACGCCATGGCCTTTACCCTTGTGGAAGAGGTACGCCGATCGGCGTTTAATTCATGATGTATACTGAATATGTTTATGCATGATCAATGTGCGTTACAGCTGACTAGAAATGGCCTTTACCCTCTTGTGAGAGGTACGCCATTGAATATAGTAGTGAGCACCTATGGAACTTTTAATCTAGCACCTGTGGTCCTCACTTAAATGTAACGTGACAACTATTGATCATTACTTCCCATGAATGATATGTTTGCACTATGGCAATATTACCCCACTATACATCTATAATGCTTTCCTCTTGGTCACCTGACTCCATGCGGTAACAAGTGTATTTAGCAATACTGGCACTTGCAGAATTCACTGAATTTCTGTCAACCCGTAGTTATTTATTGACTCTATTTAATAGACATATTATATTATCTTATGATACATCCCTCATTTGGTTTTTTAACTTCTACATCCCTGGTAAATCTCCCATGCTAACAAGTGTATTTAGCAATACTGGCACTCGCAGAATTCACTGTATTTCTGTCAACCCCTAGTTATTTATTGACTCTATTTAATAGACATATCATCTTATGATACATCCCTTATCTGGTTTTTTAACATCCCATGCTAATTGCGGCGATTTCACCTCATGATTTGCAGTTGGTTACACTCCACTCTCTGATACCAGCGGAGTCTGTTCTCCAGCTTCATTGAGGAGTGCATGACCACGTGACCCCGTCACCCAGGCAACATATCCAAGCAGGAACTGAGTTTCGCCATTGTGAACTCGACTACGATCCGTCGCTTGCTTGATTCATTCAGCCTCCGGTAAGCGGCATACACGGGCTTATCCAGCGCACTCACTCTCATTAATGTGTTAGCGCTTTTCCCGTAACACCCCTTTCTCTTGATTCCCGCCCAGACTCCGTTCAAGATTCATCCGGCATACATTCCGGCTCCCACTCCCTCGTTGATTGAAAATTCCGACGGGCTAAGTTTTGTCCTATTGCCCCACACCGCGATATTTTATAACGTGTCATAGCAATGTAGTTTAATGCTAATATACTGGCCTCCTAGGAGCGTCTCATTGATTCCCGCCGAGATCCATCTGGCGATCCATCCGGCATTCTATCCCGGCTCCCACGTGGAAAGACTACTCCGACGGGGTAAGTTTTTCGGAGCATCCAACACCCTAATTTTATAACTCTTGTCAATAAATGTGTCAGCCTGATATTCTAACGCTATTATTTCGGCCTCACCTTAGGAACATCAGTCCGATGTCCTATATTGACAGTATACTACCAAGTGACTCGTGGTCCTAGACCGGTACCACACCTGGAAATTACTCTACTAAGGTAATGACATGTACCCCTTCCCATTCCTTGGTAAGCATTTTGTGCACAGTGCACAACCTTCGGGTGACGGGTCACCAGCCTCTGGCTTACCCTCTATGTATGAATTTCCCTCGATCACGGTGGGGCCAATTAGGATCAAATCCTCACACGATATTTTTGGACTTGCTATACCCTGTTAGATACTACCGTGCCAATCTTACACCGCCTGGTATCGGACAAGTGACTGTCCTAGCGCTCTCTTTGAATCATAGTCCAACCACGGTGGAGCTAATCTATACCATTGGTATGATCATGCATGTTTTCCCTTCCTTATATTCAATGTATTCCTGTGCTTTTCTCATTAATTAATGGTGATTTGAATTCACATGTTAGATAATTCCAATAACGCCAGTATTTGTATACATTAATTAGGTGGTTTGCCCCTTCTTTTTGTCCTGAAGAAGACCCCGTTGCAAGGATAAAAGTATTCCTGCTTAAGAGAGGGTCGAAACGTCGACAACTACCCGTTCTAATCATCGACTCCACGCCCCAACTGTTCATATACTGTACTGTTTGGAGTACGATTTTGCTTGATTTTAAAGTGGATTATTTTCGTTTTTGTTTTGTACGTAGCTTGTAGCCATCAAAAGTATTCAGTTGGAAATACTGATTATTCTGTCACTTACCTACCCTTCCTTATCACTGTATCCTCACAACATCACGTCCCTTCCCTCCTTCCGGGGCCCTGCTCCACCTTTTTCACAAATTAATTGACTAATGTTGTGATTAACCATGTTTCACCCATTGTGATTAAAACAATGTGGTTTAATTTCATGTCCAAGTGATATTTGTCTTTATTTAATTTTACTTTGTGCTCTCCATCTCATTGGGACCCCTTCCTCATATCACTATCTAACCCAGGTCCCCTTGACCTCTTCCGGGTATAACCCCCCCCTATTGTACACTACTTCGAGCAGACACCGGTCTGCGAGGTTTTCTTATGTCCAATTAAGTTGGACCAAGCACATCATGGTTGCAAGGGAACTTTTGTCCTACTCTGAGGATTATATAGACAAACTGTTGGAAAACCCAAACAATTTTTTTGTCTCCGACGATATTCCAACCATTGACTTTACACTTAAAGAGAAGATCTCTCGTCTAGAGCGTCTGGAAAAGAAGCTTGTCCGCACCAGATGGCATGGTCATCTTTTGACAAGGTATTTAAAGGAGAACATCATTCCAGTGGGGCTTCAGATCAAGATAGAACCAGCCATATTCATAGAGGTCCCCAAGTTCAAAGAAGGGTTTAGCCACGTTGCCAACAATTGCTCTCGGCATTGGATGGTCTTAGGAGTGGAGACTGCCGCCGACCAAGTCCGGGTGATCAGCGCCGAGATTAAGGCCCTCAAAACAGAGATAGCAGCGGATGCCAACTTTACAAACGCCAAAGAGACCCTTAACAACCTTGAAGCCACACTCAAGGAGTTTGATTTAACAACCCAAAATCGCAAATTAGAGAAACTAGCCCGCGACATAAGATTATACGATAAGAAAAAGACCTACCCTTACCTGCAGGAAGATTACTTCCGCCAGGCCAACCAGGGCCGCTTTACTAATCGTGGTCGAGGATCCTACCGGGCTAGACGAAACTACCAAACTTTCTCGGATTCCTCGTACAGCTCTGAAGGAGAACAGGAACAGCCTGGCACCAGTAATCAATTTTACGGCCCGGACTACGGACAACAACAGCAACAACAACATTATCCTTTTTTAGGCCAGCGTCAATGGTCATGGCGACCACCGCGGGGCAGGGCAAACAACTGGCCCAGAGGCAACCAACGTGGATTTCAACCCAATACAAGCAATTGGGATGGAGGTCGTGGTCAACCACAAAAACAGGTTCAGTTCCAGTCGGATCAACACGGAGAGCGAGTTACCCGCAACAAAACATACAGATGGTGAATGTCTCCAAGGTACCCTTTGAAATGAAACTACTAGGTGGGGCACCTATGCCTTGTAGCCCTGTTGTCAACATATTGAAACAGATTCTTAGTGAGAATGAGACCAAAGTACTGGAGAAGGGGTTATCATATGTTCCCACCAATAACCCTGATAACTTTACTGTCCGGGCAGAACTCTATCAGTTTTTTCGCAAGATCAGGCTAAAATATTTTTTTCGTAACTCAGAACCAAGAACTCAAGTATCAGTGACCGGCCTCAAACCTCCGTCTACTTTTGTTCCCTATAATAGCACTATGTCACACAAGATTCTGGCTTTTGAAGAGGTAGTATGGCGTGATGTTCAACAACTCCTACAGACCAAAACATTCGTCCGTTACAACACCAGCAAGGAACAAAAGGCGGCCTTGCAGTCACTTGCTAATAAAGACCAAGTGGTTATCAAACCGGCGGACAAAGGGGGAGCAATTGTCATTCAAGACGTCTCTGCATACAAAACAGAAATATTTCGACAATTGAATGACGGAGTAAGCTACCAACAACTGAGAGCTGACCCATCCAGAGCAATTGCCCAAGAAATTCTGGAAATAACACAGGCAGGATTAGACATGGGCTTCCTCTCTGAATCCGAATTCAACTTTTTGAACCAGAAACATCCTCGACTGGCTACTATATATACAATTCCCAAGATCCACAAGAGTATGGATAACCCATCAGGGAGACCAATCGTATCTGGCTGCGGCTCTATATTTGAGCCACTCGGCAAATATATTGATTTCTTTTTGAAACCGTTGGCTGAATCCACTCCCACCTACTTACGTGACACGATGCACACAATCAACATTGTTGAGAATTCCCCCTTCAACCCGGAGCTTCAATTGTTGGTGACATGCGACGTAGTGTCGCTCTATACATCCATACCGCAACATGAAGCCCTGAATGTTATTACACGCTGTCTACAACGCCGTCCGGCACCAGCCCAAGTTCCTACTGAGTTCATCGTATCCTTACTCCGGATTGCTATGACTAAGAATTTTTTCATTTTCAAAAATAAATTCTACATCCAAACATCTGGTGTAGCGATGGGGGCTAACTTTGCTCCAGATGTAGCCATTTTGTACATGGCCGCCTGTGAGGAGGACACAATACTCAATCCAGTCAACCCATTCAGAGACCAACTTGGTCTCTGGATGCGCTATATTGATGATGTCCTCATCATCTGGGATGGCAACCCAGCGCAATTACTTTCCTTTTTCAACTGGCTGAACCTTCAATCTGAATTTTTGAAATTCACGATAGAATCAGACAATCACAGGATCAATTTCCTAGACCTTACCATCTATGAGAATGCTGGAATTTTACTGACAACACTCTATCGAAAACCAGCAGAGAGGAATTCCTTGTTATACTACGACAGCCACCATCCCAGAGCCCTCAGGGACAATCTGCCCTTCGGGCAGTTTCTGCGAATCCGCAGAAACTGTTCTAACAGAGAACACTATCTGACGGAGTCTGAGGAGCTCACTAACCGTCTGCTGACTAGAGGGTACCCGAGACGTTTGGTGAAACGCTCTAGAAAAAGAGCATGGTTCTATCCTCGTGAGGAACTATTAGCGCCCAAGGACAACATGAGCCAAAAAGAACCAAGGATTGTCTGTGTTACTACATTCAACACCAGAAGTAATGAAATCAAAAGGATTATAAATCACCATTGGCAATTGATCTCAGAGGACATCAACCAATCTGCCAAACCACTACACGCTTTCAAAAAAGCCAAAAGCGTAAAAGACTTTGTGGTGAGATCCCTCTTACCCACACCGCAGGATCCAACCATTACTAACCTATGGAACTTACCTCCAGTGACCGGCCACTCTAAATGTGGCAATTGTAAAGCTTGTGATACCACCATCCAAGGGAAGGAATTCCAACATTGTCAACGGAAAATTCAGTTAAAGGCACACACCAACTGCAACTCCGCAAACGTAATCTATGCGATAGTATGCCCTTGCCAACTGATATATATCGGACAAACCCAGCAGAAAATTAAGGTGCGCATACTTCAACAAATGAGCAGAATCAGATGTGCTGTACAGGGAGCCCCGTTGGTCGAACATTTCACTATGGCCGCACACCCACCAGATAGCCTAAGATGGGTGGTGATAGAAAAGGCTGTCCTGGGCCCCCGGGGTGGGAACATTGCAAGCATTCTAAACACTCGTGAATTAAAATGGATGTTTTTCTTTGACTCCATTGAGAAAGGTCTGAATGACAAGATAGCTCTTTTTCACAATTGGCTACCCTGCAATAACTATGTACTTTACCACCTGTAACGCCATGGCCTTTACCCTTGTGGAAGAGGTACGCCGATCGGCGTTTAATTCATGATGTATACTGAATATGTTTATGCATGATCAATGTGCGTTACAGCTGACTAGAAATGGCCTTTACCCTCTTGTGAGAGGTACGCCATTGAATATAGTAGTGAGCACCTATGGAACTTTTAATCTAGCACCTGTGGTCCTCACTTAAATGTAACGTGACAACTATTGATCATTACTTCCCATGAATGATATGTTTGCACTATGGCAATATTACCCCACTATACATCTATAATGCTTTCCTCTTGGTCACCTGACTCCATGCGGTAACAAGTGTATTTAGCAATACTGGCACTTGCAGAATTCACTGAATTTCTGTCAACCCGTAGTTATTTATTGACTCTATTTAATAGACATATTATATTATCTTATGATACATCCCTCATTTGGTTTTTTAACTTCTACATCCCTGGTAAATCTCCCATGCTAACAAGTGTATTTAGCAATACTGGCACTCGCAGAATTCACTGTATTTCTGTCAACCCGTAGTTATTTATTGACTCTATTTAATAGACATATCATCTTATGATACATCCCTTATCTGGTTTTTTAACATCCCATGCTAATTGCGGCGATTTCACCTCATGATTCGCAGTTGGTTACACTCCACTCTCTGATACCAGCGGAGTCTGTTCTCCAGCTTCATTGAGGAGTGCATGACCACGTGACCCCGTCACCCAGGCAACATATCCAAGCAGGAACTGAGTTTCGCCATTGTGAACTCGACCACGATCCGTCGCTTGCTTGGTTCATTCAGCCTCCGGTAAGCGGCATACACGGGCTTATCCAGCGCACTCACTCTCATTAATGTGTTAGCGCTTTTCCCGTAACACCCCTTTCTCTTGATTCCCGCCCAGACTCCGTTCAAGATTCATCCGGCATACATTCCGGCTCCCACTCCCTCGTTGATTGAAAACTCCGACGGGGTAAGTTTTGTCCTATTGCCCCACACCGCGATATTTTATAACGTGTCATAGCAATGTAGTTTAATGCTAATATACTGGCCTCCTAGGAGCGTCTCATTGATTCCCGCCGAGATCCATCTGGCGATCCATCCGGCATTCTATCCCGGCTCCCACGTGGAAAGACTACTCCGACGGGGTAAGTTTTTCGGAGCATCCAACACCCTAATTTTATAACTCTTGTCAATAAATGTGTCAGCCTTATATTCTAACGCTATTATTTCGGCCTCACCTTAGGAACATCAGTCCGATGTCCTATATTGACAGTATACTACAAAGTGACTCGTGGTCCTAGACCGGTACCACACCTGGAAATTACTCTACTAAGGTAATGACATGTACCCCTTCCCATTCCTTGGTAAGCATTTTGTGCACAGTGCACAACCTTCGGGTGACGGGTCACCAGCCTCTGGCTTACCCTCTATGTATGAATTTCCCTCGATCACGGTGGGGCCAATTAGGATCAAATCCCCACACGATATTTTTGGACTTGCTATACCCTGTTAGATACTACCTTGCCAATCTTACACCGCCTGGTATCGGACAAGTGACTGTCCTAGCGCTCTCTTTGAATCATAGTCCAACCACGGTGGAGCTAATCTATACCATTGGTATGATCATGCATGTTTTCCCTTCCTTATATTCAATGTATTCCTGTGCTTTTCTCATTAATTAATGGTGATTTGAATTCACATGTCAGATAATTCCAATAACGCCAGTTTTTGTATACATTAATTAGGTGGTCTGCCCCTTCTTTTTGTCCTGAAGAAGACCCCGTTGCAAGGATAAAAGTATTCCTGCTTAAGAGAGGGTCGAAACGTCGACAACTACCCGTTCTAATCATCGACTCCACGCCCCAACTGTTCATATACTGTACTGTTTGGAGTACGATTTTGCTTGATTTTAAAGTGGATTATTTTCGTTTTTGTTTTGTACGTAGCTTGTAGCCATCAAAAGTATTCAGTTGGAAATACTGATCATTCTGTCACTTACCTACCCTTCCTTATCACTGTATCCTCACAACATCACGTCCCTTCCCTCCTTCCGGGGCCCTGCTCCACCTTTTTCACAAATTAATTGACTAATGTTGTGATTAACCATGTTTCACCCATTGTGATTAAAACAATGTGGTTTAATTTCATGTCCAAGTGATATTTGTCTTTATTTAATTTTACTTTGTGCTCTCCATCTCATTGGGACCCCTTCCTCATATCACTATCTAACCCAGGTCCCCTTGACCTCTTCTGGGTATAACCCCCCCCTATTGTACACCATTTTGGGATTCAAAGCAGCTCTACTATTTGTGGATCTATCTAAAAAATTATCCAGGACTAAATTAAAATCTCCCAGCCATAATAATCGGATCGGGGAAGTTCAGTAGTTCTGTTAACACTTCCTTTAGTGGAGCTGTTTAATCCTGATTTGGTCCATAATATCCAACTAATGTAAATCTTTGTCCTGCAATCTTCAGTTTTGCAATAAGTCTTCTTCCTGCAATGTCTAAGATGCTCTCCGCTATGGTGATATTTGCATCTTGTTTTACCAGGATGGCCACCCCCCTTGTTACAAATGAGTGTCTTCTACAACCTACTTGTTGTACACATCTTTTTGTCTTACAAATCTCTAGGCATTCCTTGTCAGTCAAATGCATCTCTTGAATGATTATTATCTGGGCTGGGCAGTCTTTTATGAACTGCAGTAACCTCTCCTACTCCCTTTTACCCTTAAAATGCTCACATTCCAGAATAGAATTTTTAAATGTAGTGTTTGTTTCTCACCCATCCCCTTTAGTTCTAAGTGTGCACACTGTGTTACTGAGACTTCTGAGGACTTTTTTCCTTTCCTCCCATACGCTCCCACCCGGTGCTCCCCATCCTCTCCCTCAATGAAGAACCCATCCCTGACTCAGCATGGGCCTCGCCTTATGGGTTGTCCCTGAGTGTGCCTTGCCTTCATATCTAAACTATAAAAAAGGAAAGAAATTAACCATACCGTATTTGTATCAAAGACGTTCTATAATCCAAGAATTTAGACTCCTGACTAGGTGCGGCCGGAGAACTCTGCTCTGCCAGTAGAGTCTGCAGAGATTTCCCTACTCTGCGCTCCGCCCAAGGCTGATTGTTTCTGCCTGCCGTGGACGTTTCTGTGTCCGCGATTCCTTCGTAACTGAAAGGAGGCCATCTGTTCCACAAGGTGTAAATACAGCTTAGTTTGACTTTTGCAACACTGGTTAACACCACATTTCACGATCATATTATCGTGTTACATTCCTTTTTTCCACACTATCCTTTTGGCACTCTCGGAGCTCTCCCACGACCTGCCTCAAGCCGGCCGCCATGCTCTCCCCCCAAAGATCCTTTTTAAAATATAGTTTTACATTTTTGACTTTAAACTGTGAGATTTGCGTACTGATTGCGCACCAGTCACAGTGGGTGTGCAATCCAAGCATCCTGCCACCATATTTGTTAAGTCCTGCAGGATGCGCGTACGTTGCGTGATGGGTGCGCGGTTCCAATTTTTCATTTTTAAAGAATTTAAATACAAGTTATATACTATATATTTTTTAAATATATCGTATATGCTTTATTAATAGAGTTATCAAAATGATAATAATATAAATATTTTGAATATTTGAATCCTTATAATGAAGCTAAGGGAGGCGCAACGGTCTTGCATACCCTCGCACACGTATTTCTGGATACGCGATAGGTAGACGAATCCAGTGAAAAATATTTAGTTTAAAAAATATATATATAACTTTATGATATATATTATACCAAGAGATTTTCATTCAACTTCGTAAATTTACCATATTTATAACTGGAATAAAGATATATTATTGTTAAATATATTTTTCGGGATTCACGTCTGGTGCGCGCTGATTACACCTCTGGTACGTGACTCCTATGTGACTTCAAAAGAAAGCATTTAATTGGTTAAGAAGCTTTCTATTCTAGTACTACCAGGACCCATCCAATTTTTTCATTCATCCAGGAGCATCTTTACAAGAAACACCTCTTGTGTTTTCTGTACCTTTTTCTTTGATTTTATGGTGTGTTTTTTTCAACTGAGGATATGGGATCTCAAATTCCACCACAGGATATTCCTGAAGATGAAGGGGAGGTGGAAAAACCCATTAAGTAAAGAAAATAAAGTAATGTGTGGGCTTTCTTCTCAATACCACCAGGAGAAAAGAAGGTAAATACACGCAAGGTCACCTGCACTGTGACTGACAAAGTTTTATCTCAGCGATCTGAGAAAAAGTATTCTTGTGGGACTTGATCCATGATGAAGCATCTTCAGAACATGCACCCAAACCGTCTTGTACGAGAACAACATTGTCGCCAAATGCAAGATACGCTGATACGCAGCAAGATGATGAGGTCACAGGACCTAGTACTTCTGGGGAATACACTGCATCTACAAAAACCTATCTAATTGTTCCAGAGTTTGCAGGACTGGAACAGCACTGCATAATGTACAGGTCAGCAATCTGTTGCAGCTGTTGTTGCTGCAATGAACCATCAGTGTTAATTGTGTTGCTGTTTTTGCAATTATTTTTTAATTGCAAAATCTTTTGAAAAGTTTTTCATCCTATTTTTTTCAATCTTTTGTTACAAAAAATCAAAAAAGAAACAAAAGAGTTCAAAAACACACAACAAAATGTAAAAAGAAGAAAAAAATGATTCGTTTTAGAAACGTCTATTTGGTTAAACATAGACAAACTTATATTTGTTGTATGAAGTACTGCAAGGGTAATTAATGTCTGATTTGTATGAATACATGAATACTGCCTGAGTGATTGAATGAGTGCAACTGCATGGGTAGTGTCAGGCTTAGAGCATGAGTGCAGGGGTAGCACTTGGGAGACTGGAACAGTGCATGGGTAGTGCCTGAGTGCATGGATGAGAGCATGGGTAGTGTTTGAGTGAATGGATGAATGCATCAGTAATGACTGCGCGATTGCATCAGTAGTGCCTGAGTGATTGCATGAGTGCACAGGTAGAGCTTGGGTGATCGCATGAGTGCAGGGGTACTCCCTGGGTGATTGGAGGAGTTAATGAGTAGTGCCAGAGTGCATGGATGCGTACATTGGTAGTGTTTGAGGGAATACATGAGTGAAAAAGTAGTGCCTGAGGGATTACATCAGTGCATGAGTAGTACGTGGCTGATTGCATTAGTGCAGGGGTAGTGCCTTAGTGAAAGGATGACTGCAACAGTAATGCTCAAGTCATTGGATGAGTCCATGGGTAGTACCTAACTCATAGCATGAGTGCAGGTGTAGTGCCTGGGTGATTCAAGGAGTGCATGGGTAGTACCTGAGTGCATGGAAGAGTACATGGGTAGTGTTTGAGGAAATGGATGAGTGCAACAATACTGCCTGAGTGACTGGATGAGTGCATTGGTACTTCCTGGGTTATTGCATGAGTACAGGGTTTCTGCCTGGGTGATTGTAGGAGTGCAAGGGTAGTGTTTAAGGTAATGGATGAGTGCAACAGTAGTGCCTGAGTGATTCGATGAGTGCATAGCTAATGCCGGGGTTGTTGTATGAGTACAGGGTTACAGCCTGGGTGATTGTAGGAGTGCAAGGGTAGTGTTTAAGGTAATGGATGAGTGCAACAGTAGTGCCTGAGTGATTGGATGAGTGCTTAGGTAATGTCTGGGTGATTGCATGAGTATAGGGGTACTGCCTGGGTGATTAGAGGAGTGCATGGGTAGTGCCAGAGTGCACGGATGAGTGCATGGGTATTGTTTGAGGAAATGGATGAGTGCAACAGTAGTAAGAGTGATTGCATGAGTGCATGGGTAGTGCTTGTCTGATTGCATTAGTACAGGGCTAGTGCCCGGGTGATTGGAGGAGTGCATTGCAAGTGCCTGAGTGCATGGATGACTGCACGGGTATTGCCTGAGTAAATTGATGAGTGCAACAGTAGTGCCCAAGTAATTATATGAGTGTATGGGTCGTTTCTAGCTCATTGCATGTGTGCAGGGGTAGTGTCTGGTTGATTGAAGCAGTGCATGGGTAGTGCCTGCGTGCATTGATGAGTGCATGGGTAGTGTTTGAGAGAATGGACCAGTGCAACAGAAGTGCATTTATGATGACATGTGTGCATGGCTAGTGCTTGGCTGGTTGCATGAGTGCAGGGGTACTGCCTGTATGGTTGGAGGAGTGCATGGCTGGTGCCTGAGTGCATGGATGAGTGCATGGCTAGTAGTTGAGGGAATGTATGGGTGCAACAGTAGTGCCTGAGTGATTGCATGAGTGCATGGGTAGTACTTGGCTGATTGCATTAGTACCGAGTAGTGTCTGGTTGATTGCATGAGTACAGGAGTACTGCCTGAATGGTTGGAGGAGTGAATGGGTAATGCCTGAGTGAATGGATGAGTGCAACAGTAATCACTAAGTCATTGGATGAGTGCATGGATAGTGACTGAGAGAATGGATGAGTGCATCAGTAGTGTCCGAGAGAATGGATGAGTGTAAACAGTAGTGTCTCAGTGATTGCATGAGTGCATGGGTAGTACCTGGCTCCTTGCATGTGTGCAGTGGTAGAGCCTGGGTGACTGGAGAAGTGCATTGGTACTGCCGGAGTGCATGGATGAGTGCATGGTTTGTAGTGTAGTTCCTATATTCCCAATAGGCTCTGCGCATTGGAATAGTATATCCTATAGATTAGACTTAGGACTGAGGTTGACTAGGTGTCTATTGAATATACTAAACTTAATAGTGAGTGCCAGCTAGCTCAGAGGTCCCTAGAAACTTTCTCGAATTCACAAGAAGGGATTTGCTTCTGACAACCGCATAAACATGACAACTGTGGGTAGTGTTTGAGGAAATGGATGACTGCAACAATAGTGCCTGAGTGACTGGATGAGTGCATTGGTACTTCCTGGGTTATTGCATGAGTACAGGGGTTCTGCCTGGGTGATTGTAGGAGTGCAAGGGTAGTGTTTAAGGTAATGGATGAGTTCAACAGTAGTGCCTGAGTGATTCGATGAGTGCATAGGTAATGCCGGGGTTGTTGCATGAGTACAGGGTTACAGCCTGGGTGATTGTAGGAGTGCAAAGGTAGTGTTTAAGGTAGTGGATGAGTGCAACAGTAGTGCCTGAGTGATTGGATGAGTGCATAGGTAATGTCTGGGTGATTGCATGAGTATAGGGGTACTGCCTGGGTGATTAGAGGAGTGCATGGGTAGTGCCAGAGTGCACGGATGAGTGCATGGGTATTGTTTGAGGAAATGGATGAGTGCAACAGTAGTAAGAGTGATTGCATGAGTGCATGGGTAGTGCTTGTCTGATTGCATTAGTACAGGGCTAGTGCCCGGGTGATTGGAGGAGTGCAGGGCAAGTGCCTGAGTTCATGGATGACTGCATGGGTATTGCCTGAGTAAATTGATGAGTGCAACAGTAGTGCCCAAGTGATTATATGAGTGTATGGGTAGTTTCTAGCTCATTGCATGTGTGCAGGGGTAGTGCCTGGTTGATTGAAGCAGTGCATGGGTAGTGCCTGAGTGCATTGATGAGTGCATGGGTAGTGTTTGAGAGAATGGACCAGTGCAACAGAAGTGCATTTATGATTACATGTGTACATGGCTAGTGCTTGGCTGATTGCATGAGTGCAGGGGTACTGCCTGTGTGGTTGGAGGAGTGCATGGCTGGTGCCTGAGTGCATGGATGAGTGCATGGCTAGTAGTTCAGGGAATGTATTGGTGCAACAGTAGTGCCTGAGTGATTGCATGAGTGCATGGGTAGTACTTGGCTGATTGCATTAGTACCGAGTAGTGTCTGGTTGATTGCATGAGTACAAGAGTACTGCCTGAATGGTTGGAGGAGTGAATGGGTAATGCCTGAGTGAATGGATGAGTGCAACACTAATCACTAAGTCATTGGATGAGTGCATGGATAGTGTCTGAGAGAATGGATGAGAGCATCAGTAGTGTCCGAGTGATTGCATGAGTGCATGGGTAGTACCTGGCTCATTGCATGAGTGCAGGGGTAGTGCCTGGGTGATTGCGTGAGTGCATGGGTTATTGCCTGGGTGATGCGATTGGAGGAGTGCATGGGTAATACCTGAGTGCATGGATGAGTGCATTAGTAGTGTTTGAGGGAATAGATGAGTGCCACAGCAGTGCCTGGGTGTTTGCATCAAAGCATGGGTAGTGCGTGGTTGATTGCATCGGTGGAGTAGTAGTGCCTGGGTCATTATAGAAGTGCATGGGTAGTCCGTTAGTGCCTGGGTGATTGCATGAGTACTGGGATACTGCCTGGGTGATTGGAGGAGTGCATGGGTAGTTCCTGAGTGAATGCATGAGTGCAAAAGTAATACCTGAGTCATTGGATGAGTGCATGGATAGTGTGTGAGAGAATAGATGAGTGCAACAGTAGTGTCTGAGTAATTACATGAGTGCATAGTTAGTGTCTGACTCTTTGCATGAGTGCAGGGGTAGTGCCTGAGTGACTGGATGAGTAAATTGGTACTTCCTGGGTTATTTCATGAGTACAGGGGTACTGCCTGGGTGATTTTAGGAGTGCAGGGGTAGTGTTTAAGGGAATGGAATGGATGAGTGCAACTGTAGTGCCTGAGTGATTGGCTGAGTACAGGGGTACTGCCTGGGTGATTGGGGGGGGTGAATGGGTAGTGCCAGAGTTCACAGATAAGTGCATGGGTATTGTTTGAGGGAATAGATGAGTGCCATAGTGGTGGCAGGGTGATTGCATCAAAGCATGGAAAGGGCGTGGTGGATTGCATCAGTGCAGTGGTAGTGCCTGGGGGATTGTTGAAGTGCACCGGTAGTCCGTTAGTGCCTGGGTAATTGCATGAGTACTGGGATACTGCCTGGGTGATTGGGAGAATGCAAGGGTAGTGCCTGAGTGAATGCATGAGTGTAACTGTAATACCTGAGGCATTGGATGAGTGCATGGATAGTGTACGAGAGAAAGGATGAGTGCAACAGTAGTATCTGACTCTTTACATGAGTACAGGGGTAGTGCCTGGGTGACTGGAGGAGTGCATGGGTATTGCCTGAGTGCATGGGTGAGTGTATGGGTCATGTTTGAGAGAATATATGAGTGCAATAGTAGTGCCTGAGTGATTGGATGAGTACATAGGCAGTGCCTTGGTGATTGCATGAGTACAGAGGTACTGCCTATGTGATTAGAGGAGTGCATGGGTAGTGCCAGAGTGCAAGGATGAGTGCATGGGTATTGTTTGAGGAAATGGATGAGTGCAACAGTAGTAAGAGTGATTGCATGAGTGCATGGGTAGTGCCTGTCTGATTGCATTAGTACAGGGCTAGTGCCCAGGTGTTTGGAGGAGTGCATGGCAAGTGCCTGAGTGCATGGATGACTGCAAGGGTATTGCCGAGTAAATTGATGAGTGCAACAGTAGTGCCCAAGTGATTATATGAGTGTATGGGTAGTTTCTAGCTCATTGCATGTGTGCAGGGGTAGTGCCTGGTTGATTGAAGCAGTGCATGGGTAGTGCCTGAGTGCATTGATCAGTGCATGGGTAGTGTTTGAGAGAATGGACCAGTGCAACAGAAGTGCATTTATGATTACATGTGTGTATGGCTAGTGCTTGGCTGATGGCATGAGTGCAGGGGTACTGCCTGTGTGGTTGGAGGAGTGCATGGCTGGTGCGTGAGTGCATGGATGAGTGCATGGCTAGTAGTTGAGGGAATGTATTGGTGCAACAGTAGTGCCTGAGTGATTGCATGAGTGCATGGGTAGTACTTGGCTGATTGCATTAGTACCGAGTAGTGTCTGGTTGATTGCATGAGTACAAGAGTACTGCCTGAATGGTTGGAGGAGTGAATGGGTAATGCCTGAGTGAATGGATGAGTGCAACAGTAACCACTAAGTCATTGGATGAGTGCATGGATAGTGTCTGAGAGAATGGATGAGTGCCTCAGTAGTGTCCGAGTGATTGCATGAGTGCATGGGTAGTACCTGGCTCATTGCATGAGTGCAGGGGTAGTGCTGGGTGATTGCGTGAGTGCATGGGTTATTGCCTGGGTGATGCGATTGGAGGAGTGCATGGGTAATACCTGAGTGCATGGATGAGTGCATTGGTAGTGTTTGAGGGAATAGATGAGTGCCACAGCAGTGCCTGGGTGTTTGCATCAAAGCATGGGTAGTGCATGGTTGATTGCATCGGTGGAGTAGTAGTGCCTGGGTCATTATAGAAGTGAATGGGTAGTCCGTTAGTGCCTGGGTGATTGCATGAGTACTGGGATACTGCCTGGGTGATTGGAAGAGTGCATGGGTAGTTCCTGAGTGAATGCATGAGTGCAAAAGTAATACCTGAGTCATTGGATGAGTGCATGGATAGTGTGTGAGAGAATAGATGAGTGCAACAGTAGTGTCTGAGTAATTACATGAGTGCATAGTTAGTGTCTGACTCTTTGCATGAGTGCAGGGGTAGTGCCTGAGTGACTGGATGAGTACATTGGTACTTCCTGGTTATTTCATGAGTACAGGGGTACTGCCTGGGTGATTTTAGGAGTGCAGGGGTAGTGTTTAAGGGAATGGAATGGATGAGTGCAACTGTAGTGCCTGAGTGATTGGCTGAGTACAGGGGTACTGCCTGGGTGATTGGGGGAGTGAATGGGTAGTGCCAGAGTTCACGGATGAGTGCATGGGTATTGTTTGAGGGAATAGATGAGTGCCACAGGGGTGGCAGGGTGATTGCATCAAAGCATGGAAAGGGCGTGGTGGATTGCATCAGTGCAGTGGTAGTGCCTGGGGGATTGTTGAAGTGCACCGGTAGTCCGTTAGTGCCTGGGTAATTGCATGAGTACTGGGATACTGCCTGGGTTATTGGGAGAATGCAAGGGTAGTGCCTGAGTGAATGCATGAGTGTAACTGTAATACCTGAGGCATTGGATGAGTGCATGGATAGTGTACAAGAGAAAGGATGAGTGCAACAGTAGTATCTGACTCTTTACATGAGTACAGGGGTAGTGCCTGGGTGACTGGAGGAGTGCATGGGTATTGCCTGAGTGCATGAATGAGTTCACAGGTAGTATCTGAGAGAATGGAGGGGTGCAACAGTAGTGTCTGAGTGATTGCATGATTGCACAGGTAGTGCCTGAGTGAATGGATGAGTGCAACAGTAATGTCTAAGTCATCGGATGAGAGCATGGATAGTGTCTGAGAGAATGGATGAGTGTAAACAGTAGTGTATTAGTGATTGCATGAGTGCATGGGTAGTACCTGGCTCCATGCATGTGTGCAGCGGTAGAGCCTGGGTGACTGGAGAAGTGCATTGGTACTGCCGGAGTGCATGGATGAGTGCATGGTTTGTAGTGTAGTTCCTATATTCCCAATAGGCTCTGCGCATTGGAATAGTATATCCTATAAATTAGACTTAGGACTGAGGTTGACTAGGTGTCTATTGAATATACCAAACTTAATAGTGAGTGCCAGCTAGCTCAGAGGTCCCTAGAAACTTTCTCAAATTCACAAGAAGGGATTTGCCTCTGACAACCGCATAAACATGACAACTTTGTTTCCCAAGAATAGGAAATATATCTCTCAGAGTCATGGAAACAATAGATAGGTATTTAACTGAGTCAATCGTGCATGCTTCGTTTCAACAGAGTTGTAGAGAAATAGAGAGACGGGCGTTTTCAATAATTCAATTCAAAAAACTTTATTCGGAGACATGTAAATCATGCCCATAAAAGTACACACATATAATACATGTTAAAGGAAAATACACTTTGCAATCGCAATCCGCAAAAAAAATACAGTATGATACATATAACGAATCAAATAACGCACTTTAAAAAGTTTCCAATGAATAAATTATTTTAAAAATTATTTTTAAAAATTCATGCTTTTCCTAGAACTAATTGCCTTGAGTAAATAGCTAGCCGTATAAAAACAGATGTCAGGGTGATGCAAATTAAAAAGTAATTTCATTGCCGCTTTGATGGTTCTTGCTCCAAATTTAATAAATAAAGGTTTTAAAAAGAATTTACGATATTCACTATACAGGTTACATATAAGTAGAAAGTGCTCTGTGCTTTGTTCTGAAATGCTGTCGCACCGACATGGGCCGGTAGGGCGCATCTTAATCTCAGGGAATGCAACCAATAGGTGGACCGTACCCATCCTCATCCTGGTAAGAACAAACCGATGTTGCCCTTTAGTTACCTGGAAGAGGTAAGGGTGTAGGGCCACAAATTCGTTCAATTGGTTGTAACGTATACAGGTGGAAAGTTTGAGATCATCCGTGGCTCGTCTTTCAGCACAGTGATTTAAGAAGATTGATTTCAGACTGTCTTTAGAAAGATCCGAAGCAGCACAGTGATCTGATGCAACGTTTAACCCAAACACATTAGAGAAGGATTCAATTGTGTATTTAATCCATGGGATTTTGCGAAAATAATCTAGACGTAAACAATCCTCAATGATAGCCCTATTAAATGAGGTTTCGTCTTTCATCCAGACCGAACGCCATAGTGTCAGAGGTCTCAACAGTAATAGGTCATTTAGATGATTTAGTCCTAATTCTTTATGGACCAAATTGTTAGCAGTGGATGTCGGGAGACATAATAATTTTTTCAGAAATTTATTCTCTTCTACCTGTAAAGGTTCTACCCTGGAAACCCCCCATACCCCTGCTCCGTAGAGAGCAGCCGAAAGACACCTAGCTTCAAAGATCTTAAGCATTTCCTTGGGCCTTCTACTACCTAATTTGCTAGCAAAAGCAAATATTCCGTTGGCGCTCCTGATCATTTTGTCGCGCACCGCCTTATGCTCGACATCCCAGCGACCATTTTTGGAAAAGGTAACCCCCAGGTAGCAGAAATTTTCCACATACTGCACCACTTGACCATCAATAAGAAACCTATAGGGTTTTTTAGTTTTGACATTTCTAGCTCCACACTCCATCACATATGTCTTGCTCTTGTTAATGACCAACTTTCTTTTTTCAATAAAGGCCACAAAGTTGTCCATCAAAAGCTGTAGGCCCCGAGGAGTCCTAGAAAGCAACACAGCGTCGTCCGCATAGAGTAACACGGGGATGGTACTTGTGTTTACTCTAGGGGCGTCCGCTGGTGCCTTCTTAAGGATCGAGTCTACTTCATTAATAAACAGAGTGAAAAGCAGGGGTGCCAAAACACACCCCTGTCTGATACCTCTCCTGACCCTAAATTTGTCTGTACATTCGCCCGAGGGCCCGTACCGAACACTCGAGCTAAGCCTCTCGTACAAACGGGCCAGAAAATAGATAATTTCCCTAGGTGCTCCCATTTCTAGCAAGGTAGTCCATAGTATGGCATGATCAACCAAGTCAAAAGCGCTGCTCAGATCAGCGAAACAGAGGTATAGTGAACCATTTTTTGCTCGGGTGTATTTCCCTATCAGGAGGTCCAGGTTTAAACATTGTTCAATGCAACCTCTTCCTTTCCTGAACCCGTATTGACAGTCTGTCATTATCTGATTGGACTCAGCCCATTCTTCTAATCGGACGAGGAGTACACGGCTCATAATCTTGACGGACGAATCCAGCAATGAAATTGGCCGGTAGTTTTTAACGTTACCTCGGTCCCCTTTCTTGTGAATGGGGACTATTATTGATTCAGACCAAGTACACGGGATAGTATAGCGAACAGCAACATTAAAAACTTTGGCTAGTACTGGCCCCCAAGTCTCAGGTGCGGATTTATACACATCGACTGGGACACCATCGGGTCCCTGGGCCTTTCCGCCCTTACTGGCCCTAATACTACTTAGAACCTCCTGTAAGGTGATATCTAGGCTGAGTACTGGCCAAGAGCAACTTGTCGGCAACGCTACCATATTGGAATTAAAAATGCCGGAGAAATGCTGTACCCATGACTCCTTACCTACGTTTGAGGTTAACACGGGGAATTTATCATCCTTTAAAAAAGGGCTGTTTACTACTGTCCAAAAAAGAGTACAATTTTTCGAAACAGCCGCTAGATCGAATCTCTCCCAAGCTTCCTCTCGTAGTTCAGCTTTCCTTTGCTTAAGAGCTAAATTATAGTCAGATCTGAGCTTAGCTACAACCGTTTTGTCTCTAGGTTTGGTGGATAATGCCTTTTTTAAGGTCTTCAGGGCCACAGTACATGCATTATTGAACCATCCCCTGGCTTTATTGTTAATATTTCCAGCAGCCCTAGTAAACTTACCACTAATAAAAACATTGATTTTAGTAAAATGAATAATACAGGCCTCCATATTTGACTTCTCATCAATGATTGATGAAATGTCATTTGAGCAGCATGAGATGATGCAATTAGAAGTTTCTTCAGCTTTATCCCCAGCCCACCTTATTCTAAATCCATTCGGCCTGTGTACATCAATGTTTGTGATAGGGCTACTATCTGGAATAATACAAACTTTCCAAAACCTAGTTTCAATAACAAGACAGTTATGGTCACTGACCATATAGTCTACAACCTTGACATCAGAACTAAAATGAGCTAGTTCGGAAGACATACAAATAAAATCAATTACAGTGTTCGCCCCCCTCCCCACAAAAGTTGGCAAGCTATCACCCTTCCCATCCTGCTCAATCTCTAGAACCTCCATATCATAAGCGAGTAGGAAAGAATTCAAAGTTTCTCCATATGTATTATGTGGGAAATGTGTAGCTGGCTCTCCAACACGGTTCAAAGTGCCACACAACCTTTGATTAGAGAGAGGGCAAACAGAAATATTAAAATCTCCAACGTATATGAACTCAAAAACTGTATTAGAAGCTTTCATCAATTGTTTGATTGCGATGTCTAATTCTAAAATTACCATATGTCTGCTAGCATCAAAAACATTATTATACATATTAATCAATAAGATGTTTTCGTCTGCCTCATCAGCTAACCACAGCAGCTGGGAATTATTGCCCACGTTGATATGCTCCTTCACCCTAATTCGCATTTTCACAGAAATCAGAATTAGCAAACCACCTTTGGCCCTCCCTGAGGTAGTTGCCACTGCTGGTAGCTCATATGCTACAAAGCCATCAAGGCCCTTGAAGTTTAGACACCAGGGGGTATATTACCAACAACTAGCGATAATTTTTGTCTCTAACTTGTTTAGAGACAAAAATTATCGCCGCAAATCGGCGATTTTTATCGCAGATAAACCTTGCTATTAGCAAGGTTTATCGCAAATGCGATAAAAAACGGCCGCAATGCATGAATATCGCTGAAAAGTCAGCGATATTCATGCATTATCGAGCAAATGCTCTTAGCCATGTTATCCACCTCCCATTGGATAACATGGCTAAGAACTGCTCAGGGCAGGTGTTAGCTTTTGGAGATATTCGCGCTTAGCGCGAATATCTCCAAAAGTTGGTAATAGGAGATAGCGATGTTAGCGACTGTTTCCAGTCGCTAACATCTTGGCACGCCCACTTTGCATGTCATTAGTGATAAATATCACTGACATGCAAAGTGGGGCCCATGATGGTCGCTATCTCCTATTAGCTGTCGCTAACTGGTGTTAGCGACAGCTTGGTAATAGGGAGATAATTTTATCTCCGCTTTCTTGGCTTTTAAAGCCAAAAAAGGGGAGATAAAACCCCTTGATAATATACCCCCAGGTCTCTTGCAGACATAAAATATCAAATGTTCTGATCAGTTCTAGCCACCCTAATACTTCAAATTTAGAAGCTAGTCCTGCTATGTTCCAACTAGCAATATGGCAAGATGTTGATGCCCCCTCTAAAACATTGCAAGGTGTACCCACAGACTTAAGCAGTGTACTACCTAAAGTATTTGGGGACTGATTTAGGTCTACTCCTGCGGGAAATTCGGCAATCTCGTAACTGACCTCCTGTCAATCGCAGTTATTAAGACCAGACAGGGCATCAAACCTGTTTTGTAATAGCAGACTTGGTACTAGGGGAGAAGCCCAACGATTATGCATATTCAAGTTGTTATCCCATCCTAATGCTGGCGTTTTTGGTAGGGTTACATTTTGCTGTTCCCCATAAAAGAATTTTAATGTTAGGGGAACCACCGTACCTCTTCTACGCTGAGGCGGAAGAATATGCGTTAGGACATTTGGGAGTACTCCAGGGTGTGCAAAGGTCACCGCCACACAATCCCCTTTAAATCTTTTGGGGCGATTCCCAATCCAGGGAACGCGCTTAACTGCTTTAATATCATGTGCCAGTTGCTGTATCCCTCCAGGTGCTAACCTCATATTACCTGAGAGCCAGTGGAGGGACTTACTGGTCAAAGAGCTAGATGACTCGGTAATACCAGCGTCCAAAAGAGGAACATTAGCTAACACCAGCACAACAGGTGAAGCTTCCTCAATAAACTGCAGTGGGTCTATACTAGGAACTTGTGTTTGTGATAAATTTACTATCAACGGGCACCCTTCTGCTGCTGTTACGTGTTGATTACCTTTTGGGGCCGGCATATGGGCTTGTTTAGTCAGCACACCAGATGTCCCTTCTCCAACTTGGTTAACCCCTTCGGTAGTATTTCTTGTTGTTAATAAGATATTAAGACTGCCTATTTCCTCCGTCAACTTGGTTTGCACACCTCCAAGTCTTTTTACTTCAGCCTGCAATTTATCAATTTTAGAGATCAGAGGTTTTACAATTTCATTAAGTTTACCCTCTAAAACCTCAAGCAGTTTACTGAACATTTCGTCATCCCCTCTGTTTCTTAAAGTCCCTTCCCCTACAGCCTTTTGGGGAACTCTCGAGGGGCCTGGGGATAATGTTCTTTTCCTTTTCGCTCTTGGCCTTGAACCGCCCTGTTTCCGCTGATTCTTCACACAGGTGCGCACAGGCCGGGGTGTGTGCTCAATAGGTGATAAATCGTCCTCCACAGGACCAATTACTATTTCCGGGTCTGAGTCTATAACATTGTCAAAGTCTGCATCCAAAACAACAGGGGATGGTAACGTGTTCAATGGCTGGCTACCATACTCAATAATAGGTGATGCATTTGGTGAAACCCTTGTTTCCACCAACACGAAAGGGCTATCGTCAGTCGGCAGAGGTAAAGTAGGGCTTAACCTGCGCAGATCTGGTGACTGGCTTAGCCCAAGTGATTCCCTCCTTTGTTCATTTATTTCCTTTACTGTTTGCACAACATAGTTATCCATGGTATTTGCGGGCAGAGCAGCAGGTTTCTTTTTGGACAACATCTGTATATAAAGCAGTTAACAGACGACACAGGGGCGACAACGGAATCTTACTTGTAGAAGCGTCTCTGAAGGGACAGGGGGACGGGCCCAGCCCCTGCCTCTTCCTGCCGATGACGGCCGTAGACGGCCCGCCCTTTGCCCGGGCTTAGCCCGGCGTCCCGCTCGCGTCCCGCGAGGGAGGTCAGACGCTATTTTTATGCGCCTCCTGGCGCTCCAAAGGTGTCACGATGCTCCCTGGGCTGCTGGTAGTTGGAGTCTCCTGCCCTCCGCACAGCCTCCCGAGTTGACAAAGGAGGCGGGCAGCGGGAAGCAGACAGTGAGCCCAGCTGGTCAAGGGGCAGAAAAGATCACGCAGGTAGCAGGTCCCAGGTCCGGGCACTTCGTGCGTGAAAACAGCAATTTTCAAAACGTTCCCCCCGCTCTGCAGGTCAGACGCTATTTTTATGCGCCTCCTGGCGCTCCAAAGGTGTCACGATGCTCCCTGGGCTGCTGGTAGTTGGAGTCTCCTGCCCTCCGCACAGCCTCCCGAGTTGACAAAGGAGGCGGGCAGCGGGAAGCAGACAGTGAGCCCAGCTGGTCAAGGGGCAGAAAAGATCACGCAGGTAGCAGGTCCCAGGTCCGGGCACTTCGTGCGTGAAAACGGCAATTTTCAAAACGTTCCCCCCGCTCTGCAGGTCAGACGCTATTTTTATGCGCCTCCTGGCGCTCCAAAGGTGTCACGATGCTCCCTGGGCTGCTGGTAGTTGGAGTCTCCTGCCCTCCGCACAGCCTCCCGAGTTGACAAAGGAGGCGGGCAGCGGGAAGCAGACAGTGAGCCCAGCTGGTCAAGGGGCAGAAAAGATCACGCAGGTAGCAGGTCCCAGGTCCGGGCACTTCGTGCGTGAAAACGGCAATTTTCAAAGCGTTTTCAATAAAAATGTTTATTGAACAGTCTTCTTTCTCATACAAGAGAAGTGAACTGCTACAATTATTATGCAGACTGCAAAGTATAATGCATACAGCGAGAATAGTATTATAAAATAATACTGTAAAAGCCTTGTATAGTTTCCAAGCCATATAAAAATACATACATAAATATTTAGGCTAAAATACTCAACTGTTGTTTCTAAAATACGCTTACCCCAATGTACCTAACCTAAGTCTAGTACGGAAGGAAGAAGTAAGTATTGTGTAGCATAGGTTTACTTGTTTTTGTCAAGAATCTACCGAAGGTTTCTCTAGGTTCTGAACAGCTCCATACCTTTGTTAGAATGAAGGAGGTCTGGTATCTCAGTCTTGGGACTCTATTTCCCAACACCCCCCAAGGGAAGCTTGGAAACACTGGAGCTGGATTCTCGTCAGGAGAAGGGCAGCCTCTTGATCAGTGCGTCAGATGGAGAGTCGGCTTTTTTCGGCACTTGCTGTAGCGAGCTGCGTCGGGCAAGTAGATAGTCGAACTGCCCCGACCACCGTCTCTTGCCAGAGCAAGTGTAGGTATATTTATACCTTGAAGGTGTTTAGGTATGCCATCGTTTGACGTAAAGTCGGGCATATGAACATCAGGAAAGAACCCCTAGGGAATAGTTGTTCTTTGCAAAGTACATGAGTTCTTGGACAAATCAATATTCAAGCAACAGAAATTCCCTAACAGCTTAAGCGGATTTTCCAAGAAATCATTGTGACGTTTGGTACAGGTAGAAATAGCCATGCCTGTATTTGGGTAGCATGGGCTATGCCTAAATAAGGGATTGATTTCTATGCCTATATAAGGGTAATGTGAATTGTACCTATATAAGGGCATGAATCGGGAAAATTTACTCGGAGCTCTAACGCCACACAACACCCACTCTACTTTCTTATGTATGACATTACTAAGTTCTAAACACATTAAAACATATCTAAACATGATGTGTTAAAACCCACCCCAAATACATAAAAATGCATTGGTACTGGTTGAACACGAAAAAGCATATGTGCCGTACGCATTTAAAGCAATGTTTCATTCAAAGCATATAGTTTGACATTTTGAAAATGGTATCTGAAAAAATCATGAAAATACATTTATGAAACGGCTCTTAAATACAGAACAAAAAGTCGAGACCATTTCATGGCAGATTATATAAACTGGTTGAATGTGAACAAGGTCAAATATTGTCTCTTGGAAGTTTTTCAAAGAATTCTAGTTCTCTATGAATAGTTCTACTTTAAGCAGATTACGTTGTGCCACAAAATGAAAAAATACAAATTTGGAAAAACAAAAGTTTTATCATAGAATAAAATAGAGTTACAAAGCTAGAAACTTGTTTTGAAAAAATGAAGATCGAATTCAGAGTCTCTCAGAAAACTGTGCCAAATCAAAAGTCAGTATTATTGTTTGGAGAAAAAATCAAGTCTTCTAAGTCGGAAAACAATTTGTCTACCCTTGTAGGTGAAAGTTGGATTACCTTGTTAAGAAGATTAGTTGCACATAGATGTTAAGCATCGCCGTCAGCGTTGTTCGCATTAGCAATGTTCAAATTGGATGACACCCGTGTGACGCCTTCCTCTCGTACCTCACCGTCAGCATTTTGCGTCTGTGAGAGCTCAATGAATGCCGTCATCAGAATTGGTAGCCGCTGGGGATAACACTGCGTATGGGCCTTTACCGGATTCAGCAAAGTATCAACATCCGTTGGCATGACTGATCAGAGTGTGAGACAGATGTCTAACACGCATTCTTCTCCACAGAGCAGGCATCGTAGAACAGGTTAGCTGCAATCTTGCCAGATTAGTCTCAATGACATAAACCATGTGGTATTTAATTCCCACAAACGAGTTAATCCCAAAATTTGGACAATGTGCTCACAACACGTCATCGCCAGAAGAGTGTTCCCCACAGTGAACTGGGTATCACTGGTGAGTTGGCTTGCCATACCAGAGCAGAAGGAGCAAAAATAGTATCCCTGCTGCAAGTCCCCAAACGAGAGGCAGTCCGCCAATAACAGAGTGCACGAAGTTAGGAATATTCCCAGGACTGCTTCAAAGGGTGCAACAGTCCCGGAAAAATCATCTTAAATACATGTACAATACCACACGTATCAGACATGTTTAAGATACGACCTAACATTTCTGAGAAATGTACAGGGCAGTTTGTAGTTAATAGGGTGTGTATCTCCACAGAAGTCCTTGCGACTTGCAGATCACAGGTTTCTTTGGCCGAGGTCAATGGCACAGATTTTTGTAAAAGAATGGCTTTCATTCTGCTTAAAGTATCAATTCGTATAAAAGAGATGTTCAGTGAAGGCCATAACATCGACTCCCCGTCTGTCTTGGTTTTTGGAAACAATACTTGCATACAGCAAGTGACCCTGGCTGACACAGTTACGAGATAGGCTAAACCTGGCAACATGTCACAGCAGCTGTGATCATTCAACATGATGTAACTTCCATTAGAAAGCTGCCTAAAAATTGGATCAATCACTGCAGCTGGTGAACCTTGCAGGTGGCAGGATAAATTGTTAGAGGAACCATTGTAGGCCCCATGTAAGTTTATACCCTGACATGGGGGAGAACCGCTTAGTGCGTTTTCACAATTATTACCACTAAGAAACACTTCTTTCCCCCCACTCCAACATCTGTGTGTGTAAGGTAATTCCCAGGATGTCTTGATGTATTCTTTACCCAACTTTTCCTGTAGGCCTGCTTGTATACGTTTTGAGCAATACTGAAAATGGAAAATTGTAACAGGCAGAGTGATTGTACCGTGTATTATCCATTCAATAGCTGTTTGTTCAGTGACTGTAAATGGCAATCTATTCCAGTTTTTCAATGCTCAGCACCGTATAGTCTGCTCCTCTCCGTGCCAATTTGATTTGTTTATCCGTGAGATTAAATTCAGAAAACAGTGACGTAGTGTTGATTAAACGCCAAGGCACATAGCCTGAACAAAGGTTTTGTAATGTCCAGCCTAATTTCATTATAGAACGTAATTGCGACTGACCATGTTGCAACATGACCAAGTCCTGTTCCATTATGTCTATGGCAGAGGATACTATGCTGTCCAAAGAATATATCCTGAATGACAGAGTCGTTAACCCATTGTCAACTACAGAGAGTGATTTCTCTAAATGAATACGATCAATTTCTCGTATTTGTTCTGCAGTCTCTGCTTGTGTAATCTTCCACGCTTCATTATATGGAGCATAGATACTGGCGTATATAAAACATTTATGACGCGGTTTAGTAGGTCCTTGTAAGAAGTCCCTCAGGTCAGCGCCATCTTCAAGTAAAGATAAGTGTTGTTTTACTTCCTTCAGTGTAGACTTGTTGAGCCACTCAAGGCACAGTTTCCCGACACTGTATGATGTTGCTATCCCTGGATGCTGTCTCTGAACATCTTGGATCTGACCTAGTGAATGTGAACCCTTGTGTCTTATTCAGGAATCTATCTTAACAGGTGTTTATGTCTGTGGGCCAGAATAACCATTTTTTCCAATCAGGATCTGTTCTGTTGTGAAGCAAAATAGTTTGTACGTCGACCTCCCCCTCCGAAGTATTACTGCTATCAGGTGTAGGTGTAGGTATTGATGGTTTGTTTGAATTTTTTATCTTGGCTAACCCAAGACAAGATGTCTGTTAGACAGTGTCATTCAAAAATATTAATTGCTGTGGGATAATGCAGGCTCTAAATAAAGCTTCCAATCCCTGCACCTGCCAGTCTTTTGTGCCCCAGAATGTTTTTGTCTCAATGGTGTCTTTCCAAAAGACAAAACCTAATGTAGACAGCTGAGCATTTAAAGGCCGCATAATAAATTTGCTTTGTATTTGTCAACATACTTTTCATTCCTGTCCTATTAACATTTTTAAAGTAAAATGATTCCGTATTTGAAATATTATACCCTGAAAAGTATGGAAAATTGACGGAAAATGTTTTGAGCTACCCTTTGGTGGTGTAGGACAATGTTCCCATTGGTTATGAGTTAATACATTTATAGGATTTGCAGATTTATGCAAGACATGATGACCATAGTGATTATAACAGTACATTTGTTCATAATCTGAAGAACCTTCCAAGTATTCATGATTTGTAAATTTTGCCGCCATTTCTAAGTCTGACATCATATTATTAACAGTCTCGAAGTCACAATCATCAGAAAAGGTACGAGATGAAGCAAAGTCACTCAAGGAAATCTTGAATTGGTGTAGTATTTTCAGCACCTCCACCGGACCAAGAATGTCAAATTCAGTTCTGTCCCAAGCTATACCACAAGGTGTAGGAACGGCTGCGATGTTCACTGAAGACAAGACTCTTTGTTCACGATGAGATGATTTGTTTGGCTTGAGGAGTAAGTTGATGTTCTTACTTGCTGTGTCCTTTTTATCATATCTTCCATTTATCAGCAGTCCCAAAGAAAATAAAAGAGTCAACCAAAGTAGAAGAAAAAGTACACCCAACACAATCCAAAGTTCAATCCATGGTGAAATCAGATAAGTCTTTTCCAGTTATTGAAAAAGTTCTGTTGCTTGTTCTTTAAAAGTTTTTTCAGCTGGCTTTGTTTCAGGTTCGCTGGGATCCTCGGAAAACGTATATAAGTTGAAGAAATAGCCAGAGGCAGTACTGTCAATTGTAGGGATTGCATCAGGATTCGTTGAAATTGCTAGAACCACTCACTCACTTGTTACATTTCTATAGTCAGATGCTATTTCATTGTAAACAGGCGTTTCTTGACTAACTGTTATTTGGGTCTCAAGAGGTACAAGGTCCATGGCTTTGTTGCATAGTCCTTCTTTTCGCACTGCAGATTCTTCAAAGGTGATGAGTCTCTCAGTTTGAACCTCTTGGATAGTATCCAGATTTGGGTGTCTGCTGCATCTTTGGAGTCCACTTGGCCTAATGCTTATGATAGGCCACATGATGTGGTTTTACCAGGTCGATGGACACAAACCTGTTCTCCTTTTTACCAGAAAGTTGCGGCAGTAATACTGTTCTTGATCAGTGGACGGCTAGGACAGTAACTGGTTGTCTGTAAGAAGGCTCAAATTCCTTCTTGCCCACAATCTTTTCTCTGACTAGATTCCCAATCTTTGCAATCCAGACAGGTCTTGCTGGGACGGATGTTTTTTCTTCAGTGGTTGTTAGCTTCAGGAGTATGTTACTTTGCCTGGATCTTGTTTCATTTAAGTCCTGCAAAACAGTCAAACGTTCTTTGATATCAAAAGGTTTTTGTTCTACTACTGAAGTGTGACAATCGAGGTCCGGCACAATCATTCTAGTACCAAAAAGGATTTCATATGGAGTGATACCCCCTAGAGAACTTCTTGGCAGATTGTTAGGACTATGTTGGACACTTATTAGATGTTTGACCCACCCATCACCCTAGCCCTATACCCTAGCTGTTATAGTTTGCTTTATGTCCCGTTTTTTTCTCTCCACTACCGAATTTCCCTCAGGATGGAATGGACTAGAGTACCGCAATGCAACGCCCCGATTGGCCATGGCCTCCTTGTAAGCTTGAGAGCTAATTGCAGGTCAGAATGTAGTGTGCCGACTGCGTATGTACCGATAAAGACTCGCAAATCTTTTATAACAGTTCGAGCGTCAGCCGAGCACTGAGGCCACATCCAAATTAATCTTGAGAACGAATAAACTGTGACCATGATATATTTATAGTTACCATCCCTCTTTAAGGGACCGCAGTGATCAAGGTAAACACAAGCTAATGGTTTGTCTGAAATCAATAGGGGTGTAGGATGTTTCACTGTAGACACTTTAATCTTTTGGCAGATTTCACATTCCAACTCATAGTTTCTGGTTTGCTTCCTGATGCGCGGCCACCAGTATCTCTGTTATAATAACGATACTGTAGCGGAAACACCTGCGTGTGCAGAAGCGTGCCCTTCATGTGCTGCTAAGATTAGTCCTCATCTATGTTCCCTGTTTGGAATTACTCTATCCCCCACTCCAGGGATTCGAGCAAATGGAACATTATTTGCATCAGTTATACATGAGTATTTCAGTGGAAAGCCTTTTGGTAATGTTTTACCGCTGTCTTTGCTTGAAGCATTGAAAGTTTGCCTTATTTTTCCATCTATTTTCATTTTTGAACGAGTGATTGCAGCGACGAAAGCCATTTGCAAAGCTGCCTACGCGGCTTCATCAGCCAATGAATGCCCTGCAACGGGAACGCCATCACGTTGATGACTCAGTGTATGTATCACGTGAGCCTTTTGTAGTTCTTTTCGTAACTGAACTACTTGTTCCCTGATTGTGCCACCTTTTGCATCTTTGAAACGGTTTTCAATCCAGTACTGCAAGTATTCATTGTAAGATTGAACGCAATAATATGAATTGCACAATATATGTGTGGGTAATTGGGGATCAGTATTTTCAAGCACCATCTTGATTGCTTATAGTTCAGCTCGTTGAGCTGTACAATTTCCTAGAGATTGTGTTTTAGTGACCACAGGTCGGAATTTACCATCGCGCCAGCGACCTTTAACATTCGCTCGCGCAACACTATAAGCTTGTTTACCCCCAATAGCGGACAGTGCTAATCCGTCAGTATAACAATACATTCATACTGCTCTAGAGGCAGAATCTCAGTAGATAGAGGACATTCTTGTTCATATTGTAGAAAATCATGTGTTTTCAAATATGGGTCAAAAACGTATTCAATGTCTGTTGCAGCAAGAGAATTAACTCATTGTATTCCTCTAGGATGTAAAGCTTTAGCATTCGGAATGCTCGCTTTCGTCACTGCCTCTCAGGCAGGTACAAGTGTAATGACCATTATGCGCTTACCCCATGCAAGGGATCTCTCTTCTGCTACTGCAGTTTAAACCGCTGTCAGAATTTTTTCTTTTGAAGTAAATTTCATTTCTGCTGGTGTGTACAAGAGTGATTTGTAGGCTATTGGTACTTTTTCTCCTTCATTAAAGGGTAAGTACGTGAATCTGCATCTTCCTGGAATAAATCGGATCACTAAGTTGTGCACATTTACGCGTGTTTGCAAGTGTTTTGTTGCTAACATGTCTGATGGGCTGAAAGCAAAATTTCTGTGTGTTTTTGAGTCCAATTAACGGTTTTAAAATCAGGTTTGATTAGTTTGTAGAGAGGTTTAACCCTTTCTGCGTAATTTAGAATGTATATTCTTCCGAAATTTAGGAAACCTAGAATTGACTGCAAGTTTTTCAGCATTTTTGAAGGTTGGAGCAGCGCACATTTTTCTAAAAAGTTGGCTGCCAGGCTTTTGTCTTCAATTGATAACTCATATCCTAGGAAAAGGACGTTGAGGTGGGCAATTCTTGATTTCTTAATATTGAATTTGTACCCCTCAGAGGCGAAACCCAATATTATGGTGTTCACCCTGTTCAAGTGCCTATCCAAGTCATCGTCTGTTAGATAGATGTCATCGACATATGATAATGCCTCATCATCATAGGTTTGTAGTAACTTTGTTACTCCGGCTGAAAATAACCCTAGACTATTCTTGAATCACTGGGGGAGACATCGAAATTGACGCTGTGTCCCCATAACTGAGAAAGCGATCAAATACCTAGTTTCATGTGCAATGTTTTGACAGAAGAAACCATTAGAAATATCTAAAGTGGTTTTATATTTTTACGCACAATGTTATTCATTAGTGCTGCACTGTGTGCATTTTGTACTGCAAAAGTTTTGCAACAAGAGTTTAAATGTCTGTAATCCAAAACTAGACGATATGTATTGTCTGGTTTGGAGACAGGAAACAAAGGAGTGTTCATGGACGAGGTGCATGTTTCAATCACACCTTGGTATTCAAGTTGATCTAATATCTCCCTGACCTGTTTTTTAGCTTCTTGCTCAACTGGGTAGTGCCTTTGTGCAGTTGGTTTATTTTTTAACTGGATTTTATGGTGAGGAGAATCGTCATCTCATCCTACATTGATTTTTATATAATGCAGGAGCCTGGGCCACTGCCCATTTCCTGGCATACGTGCATTTTAAATGAATTGGAACATGGTCGGAGAAAGCTGGCATAATGATGTTTTCACCATGTGGGCACTCCCTGACAAATTCAGGTGGCCAGTCTTGTTCAGCTAGAAGGATGTCATAACCCTGAGAGAGCTTCTCCCAAAAGAGTGCTCTTATTATTGTAGTTATGTTCCCCTCAATCTGGAGTATTACTTCATGTAACTTATGTGGGACACTAACCCCGGTGTCTGCAGTTTCAACTTGGATGTACTCATTCAAGTCCACTGCCTCCAGATGATCCTTCAAGTTCTTGCAAGCTATGGTGACTTCTGATGCGCATTCCAACATCATTTGAGCCCATTCCCCGTTCTTGAGTTGTGTCCTCAAAACCCTCGGTATGTCTGATTTTTAGACCTGCTACCTTCTTTTTGGTGTATTGAGTTTTCTTATTTTTTGGAAAATGTTGATCGTCTTTGGACTTCATGCGTTCTTCCTTGTGTTCTGATCATCCTCTTCTTTCGGATTTCTGTGATGGAGACTGAAAGGTACGAGAGGAACATATATCAGTATCTTAATACCTATCAGGTTTTCTCAAATTATCCCTATTCCTGAGTTTATACCTCCTTTCAGAGGGCTCCTTTTGAGGAGACCTACCTAGGGATTGAAAACGCTTCTCTTTAGAAGTGTGTTTAGCGTTCTCCCACTTCTTCTTGGGAGGAGTAGGAGTATTTTTAATAAAGACCTTTTCAGGATTTTCAGTCAGTTGTGGTTTCACTGGTTTACTACCCAAACTGTCTCTACCTAGTTCTTCATAGTATTTTTCAATTATTCTGGCTAGTTCCTGAGGTTCCTCAGTTACATCAAATCCTCTTAACGTTTGGCTGATCTCCACGGATGCTGCTTCACCTTTAATATTAGCTAATATTATTGTTGAGACCTGTTTGAAATATTTCTGTATTTTCATATCTAGATTTAAAGCAGGCTGTGCACCGTATTCATTTTGAATCTGTTTCAGGATGTCTGGTATTACCGCTTTTGAAGGAACACCATGTGTTTTGGTGTATATTTCAGCAAAGACTGTACGCCAAGTGTCGCAGTCTTCCAGATGTGGTGCGATCCCAATTGGTAAACAGATTGTTAGAATTCTGTGTTTCTCATGAGGGATAGTATCAGGAAATACTGCCTCAATCTGAGTAATTTTGTGAGCTATCCAGAATGGAATTTGTGCCCATTTTGCGGGTAATTTACCAAGGACCAATTGTATAGTCTGTGGTGTAATTTTATTTGTGTTCCGTTGGTAAGGGGTGTGTTGCGGAATCCTAATTGCCGGTTGGGTTGTAAGAGTCCGCATGACATATTGGACCAATTGTCTGTGAATTCTAATTAGCTCCTTTAGTTGAACTAATAGTTCCTCATTTGTCATTTCTTCAATGGCAGGATGTGGTATATAGCTGGCTAATACCGGCCATGTTGCTCCTGGTCTACATAGTGGACCGAGCCCGGTAACGTGATTTATATGATTTAGGGCGCCATTAAACCAGAGCAATGCTCTTGGTATGTTAGTGGAATTTCAACATCCTTGAAAGGTATGTATTCCATTGGAAGTTCATCTTCCTTGTAGAAGTGAAACAATTTAGTTACTGGATTTGCTTCAGGGAAGACTATCCATGAATAGAATACCTCTGTCTGATGATATTCATGTATCTCTATCACAAAAACTACCATACCACCTCTTGATGATAGGCCATTTCTTATAAGTTTCATAGTGATGGCTCTCCTTAGATTCTCTGGAATGCCTATAGCATCATCGTCGGTCGCTTCATTAAGCCCTGATGCATTAAGAGCTCGTACAGCGTTTTTTTCTGTAGCTCCACCGGCCTTGGTGCTGTTGCCGTTATTCGACATTATTTGATTAAAGTTGCAGAGCAAGTTTTCAAGGAAACAAAGATAAGGTGCACAATATTTCGGAACACTGTATCCTTCAACATTGAAAAGCCAAAAACTAATACATAGGATTTTTGTCCTACTCAGCTATGGCGGATATTTTATCCCTTTACCCACCCCAGACGTCTATTGGAGTATTTTATGGGAAAAGGGGTCTCTGAGAAAAGCAGGACTGAGTTACTTTAGTATCTAGCGTTAAATTAGTGCTTTACCAAATGTTGGGCGCCATGTAGTGTAGTTCCTTTATTCCCAATAGGCTCTGCACATTGGAATAGTATATCCTATAGATTAGACATAGCACTGTGGCCAACTAGGTTTCTATGGAATAAACTAAACTTAATAGTGAGTGCCAGCTAGCTCAGAGGTCAATAGAAACTTTCTCGAATTCACAAGAAGGGATTCATTTCTGACAACCGCATAAACATGACAACTTTGTTTCCCAAGAATAAGAAATATATCTCTTAGAGTCGTAGAAACATTAGATAAGTATTTCACTCAGTCATGCATGCTTCGTTTCAACAGAGTTGTAGAGAAATAGACAGACAGGCGTTTTCAATAAAAAGGTTTATTGAACAGTCTTCTGTCTCATACAAGAGAAGTGAACTGCTACAATCGATATGTACACTGCAAAGTATAATGTGTACATCGAGAATAGTATTATAAAATAATACTGTTAAAACATTGTATGGTTTCTAAGCCATATGAAAATACATGCATAAATATACAGGCTAAAATCCTCAACTGGTGTTTCTAAAATACGCCTACCCCAATGTACCTAACCTAAGTCTAGTACGTGGGTTGAAGTAATTATTGTGTAGCATTGGTTTAGTTATTTTTGCCAATAATCTACCAAATGTTTCTCTAGGTTCTTTTTTTTTTATTATTTTTTTTTTATTGATTCAGTTCAAAACCGATATCTTTTCATATTCATAATACAGTTATACTGTTATACACTTCCAAAATAAAACATTTAACCTATGTAGATAAATAATAAAAAAAAAACCAGTACATTAAATAAATATTACAAAATATAAGACAGTATTAATGTTACGCTACAGTGGACACCTTCCTTGGTCTAGCTTTATACAAACTTCACTCTTCAACCCCCATATGATCAATCATCGCCTGCCAAACCTTAATCCCCCTTTGCTTTTTCTTAATTGACTTAGTACAATATAGGTTGTACTCCAGGTAAAACACATTGTAGAATTTCGCTCTCCACATCTCATAAGCAGGAGCTTCCGGTTTCAACCACATTGAGGCAATACAGAGGCGAGCCACTGCCGTCACCATAAATAACAGGTATCTATACTTACGATACGATACAAACACATCCAAGTCACTAGATAAACCAAAGATAATCATTTCCTTGGAGATTATAACATCAACTTTTAGCATACTTGAAAGAAATTGTACAATGGATGTGAAGAATGAATTTAACACATTGCAATCAACAAATATATGAACAATGTCAGCCATATTAGTTTGGCATCTAAAACATTTCCCATTATAACTGTTGCCCCACTTTGCCATTTTTGCAGGAGTATGGTAAAGATTAAATAAAGTTTTGTAGTGCTGAGCACGTAAATTCGCCGATAGCATAATATCGGCCGCGATGTTAATAGACTCTTGTAAGGGTACAGAACTAGTAACAAGCCTCGTCAACCATTTGAACTCCTGCAATGCAAGGTCGTCCTGATGTAATTCGAGTAAATAGTTATATATAATACCGATCCGTGTCGGTCTATTAAGTATTGTCAATAGACCGTTAGGCAGTATAGATATTGAATTTAGGTGCTTAAAAATAAAGTCTCGTAACTGTAAATACTTAAAAAAATCATTCTGTTGGATTGCATAGGTGTCTTTGAGCTCTTGAAAAGATAACACTACCCCGTCTTTAAACAGTGATCCAACCGCTTTTAAACCTTTTTCCCCCCAGATTTGCATTCTATAGTCCCAAAATATAGATGGTAATAGTGCCGGGGAGTCGCAAGGAGTGTGATAATTAATGCGATGCAGCTGCATGATTTTACTAATCATGCGCCAACCCTTAAAAGCAGTATACACCAACTTAAATTTCGTTCTCTTATAATAGCTAGGCTCATAAAAACGAAGAAGCATCTGTCGTGCTCGTGGGCCAAGTAATAAATAAAAAATATCAGGGTCCTCAAATTGAGGTGGGTCATTTCCATTTACAGCAAACTTTATATTCTGTAACAAACAAGACAAATAATATAATATAAAGTTTGGGACGGCCCAACCTCCCCTCAACATAGGAAGTGTCATGAATTTAGATGCCCGACGTGGGGATTTCCATCCCCAAATAAACCTTTCAACTGTTGCTTGAAGTTTCCGCATTTCCAAGGGTGGTACCTCAAGTGGGACTGACCTGAAAAAGTACAGCACTTTAGGAAGTATAGACATTTTAAGCACATTACGTCGTCCCACCATCGATAAATGTAAGCATTCAATTTTTTCTAGTTGTTGTTTCATAGAGCGTATAAGATCAGTCCAGTTAACCATGACCAGATCGTGAAGAGATAGTCTAATTTTAATACCAAGGTACTTGGCTTCTGGGGTTACTCGATTATCATTAGGGCATAATCCTGATGTACATACAATTTGTGTTTTTGAAATGTTAAGTTTGTATCCTGCTACCCGACCAAACTCTCTAGTTATAGCTTCAATCTCGGAAACTGCGGTGTCCGGGTCTGATGTCACAACTGCAATGTCATCTGCATATGCAAGCACACGCATGCTGCCCCCCGGAAAGATCATGGATGGTATATGTGATGATATGGTTAACGCCTGCAGCAGTGGGTCGATGTAGATAGCAAATAAGAGTGGCGAACATGGACATCCCTGGCGTGTACCACGAGAAATATCTACAAACCCTGACAACTGTCCTGACAAAGAAATCTGTGCCCTTGGATGCCTATACATAACCTGGATGGCCTGCAAATAGCACGGTCCAAATCCAACTTTAGTCATAACAGCCCACAAATACGGCCATGAGACGCGATCGAACGCCTTTTCTGCGTCTAAGAATACTAAGCCTATATTCTTATGCGTCGTCTCGGCGTAATCCAAGGCTGCAATGACTCGGGAAACATGATTTGTTGTATCCCGCCCAGGTAGGAATCCATGCTGTTGATTAGAAACCAATCCCGGGACCACACAGATCAGCCGGTTTGCAAGAATTTTAGAGTAGACTTTGACATCCACATTAATAAGCGATATAGGCCGATATGAGCCAGGCAAATATGGAGGCTTGTCTTTTTTCTTAAAAACTGATATAGTAGCGTCGTCCCATGATGGCGGTGGATTCCCTGACTGGGCAGCTATGAACGTCTCCAGCATGTCTTTTTTAATGATTGGAAACAGTTTAAGATATAGCTCTAATGGCAGTTTATCAGGGCCCGAGGCTTTACCCAAAGCTAAACTTGTAATGGCGGTCTCAAGTTCTAGCATCGTAATTGGGGCTTCCAATTCCGCTCTTTGTGTATCCTCCACCGCATGTCCCGAATAACACCTGTTGACAAACTGCTCTATTAACTCTGGGGAGGCATTATCTTGAGTGTAAAGCTCGGTATAGAATTCTTGGAAAACTCTCATGATGCCTTCAGGTGTCTCTATCCTCAAACCTTGTCTATTTTCAATAGAGGATATATGTTGCATCACCTGTCTTTGTCGCATTCTTTGAGCAAGACACCTCCCTACCGTCTCACCGTATTCATACCTTTCAGCCTTATACAATTTATATTGAGAAGCAATTTTCTGACTCCAAACCCCTATAATTTTCGCCTTACATTTTGCCACTTTATCTTGAGTATTACAACAGTCCTGTCCTCTCCTTATGTCACCCATCAACTCACATTCTGCATTAGCCAGATCTTGCAATAGCTGTTTCATTGTTTCCTTGTCCTTACGTTGCATTGCCCAGCCATAGCTGCATGTCTCACCACGCAACCCCGCTTTGAAACAATCCCAGACCATTGCACTTGTTGAGGATCCTCTATTAATATCGAAAAACTGTTGGGACCATTCTAACATTTGAGAGACATACAGCGTATCTACCAAAAGTTTCTTATTAAATGTAAAAAGTCTTTGCATGCGAGGTGGGCTACAAATTGTCATATCCAACACTACGGGTGCATGATCTGATGTGATACGTGGCATTGAGGACATCCGAGCACCTACTAACAGGTCTCGAGTTGAAAAAATATAATCGAGACGAACAAATTTTTTATGGGGGGAAGAAAAAAAGGTATAGCCAGGATCTAGTGGATTTGAGAGTGGCCAGCAGTCTACCAAACCATGTTGCAGCAGTAATTGTCTCAACCCCCTAAATACCTTCGGTTTTCGACCCCTATAGTCTTTAAAGGTTGAGTCCCATGTATTTATATCCCCATGGATGTTGAAATCTCCCATTACCAACACGGGGGTACCCCAGAGTGCTAATTCAACATTCAGAAATTCAAGTATAGAAGGGTCGTCACTATTTGGGCCATATACATTACATATAGTCATAGGGGTATTCCCTATCCTACATTCACAAATTGCCCAGCGGCCCATATTATCAGCTTTAACTCTTGTAGATACAATACCTAACTGGCGCCCCAAAATAGCAACACCCCGGTTCATAGTAGACTGTTGTGATACAACTAAAACAGTATACCCTAATTCGTTCAGCACTTTACGGTTTCCCCATGATATGTGTGTCTCTTGGAGACAGATAATGTCTGGTTGTATCAAACGTATTTCATGCATCACTTTCCTACGTTTTAACACATTATTCAACCCACAAACATTAAAGGAACATATTCGAAAATTAGTACTAGCCATTTTTTTTACTTAAAGTAATAAATAACAACCATCTCTTACATCCAGAGCATTTCATCTCAATATCTCTCACGTCTTGTCGGTCTTGAAATGAATTTTTTTTCCCCTTTTTTACCCCCCACCACCGGATGCCCACCCCCCACCCATCATCCCCCAGAGCACCCCCTCCCCCACCCCAGTGACCCTCCCCCAACAATGAGGCAATAGGGCCTATTGCCCCTTGATGTGTGTGAGAGTACCTCCAATGGCTGTGGAGATCATTATCGAAACTAGAAACAAAGAACCTTGAGATTTCAAAAAATAAACAAAAGTGTCACATGGTAACCAAGTCTATGTCATCTCAGGGTAATGAGTTCAAATATTCTTTGGCTGAGACTTCCGTTGTAAAAAATCTCTTATGCCCTTTATAAATCGTTTTCAAAGTAGCAGGTTGCAAAAGGAACACTTGCACCTCTTTTGCTTGAAATGCAGGAATTAATTGGCGCAGTCGCCACCGGTTCTCCACTGTAGCGTGGCAATAGTCGGGGCGGACAAAAAATTCCACCCCAAGACCTGATCTCTTTTTGTCTGGTCGTGCAAGATCATAAAGTAGCTGTCTAGCCAAAAAGTTATTTAAGGAAATCAAAATAGCCCGTGGATATCGCGTGCCTTGGTTTGCTCGTGCTGGTTGTGGCCGAAATGGAAAACGATGAGCCCGTTGAATTTCTTGCGCCCATTGCCATTCCTTGACTTCAGGAAATGTATCATTAAGTAAGTCTATCACAAACTGACGCACATCTTGGCCTTCGCGGCCCTCGGGCACACCCAAAATGCGTAAATTATTACGCCGTAGCCTATTTTCTAGGTCGGTCAGCTTTGCGTTCACATCAAACTTTTGCGCCTTGATTTCCTTAATCTCACTTTCGTTTTGGGTCATTTGATCTTCAAGTGCAGAGATGCGCCCTTCTGCTTCGGTCATTCTGTCCGTAAAGTCATTGCAGGTTTTTGCTAAACGGCGAACAGTATTCTGTAGCTTTTTACAGGCATTATGAGTTTTTTGATGGTCCGCTTTGGCCTCTAGACGTTGGTCAGAAATTGCCTTCAATACTACGTCCAATGCCGCCTGAGCCGTCGAGCCCATATTATATACTGCTCCGCCTGATTGATCAGCATTGGAATTGGGATTATTCTCGATTACTGCCCAGTCAGGAATTTCTGTGGGTCCAGGGTGGCCACCATTATCATTAGCCTTATTGCTAGCAGTCAGGTCTGCCCAGTTTAAATTCCCTTGCTCAACAGCAGTGAGATTGAGAGATAATCTCCCAGTGTTTTCTCCATCCTCCTCCAGGTCACCCTCGTCTTCCTCCTCCTCAACCTCTTCCTCTATCTCTTCTGAGGCATAGGAGTGCTCTGAATGTTCGGATAGTGAATAATATTCACTATCCTTGCTGCCAATAAGGTCCCCCTCTCCGGAATCAGCTTTATTCACTATGATAGAGGTCGGTGTGGGGGTAGATATTAGAGTATTGGTATAGTTAGAAGCAGCTTGTATGGACCTGGGGGAGACTACCAAATCTGATAGTGCCTCCGTCAGGGTAGTATCTACCACATTGTCAATATTCTTCATATTTTCAATATCCCCTTTAGGCTCTATACCCTCGATGTTCTCCTTTTGGGGGTTGACCTCAGTTCCTATATCGCTTGTGGCCTTTTTTGATTCTGAATTAGCAAGGATTTCACTCTCAGGAGGGGCTGCTAGCTCACCACCAGGACTTACAGAGGCCGATACTACGTTCATTATTTTTGATGTCGTCATTTTGCCCTTAGATTGGAACATTTGTGTAATCTTTGGAGTTCCAGCCTGGAGCCCGTCTGTCTCAATAACATTACTAAGGTCCTGCTTACTTTTAGCCGCTAGAGCTGCGCGTGTGCCAATCTGCGTCTCCCCAGTCGCTCTGGTTTTCCCGCCACGTGCAGTTTTAGGTGCCATAATGAAGAGTCTATTTATTTCTTCTTTCTTAAAGTCAATCTTGCTATCTAATTAGTTTGAGCAAAGGAATGAAAACGTTGAAAATATGGGTAATAGCACCAAAATACCTGGTAGCTGTCTCTGACGCTGTATATGCAGCTGCACGTCAGCAGAGTTCGACACCAGTCCCCCTGTATTTAGGCGTAAGGTCACAAGTCCACAGAGAGAGAGCAATATATCTATAAGCTCCACCAAGCAGCTCAGTAGTATTCAATGAGCCACTTGAAACATCGCTTGATCCGCTGTTTGAGCCTTTACTCCATTATTGCATTTGCAGCATTTACATCATTCCCGCAGTACTCCACCGCTCTACAGCTCTGCAGCTCCGTGTGCTCCGTGTGCCGTGTGTCTGAACCTTCGCGTCTTCACAGCCCCTGCTGCCTCCGTCTCCACCTACAGCGCCGGTTCAGCCGAATCCGCACCTGGGTCGGTGTGGCTCCTCCTATGCCTCGGCTCAGGCTCCAAGTCAGCCTGAGGTCTAGCCCCAGTATCGGCGTAAAAATAGTGAGTTTGCAATCCGTTTGGAATCTCTTCTAGAGCGCCGCTGCTGCCGCCAGCACAATCACTGTCTTCTCGAACAAAAAACGGAGTTTCTCATAGCCAGAGCCAGCTCGATCTCCCAGCCGTTTTCGGAGCCCTCACACTCGCGTCTGACCGTCAGACGCCATCTTGCCTCCTGTTTCCCTGTTTCTCTAGGTTCTAATCAGCTCCATACCTTAGTTAGAATGAAGGAGGTCTGGTACGTCAGTCTTGGGACTCGATTTCCCAACACCGCGCAAGGGTAGCTTGGAAACACTGGAGCTGGATTCTCGGCAGGAGAAGGGCAGCCTCTTGATCAGTGCGTCAGAGGGAGAGTCGGATTCCTTCGGCACTTGCTGTATTGAGCTCCGTCAGGCAAGTAGATAGTCGAACTGCTCCGAATCACCATATCTTGCTAGAGCAATTGAAGGTATATTTATACCTTGAAGGTGTTTAGGAATGCCATAGTTTGACGTAAAGTCGGGCATATGAATGTCAGTAAAGAACCCCTAGAGAATAGTTTGCAAAGTACATGAGTTTTTGGACTAATCAATATTCAAGCAACAGAAGTTCCCTAACTGCTTAAGCCGATTTTCCAAGAAATCATTGTGACGTTTGGTAATGGTAGAAGTAGCAATGCCTGTATTTGGGTAGCATGGGCTATGCCTAAATAAGGGATTGATTTATATGCCTATATAAGGGTAGTGTGAATTGTACCTATATAAGGGCATGAATTGGGAAAATTCACTCAGAGCTCTAAACGCCACACAATGGGTTGTGTTTGAGGGAATGTATGAGTGCAACAGTAGTGCCTGAGTGATTGGATGAATGCATAGGTAGTGCCTTGGTGAGTGCATGAGTACAGAGGTACTGCCTAGGTGATTGAAGAAGTGCATGGATGAGTTCATGGGTAGTGTTTGGGAGAATGGAAGAGTGCAACAGTAGTGTCTGGGTGATTGGAGTTGTAAATGGGTGGTGCCCTAGTGAATAGATGAGTGCAACAGTAATGCTTAAGTCACTGGATGAGTGCATGGTTAGTGCCTGAGAGAATGGATGAGTGCAACAGTAGTTTCTGAGTGATTGAATGAGTGCATGGGTAGTACCTGGCTCAATGCATGAGTGCAAGGGTTGTACCTGGGTGATTGGAAGAGGGCATGGGTAGTGCCTGAGTGCATAGATGAGTGCTTAGTAGTGTTTGAGGGAATGGACGAGTGCAACAGTAGTGCCTGGGTTATTGCATGAGTGCATAAGTAGTGCTTGGCTGATTGCATGAGTACAGGGGTAGTGCCTGAGTGGTTGCAGAAGTGCATAGGTAGTCCCTTAGTGCATGGGTGAGTGCATGGGTAGTGCCTGGATGTATGACATTACAACGCATGCTTTTACATCGCATGCCTTTACAACGCGGTTTTTACAACTCATGCCTTTACAACGCATAGTGCTTTGGGGCGCTGGATAGTGAATTGTTTAATTTACTATTCCAACTCCAGTCCCCGTGGTTAGTAGGAAAGGTGTTGGATAGTACATTAAACCTATTCCCTATCCTAGAGCGCCCCCCAGCGCAATGCGTTGTAATGGTTTGCGTTGTGAAAGTTGCGTTATAAAGGCACTGCGTGGTAAAAGTTGCGTTGTAAAGGATGTTTCCCGTAGTGCCTGGGTGATTACATGAGTACAGGTATACTGCCTGGCTAATTTTTAAATAGTAATTGTTTCAATGATGTCTACTTTCTGTTCACATATTTCCAGTAGGCTGAATAATGTATTCAAAACCTTGGCTTCGAAAAAATCCAATATAAATGTGTTCATTTGTTTTCACATCTTCCCAATAGGCCAAATAATGTATTCAAAACTTTGGCTTAAAAAATATCAAATATAAATTTGGTAATTTGCACAGAAACCTATATTTGAATTCCAATTGGGCATCATTGTAATGTGTCCATTATACTTAAAATACACAGCATAGTGTCCAGATGTTGTAGTAGGTCCATCATGGAAAATAATTTCCACTGCTATAAAAGTTCTTCGGAAATAGATATTTGACTTGCAACACAAATATGTATTTTGGTTTCCAATTTTCTTCCATTTACTCTACAATGTTGTAGCATAAAAAATAGATATCTTCCAGATATTTTTATATGTAATGTAGACAACATCTCTGATTAACAATTTGAACATTTCATATCCTGACTGGCTGTTTTTTTCTGGTATCGTCAAGTACATCAAATGGTATGTGTCTATTTCAGTGCTGGAAGTAAATGAACACTCTTCACATTTATGAACTAATTATTTAGCTTACTCCATAAAGGTTTTCAATCTGTATTCTTTTATGATCTAATACTCCAGCATAATTGTTTTTTTTATTTTTATTTTTTAAGTTTTATAAAGGGCTTTACATAAGGCGTACTGTGAACACAATCAAAGGGGAACATTGCATACAAAAAAATAATCTGAAATTAACAAGGAGTAGCAGCATTGAGAAGACTTGTTCTGCGCAGTAAAAGACCCTTCAAGTTTGTGTAGGTCTTCACTACTCATGGCAGTATTGAAAAGAAATATTCTAAGCAGTAAAAGACAAATCAGGTTCATGTAGGTCTGCACTTTGCAGTCAGGTAACCTGAGAATAGAGGTAGTTAGGGGGTTGTAGATCTGGTATTGTGGTTTTGCGGATTTAAGGTAGGAATTTGCTCATCAGGAATAATTTTGCTTCCTTTTTGAAGAGAGGCCTAGATGAGATTTTTCTGATGAAAGTTGAAAGCGAGTTCCATATTCTTGGCACTGCTCCGGAGAATGCTCTGTTAGAAGTTTTAGTCTTTTTGAAATGTGAGGGTTTCAGAAGTAGATTGTTTGCGCTCCTTGAATGTCTGCTGTTTCCTCCAGATAGAGTACGTTTTTGGGCTAGGTACTGTGGGTGTTGTGGTGTAGCGCCTTGTGTGTGATGCTCCTATTTTTAGGTTCGTAGGGTAGCCAGTTGAGAGCTTCCAGGTGTGGCGATATGTGGTCACATTTCGTAGAACCTGTTATGAGTCTTGCTGCAACATTGAGACAGGCTTTTAGAGGGGCGGTTGAGATTTTGGGAAGCCCATCGAGGGTGGTACATCCGTATTCAAGCCTTGAAATGACTAAGGACTGGACTGCAGTTTTGAGGTCCGAGTACTCGAGAAATGGTTTCAATTTTATGATATAGCTGACGTGGAAGCGGGCATTTTTAGCCAGTGAGTTGACATGTTTTTGCATGTTGAGGTTCTTATCCAGAGTGATATCTAGTGATATGGAGGAGTTCACTACAGTTGGCGTGCAATTCAATGCTGTGATAATTTTGGTCTAATCCTTTGTTTCAGTGGAATTCTTAGGGGGGAGATTAAGAGAAACTCTGTTTTTTGAGAGTTTAGCTTGAGGAAGTTGGTCAATAGCCATTGGACTGTCTTTTCAAGAGATAGATTCATTGTCCTTATCGCTTTGATAGAGAAGCTCTTGATGTACAGTTGGGTGTCATCCGTGTACATGTGGAAGGAGATGTTCTCCTGCTGTAGTAGCTCAGTGAGTGGTTCGACTTATAGGTTGACTAGCATGAGAGATAGTGTGGAGCCTTGAGGAACTCCCAGTAGGTTAGGAGAGGAAACAGAGAGATTGTTGTTGGTCACGTACAATTGCGTTCTGTTTTCCATTAAGGATTTTAACCACTGAAGGACTTTACCAGATAAACCCATCCTGTTTTCTAGTCTTCTTAGTATTTTGTTGTGATTGACCGCATTGAAGGCTGATGAGAGGTCGAGTAAAACTAGCAGGCAGGTTTTGTTCCGGTCAAGGTCTTGAAGGGCGTCATCTACTATGTGCAGAATGGCTGTTTCTGTGCTATGTCCAGGTCTGAATCCCAATTGGTGAATGTTCAGTAGATTGACGTGCGAGATATGTTTTTTCAGTTGTTGCTGAACACATTTTTCCAGGACCTTGGCTAGCATGGGAATGTTGGTTATTGGTCTGAAGCTGTTGGGGTCGGAGTTATCTGCTGTTGGTTTTTTATTGGATAGGGGTGACTTGGCCTGTTTTTAGGTAATCTGGGATGTGACCTTGTGCTAGTGAGGCATTGATAATTTTAGTCCAGAGAGGTGAGATGATATGGAAGATGTGGGTAAGTAATTTGCGGAGACAGGGTTGTTGAAGTGTTTGTTAAGCTTGGTCATCGCTAGAATATTGGTGATGTCCTTGAGCTCGTAGAGTTTAAAAGTGGCCCAGTGAGAGTTATTTTTGGCCAGCGGTAGATCATGCAGTGCAGGAATTTCAGCTTGACTACTCTGTGGGATGGCTGAGTTGCATGCCGCTGCACTAATTTCGAGTTGAAGGGAGATAATTTTAGCTGTGAAAAATAGGGAAAATTCTACACTACTCAGCTGTGGTTTCGATGTTAGGAGTGAGGATTTGGCTGATTTGTTAGATTGTTGTTTCAGAATTTCGAAGAGTTTCTTTGGTCTATTTTTGGCCATGTTTAGTTCTGATCTGAAAAAGTATTTTTTTGATTGTAGGATACTTTTATTGTAGGAGTTTCTCGATTTCTGGAGCAGTTTAAGATGATTAGGGGAGGGATGTTGCCTCCATTTTAATTCCGTTGACCTAAGTTTGCGCTCTGCTGAACCATGTTTTTTTTTCTTTATCCGGAATTCTTTTGAGTTGTGGTGGAGCGGCTTGATTGAAGACTTTAGTCACTGAGGAGTTGTAGTGAGCTGTGAGGTCGTTGATGTCTGACACGTTATTGGTGGGAGTGAGAGCCTTCTCACATTGGGAGGCCAGGTTGTTCCAATCGATGCTTTTTGTGTCTCTTATCCAATGTTTTTGCTTGCTTTGTTGCGAGAAAGTTTTCTTGTAAGCTGATGGAATTTGAAATGTGATAATGTGATGGCCTGACTAGTCACAGGGAATAACAGAGAGTGATTCAATAGTATTTTGTTTAGATATGATCCAATCAAGAGTGGTGCCTTTTTTTTTGTTGCAGATCTTTATTCTGTTTCAAGATTAATAAGACACTGTCACTTCAGACCATGATTTGGGAGCATCTTCCCCCTGCATGTATATTTTATTGAACATGTTTGTTGAAACCGGCACCACCCTGTCCAGTATTGCAAGATAGACCTCTATTGGAAGCCCGTCAGGCCCACCTGCTTTGCCCCTAGCCATTTTCTTAAATTGTACTCTAATCTCGCCCTCAGTAATGCTAGTATGCAAAAACAGCCTATCTACTTCGGACAGCTGGGGGCAATCTATTGAATTCAGCCACTCCCTAGACCTCTGTGGTCCCGGTTCCATATCTTTCTCATACAGGTTATACATGAATGACCTCGCCTCCTCCCGGATCTTATCGTCATCGTATAGGAGAGCTCCTGACCATCTTTGACATAAGCTCTTTATCTGATTTCTAACCCTGTCTGCCCTAGTCTTCCAAGCCAGAAGGAAACCACATTTCTCGCCATAGGCGAAATGTTGTAACTTGCTTGCGTCCCATCTATCCTTCAGAATTCTGTCTAAATTGGCCTGGAAGTCGGCCTGAAGACCCTCGAGCTCCCTTCCCAGCTGCGGCACTAGGTTCTGACAAGCCAACGAGGAACGCTGCAGCTCAACCTCCTTTTCCTTTATCTTATTAAGCCTGTCGGCTTCCGTCTTTTTCATGGATTTTCTTTTGTTAAACATTATGGAGCATAAAAGTCCTCTCAGATAGGCGTTAAAAGCCTCCCACACTATTTGGTCCTTAGCGGACCCTATATTATACCTAAAATATTTATTGGGTTTTACCCGTAACTCTGACCTAACCCCCTCATTCAGTAACAATGTCCTATCAAGAGTCCACATTGTGTCCTATAGACCCATATCACTGCTGAACTCGGATCACAAGATCTTTGCAGGGATACTGGCAAAAAGGGTGCTGAGAATTATTAAGACCATTGTGCATCCAGACCAGAGGGGGTTCATACCCGGGAGACAGCTTAATGAGCTTACCTTTCAAGTCATAGGGGCAGTGGATGTCGCGATGGATAAGAAACTTCCTCTTACGATAGTTGCAATAGATGCCGCTAAGGCTTTTGATCAAGTGAATTGGCTCTTTCTCTCGGAGACTTTACAAAGTTTTGGTATTCCGAGTAATTTTGTGCAGGCAGTTAAATCCCTCTATTCTAACCCCCAAGAAAAAGTCTTAGTCAATGGTGCTCTTACGGAATGGTTCGATATTTCAAGAGAAACCAGGCAGGGGTGTCCTCTGTCACCATTATTGTTCAATTTATATATCGAACCCCTAGTTTGCTGGCTCAGGGCAGATCCTCTCATCAAACCTTTTAAAATTGCAGAATTAGAGCTAAATTTCGCTCTTTATGCGGATGATATTCTCATGTATACTTCTAATCCCGTAGAAGCTATGCCTAGGTTATTTGAGAAGGCTGAAAAATTCGGGAAAGTCTCTGGTTGGTTATAAAATCAACAAGGATAAGACCGAAATAATGGAATGGAATCAAGCCAAAGGAACACAGGGGGGCTAAGTGTTAAATGAGATACTTTGGGATTCATCTAGCCCAGAATCTGGCAGATATACCAAAGACCAGCTGGAAGAAGGTGTCTAAAGAGGTTGGTGGCCTATTAACGCACTGGGCAAACCTCCCCCTGAATACCTAGGGGAGGTTCAACCTCGTTAAAATGATAATCTTGCCCAAATTAATGTTTTTGTATAATTCAAATCCATTATCCTTCAGCACAAAGGATATCGCTAAACTCCCAGGTAAAATTGATTCTTTTATATGGGCCACTAAAACCCCCAGAATTGCCTGGAAAAAGCTCAGGAGAGGTCTAAATGTGGGCGCACTTGCTTTACGCGATTTACTCACTCATTGTCATGCATTCCACTTTAAGAATTTTTTAATTTTGGCCAATAAAGCGGATTTTTCCTATTTAGGTTTAAAATTTCAGGCCATGCCACATGACGTTCCACTGGGACAGGAGTTTTTTCTTTATAAATTTGGGGATCCCAAGTTCTACAAGAAGGTCCGACTTAAGATCTTGGGAGCAGCAGTAAACAACTGTATTTATATCTGAAGGGCTCTGAAAATTCCATACTATACAGTATAGGCCCCAATCTGGGATTCCCCGGGCACTCCTGAATGCCTTCAGGATCAACTCTGTCAACCACTTAAGTTAGCTGGTATTACATTTTGGGGGGATCTTGTGGAAAAGTAAATTTTGCCATGTTCTGTGTCCCTACGTGTCCTCCATCTTATGTTATGTGTGCATGATTAATATGCATATGTATTCCCCCTGTTCGATTTAAGATGCAATTATAGTTGTGTCCATCTCTAGTATGCCAGTTTCCAGTTCTCGTGAATACTACGAATATTAGGCCTATGTAAAGTTACGTTGCCACGTTTCTCAGTGTGCACGTTATTTCATTGTAAAGTCCCCGTTTTCTAGGCCTCAAATGGGCCCGGACACCAGATTCAGCTCCTGTCTCCTGAACCCTCGCTGAGGAGCGATACAGCCCCCACCTGTATCCTCGACCCTTCACTTACTTCCTGCCTCGCAGTGCCCGGCTCGGCCTGGCTCTGCCTCTGAGTCTGCCAAGAGTATGTTATGATTCTAGTTATCAGTCCAGCCCTCATTCTCTGCATTCCTAAGCTACTGAATCGCATCAATAGTTTCCGTCATTGTCTAGCCTTTACGTCTCCATGTAAGAGAAATACTGTATTAATGGTCATTTAATATTCCTCAACACACACTACATGTAGAATACTTCATGCACCAGTCTTAGAGTCTGTTAGCCTCTCCCCTCCTGACTCTTAGTTTATATCAACATGTCCTCTAAACATTAGATACTAGATAGGGTTTAGGTACATGTCGCCCTGACTCTCCAGACTTCAGTCTCTGCTCCTAGCACAGAGTTCATAGCCCCCAGCTTCTCCTAGTAACACGTCATTGTCAGTTTGCACGCACCATTAGGTCAGAGGTCCCGGCTCCTCAGGTAGCCCCCTCCATGTTTCCGCCCCATTTATGACATATTCTGTTACGTTTACATCACATGTCTATGTACACGCCTCTTGTTACACCCACTTTCACCCTTATCTTTCGCGACTGCTATTGACCACGCCCACTGCTCCGCCTATTGTATTCGCTGTAATGCAACTGTTTTAGTATACATGCTTGTGTACTGTTATTAAAGTTAGCGCGCTCATCCCATATCCAGCCCCGGCAGCTGCCGGGCCCTGTCATCCTATTCCTGTGCAGGTTGTCCTGTTCCTGTCCTTTATGCTATATTAAACCTGCAAACTCCTACTACCTCGAATCTTGACTCTTATTTATTGAGCTATCTGTTATTCATTTATCCATTCAAAAATAGAGGTATTATTTATTTATTTACCACATAATGGCGCCCGAATAGGGACTTGCCCTTTCCCCACGCGCCGGCGAAGCCACGCCGGCCCCCTGACCCTCTGCAGCCGTGACGGAACTCTTCTGCGCACCGGCAGATATTTCTGCTTCAAGTATCCCTCAGGCCCACGGAGGAGACGGAGGTGGCGGTCCAGCATCCAGACGAGGCGGTGGAGGAACGCGGCGAGTCCCGACCAGAGCCCAAGCCGAGAGTCCAAGGTCCGAGGTATCCGGAGGCCCACCCGTAACAGAAGTCCGAAGTTCGTCCGTCCGGCGTCGAAGCAGTCCAGTCCAGTCCGAGGCCTTCCGTTCTTGCTGCCCGGTGAGTACCATTGCTGGGGTAGTATCTAGACAGGGTCAATCTAAATTGACTCTGGTCCGTGGGTTGGTGGTACACAGACCCAAAACGAAGTGTCCACTTTGGTGGATGCGGGTCCTAACGTGTCTCTTTATGAGACCGGTGAGTTTCGTACTGTTTTAGCAGTACATCTAGTTTCTGTTCTAGTCAGTTCTGTTTCTCGAGAAAATTCATGTATTCTGTTTCCAGTATTCCAGGTAGTATTCTGTTCGAACTGTTATTTTAAATGTTTTTCATGTATTGTAATGTCGTGGTATGAATGTGGAGTAATTATCGTGTTCATTGTGTATTGTAATTGCGTATTGTGTCTAGGTTACAGTTCAGTCATGCCCTTATTTTCTAAACTACGTCAGTTAAAAACCAGAAAAGGTCTGCTAGAAGCAGCAGTTCCTGTCCCGCCTAGGGACAGTCCAGGTCATTTTATGTATCAAAAGCATGGCATAAGTGCCATATTATATCTAGATTTATGGGTAGAGTATACCAAACAGTTAGAGGAAAAGTATAGATGGCCTGTATCAGGCACATGGGATGCCGAGTGCATCATGCGAGTAGAAGAAGCATTATGGAAAAAGAAAGCCAGACAGTCACAGAAAGATGCCATCGAGTTATGGCGCAAAGAATCTCATAAGAGAACCGAAAAAGAAATCAGAAAGTCAGAATTAAGTAGAGAATCTTTAGAACGAGCCCAAGAAAGGGAATTAATCGAGATAGGTGAACGAGTCAAAACCGAACAGTCAGACAGACAGAGGCATGCCCTTATTAAGGGTATGTATCCTCTTCTTGCCGAGGGCTTGCCAAAAGCGACCCCGGAGGCATCCAGTAATTTTCCGCCACCATTAGTTCCGACTAAGCTACGTCACAAACCGACCGCAGCTGATATTTTCATCTCGTCCTATTTGGACGACACAGTCCCGGAATATGCAAATCCTGTTCCGCCAGTCCCTGTAAATCAGGCAATTCCTGCTCCCCCAGACACCGGGGCACCCTTTGCAGTACCCGCTACGGTACCCCCGGTCCAGCCTACATTACAATTTCCCACCGCACCGGTACGACGAGTATCAGTCGACGATTCCAGTTTAGGGGCCGCAGGAGGAGGTCCTCCTGGTACCCCGCCACCACACCAACGTAGAACGTTGGCCGAGTTACATGAATGTGCGTTACAACGTACGCCCAAATTTAAGTCCGTTGCAGATATCCGACGAGCTCTTACTGAATGCCGCTATGATCCGGTTGCAGGTGATGATAGTACAGTAATATATTCCATCCGTGTAAGACGGGTGACCGGGTATTTAGACACCCTACCAGATATGAAAGGACATCTAGACAGAATATATCGTTTTATCCGTACAGGGGATGATCCAGAAAGTATTGGCGAAGCCATGTCTCAAAGGAAAGCTGAGATCCAGCTCATGATATTAAAGTTTCTGATTAATTGTCTAATAAGAGAACAAGACTACCCGACTAAAGATCCGGCCGAAATGAGAATCCTGAGAAGGTGGAGTGATAATATAGCCGAGGGTAAGCACAAGACTATCAGTAGTATAGAGAGTATGTACAAGAAAATTCGTAAAGAAATACTAAAGTTACACGAACAACGTAAAGCAGCACAAGTAAGCGAGAAAGAAAATGACTCTACCGAAGAGGTAGACGACGAGAATCCCACTAGAATAGCGTATGTAGGAAAATCTAGATTTCCAGATCGCCATTTATGCCTAGAACACAAGACAGTTTTTCATCATCCAGCACCAGAACAAGGTTCTCTAGAACAAGTATTTCAAGCTACCGATCACATTTTGAAGTCACGAATCGGTTATAGTGAGTTAAGTACTATGCATGAACAAGAACTAGTCCGATCAGCAGTCCGATGGATTACTGATTCTACCACTTTTCCAGATGAAATAGTGGCACAAATGTTTCTGAAATTGCCCCCAACCGAGCAGCGACTATGTGGGTATGTATATGATCCAGCACCTCATTACTCTGTATGAGGGTCAACACTCTGATCCAGGTCCGTTACACGATGTCCTGAACGAGTTACTCCAGTATAGATGGAAAGGTCTAGGTACCGATTTAATTAGTGTTATTCTAGAACAACGTCACAAATATAGTATGTTCTTGAACCCGCATTTTGTTCATGTCTCACCCCCAGAAAGTAAACCCTTTTACATAGATAGACAGAACCCGTTACGAGAAGTACACCCAGTCAGGACAACAGATGGTGAAATGCAACGAGTGTTTGTTTACACTCCGATTACAAAGATGGAACTCTTAGAGATGAAGAAATTAATTCCCTGTCATGACAAAGATCCAGCAGGGTTCCACCGAGAATTAAAAGACATGCTCCGTATGGGAGAATACACGTATCCAGATATTATTAAAATGTTAAAAGTCCTGTTGCCCGCAGGGGTATACGAGAAACTCAAGGAAAAAGATTGGGAGGTGGGAGAGAAAAAGATCGATTGGGCAGTTCTAGAAGCTGAAGATAAGATACGAGTACCAGGTACCGGTCTTGGAGAGAAATGTAAAGAATTACCTGAATTGCTAATACAAGTTTTGCCAAGGTTATTAGCCACTAAAAAGGAAGACTGGGATGCAATCTCAGCCTGTAAACAGAAACAAGACGAAGACACTAGTGATTTTTATTCTAGATTTGAAAAGTGTTTTATTATAAACAGTGGATTGAAAACGAGTAGCGAGTCATACCCTCATCTTTTTGTTACTAAATTAGTCGAGAATTCAAGTCCCCAAGTAAAGAATCGAGTTTTGAAAGTCGAAAGTACCTGGCAAGCTAATACTCCGTCCCAGATGTTACAGATGCTCCAGTACCACCAGAATAGAATCAGAGAAGAGCAAGATCATGAAAGAAAACGTATGAAAGACATGAAAATGAAAGTACTAGTTGCACAATCTGTTCCTCAAGACAGTCAGAAGAGGGGTACGAATCAAGCCAGTCATCCTGCAGTTCCCGTTAAAGGGACCTGCAATTATTGTAAACAGCCAGGTCATTTCATAAACGAGTGTGCAGTTCTGAAACATAATATAGCTACTGGTAAGACTAAAGAAAGACCACGTCCGCCTAGACAAGAACAAGTTTCACAGACTTCTCAGCCACAGAATGCACAACAGACAGTTCCAGCACCGCAGCCTATTGCTGCAACACAGCATGTTACACAGCAGATGTACCAGTATGCACAGTCCGAGTATCCAGAGTATCAGCCATATTCATGAAACAGCCTAGAGAGGGAGGTAGGCTTGCCTCTCATCGAGATACCTGTAGATCAAGAGGGTCCCTATGTTCATAGTCAAGTATTAGGGAAAGACAGAAAGTTTCTGATTGATACAGGGGCAAGTAGGACCACCATCAGCCACGCCGAAGTTCCAGGGGCTCCGCTCTCAGGCTCTAGAAATGTTTCCCTTGGATTTTCAGGAAAGCCTATTGTAAACGAGATATCTAAGCCAGTTACTCTAGAAGTAGGTCCATTGTCCCGCACTACTGATCTATTACTTACGAAGTCATGTCCAGAAAATCTGTTAGGTATTAAAACACTGAAAGAATTAGGTGCAGTTATTTGCTGTTCCCCCGAGGGAATACGACTGTTTCTACGTGACTTCAAGGGTCACTATGTGTTACGAGATTTTGATCCGAGATTGTCTAATGTCCCGCAGCATCTATGGGCGCAAGGTCCAACTGATGTTGGTTATATGCAAATCACACCCCATCGTGTGACTCTCAAACCAGGTGTAGTGTTACCACGAATCAGACAGTACAGATTGCCACCTGAGGCTGTAGCAGCCTTATCCAAAATTATTGACGAGCTCATGGCTCAAGGAGTAGTTGTAGAAACTGACTCCAATGTATGTAATTCTCCGATCATTCCAGTCATGAAACGTACTGATCCAAATGCACCCCCAGTATATCGATTAGTGATTGACCTTCGAGAACTTAATAAATGTATTATTCCCCAGTACCCAGTTGTCCCAGATATCTCTTCCCTATTGACAGCCATTGATTCCGAAGCCTCATTTTTCACAGTCATAGACCTCAAGAACGCGTTTTTCAGTGTCCCCATTCATCCAGACAGCCAGTTTCTTTTCGGATTTTGTTTAAATGGAAGGAGCTATATGTTCACACGAGCTCCTCAAGGTTTCACAGAAAGTCCTAGTATTTACAGTCAAGCACTTAAGAGACAACTAGACAACATTCACATGCCAACTGACACTGCCCTGCTCCAGTATGTTGATGATCTACTAATCACAGCCCGTTCTGAACGTGCTTGCGAGCGAGCATCCCTTACAGTCTTGTATTTCCTTGCCGAGATGGGGCACAAGGTGTCCCCTTCGAAGCTTCAATTCTGTGTCCAGCAAGTGATCTACTTAGGCCACTTGCTGTCCAAGAGGGGTAGGCAGTTGACACCAGACCGTATCCAGTTAATAGCGAGTCTTCCTCAGCCCAAGACACAGAAGGAGGTACGTGCTTTTATCGGCCTTACTTCTTACTGCAGACAATGGATTCCTCAGTATGCATTCCTAGCCAAGCCACTGATACAGTTAACGACACAGGAGGCAGCCGTATCGACTGTCCTCCCTTGGACATCTGAACATACACTTAGTTTCAATGAGTTAAAGAAAGCTCTATGCCAAGCTCCTGTTCTAGCTACACCGAACTACAGTAAGCCTTTTACACTTTTCGTCACTGAACGTGAAGGTACAGCATTATCTGTTCTCACACAAGATCAAGCAGGACAATACAAGCCATGTGCTTATTTTTCGAGCACACTAGATCCTGTAGCCCAGGCTCTGCCTGCGTGCCTCAAGTCAGTTGCAGCCACAGCACTAGCTATCAGACCAAGTGATTCCATAGTGTTAGGACACTCCTTGACAGTACAAGTTCCACACTCCGTGGAAGTTCTTTTAAACCGAACACAGACTCAGCACTTGACAATTGCACGTTTAACAGGTTATGAATTGACACTGTTCCAGCCACACATAGAAATCAGACGCTGCAACGTTTTAAATCCTGCTACACTGTTACCATCAGTTAATTCAAATCATGCCACACACGACTGTGTGGAAGTAGTTAATATTATGACAAAGCCAAGACAAGATCTGACAGATATTCCATTACCAGATCCCGACCTGACATTTTATGTGGATGGTTCATGTATGAGAACAAGTACAGGAGAACTAGTAGCCGCGTATGCAGTGACTACTGACACTGAAGTTATAGAAACACACCGTATTGACACCCTGTCTGCTCAAGCAGCAGAGCTAGTTGCTCTGACTCAAGCCTGCATACACGCTAAGAACCTGAAAGTTAATGTTTACACAGATTCACGTTACGCATTTGGAGTCGTACACGACTTTGGAGTGCTCTGGCAGGAGAGAGGTTTCATGACTTCTCATGGAACCAAGATTCAGCATGGTCTCCTTATTCAGGCTCTGTTAGATGCCATACATTTACCGACATCTATTGCTATCATGAAGTGCAAAGCACATACGAAAGTTACTGACACTATTTCTCAAGGTAATGATCTAGCAGATCGCACAGCCAAGTTTACAGCACAGACTCCAGACATGTCAGTTAACCCGACACAGACACATACTCCAGATCAGACTACATGTATGACAGTTAAGGACCCCACTCAAGATGTCATAGATATTCAGTTACATGCTACTCCCGATGAAATCAAGAAATGGTCCGAACAAGGAGGGGTCCAGACAGATCAGGGATGGGTAACGAAGGGAAAAGCCACATGGTTTCTCCCCGACTCTATGGTTCAAGTCATTATCAATACCGCACATAGTCCAGCACATTTAGGAGAAAAAGCTATGTTAGATAGTATCCAGAACATTTGGTTCAACAAGCATTTACGGGCTGCAGCCAAACAGAAAGTCCGTACCTGTATGATATGTTGTCAGTTTAATCCAGGTAAAAGTGTCCCGGTGGAACAAGGTGGATTCCAGCCCCCTGACCACCCTTTTGAAGTCCTCCAAATGGATTATATTCAGATGGAGCGATGTCGAGGTTTCAAGTATGTCCTTGTAGTTGTATGCGCTTTGTCCAGGTGGACAGAAGCATATCCAGTCCCAGATTACACAGCCGCGACCACTGCCAAGCAGTTGGTTCGTGAATTCTTCCCCCGTTATGGACTCCCTAGAGTCGTATTTTCTGATAACGGCCAGCCATTCTCATCCGAGCTTATGAAACACATTTCCCTGTTGTTAGGGTACCAGTGGAAGTTCCATTGTGTACGCCATCCTGAAGCAGCTGGTCTAGTAGAGAGACATAATCAGACCCTGAAAATCCGTATTGCCAAGATTTGTAAAGAGAAAGGTGTGGACTGGCTAGTAGCTCTGCCTGTCGCTTTATTTTATATGCGCATGGTCGCACATTCCAGATCAGGTCTGTCCCCGTATGAAGTCGTATTCGGCCGCCCCCTAACATGTGGGGTACACCTAGACCTCGAAGTATTACAGATGTTTCAAGTAATATGCTGACAGATTACCTAGCTTCCTTGATGTCTGCCCTCAACTCTTGTCGTTCACAGGTTGCTGCCGCATTTCCAGACAATACCGAGGTGGCACCGCATGACATCGTTCCCGGATGCATGGTTCTTGTCCGGAATTTTGATCGTTCAAGTCCGCTGGAGCCTCGCTGGAAGGAACCCCGACAGGTCCTCCTGGCCACCCGTACTGCCGTCAAGCTGGAAGGCAGGAAGGGCTGGGTCCACCTGTCACATGTGAAAAGATTTTTTGGACTAAAGCCTGTTTCTAAGAACATTTCCGAGGATCTTAAAGACTGCCAAAGTACTATTCTTAAGGACTGTCCCGCAAAAGACAATGATACTGAACCCTCCCTGTTAGAGAAAACTCCGCAACAGGAGTATAAGCTCAAATTAAGGTCTAGTAAAATAAGTCAGCCAGTTTGATTGTCTAAGTCCTCCCCTAGGTGAAACGGTTAGACCGGTTTCTGACATGTATAAAATAGACCCCCATAGTGAGAGAGTTAGTCAAAACTCAATCCGATGTATCGTTTTTCTAAGTTTCATATTGTTTTTCAGCCTTATGATTACCTGCACATGTTATGCATTTTATTTGTGTTTTCCAGTTTCTCATGTAAATAAGTCTGCTAATGCTACAGTAGAACACACGTTTAGTGATCTGCCTCCTCATGAACTCTCATATCGTCTCGCTATGCGAAATAATTCTTTTATCCGCATGTTACATTATTCACACCAGACCAGCAATGCCACTAATTGTTGGGTGTGTGGTCGACTCCCCCCTTTCCAGACACCGAAGGGAGTTCTGCCACTCTTTCCTTATCCATTTTCACATAATGGTTCGTGTGGAGCATGGTCCACGTTAACGTCATCCTCAACAGATATGTCTTTTCTTAACAGTACATGTTTTCCAGACAAGCAAGGTCTTCCCCACAGAATAGGGTTAGATCTAGAAAATGAAGTTTATAATTTAGGTAATTATTCTTCGAATTTCATGGTCCTGAATGTTCAGTCTGATTCTACTCCAGACCTACCTACTATATCAGTATTACCAGTTAAAGGCGAATTATGTGTCCGAAATAATGGTTCCGAACGTGTAGGCCATAGTGATTGTACTACTATTGTCAAGTATAGTGACAGTAGGAAATCTATTTTCAAAGCTTCACGTCATTCTTATTTTGTTTGTGGTCAGACCGCATATGTTCGTCTGCCCCTCGATTGGGAGGGAACCTGTTACATTGCCTTCCTACTGCCACCAGTTTTTCTAGCCCCACCTGACTACCATAGGAATTCCCACCTAGTACATATTAGACACAAGAGAGACCTCCCGATTGTCGATTATACTGAAACTGCTCTAGAACAATACATAGATATCAATAAAGGTGTCTTCCCCTACTTAGGCACTGTTGTAAATAGTAAACTGATACGTAGATTAACCAGAACACTTGAAGCAGTAGTGATTGAGACTACTTCTGCTCTAGGTAACTTAACCGAAGAGCAATCCTTTATGAGAATTGTCGTGCTCCAGAATCGTCTCGTCCTTGACGTCATACTGGCCGATAGGGGCGGGGCATGTAGAGTCATCGGATCTAGTTGCTGCATTTTCATTCCTAATAACGCGCCGTCTGTTTATTCAGCCATAACCAGACTCCATAAAATTGCCCATATGTTACACCAAGATCCAGGCACCTGGACATGGTCCGGTTGGTTCTGGAATATAATTTCCGCCTGGGGATGGAAAGTATTGTCCTTTCTAGGTATTGCAGTAGCGATCATATTCAGTTGCTGCCTCTGTATACAATGTGGCCCTGCGATTTGCGGCATTTGTGCTACCTCTTGTATTCCTAGTCCTAAATCCAGTTCCAAGAAAATTCGAGACGAGCAAATGATACTGTATGAAATGATAGATGGTATCATGAATATTGATGTTTCCTGATGGAAACGTAGTGACAAGGAGGGAATGTGGAAAAGTAAATTTTGCCATGTTCTGTGTCCCTACGTGTCCTCCATCTTATGTTATGTGTGCATGATTAATATGCATATGTATTCCCCCTGTTCGATTTAAGATGCAATTATAGTTGTGTCCATCTCTAGTATGCCAGTTTCCAGTTCTCGTGAATACTACGAATATTAGGCCTATGTAAAGTTACGTTGCCACGTTTCTCAGTGTGCACGTTATTTCATTGTAAAGTCCCCGTTTTCTAGGCCTCAAATGGGCCCGGACACCAGATTCAGCTCCTGTCTCCTGAACCCTCGCTGAGGAGCGATACAGCCCCCACCTGTATCCTCGACCCTTCACTTACTTCCTGCCTCGCAGTGCCCGGCTCGGCCTGGCTCTGCCTCTGAGTCTGCCAAGAGTATGTTATGATTCTAGTTATCAGTCCAGCCCTCCTTCTCTGCATTCCTAAGCTACTGAATCGCATCAATAGTTTCCGTCATTGTCTAGCCTTTACGTCTCCATGTAAGAGAAATACTGTATTAATGGTCATTTAATATTCCTCAACACACACTACATGTAGAATACTTCATGCACCAGTCTTAGAGTCTGTTAGCCTCTCCCCTCCTGACTCTTAGTTTATATCAACATGTCCTCTAAACATTAGATACTAGATAGGGTTTAGGTACATGTCGCCCTGACTCTCCAGACTTCAGTCTCTGCTCCTAGCACAGAGTTCATAGCCCCCAGCTTCTCCTAGTAACACGTCATTGTCAGTTTGCACGCACCATTAGGTCAGAGGTCCCGGCTCCTCAGGTAGCCCCCTCCATGTTTCCGCCCCATTTATGACATATTCTGTTACGTTTACATCACATGTCTATGTGCACGCCTCTTGTTACACCCACTTTCACCCTTATCTTTCGCGACTGCTATTGACCACGCCCACTGCTCCGCCTATTGTATTCGCTGTAATGCAACTGTTTTAGTATATATGCTTGTGTACTGTTATTAAAGTTAGCGCGCTCATCCCATATCCAGCCCCGGCAGCTGCCGGGCCCTGTCATCCTATTCCTGTGCAGGTTGTCCTGTTCCTGTCCTTTATGCTATATTAAACCTGCAAACTCCTACTACCTCGAATCTTGACTCTTATTTATTGAGCTATCTGTTATTCATTTATCCATTCAAAAATAGAGGTATTATTTATTTATTTACCACAATCTTCAGAAGAATTCGCAGCTGATTAGTTGGGAGTCAATTTCCAGTTTGACCTGCGGGACACTGACAAGATTCAAGTTTTACCAGCTATCTGCGTGGTGGGCAACGCAGTCTTGGGGCAACGAGGATGCAAGTCTGAAATTTGATTCAGTCTCTAGAACGAGTACCTGGAAATGAGAAGTCTCGTTTTGGTCCTGGCCCCTTTTGTAAGCAGGGGAGGGGGTGGAACTGGAAGTCAGGAAACTCTGGGGTAGTGTTTTTGGAGACGACGATGAGGGACTGTGGAAACTCTGGTGTGACTCTTTTTCTATGTTGCAGACAGGGGTGAAACCAGCTACACTTAGGAGGAATCATCTCTATACTGCCTACAGAGTTTATTGGACTACTAGGAAACTATCTAAAGTGACTGGGAGGGTTTATAACTGCCCCAGTTGTAAGTATTCAGCAGCAGACGATCTTCATATGTTTGCGGACTGCCCCAGAATCAAGCTCTTTTGGACTGAAGTATGTGGCTTTTTAGAAGATGTGCTGCTCCAGCAGGTGGAAGTTAGCCCTAGATTAATTTTTTTTGGTCTTCTGTTGGATTATTGTATGAATGCTCCAGCTTCTAAATGTGTGTTGTATGTACTAATCATTGCTAGAAGAGAACTCTGCAGGGCTTGGAAATCTGAAACCCCTCCCTCCTTCGCAGATTGTTTGAAGCATATTAATTTGACTAGTCAATCTGATATGGCCTGTGATGAAACAACTATACATAAGATCTGGGCGTCCCTAATGGCCTGGAGGGAGAAGTAAATCTGGTCCTATGATTATGCTGGGGTACTGTTGGTCCTGTCCTCCCTAGTAACATACGGTCTTCCTGGCGTCGTGAACAGGAGCGGGACAAGGAAACACTCTCATATTGAGGGCGAACTCCTTTCCTCTTTCCACAGGCATCACACAAGGGTTGAGACAGAATTGGCCTGTTTGCAATGTTCAGAGGGTTCCCATCAAGAGGTTCCCTTAAGGCATGTATGAGGACATAAAAAAATGAGTGGCACCCATTGAGATCACTTCGGTCAGGTAATGGTCTGCTAGGAAGGATTTGAGGGCGTTAACCTGCTTGTCCAGGGGGTTATCCCAGTGGAGATTGAAATCACCAAGGTATATGTCTTTGGAGTGAGGGGAAGAGTTTGAGGTAATAATTTCCAAAAGCTGTTCTGTGAATTCAGCATTCAAACCTGGAGGATGGTAGAGTATATGTAGTTTGTGAGATTGATCATTTAAAGATTTAACAGAAATCCCCAGGTACTCACAAGAGACTAGGGGTTCCGAGTGAAATTTTGAGATGGTGATGTCAGAACGCTGTATGCAGGCTAAGACTCCGCCTGTCTTGTGCGTCTGTCTAATCTAATGATGTTGTAGTCAGGGGGGACTAGAAGGTCTAGGCAAGGGGAGAATGAATCATTGAGCCAAGTTTCTGTGAGGATGATTATATCCATTTTCCTTTTGAGGGCAAAGACGAAGTCAGAGGCGCGTTTTGGGCTGAGCGGCAATTCAGTAGAAGGCAGTAGAGCGCGTTTGAGGAACTCTTTACAGTTGGCTTAGGATTCTTGGTGTAAAAGGTTAATGATTGAAGGTTATTCCGGTTTATTCCTCTAAGTCTTGGATGGGAAGTTCTGCTTGGGTCGCTAGGCACTGGGAGTATAGCGTATTCCTCTTTGTTAGTGGTAGGGCCAATCGGAGTTTCATTTAGCCGTAGTAGTGTTTGGATTTCATGGTCCGTTATATTGTTGGGGAGTTTGCATGTGCACGAGAATCGATCGGTTAGAGGAAAGGGGATCGTTTTCATCTTCTTCTTGACTGTTGCCAGGGATTTTTCAAGATGTTTAAGTTTAGAGAGGGAGTTTTCAGCGAGTTCAAGGATGTTTCTGATTTGTAGGATAACGTTTTTTAAATTTCGAACAGAGACGAAAGGATGTGTTCTGGGAGCATAAGCATTAAAAATTATTGTGCATCTTATTGAACATTTAGAGTAAATGTCAAAGAATCAGTACAGATATCCAACAGATGTTGAACACCAGAAGCCGTATGGATTTTACTTCTGTCAGTTACTAACTGTTGACATTCATGGCGTTGTAAATAACAAAATCTATTTTTTAATTATTTCCCATGATTTCACAATGAAGCTATTCTAGATAAAACAAAACATTCAAAATCATGTTAGGATAGCAGTTGATACCTGAACTATTTTCCAACTGGTATCCTACAATGTCATCATCAGTTTCCATTTTCGTTTTTCTTTACACCTTCATGATTCTTTTCAATTGTTTTCTTTTCTGAACCTCAGTTGAATGTTTGACATATTTCCATTTGGACACACTACATGTTTCCCATATATGGGATATTCGCCTAAATCAGAAATATAAAGTTCTCTTAAACGATTGTACTTTCTTACATAATTTGCATCAGCACTAACCTTTTTCTCATCAAAATTAATCAAGTACAAACCAGATAATGTTCTTACTCAAGACAATGCAAAGTATGCCATTCCCTTTGAACACTGTACTTCCAATATTCACCAAAGAACTGTTTATACTTAAACCTTGAGATTTATAAATAGTTACTGCATATGCTAAAGACAAAGAAAACTGTTTTCTGCGAACATGCAAGTATTTTATAAGCAAAAAACTTACAACACAATGCCCAACCTGCCTTACCTCTTTAATCTGATCAAATGTTATCCTCAAAAACTCTATTTCATCTCTGTTATGAAAATTTACAAAAGCAACAACATTTCCCATGCTCCATTTCTACTTCTACATTCAAGTTACACCACAAAATTACAAGACAATTTATACATATATGTAAAATTGTTTCTAAGCCTGCAGTCTTGGATACAGACTTTTCCAACGAATCCAATTTTGACTGTAGTTTCTCTGTGAGAAGAATAGTCACTTCATGGTATTCAATTTTATCAATAGCTTCAATTTCCACTACTTGTTTTTTTCCAGTTTTAAAAGTTCTTAATTAAATGTAGAACATTCTTGCACTGTAGGCATTAGCCAAACTATATATTTCTTTTCTTTACAGTTATTGTACATTATTTTAGCCATTGTATGTCCAGTTGTAAACAAGTTCCTTCTTAGCTGACTTTCTAAAGCTTGTTTACCATGTTTTGTCAATACACCAATTCTTATATCTTGAAGAATATTTCCATAATGCTCATCACTTGCTTGTCGCATATATTTCATAAGTGCTTTCTATTCAAAATGTGACCAAATGTTCACATTTTCAAAACTTCTCAAAGATGATCTAGTATCTTCATGGACAAGTATTTTAAAAACAGGTTGGCCTTTACATTTTTTCCTCCAAACAGAACATTGTAATCTGTTATTAAAATCTGTTGCATTCTCAAGTGTACAAAGGCAAGAATTAAGTTTGAGACCATGCTCACCTCATCGATGATTAGAAGTTTTATTTTCTTCAGTACTCTTGAGACTTCATAACACGCTTCTCTAGATAGCTGGTGATTTTCCAATGTATTTTCATGTTCAACTAGTAGAAAAAGAAATCCCTTTAATGTTGTGTGCTGCTAATCCAGTTGGAGCTGTTACAACACAAGATAAATGTGATTCTGTAGTTTTGTGTAGATAACTGGTCAAAACCTTAATTTAAAACCTTTTTCTTTTTCCAGCATGACCACTGATGTACATTACAATTGGTTTAAATGATGAACATTGGCATTCTTAATTTTACGTTGCACCCATGTAGTATCTATTCTGAACTTGTTGTTATATTTCATATTGTTCAATGTTTAGTTGTTCTTCTAACTTTTCCAAATGAATAATATCCTTTTCTGATTGTTGCATTGCAGTTTCTACTTCATTCATGGCTATTGCTGCTTCATTTTCAATAATTGGTTGTACTAGTGGATCTCTACTTAGTGGACCTGAACTTTTTGAGAACTATCCCTAGCTATTTCAGCTGCAATAGTAGTTTCTTGTTCAAGCTCATTCAACATTTTGGGAAGATTGTACATTGAATGCTATCTTTTCATGCATTAAAGGAATCTTCATAGCAGTCAAAATCTCCAAGTAATTCTGCTTCACTACGCCAAGACTTGAACAGCTGCAGAAGTGATAAATAGGAAAATTCCCTCTTATCTGGACTTTCTCAACTGAGTTTCCTGTGGTTAGTAAGATTTCCTTTGGCATGTTTGACCAAACATCTGTCACATCCAATTACTGCATATTTTTCTTCATTCATATTTTCTGTAAAGATTCTTTTAAGGCTGTAATGTTGAACTATTTCATAGAGAGATAGGTTTTCCAGATATGGACTGTTTTTGGGATAGTATGTATCCAACATAATAGTTTTATAAATATCTGTACTTTCTGGTTAATTCAGTGCTAAGTATTCGATTTTTTGTAATGTTTTCAATATTCTATTTTATGTACAGGCAAGACCTAAACTTACCCAAATAATTCGTCTTGACTTTGAATATAAACTGGCAGAGCTCATCCAATCCGAACATTCAAAGGATCTAATCTCTCAGTGGGAAAGCATTTTCAAGGTAAAGCTGTACAATTTCTTGCTAAGACTCATTTCCTGTGAAATTTCTTTCCACATTTCTTTCATCTCTGTCTTTTCAGATTTAGTTAGATACACTGTAACATAGCAAGCAACAACAATTGAATTATCTACCACATATTGAATATCCATGTTTGTATTCCACATTGTCAAAATTACTGGATTGCAGTCATTAATATACTTTGATTCTTCGGTTGATTCTTCGGTTCTTTTTAAGTTGTTTGTATTCTTAGGAGATTTCAAATGATTGTATGCCTTACTGCTGGCATAAAACAATTTACTCTTTCTTTTGAAATTATTGAACATGGGAGTCCAAAACAACACTTTGCATAGAATTTTCTCTTAGACTTTATCAATAGTATTTGCCACATCGATGGCTTTGTAACTGTACAACTTGTTGTTTCAAGGTGTTTTCTCCTCCTCCTCTTGGAATGGCACAGGTGACATACTGTTCAATGAAAGACATAACACTTTCACCAGTATCAGTTCCAAATTTTGGAGCTTTCTTGATCCATTACAGCATGTGTATATGAGGGGCTCCTCTGGCTTGGTACTCTTTTCGTTAAAACACATCGGTTACTTATGCAAGAGGTGGAATATTTTTATTGCAGATAAATGATATCATAGTTTGAAATCTATAGTTAAAATATTTGCAGACATTTACAGGATCCACGGAACATAGTTCTCCAGGTGTCTTCAATTCAATATTTTTAACATTTGAATTTGCTTCTCATAGAAATTCAAGTAAATTGTCCCACACATATTCATCACAGCTAAGTCTTACATACTATGTAGGAGTACCTAAATGTATTTACATACATTTAAGTTCTCCATGACGATGATGCCAATTCTCGTTGGTACCACATTGACACGCCATCACATTTATTAACTGAGATTCCAACTGTTCATCTCTTTGTTGAACTTTGTCCATGAATTCCTTTGCAAAAACATGTGGAAGATGAACTCCTGTTTTTAATATATGGTGCACTGCATTTGAAAGTGCAGACAAATCACTTTCAAACAGAAGGTGAAAAATATATGGAATACACTGTCGAAATCTTGGATCTTCTGAGTGCAATCTTGTCGAGCGGTATTCTCAGGCTGAAATCTGTAATGCTCGTTCATTATATCGTCCACCTTCTCCAGTGGGGAACAGCAGTGGAAAACAACGTGCTTCTAAACTTGTTTCCCATAGTTCATGCAAGATTTATTTGCTTTCTTCATTTGAAATAATTCAATATTGTTTCCTATCACTTCTTTTGAATGTAGAGGATGTATACTGTGCTGTAATCTCTTAAATCCTAGACTTGTATACTTTTTCTGATTGGCCACTTGAAATTTCTATTTATCTTCTAAACATATTATCCGGTTCATCAATGCTTACATTCTTATAATAAATATTATTCTGCACCAGATACAATGTTGCCTTTTGAAGGTTGTTCGCATCTACAAACTCTTGCCATATTTTTTGACTCTTTGTTGGTGCATCATTAACTAGAATAACTGAAGGCTCACTTTGCTCCCTGTCTATATCAACAGTTTCAATAGTTTCAAGTTTATAAACTTTATTCGACAGTTTTAAAAAAACGTCATAAAAGTACACAAGATAAAATCGTACAAATATCAAATATCATAATGCAAGAACAGTACGTATCATCATATGATGTTTCAAGGACATACAAAGGTCAGTAAATGGGGAACACAATAAAACAACTAAAAAACCATACTCTTCCTTAGAGCAACAGATTTCAGGATAAAGGTTGCCGTAAAAAAACACAAATCCGGGCTAGCAAGCGAAAATAACAGTTTCATGGCATTTGAAGTAGAGAACACAGAGTATTTTTTAAACAACGGTTTCAGGTAAACAATTCGTAGGGCTTTATAGAGGGGGCAAATTAACATGAAATGAAGGGTACTTTGTTTGGTCAGTCCATCACATGGACAAGCAGAAGTTGGATAATTTTTCATCTTTGGGAAGGCCACAAGATTGTGGACAATACCAAGTCTAAGTCTGGATAGTACGAATTGGTGGGATTGTCTATAGATTATTTTAAGGTAGGTCGGCAAACCAAGACCATCATTTACATTGGAAAAATAGAAAGCATGGGTTGAATAGTTACGTGTTTCTGCTTTCCGTTTACCGAGTTTTACCCTCATGAATTCTTCTTTCAACCCCTTTTTAGATAAAGAAGTTGCAATCTCGGGATCTTTACGTACATCCAAATGTAAGAGTTCCTTAAAAGTACTAATCACATACTTTATCCATGGTATATTCGCAAATTTATCCAGAACCAAACTATCTTTGATAATGCACTTTGTGAAACTTGTTTCATCCTTCAGCCAAATAGACCTCCAAACCAGGAGGGGTCTCAATTCAATTAGATCGGCTATATGGTCCAACCTTAGTTCCTCGTGGGCCAGATAGTTGGATGCCGTAGGGGGTAGACAAAGTAGCCGTTTCAGAAACAAATTTTCCAATATTTGCAAGTCTTTGTTAGATCCGTACCCCCATACCCCCGATCCATAGAGCGCTATAGATAAACATCGGTGTCTATAAATATTTAACATTGCAGGAATCCTGCGGCTGCCCAATTTATTGGCAAAGCGAAAGACGCCTAAAGAAGCCTTCCCCATCCTGGCTTTTATGTTAGTGTGTTCAGGTACCCATGAGCCCTGGCTATTAAAAGTAATGCCCAGATAACAAAAATTATCTACGGCCTCGATTCTGTTATTTTTAAAATAGAAAGACTTATGGTAATTCGCCTTTTTGCCACAGACCATTGTAAATGTTTTGGTGTTATTAATTTTAAGTTTTTTACCCTGAATGAAGTCATAAAAACAATTCATTAGCCGCTGCAGGCCAATTGGAGTTCTGGATAATAAAACAGTGTCGTCCGCGTATAACAACACTGGAATTGGTTGGCCCCCTGCTTGTGGTGCATCAGCCTGGACCTGTTTTAATTCATGTTCCATGGACTTTATAAAAAGAGAGAAAAGCAGGGGGGCCAGTACGCACCCCTGCCTAATGCCTGATTTTACCTTAATCTTGCTCGTACACTCTCCAGCTGGACCATATCGAATCTGTGTGGACAAATTGGAGTATAACCTAGCTAGGAAATGGATAATAGCCGGGGGTGCCCCCATATCAAGAAGGGTTGTCCACAACAGGGAATGATTCACCAGATCGAAGGCGCTAGAGAGGTCCGCAAAACAAAGGAATAGGGAGCCAGATTTGGCCATAGTATATTTACCTATTAAAAGATTAAGGTTAATACATTGGTCAATGGTCCCCAAGCCCTTTCTAAAACCATATTGTGATTGTGCCAGGATATTGTTATCAGACGCCCACTCCTCCAAGCGTAACAATAATACTCGGCTCATAATTTTAAGGGAGGAGTCTAGGAGGGAAATGGGGCGATAGTTTTTGGCCTCCCCTCTATCTCCCTTCTTGTAAATCGGGATGATAATGGATTGGCTCCAAGTTGCCGGGGTGGAGAGTTCAGTGGCAGCATTGAAGACCTGGGTCAATAGGGGGCTCCAGAGGGCCAAATCGTGTTTGTATATATCTACCGGGACCCCGTCGGGTCCTGGGGCTTTCCCACCTTTACTAGATTTGATTGCCATGTCCACTTCTCGGATGGTGATTCCCAGAGGCTGCGGACGCAGCTGGGGGTTCATATGGGTTTTATCATAAGTCTCCTCTGGAGGATCGAAGATTCCTGAAAAATATTTGACCCAGCACTCTTCACTTACTAATGCAGTAAGTACTGGGAAATCATCATTCTGGAGGAATGGGGCATTAATAGTACTCCAGAACAATTTACAGTCCCGGAGGGCTGCGGCACAATCCAAGTTATCCCAGGCTTGTTCCCGGAGTTCGTTTTTCCTACGTTTGAGTTCTGTGTTATAAGTTGACCTTAAGGTTTTAACCATTTCCCTATCTCTAGGGAGATTTGACAGTGCTTGCTTAAGAGTTTTTAGCGCTGTGGTACAAGCGCGATCAAACCAGCCAACCTTACCCCGTTTAGATGTAATCTTATTATTAGTAAAGATTCCATTAATTATAATACCAAGATCCTCAAAGTCCGTTATAATGCCCGTAAGAGGGGCATTGACTTCCAGACAGCGAAGTATCTGTTTGGAGCCGCCTACCACAACTGTGCTATGTAATTTTTCAGATTTTTCGGTACACCACTTTATCCTGGTTCCATTAGGCCTACTTGGGACGATATTGTCGACAACCCTGCCTATGGGCATAATTTTCGGGCCCCACATAAGAATATACATAGTTAGGGCATTGTGGTCGCTCAAACAAAAATCCTTGATAATTGGCACTGTACAAAATGGCACCAAAAGGGTTGAGATCAGCAAATGGTCAATGACCGACTCAGCGTCCCTCCCTCTAAATGTTGGAACAATATTGCCCATAATGTCGAGAGCTGGTTGGTGAATAACTAAATCAAATTTTAACAGAAGACCATTAAGGGCGGTCCCATATAGGGAGTGTTGGAAATGTGCTAGGTTCTCCCCCGATTCCCCATCAAACCCACAAACTGGGGTTAGAGAGTGCGGGCATGTTCTAATGTTGAAGTCCCCTCCCCATATGATGTCATAAAATGAGTGGGGTTTGTTACAGATTTTATTTAAAAAGGCTTCCAGTTCATCCACAACCACACTAATGTTAGAGTCAAATGTATTATTGTAGTGGTTGATCAATAAGATGTTCCTGCCCTTTTTAGTTTTTAGTTCCAGAATTTGTGAATGTGTGCCCACAGTTGCATATGTACCAACAGTTATCGGGAAATCAACTGATATCAAAACAAGCAAGCCCCCTTTTGCCCTCCCCATAACAGATTCCTGGGCAACACAATTGTATGAAACAAAACCATCGACAAAAATTTCTGTAGTGGACCATGTTTCCTGTAAACATAAAATATCAAACCCAAGAATTAGTTCCCTCCACCCTAAAGCTGAAGCTTTCTGACGCCAGCCAGCTATGTTCCAGCTCACCATAGAATATCCTTGATCACTAAGGGAAGATAGCTCTTCTATGGGAGAGATCATGGTACAACCTTTATCATCAATAACCTTAACGGGTGGTGAAAAGTTGGACTCGTTTGATTTATCATGAGTTGGGGGGGTCCAAACAGGTATATTGCGGGTTATTTTATCTCTCATTGCTGGTAGGGTTTGATATTCCTCAGTGACTCCGCTATCGGTAAGGATAGTCTCGTTGGGTAGAGGGGGGACATTGGGTAGTCAGTCGACTCCTTCGAGCCCATCAAGACAACCATATCGATTATAATCCCAGAAGATGTTCTGCGGGGTCTGAAATGGGGGCAATCTGGTGTGACTTAGGCGAAAAGGCCTTCCCCTACGTTCGACCCTAGTCCACTCGTTGCTTCCATCATAGTACAGGGGGTTAGTCGGTGGTGGGAAGAAAAAGGAAACAGGGAGGGTCTGGATGGTGGAATCAGGTGACCTATTAACACCCGCACATATGTAAGATACTGTACGTGGGTCCCTAAAACTGACAGTGATACAATCTCCCTTGATAGATTTAGGGGTTTTACCGATCCATGGTACCCTCCGCACCATGATGACTTCATTGTGCAGATGTACCGGCAAGGGGCGGTTCCAATTAAGCCATTTAATAACTTGGTTTTTAAGAGAATTGAAAGTTTCGGTTTCACCCCTGGCTAATGGAGGTGCACCTGCCAGGATTACCATAAATCGGTTGGCCTCCGGTGGGAGGTTGGGCCGTCTCGTTCTTGGAGTTTTAAGATCTTCTGGTTGCGGCCCTTGGGTATCCAGAGACATAAGTGCGGGTGGGATATGCAAACCTTGAGGGGGGCCTTGGGTAGACTGTGGAGCAACTAGGCTAACCGAGCTAGAGGCTTGGGGAACGGGTTGTGTGCTTACGGTCATAGAAACAGGGATTTGTGGCACAATAGTCGGGGGAGTAATGTGGGGAGGGGGCAAACTAGGAGGAGGGCCAGAACTATTAGGCTTAGTGGAATTAGCTAGAAGTATAGCAGTTGATTTCTCTATGTTGGACATTCTGAAATCAAGCCTATCTAGTTTGGCCTCTAGAGGAAAAATGATCGATTTAAGTAAGATTGCTAATTTATCCATAGACGTATCATTACTGGATGAGCTGCCTTCCCCGTTGGAATTCAGCAATAAGGGTGCTCCATCTGTTCTGGCTGTTCTAGCTATTTTAGATATCCTCCCCGTAGTTTTTCCCTTGCAGTTATATTGTCTCTTCCGTTTTTTGATGGCCCCTTCATTCCCCCCCTGAGTTGTAGGGATAGTATGATTCCCACTATTAACATCGGCAGGGGATACATTTACACATTCAGATATATGGCTAGAATCAGCTATGGTGATGGAGAGATTAGATATAACAGTAGAATCTATGCTTAGCGGGGGGGCTGAGTCTGGAAGCGGGAATAGGGCATCCGACAGAGGCAAGCAGTCAGAAGGTCTTTCAGGAGTTCTGGCATTAGCAAAAGAGCCCATACTCGAGCGTTTAAGAGACATTAGCTCCTTGGACAGTCGTTTCTCCAGAGTAATAATTTCTTTGTCAATGATGGTATTAGCCCTAGTAAGAAACTTCTCCATACCACCAGCAGCAGATTGAGATCCTCCTGCCAGCGAAGATTTGCTCCTCGTTTCCCGGCCAACCATGGTCCACAGACGATCAGGCAGCAGGAGGAGGGAAGGGGTAGGGGGGTAGCCCGGTCCGGTCACTGCCGGTCACGAACGGTTTCAATAATTTTCTTAAACTCTAAAGGTAAGTACATAAGTCTTCCTTTCAGATCTCTTTGTAAATCTGTTGGAGGCAGGTTACCCGTTTTAGGTTCCATACAAACTGTAGGAGAGTAGTATCTGCTTACTATGGTTACCCCAACTTGTTGCTGGTGTTTCACTGTTTTCCGACGTTAGTCTGGCTGGGGCCCTGCTATTCAAGACCCCAGCCTAGCTGCTTCCTCTCTAAATTGATTGCATGTACTTTAGGTAAACTCCAGTGTGGTTACTGGGGTACCCTTGTGAGTCCGTAGTATATGGTACACCAGGTACAAAGGGCATAGGTACCCCAGAATATAACAAGGGGCTGAAGCATGTATTATGCCACCCTTGGGCAGCCTTCCAAAATGACACCACAGGACTGCTACTGTAGCCTGGGTAAGGTGGTGCATGCACCCCTTACTAAGATATAGGTTACCTATATCTACATTTAATCACTGACACATATAAACCTATCAGTCACTCCTATGGCAGGCCTTATCAATCCTGAAGGCAGAGTGCTTGGTTTTATGTCAGAGAGTGCCCATGCATGAGATGGGCCCCTCTGTAGCTTTCAGAGCCTATTCTCTGAGGCTGTTCCGTGATGCAGCCAGACCGCATACTGTTAAGTACATTATAACCTTGCGGTAAAAGCTAACTTTGCACTGGCTACATGGAAACATGTTGTGTTTGGTGTCAAACGCTTTGGAATCCTATCCCCTGCCAGAGCCCTGGAATCACAAAATTGATGCTGCAGCAACAGACAGAAGCGTGGCCTCCTGCTGCTGACCGAAACTCCGACAGGGGAGGCCTGGACAATAGGTTTCCTGTCACAGGGAGGTGTAACCACCATCCAGACAGGCTTTAGTGTATTGGGGCTGGGTGGGTGCACACTGAGGGTGCTTTGAAGTCAGCACTGGGGGCACATTTGGTATCCCTGTGCATAGACCAGTTCAAAAAAGTTGCAGGGGCTACCAGCCCCTCCTCTGGCATGAAACTGGACAAAGGAAATGGGTGTAGCCACCCCTATTTTCAGACTCTTCCATAGGTGGGTCCCCAGAGTATGTCCAACACCTCTTCTTAGTATAAGTAAGGGACCCCTGGCAACAGGACTTTAGATTACACCTGGATGAAACTGTGAAACTGAATCCTGGAACTTTGTTGCTCCACCAAAGACTAGAGGATGGAAGAATCAAGACTATCATGTCGGGGAATCAAATTTATGTCCATGGCAACAAAACAGATATTAGAAAAGGAACAGACTTAAGGAATATATAATGACTAAACTGAAACCAACAGACTTAACACGCTGTTTCCGGGGACCATGACAACCGTAAAGACTATTGATAGACAATGTTCAGACTCTACGCCATTTTTTAACTCGTATTTTAAAACTTGTTGTGGTATTGTTTTTTTATTATCTGTAAACATTGTAAAGATTTTAATTAATCAAACAATAAAATCATGATGATGATGATGAATCTCCCTTAGGGTCAAGGAGTGACTCCCCTGCTCAAGCAGGCACCAATGAAGCATTTGCCAGTCTGCATCTCCAAAGCTCCTGCCAGACTCTGAAGTATTTGCAGCCTAGGAAGAAGATTTCCAGACTTCACAGAGGCTGACCCGAGTCCCCCGCAAAGCTGAGACCTGCAGCCCTCACGAGTGACAAGGAACCAGAACCCCAGGACACCAGTCACATTTCGTAGTGCATTAACCTCTCGACATCCCTTGAAGTTGTGCTTTGGGATACTTGTAGCCCAAGCCCCGCGCACCATCTGCACTGAAGATTTTGGGCCTACACTCCACAAGTGTTCCGTGAGCCCACTGCTTGCATTTCCACCTGAGGCTCCTTTGCAATCCCTGGTCTGTCGATTGGTGGGTCCCCATGAAGGCAACTCTGATTTTCATTGGGATTCTCTGGTTGCTGGTCCACACCAAAGCATTTCTTTGATTCCTGTTTGGTTTGCTGTTGTCAAGGCTTGTTGCGTCCAATCCGGATACCAATACCTCAGCACTAGACATCTATTGTAGGACAGCTCGATTCCAGATCCTGGTTGTCGTCGACACCTCCTGGTCCTCGTGGCTGAAGAGTTAATCTTCACCTTCTTCACCTGAAATCACCCGACATCGGTGGGCATTCGACTATCATGCCCCTGGTCACTGGCTAGTGACCCAGACTCTGTCCCCTCTGCTGTCAGGTTTTTCTAATCTTTGATCCAGGCTTGGATCAAACTGGACACTTTCCCCTCTTCGGCAGCAGCACTTTGCAGCAGATCGCCATTGAAAACGACGACGAAACCCAGCAGCAAAAGACACCTATGCACCTGGATTCCCTGGGTGAGGTAACTCAAGTACTCCAGTGCTCCCGTGGGTGTTGGCTCTAGAACCCCTTAAGTCTAAAGGGGTTTGCTGAAAGTCCTCCTCTAAGTGTCCTTTTTCTTTAAATTTCCAACTGCGACTTTCCCCATAGAAGTTAATGGTGATTCGCGGTTGTGTTCACACACTGCACACATCCCCTATGGATCTTTTTTGTCACTACTTTGGGTGGTTCCTGGTGGCCCCAGCGGTTTTTCAGGCTCTAGGCCTCCTGTCTATGTGAGTCGTGGTTCTTATACCACTTTCTTAATATATGGTTTGGTACGCCCCTAGGGCTCAACGTATAATAATAAGATTACTGAATGTACTTTTGCCTCAAGCCTCATAAAGTGACTAAAGGGATGTGTTTAAAATAAATACATATATTTTATATATATACCTGGTGTGATTCTCCTTTCATTTGGTCATTCACAAGATTATAGAATGGTAAAACAAGCTGCATTACATTCCTCCTATTCTTAGCTTGAAGGCTGCTCTCCAAAGCTACCACTAGGCTAGCTTTCCATAAAGGTTGTCTTTAACCTACCATCAATAAGGGTTGTTTGGACTGGTGCAAGGTGCCCACTAGAATAGTGGACAGCATATGCTAGGCCAACTTCTCACACGAACTATAGCCTGAAACGGGTGCACAGATTGTATAAGAATGGGCTCATATGCATTTAAATCTACAAGTTCCTGAGGAATACCTACCAACTCCAAGTTGTTATGTACAGCTCTATCTGGCATTTTGTTCTCTTCTAATTTAATATAAGAATATTTACAAATATGTTGATCAGTAGCCAACTCAAAATGACCTTCCACCAACAAATGAGCACCATAGTGCTCCCATTTATCTTTTTTTCCTTTTTCCTTTTTAAATATAGATCAACATTCCTAGTTTGACTTCTATACTTAGTACATCGACAACAAATACAAAAATAGTCTGGTTTTTCAGATTAAACTATGTTAAACTTTGTAATTTCTTCTGCAAACTTGTAAGTACTAATATCTTCCACCTGTTCTTCAACACCTACACTTATCAAACTCTCACTTTCTCTACACTCCTCTTGCGAACCAAAGGAAACAAAACTGTATATCATCACAAACTTTTTTTACATCTGATACTGAACCATGCAAAAGAGCTGTGCTCATTTCACTTAAAGATAATGCAGGACTTTTTACATTGTAGAGTGACCTTACTAACTTCTGCATTTCTCAGTGGTGTGCTGCTAACATTCTTAAGTGATGAAATGTACTTGTACAAACATTTCTAGAAAGACAAGCCAGAGAATGACACTGCAACTTAGTATATTGTCTTACTTTACATGGATGTAGTCCTTGTAACATCTTAATCTTCTGGTTAAGACTTTTTTTGGGCAAAAAGAACAACAAGTAAACATTAAATAAAACAGTCAGCAATACATTGGGGGAGGAGAGAAAAAAGAGAGAAAGTAGTGGGGGGTAGGGGAGGAGAGGCGAGAGAGTGAGGATAAGGAAAGAGACAACCGTAGAGACGAAAGGAAGTGTGTCTAAAGACCGACTGGGTAGGTGACGACCAAGGAGGGAATCCACGGCCCATCTCCCCTATAGCTAACCCAGGTAGCTCCATCGGGCATCAGACAAAATAGATCAGTCGCAAGTGGCATATAGGCCAGAATACATCTTTATGGTCATAGATCATGGTTGCCCAGTTTTGTAGCAATATCACCAATGCTTTTGTGGTTTACGTAGTCGTAGGATGAAATCAGGTGCATGGTATGTTAAAAATAGCTGATAAATAAACCACTCAAAGATGGCTGCTAGCTTATCCAGCGATAGTATGGCTCAGTGGCGATCAGGGGAGTAGTCCTATTACTCTTTCCATGAATCATACCTCTCGGAGTGTAGTCCTGTGTCGCTGTAAATTGATGTAGGTTCCAGTGTTTTGTCTCAGGGGAGTAGTCCTATTGCTCTTTCCATGAGTCATACGACCCTGGGTATAGTCCTATGTCGCTGTCCATAGATGTAGATTGCAGTGGTTTGTCATTTGTATCTGTTTAGTGTCCTGTTGTGATACAAATCCTAGGTCTTGTCTCTGCAGTTGGTTTGGGGTAGGTAGTCCTTTCTCTATTGAGTTAATTGTGCGTGCCATTTTGGAGATGTTGTGCAGTTTTCAGCAGGCACACAAACAGGGGTTTCGCACTGAACACCGGACAGTCAATGTTGTCAATTGCACAAGCACCGAGTAGCGCAGTCAGCGAACAAAACACATAATACACGCTATAGGAGTAGGATGTAGAATGTAGAATGTCCCCTTAACTGCCCAGCAGAGAGTAGAGTCAAGGGGCTGGGGGCATCTTCATAAGGTCAGCAGTAATGGGGCTTCGTGGTGGCTAATGAGTGGGGGGTCGTGAAAACAAAAACAGAAAGACATTCCTTCAAGATGCTTACAGTATGGATTTTATAGCACAATTATGTTTTTTGGTGCACAAGGTATGCTGAACACAGAGGTGTTGACAAAGACCTAGCTTTCAAAATGTGGATCTGAATTGGATTGCACAGAGAGGATTAAAGTGACATCAATTGATGCTTTTAGTTAAAACCTCTTTCCTTATCCAACCCCCGGACCTCATGATTGTGCAGTGTGGTGTCAATGACCAAGGCACATTGACTGGAGTAGGACTGGAAATGATCATGAAGGATACCTTTGCACAATTGATGTTGCGTTTCCCTCAAACTGTCTTTGTATACTCTAATATATGCCAAAGACAGAAATGGAAGTGGTCAAACCACTTCTGTCCACAGATAAATAAATCAATAAAACTGTTTCTTCTTATCTCAGTGACCATAGGATGGGCTCCATCTATAACAACAATCTGTGTTTTGATATGGATGACATATACAAAAGTGATGCAGTACACTTCACAGGTCAAAGGAACAGAGGCTTTCTCAACAGCCTTAAGCTATGCATCCGCAATTACATGTAGTTACACAAACTAATAATGAACACAAGGGCTGTTTTTAGAGTCACCCTATAACATAACAGTGAATCTTACAACACACATACACTTTTTTAAATTTTTTGTGGATTTGCAAATCCGTCGCAAATTTGCAAAAACATGAATTCAATGTACTACAACACAATACACTTTTCAGGTTTAACTTTTAATTTTTAATTTTATATATTTTTGCTAACTCTAATGTAATCTTATTACTAACTTCAATCTCACTAACTCTAGAAAGCAAGTTCACAAATGCAACACTACCTTCTAAATGATATACTATTAAGCATGGGCGTAAAATCCGTTCCGCTCGCGGATTTTGCGGATTTTCTGTAAATTCGCAATCCGCGAACTCTCGCGAACTTACCGAAAATTCGTAAATCCGTGCGAAGCGGATTTTTTTGCTTGGTCGCACTTGCCAACTAGAATACTATACAATTTTGCAGGAGTAAACACTCGCGAAAACGTAGATGCGGCGGGCAGCGACAATCTCACAATTGCGAGATTGCAAAATGTGCAATTTCGCACAAGAAATCCACCAGCAGGCAGCATAAACCTTGAAAATTATGATTTTTATTAGAATAACTCCTCAGGTTGACATTTGCCTGGACTTTTTTTTGCAAGGAGTCCATTTGGGGGGGGGGTGGGAGGAAGGAAGTGCCCCACAGTCTCCAACTTCCTGTTCCTGTCCAGCAGGCTCCTCTCAGTGCTTTCTTCATGTGCTGGTCACTTTGATTTGGATCTTGACCTGGAAGCACTCAGCAGGTGCAAAAGTTCAAACTCATCATTAGTAACCATTCCCTGTAGTGCTTCCTGAGGGGCCCCTCCAGAGTTCAGTTGCCTACTTGCAACTATTCTATGACCCTGCTCTGACCCTCACAGCAGGCTCAGAGAATAGCTACAAGTATACAACAAAGGTCCTTTTAAAAAAATTACACTGCAACAGAAAGCAATTACAGATAAGGAAGCAGGTGCCAGGGATCTTGACCTGGAAGGATTACTTTTTGTGAATGCTGCTGGATATTTGGATTTTTGCAAAACTGAAAGCACTCAGCAGGTGCAAAATTTCAATCTTATCATTAGTAACCATTCCCTGTAGTGCTTCCTGAGGGGCCCCTCCAGAGTTCAGTTGCCTACTTGCAACTATTCTATGACCCTGCTCTGACCCTCACAGCAGGCTCAGAGAAAGCAATTACAGATAAGGAAGCAGGTTCCAGCCAGGAAGTTCAAATTCAGTAACACATTAATCAGCCCCTAATTCATTTATGTCAGTTGAGGCAGGGCAGGTGTGCTTTTCCACCCATAATCTACAGTGATGAAATAGAGGGTGGCATGGGTGAGCCAGAGGGTGGCATGGGTGAGCCAGAGGGTGGCAGTGGTGAAACAGAGGGTGGCAGTGGTGAAACAGAGGGTGCTGTGATGAACCAGATGTAGAAACAACATGTTCGCGACCGTTGCTACCCGAAAAGTAAGTTCGCGTTTGCGAACTGGTACAAAATCCTCGCGAACTGGCAGAAATCCTTGCGAACACAAAAAAAAAAAATCCGCAAATTCGCGAGAGTTCGCGGATTTTGCGGATTGCGAATCCGTAAATACGCAATTCCGCGGATTGCCAATTCGCAAAATCTGCCCTTGCTTATATACTATTAAATTATTTATTTGAGGTGGATCTGCCAATTCAACATAACATTACACGGGGGCTGCACTGAGAGCTGCGATGTGGTTGCAACTCCAAAATCGAGAGAAAAAACTCCCTACTTCCATTATTCAGTATCCGCCGGGGCATGCTCTCACGTTGGGGACAACAGGGGGAGCCCCAATGCCCCCGCAGTTCCTGCCAGCTCCCCGCCTCCTGAGGGAGCCGGCAATGTTTTCAGACAAAGCGAGCTGCTGACATGCAGCTCCCTTTGCCCAAACGCAAATCTGCTTTTTTTTTTTTTTTTTTTTTGGAGTTCAACAAAATCTTTATTGGCATAAAAGTTTGAGACAATATTGACCGCCAATGGCCTACAACCCGGAGGCTGGCCGCATATAGCAGTATCACAATATTCTGTAGCACACAGCCATTCAGCTGGTAACCCAGGGGTCCAGCGGCGTCATGTTAATTATTACTTTAAGACAAATCGTTCCACCCTGTTACCCCTTTTTCTTGCTATTACATGAACTTTAGTTTTTAATTTTTTCCAGATCCATAGTGCTTGAACATAACAGTTATAAACAGTGAACCTAAAGAGCCTCGGGCAATTCCACACTCCGTCGCCACTTGTATGCATCATTACTTTTTGGTATATCAGAATAATCGCAACTGTTCTTAAATGCGCTGAATATCCCCATGCCACATTTGAGCACAAGCCACTTCAGTACCTCTTGTATTCTTACAATGACTCCCCGTCCCCTTCCGCCGTTAATAGATAATCCGACAAATAACACCAAAAGTCCTTCGGGCGTGATCTATTTGGCAGATCCTCTTCATAAGTAACTAACTTATCTCTGCAGTACGTCATGTCTTTAAGCCATGTCTTGATATTAGGTACATTTCTTCCTTCCCAGCATTTTGATATCTGCCTCTTAGCAATCAATAAAGCCACCGCACAGAACTTTCTCTTCCCCGCCCTAACACTTGATAGAAGGCCCAGCAAACATACCCTCATGGTGCAGTCTACCTCAGTTCCCACCATTTTGCCCAGCCTGATCGTTACCTTCTGCCAATACTCCAGGATCTTCTGGCAGTGCCATGCTAGATGAACAAAATCCGCCTCATCGTATCCACATCTTTTACATCTGGCATTGTCTCGCAACCCATATTTATACAATCTTTTTGGCGTGTGATACGTTTGATGTAGATACTTCAGATGCGTGATACGCAGATTCCCATTTGGAGTGAGTAGTTTAAGCAATGAGCAGGCAGTCAACCAATCATTCTCTTGTAACGCCTCTGGCAGAGCATCATTCCATCTCCGCATCGCTTTTTCAGAAGTATGTGGGATTTCACTTTGGGCTATCTTGTACAATCTAGACACCAGGTGTGATGTGTTGGATAACGTTATAATGAATTGCAGCGAGTGTAGAGTTGGCGGATCTTGTGGGTAGTCTGGATATAGATCCTGGATGGCCCTCTGCAGTCTATAGTGCGTGAATCGGAAGAGTAATGTTGGGTTGCTAATATATGTTAAATCTTCTGTTTTGCAGAAAGTTCCCTCGTGATATAGATCCCCAAATGTTTCTATCCCTATATTCCGCAATATGTCCATGCCTACTTTTTCATTTGTTACCGACACCTCCTGGTGGAAATGGAGTGGGAGCGCTGGTGCATAGAGTGGTAACTTATGGGCCATTCTCCCTAGCGTCCGCAATGCACGTGCTGTGGTATTGTTCTGCTCGATTTTTGGGCTCTATTTATGAGTGATGGTGACTTTAAGCTTGCTACCATCCTGAATCTCTATTCTTGCCTTGTGTTGGTCCTTTTAAGGCCTTTTTGCCATACCTAGAAGCATAAACTAGAGGATAGCTGCTTAATATGATGATAGATCCCTTATTGTTGACTCTAATCCATCTATTGCCTATTGGCTTTGACATAATTATGTGTCCTTTCATGATTCTACCTATAGTAGAGGGTGGATCCTGTTGTCTTGACTTTATATTACATATTGGTATGGTTTGTGTAGGTACTCTGATAGAACTAAGTGTTATTTCATCCTTCTCAGGCCTACAAGGCCCAGAACTAGAGAGACTCCATTTTGCTTTCTGTCCCTGCAGACTGAGATGCTTGCAGGGTAAAGGTGATGTTTTAGTTATGAGGTGTTGTTCGCTCTTTGCAAACCAAAGAGAACCGGCCAGAGCTGAATCTAATCAAGAAGTGTCCCTGGGCTCAAGTCTCTAGACGAAACAAGCAGCTGATCACTGTGAGAGCGTCTAGCGCAAGGAGCCTGGTGCATGAAATTGATGGGAGGAGGCTATTGGTTGGAACTTTCCACTAGAGGAGAGCATTCTATATTAGCGAAGTGCAGAAGAGGAGGAGTGTCAGTTGGTGTTTTGGACCGTTCAAGTCAGTTGCAGTGGATTCTGTGAATGGAGAGAGAGAAGGCAGATGATTGCTGAAGTTGGAGAAAGCAGTCAGATGAATCTTAGAACAATGTTGGAACTGTCAGCTGGAGCTGCCGGTGTATCCGGATGCAGATGGAGGAGTGGAAGTTGCCAGCTGGGGCAGCTGAGCCAGAGGAGTGAAGCTGTGGTGATGGAGGGAGAGAGAGAGAGCCCTGATTCCACCAGGAGAGAGAGAGAGAAACAGTCCTCCTAATAGGGTGAGGTGTTCTAAACTAGTTTGCTTTACACATATATGTATATTAACCTTGCTTTGATTTCCTAGGTTAGATTCCCTACTGTAATGTTTTATTGTATTACTAATCCTTATCCTTTCAGCAGTGTGCAGTCTATTTACAGTCCCTGTTAGTTAGATGTGGATGTGGTCTTCACAGAGACCCTGCAGATCTGTGTATGTGTCTATTATGTGTTGCTAATGTTGTTTATTGTAATGAGAAATAAAGATACCCCAGTTCTTAGTGAACCATTGTGCAGAACTTATTATAATTAGTGAGGCTAACCTTTCTTCTAGTCAGGTGCAGGTGAACGGATGCATCTACCGTCCATGTGGGTCTGAGCAAGGGGGAGAGGAGAGCTTACATTTGATAATGACCTTTGCATAGTGACTCGGTGTGCTTCTTATTCTTGTATGAAAAGGTAACCTGTTCTTCTAGTCAGATGCTGCTATGTGAACAGATGCTAACCCTGATCAGGTAAGTGGTAACTGAATAAGGGAGAGAGGAGCTCTTGGATTGAAGGATAGGTGGTACATCACCTAATTTGGCAACTATTGTGTGATCCAGAATATTGTAGTACTATACCCCTGATGAATAGTGAGACTGATCCCTTTATGTAATGGTAATCATAGGATATGCTGCCGTCTGGGTAGGTTGTCTGGGTCTGTATGAGACCGCGAGATCGCCGATTCTGATACTGCCGTCTGGGTAGAGAGGTCTGGGTTCGAATGGGACCGCGAGGCCACTGATTGATACTGATACTGCCGTCTGGGTAGAGAGATCTGGGTTCGAATGGGACCGCGAGATCACTGATTGCTAATATTATAGGAGGTACATGGTATGTATCTTAGGAATTCCCTGTCCTTAGGGGGTAGATACCTGTTGTGAATAGGTCCTAGGGAGGGGCAGAGAGTAACGTTCTGGCTGGGTTAGTGAGGCTCTGATGAGCTGGTTCTATCTAATCAGGAAATCCAGGCAGAACAGGTATCTATCGTGTTTATATCCCTAGAGTGTAGCGGAGGCCTCCTGTGCGTCACTATCGCGGTCAGTAGGATTGGCGAGGCGTCACCCTCCTCAACCGCAGTGTGCGTTAGATATGTCGTGGGGTGGTACCAATGTGATGCATATTGTGCCTGTGCACATAAGTAGTAGAGTTTAAAGTCCGGCACACAAAACCCCCCTCTCTAGTAGGGTAATGTTAGGGTATGCAGGTCAATACGAGCTTGTTTACCTGCCCAGATTAGTTTTAATACTAGCGACGTTATGTTAGTGAAAATGGCTTTAGGTGGCATGATTGGTATATTATTGAACAAGTACAGGAATTTGGGTAGGATATTCATCTTTACTATCGCAATTCGGTCTGCTAGTGACAGTGGTAGCTGTATCCATCGGGCCACATGCCCCTCCAATTCTGCAAATACCCTACCATAGTTTGTCCTAATAACCTCCTCTGGGTCTCGACTGTACCAAACTCCTAGATATCGAGTCGGTTCTGTCTGCCAGTCTAGCGGGAAATCTGGGACGTATTGTTCTGTCGAATCAGTAAGTGGGATGATTAATGATTTCTCCCAGTTAATTTGCAACCCGGAGTGACGTCCAAATCGTACATAGTCACGGAGTAATGGACTCAGGTTCTGCTCTGGGTCTCGTACATATAGCAGCATGCCATCCGCGTAGAGCGAAATATGCAAAGGTCTCCCAGGGAATTGTAGGGCGGAATGCTTGTGGGTCTGTCTGACTATACATGCTAGCGGCTCTAATGCCAGAGCGAAAATCAGAGGCGATAGCGGGCATCCTTGCCTCGTTCCCCTCGCTATGTCAAAAGGTCTAGATATGTACCCATTTACTCTTACTCTTGCTACAGGTTTCATGTAGAGTAGTGCAACCCATGTTATAAATCGCGGAGGGAAGCCCATTCTCTGCAAAATCGTGCTAATGTAAGACCATTCAATGGAGTCGAAAGCCTTGGCGGCGTCCAACATGACCGCTACAGCTTTAGTTTGAGGTGTAAGATAGTGGGAGAGTGCAAACAGCTTGTGTTGTGCGATGTGGCTCTCGTGGGGATGAAGCCTGCCTGGTCAGGTAGTATCAGGTTTGTCATCAAAGGCTGCAACCGTTCCGCCAAGAGTTTAGCTAAAATTTTTGAATCTACATTCAGGAGTGACAGTGGTCGATAAGAGTCACATAGATCTGGATTCTTTCCCAGTTTTAATAGGGTGATAATCACCGCCTCCCTCAGCGTCGGTGGCAGTATCATCTGGTCAAATGCGGTGCCGTACATTTCAACCACATGTGGGGCAAGTAGGTCAGCAAATTTTTTAATGAATTCGCATGAGAATCCATCGGGTCCTGGTGCCTTTCCGTTGGGGAGTGCGTGTATAATTGCGGTAACCTCCTCTACTGTTATTGGTTGTGCCAGATACTCACGTTGATTATCAGACAACCATGCTATGGCTATGTCTTGTAAATATTTAAGCGTTTCCTGTGGTGGAGCTGGCTCTTGAGAAGTATATAGTTCTGCATAACTATCAACAAAACAGCGAAGTATCTCTTCGTAGTGTGAGTGTAGCGTCCCATCCTTGTCCCTAATTTGAGTTATCACCTGCGGGCCTCTCCCTGTACATATTTTCCTCGCTAACACCCTTCCAGGTCTACCCCCTTCGCCAAATTGTCTGGCCAGTGGTCGCTTGGTGATATATTTCAGTTCGTCCTCTGCGAATTTTTGATGGTCAGTGATTTTTAGCTTGAGTTCCCCCAATAGCTCCACATTCCCAGTGCGGGCATATTCCTGTTCTAGGGATGACATATCTCGTTCCAGTCTGGTAATCTGCGCCCTGATGTCTTTAAGTATCCCTGCAGTCGTGCTGATACACACACCTCTGAGTGTTGCTTTGAATGCCTCCCACACAATACAGGGATCATCTACCGAATCCGTGTTTAATTGGAAGTAATCATGAATGGCTGTGGTGATGGTTGTGAGATATAGTGGGTCCAGTAGCGCTTGTGCGTTGAAACGCCAACTAAATGGTGGTGGTGTGTAATGAGGTATTTGCAGCGTAAGCGCCACGGGGTTGTGGTCAGACAGGGTGCGCGGTAGTGGAACAATGTTTGCAGTCCATAGTACCGTGTTGTCAGTTCCCAACCAATAATCTATTCTCGACCAACTCCCATTTGCCAAATTTACGTGTGTTGCGCCAGGCGCTGTCGGATGTCGGACCCTCCAAATGTCTGTCAGCGCCATTTCCTCCATCATATCCCTGAGCTTCTCCCTGGCCTTCTTGTGGGGCTCTATCGAAGAAGTGGATCGATCTAGTTCGTTACACAACCCTATATTAAAATCACCCTCCCATATCATAGTAGTGTCACTAAATTCCAACAAATGATCCCACAATTCCTGAAAGAATTCCGACGCATCCACATTCGGACCATAGATGTTTACTATTGTTACATTTTGACCTCGCAAAACCCCGGACACAATTACATATCTTCCATTGGTATCTGTAATGGTACGTGTGATCTTGTAGTTGGTCCCCTTCTTCACCAGAGTCATGACCCCCCTAGAGTAGGAAGAGTAGTTTGCTGCATAAGTGGATTCCGCCCAGCGTGTGCCAATAGCTCTGTGCGTCTTAGGGTCTATATGGGTTTCTTGGATCAATGCAATATCTATGTGGTGCCTGTCAAGAGCGGCGAAAACCTGTCTAATTTTCTTAGGATTGGTAAATCCTCTCACATTCCATGTTATCAGATTCAGGTCCTGAGCATTCACCATTTTCCCACAACTCTCTTATTTTGCGCTGCGATTGCTACCTCTATCCAACGCCCCTGTGTTTCACCTCCAGACAGTCCACCCCCAGTCCTTGATTTGATAGCACATCTGACTTTGAGTCCTTTAGCAGTGCATCTGACAGTGGCCTGTAATCCCCTTGAATACAGCACGTTATCGTAAATTCTTACCATGTGAAATTCTTTCCGGTTATTATACATTACAATATGGTATTCGGCAGTGTATCTTAATTGCTCCTTTGGCACAAAAAATAACAACACACCCCAACTTTCCCCTTTCCCACCCACTCCAGCATCCCAATTCTGCCGAAGCCATTCTACCCTCATAACTTCCCTAAGTACCAGAACTGTTTGGGGACCACCCTAGTAGAGGTCCGCCGAGGGCGCATCCCACCATCCAGATTAGAGGATGGGGGCGGATCAAGAAACTGTAAACAGACTACATCGTCAAAACATATCAGCGTCCTTTTGAGATCTAGAGCCAGCACTGATCAGTGTTCAGTAAGTGATTGGTGAGCCCAGCGGGGGGCTCGTGTTGCTCTGTAGGTGCATAGTCAGTGTATACCTCAGATTATTGACAGTGTTCATCATGGTGATCATGCTATCGCCATCTGTCTATGTGAGTGTCGTATCCGCACCTATAGTGTCCAGCAAAGTTTTACGACACGGAGTACCAGAATTCGGGCATGGTCTGAAGTCTCACATCAGAGCACCGCTAGCTGGCAGACAGAACGTCCACATAAAGACGGGAGCACTGTACACTCTAGGTTATGTACCCTTGTGGCTAGAACATCATGTACAGGTACTTGCTCACTAATAATGTCATTCGGCGTTCAATAGTCTTACCTTCAGTCTGAGTCTAGGTGTCTATCTTTGCGGTTGCTTTTTTTCCCTCTCGTGATTGTAGTTTTTATGAACTCCATTGCCGCTTTGGGCGTCGCCAAGAAAACAGGTTTGTCGTCCCAGGTGATCCTTAAGCGCGCTGGATACAACATGGCATATGGAATTTGCAGATCCCGTAGTTTGGTTTTGACCTCGTTGAATTCCTTTAGTGCTTGTTGCACACCAATCGTGAAATCCGAGTAGAATTCTAGTTTGTTGCCCTGATGTTGGATCTCACCTTTCTCTCGAGCCAGTCGCAGGATAGCATCTCTGTCACGGTAGTTCAGGACTCTAGCTATTATTGGTCTTGGTGTGGCGCCAGGTTTTGGTTTCGGGGCCAGGGATCGGTGAGCTCGTTCCACTATAAATATGGGCGAGAGGTTTTCGGCGCCAAAAAGTTCCTTACACAATTGTTCAATATAAGGCTCCATTCGTCCCGTGTTGGTGGATTCCGGTAGGCCCGCTATGCGAATGTTGTTTCTTCTCGATCTCGCTTCCAACTCCTCCGATTTGGCCTTGATCACTTCCAGGACCTTCTCCATGCCCGTGCATTTAGCTGTCGTAGCATGCGCCTCATCTTCAACCGCGGAAATTCTATTTTCGGCCGTGTCCAATCTCTCTCCCTGCTTGTCTAGTTTCGCTGCTAGGTTGTCTACTCTGCCTGTTAGGAGGTCCAACTTCTCGTTTATTTCTTGCCTCGACGCCTGTACGGCCTTGAGAATACTCTCCATAACATTTTCCTCCGGGGGTTCTGCATCTTGCTCCCCTTCCGCTTGTTTAGTTTGGTTCTTCGTCGTCTTTCTCGTCTCAAAAGAGAGGGTGGGTTGTTGTTTGTCTGGTTTCCCCATCGTGTACTTCCCAGTAGCGATATGGCGATAACAGTGTGGTGCGTGCTCGGAGCGTCTGTCACGTTGTGGGGCTATTATGCTTGCAGGTGGATGTTGGGATCGGGGTATTTGTTATGCCGCAGTGTCTCTCGTGAGCCTTCCCCCTGCTATGGTCGGGATGTGCGCGATGCGATGCATCCGGCGGTCAGAGGGGTTTACACCTTGTTGCTTCCCTACTCCCGGTCTGTTGGTCCGTCCTTTCCCATAGTAAGATTGTGAGAAGTTGATGCCCACTGTTCGATCACATGTCCCGGTCTCAGCGTGTGGAAGACGTTTTTCAATAAGGCCTCTGTTTCAGCGCTAACGGGTAGTCCCGCCCCTTATTCGTTTTATATTGCGCGCCTTTTAGTACAGTCTCCTCGTTTGGTCTATGGGCGCGTCTCTCTCTCCCACATTGCACGTTATGGAGAATTATTGCCGCAAGACGTCGGGGTCTGCTTCACAGTGGCCTTCCTTATTCACACCAGTAATGTTGGATATTGCACGCTATTCCTGGGGAGGCTGTCTTTATATGAATGCCCAGTTAGTGTCATTGTTGCGCAGGCTTGTTATATTATGGGTCGCAGTGTCGCCATTCTGCCTGCTAACTTTCTCTAAATTGCACCATCAGCGTCTATGCACCATGATCGAGCCTGTACCCTTGATACGCAGTATGAGGCCGTATTTCTGGCACACACCAGTGTCAGCGCTAGCCTTCAAGCCTTGCACTCCCTAATACCTCATTGCGCGCCGTGCAGCTTATTCACTTCCATCGGTCTATGGACGCCGCCATCTTGCCTGCAGTGTCCGGTTATGAAAGTTATGTGTAGTTCCAGAGGTCCAGAGTCCGCTGTGTGATTGCCTCCCCCAGTCGTTTTAATGTTCTAATAGCGTGTTCTTTATTACAGGCGAGGTCGCTCCTATTAATGCCCCAATGAGGCCCAGCGCTGTGTATGCTCGCTATGATCCGGACCTCGGTGCCGCCATGTTGCCTGCTATCACCCGCCTTCCCCTGTACAATCCTGGCGCCTGCAGCGATTGCTTACTTTTTTAGGGTTGGGACGGTCACTGGTCTGTGCCTTCTCATTCCCGTCTGCGTGCTCCATCCCCGCATCGTACAGCGTCCGCAGGTCGCGCTGGTTGTTCACTCTTCCTCCGACTCTGTCCGGGCTCCGGCCGCCATTTTCCGCTCATCCGTGTCCTAAGGAATTCCCATCTGCATCAAAATTGTGGCACAGTCAGGCTCCTCTCGACCACATTTTCTTGGGGACAGTACTGTCCCACGCAAGCTGTTATGTTTATTTCTCCAATTCCGTCCGTTTAAGTGCAGATTTTCGGCGTGATTGTGATCCGCCCGGCGGAGCTGCACGGTCAGGCAGCCATTCCGCTGTGCGCCCCCTAGCGCCTCAGCAAATCTGCTTTACTTCATGGAAGCAAGAGCAGTTTTCCTGCACTCGCTTCCATGAAGCGAAGCAGAGTCTGCAAAGGCAGGGCAGGAGCAGTGTTCCAACCCTGCCATTGCAAACTGCAATGTCCCGGGGCTGGGCACCCAGGGACATTGCTGGAGCCGGCCCTGGGTGGTGGCAGTGCCTAGGTCCAAGGAGGGCTCCAGGAGGGGTGTCGCACAGCCCCCCTTTCAAATTTTCCATAGCCCCGAGGAGATGGTGATCCCCAGGGCTGGGGTACGCAATGGACCACATGTTAGAATAAAGAGTGCCCCGGGGAGTTAGTGCTCCCTAAGGTAGTGTGGGGGCGCTCAAACCACTCGCACAAAATTTTAAAAGGTAGCCCCGGGGAGGTGGTGGTCTCCAGAGCTTGGGGGGCCCTTGAAGCCCCCATCCATATTAAAATAATGCCCTGGGAAGGTGCCCATCCCTGGGGCACCGTGGGGGGGGCAGAAGCCCCTCCACGCAGTTTTTATAAAAACCCCAGTGTGGTAAATAAATAATTAATTACCGGTACTATTTTTCATATAATCAATAAAACAGGTAGCTCAATAAATAAGAGTCAGGATTCGAGGTATCTTGAGTCAACAGGCTTTAATCAGGCATAAAGGACAGGAACAGGCCAGCCTGCACGGGAAGGGAATGAAGGCAGCTGCCGGGGGCAGGATCTGGGAATAAGCGGTAACTTTTGTAACAGTTCCTAGTATATATATCAAAACAATTGCATTACATTCAATACAGTAGGCGTAGCAGTAGGCGTGACTCGTAGCAGTCGCGAAAGATAAGGGCAAAATGATGTAACAAGAAGGCGTGTACAGGGCGTATACATAGACATGTGATGTAAACGTAACAGAATATGTCATAAACGGGGCGGAAACATGGAGGGGGCTACCTGGGCAGCTGGGACCTCTAACCTAGTGGTGCGCGCAAATGGGCAATGACGTGTTACCAGGGAGAACTGGGGGCTATGACTTCTGCGCTAGAAGAGGAGACTAAAGTCTGGAGTGTCAGAGCGACATGTACCTAAGGCATATCTAGTATCTGGTGTTTAGAGTACATATTGATAGAATCCAAAAGTTATCAGGGCAAAGACTAATAGACACTAAGACTGGTGCATGCATAATTCTACATGTATTGCGTGTGCGAGGAATATTCTATGAATATTAATACAGTATTTCTCTTACATGGAGACATAAAGGCTGGATCATGACGGAAACTATTGATGCGATTCAGTAGCTTAGGAATGCAGAGAAGGAGGGCTGGACTGATAACTAGAAACATAACATACTCTTGGCAGACTGGGAGGCAGAGCCAGGCCGGGCCGGGCACTGCGAGGCTTGAAGTAAGCGAAAGGTCAGGGATGCAGGTGGGGGCTGTATCGCTCCTCGGAGAGGGTTCAGGAGACAGGAGCTGAATCTGAGTCCGGGCCCTTTTGAGGCCTAGAAACGGGGACAATTCAATGAATTAACGTGCACACTGTAAAATGTGGCAACGTAAGTTTACATAGGCCTAATATTCGTTGTTTTCACGAGGACTGGAAACTGGCATACTAGAGATGGACACAACTGTAATTGCGTCTTTAATTGATCAGAGGGGAATACATGCATATCGATCATGCACATATAACATAAAATGGGGAACACGTAGGCACATACAACATGGCAAAATTTACTTTTCCACATTCCCTCCTTGTGCCCTACGTTTCCATCAGGAAACATCAATATTCATGATACCATCTATCATTTCATATAGCATCATCTGCTCGTTTCGAATTGTCTTGGAACGGGATTTAGGACTAGGAATACAAGAGGTAGCACACATGCCGCAAATCGCAGGGCCACATTGTATACAGAGGCAGCAACTGAATATGATCATTACTGCAATACCTAGGAATGACAATACTTTCCATCCCCAGGCAGATATAATACTCCAGAGCCAACCGGACCATGTCCAGGTGCCTGGATTCTGGTGTAACTGATGGGCAATTTTATGAAGTCTGGTTATAGCTGAATAAACAGACGGCGCGTTATTAGGAATGAAAATGCAGCAACTAGATCCGATGACTCTACATGCTCCTCCTCTATCGGCCAGTATGACGTCAAGAACGAGACGATTTTGGAGCACGACAAATCTCATAGCAGATTGCTCTTCGGTTAAGTTACCTAGAGCAGAAGTAGTCTCATTCACTACTGCTTCAAGGGTTCTGGTTAACCTACGTATTAACTTACTATTCTGGACAGGTCCTATAAAGAAGAAGAAACCTTTATTAAAGTCTTGATACTGTTCTAGAGTAGTTTCAGTTTGATCGACAATTGGGGACTCGATCTCCCTTCTAGGTCTGACGTGTACTAGATGTGTATTTCTGTGATAATCAGATGGGGCTAGAAAAACTGGTGGCAGTAGGAAGGCAATGTAACATGTTCCATCCCAATCGAGGGGCAGACGAACATATGCGGTCTGACCACACACAAAATAAGAATGACGTGAGGCTTTGAAAATAGATTTCCCACTGTCACTATACTCGACAGTAGTAGTACAATCACTATGTCCTACATGTGCGGAACCATTCTTTCTGACACATAATTCGCCTTTGACTGGTAGTACTGAAATAGCAGGCAAATCTGGAGTAGTATTAGACTGAACATTCAGGACCATGAAATTCGAAGAATAATTACCTAAATCATATACTTCATTTTCTAGATCTAACCCTGTTCTATGGGAGAGACCTTGCTTGTCTGGAAAACATGTTCTATTCAGAAGGGACATATCATTGGAGGATGACGTTAACGTGGACCATGCTCCACACGAACCATTATGTGAAAACGGATAAGGAAAGAGTGGCAGAACTCCCTTCGGTGTCTGGAAAGGGGGGAGTCGACCACACACCCAACAATTAGTGGCATTGCTGGTCTGGTGTGAATAGTGTAACATTCTGATGATTGTATTATTTCGCATAGCAAGACGATAGGATAGCTCGTGAGGAGGCAGATCACTAAATGTGTGCTCTACTGTAGCATTAGAAAACTTATGTACATGTGAAACTGGAAAACATAAATGTAAAGCATAACTTGTGCAGGTAACCATAAGACTCAAAAATAACAAGAAACTTAGGACAACAATACATCTTATAGAGTTTTGACTAACTCTCTCACTATGGGGGTCTATCTCATACATGTCAGGAACCTGTCTAACCGTTTCACCCGAGAGGGACTTAGACAATTAAACTGGCTGACTTATTTTACTAGACCGGAGCTTCTGTTTATACTCCTGTTGCGGAGTTTTCTCTAACAAGGGAACTTTGAGTTCAGAGTCAAGTTCAGAGTCTGTTTTTAGGCAGTTTTTAGGAATAAGGCAGTCCTTAGCAAAAGTCTTTTCTGGCAATCCATGGAACTTCTTTATGTGGGTCAGGTGGACCCAGCCTTTCCTGCCCTCGAGCTTTACTGCAGTCCTTGTTGTTAGCAAAACGAGGCGGGGCTCCTTCCAGCGGGGCTCCAGCGGACTTGAACGATCAAAATTCCGCACCAACACCAGGTCGCCTGGAATGACCTCATGCGGTTTCACCTCGGTGTTGTCTGGAAATGCGGCGGCAACCTGTAAACGACAAGAGTGTAGGGCAGACATCAAGGAAGCTAGGTAATCTGTCAGCATATTACTGGAAACATCTGTAATACTGCGGGGTCTAGGTGTACCCCACATGTTTGGGGGGCGGCCGAATACGACCTCATACGGGGACAGACCTGATCTGGAATGTGCAACCATCCTCATATAAAATAAAGCAACTGGCAGGGCGACTAGCCAGTCTACACCTTTTTCTTTACATATTTTTGCAATGCGGATTTTCAGAGTCTGATTATGTCTCTCTACGAGACCGGCTGCTTCAGGATGGCGCACACAATGGAACTTCCACTGGTACCCTAACAGAAGGGAAACATGTTTCATAAGCTCGGATGAGAATGGCTGGCCGTTATCTGAATACACGACCCTAGGGAGTCCATAGCGGGGAAAGAATTCACGAACCAACTGCCTGGCAGTGGTCGCGGCTGTGTAATCTGGAACTGGATATGCTTCTGTCCACCTTGACAAAGCGCATACAACTACGAGGACATACTTGAAACCTCGACATCGCTCCATCTGAATATAATCCATCTGGAGGACTTCAAAAGGGTGGTCAGGAGGTTGGAATCCACCTTGTTCCACCGGGACACTTTTACCTGGATTGAACTGACAACATATCATACAGGTACGGACTTTCTGCTTGGCTGCAGCTCGTAAGTGCTGGTTGAACCAAAGGTTCTGGATACTGTCTAACATAGCTTTTTCTCCTAGATGTGCTGGACTATGTGCGGTATTGATAATGACTTGAACCATAGAGTCGGGGAGAAACCATGTGGCTTTTCCCTTCGTCAACCATCCTTGATCTGTCTGGACCCCTCCTTGTTCGGACCATTTCTTTATTTCTTCGGGAGTAGCGTGTAACTGTATGTCTATGACATCTTGTGTAGGGTCCTTGACTGTCATACAAGTAGTCTGATCTGGGGTGAGTGTCTGTGTCATGTTAACTGGAATGTCTGGGGTCTGAGCTGTAAGCTTGGCTGTTCGATCTGCTAGATCGTTACCTTGGGAAATGGTGTCAGTAACTTTCGTATGTGCCTTGCACTTCATGATAGCGATAGCTGTCGGTAAATGTATTGCATCTAACAGAGCTTGAATGAGGAGACCATGCTGAATCTTGGTTCCATGAGAAGTCATGAAACCTCTCTCCTGCCAGAGCACTCCAAAGTCGTGTACGACTCCGAATGCGTAACGTGAATCTGTATATATGTTTACTTTCAGGTTCTTGGCACGTATGCAGGCTTGGGTCAGAGCAACTAGCTCTGCTGCTTGAGCAGACAGGGTGTCAATACGATGTGTTTCTATAACTTCAGTTTCAGTAGTCACTGCATACGCGGCTACTAGTTCTCCTGTACTTGTTCTCATACATGAACCATCCACATAAAGTGTCAGGTCGGGATTAGGTAATGCAATGTCTGTCAGGTCTTGTCTTGGCTTTGTCATAGTGTTAACAACTTCCACACAGTCATGTGTGGCAGGATTTGAAGTAACTGATGGTAACAGTGTAGCAGGATTTAGAATGTTGCAGCGTCTGATTTCTATGTGTGGCTGGAACAGTGTCAGTTCATAACCTGTTAAACGTGCAATGGTCAAGTGCTGAGTCTGTGTTCGGTTTAAAAGAACTTCCACGGAGTGTGGAACTTGTACTGTCAGGGAGTGTCCTAACACTATGGAATCACTTTGTCTGATGGCTAGAGCTGTGGCTGCAACTGACTTGAGGCACGCAGGCAGAGCCTGGGCTACTGGATCTAATGTGCTCGAGAAATAAGCACAGGGCTTGTACTGTCCTGCTTGATCTTGTGTGAGAACAGATAATGCAGTACCATCACGTTCTGTGACAAAAAGTGTAAAAGGCTTACTGTAGTTTGGTGTTGCTAGAACAGGTGCTTGACATAAGGCTTTCTTTAACTCATTAAAAACAAGTGTATGTTCCTGGGTCCAAGGGAGGACAGTCGATACGGCTGCCTCCTGTGTCGTTAACTGTATCAGTGGCTTGGCTAGATATGCGTACTGAGGAATCCATTGTCTGCAATAAGAAGTGAGGCCAATAAAAGCTCGTACCTCCTTCTGTGTCTTGGGCTGTGGAAGACTCGCTATTAACTGGATACGGTCTGGTGTCAACTGCCTACCCCACTTGGACAGTAAGTGTCCTAAGTATACCACTTGCTGGACACAGAATTGTAATTTGGAAGGGGACACCTTGTGCCCCTGCCTGGCCAGAAAATACAGAACCGTAAGTGACGCTCGCTCGCAGTCACGTTCAGAACGGGCTGTGATCAGTAGATCATCGACATACTGGAGCAGGGCAGTGTCAGTTGGCATGTGAATATTGTCCAGTTGTCTCTTAAGTGCTTGACTGTAAATACTAGGGCTTTCTGTGAAACCTTGAGGAGCTCGTGTGAATTTATAGCTCCTTCCATTTAAACAAAAACCGAAAAGGTACTGGCTGTCTGGATGAATGGGGACACTGAAAAATGCGTTCTTGAGATCGATAACTGTGAAAAATGTAGCTTCAGAATCAATGGCTGTCAATAGGGAAGAAATATCTGGGACTACTGGGTACTGAGGTATGATACATTTATTAAGCTCTCGAAGGTCAATCACTAATCGATATACTGGAGGTGCATTTGGATCAGTACGTTTCAGGACCGGAATGATAGGAGAATTACATACATTGGAGTCAGTTTCTACAACCACTCCTTGAGCGATAAGCTCGTCAATAACTTTGGATAAGGCTGCTACAGCCTCAGGTGGCAATCTGTACTGTCTGATTCGTGGCAAAACTATACCTTGTTTGAGAGTCACACGATGGGGTGTGATATGCATACAACCTACATCAGTTGGACCTTGCGCCCATAAATGCTGTGGTACATTCAATAATCTCGGATCAAAATCACGTAATACATAGTGACCTTTAAAGTCTCTGAGAAACAAACGGACTCCTTCTGGGGAGCAACAAATTACTGCACCTAATTCTTTTAACGTTTTAATGCCTAACAAATTTTCTGGACATGCTTTCGTAAGTAACAAATCAGTAGTTCGGGACAATGGACCGACTTCTAGGGTAACTGGTTTCGAAATTTCATTAACAATCGGCTTTCCTGAAAATCCAAGGGAAACATTTTTAGAGCCTGAGAGCGGAGCCCCTGGAACCTCGTCATGACTGATAGTAGTCCTACTTGCCCCTGTATCAATCAAAAACTTTCTATCTTTCCCTAATACTTGACTGTGTACATAGGGACCCTCTTGATCTACAGGTATCTCGATGAGAGGCAAGCCTACCTCCCTCTCTAGGCTGTTTCATGAATACTGTTGATACTCTGGATACTCTGACTGGGCATACTGGTACATCTGCTGTGTAACATGCTGTGTTGCAGCGATAGGCTGCGGTGCTGGAACTGTCTGTTGTGCATTCTGTGGTGGCTGAGAAGTCTGTGAAACTTGTTCTTGTCTAGGCGGACGTGGTCTTTCTTTAGTTTTACCAGTAGCTATGTTATGTTTCAGAACTGCACACTCGTTTATAAAATGACCTGGCTGTTTACAGTAATTGCAAGTCCCTTTAACGGGAGCTGCAGGATGACTGGCTTGATTCGGACCCCTCTTCTGACTGTCTTGTGGGACAGATTGTGCAACTAATACTTTCATTTTCGTGTCTTTCATACGTCTCCTTTCGTGTTCTTGCTCTTCCCTGATTCTATTCTGTTGATACTGGAGCATTTGTAGCATTTGTGACGGAGTATTAGCTTGCCAACTACTTTCGACTTTCAATACTCGATTTTTAACTTGTGGACTTGAATTCTCGACTAGTTTTGTAACAAAAAGATGAGGGTACGATTCACTACTTGTCTTCAGACCACTGTTAATAATAAAACATTTTTCAAATCTAGAATAAAAATCACTAGTGTCTTCATCCTGTTTCTGTTTACAAGCTGAGATTGCATCCCAATCTTCCTTTTTCGTGGCTAGTAATCTTGGCAAAACCTGTATCAATAACTCGGGCAATTCTTTAACTTTACCCCCTAGACCGGTACCTGGTACTCGTGAATTATCTTCAGCTTCTAGAGCTGTCCAATCTATCTTTTTCTCTCCCACCTCCCATTCTTTTTCCTTGAGTTTTTCATATACCCCTGCGGGCAACAGGACCTTTAACATTTTAATGATATCAGGATATGTGTATTCTCCCATACGGAGCATGTCTTTCAATTCTCGATGGAACCCTGCTGGATCTTTGTCGTGACAGGGAATTAACTTTTTCATGTCTAAGAGTTCCATCTTTGTGATAGGGGTGTAAACAAATACTCGTTCTAGATCACCACCCGTTGTCCTAACTGGGTGTACTTCTCGTAACGGATGCTGTCTATCTATGTAAAATGATTTACTTTCTGGAGGTGAGACATGAACAAAATGCGGATTCAGAAACGTTCGATATTTGTGGCGCTGTTCTAGAATGATACTAATTAAATCAGTACCTAGACCTTTCCATCTATACTGGAGTAACTCGTTCAGAACGTCATGTAACGGACCTGGATCAGAATGCTGTCCCTCATACAGTGTAATTAGGTGCTGGATCATATACATACCCACCAGTCGCTGCTCGGCTGGGGGTAGTTTCAGAAACATTTGTGCCACTATCTCGTCAGGAAAAGTGGTAGAATCAGTAGTCCACCGGACCGCTGATCGGGCTAGTTCTTGTTCATGCATGGTACTAAGTTCACTATAACCGATTCGTGATTTCAGAATGTGATCGGTAGCTTGAAATACTTGCTCAAGAGAACCTTGTTCTGGTGCTGGAGGAGGAAAAACTTTCTTGTGTTCTAGGCGTGAATGTCGGTCGGGAAGTCTAGTTCTACCTACATACGCTATTCTGGAGGGATTCTCGTCGTTTACCTCTTCAGTATCAGAGGCGTCTTCTTTCTCGGTTACTTGTGCTGCTTCTCGTTTCTCGTGTAACTTTATTATTTCCCTACGGATTTTCTTGTACATACTCTCTATACAGTTCTGTGTCTTGTGTCTTCCCTCGGCTATATGGTCACTCCACCTGGTCAGGACTTTCATTTCTTCCGGATCCTTATCCGGATAATCTTGTTCTCTTATTAAACAATTAATTAGAAACTTTAAAAGCATGAGCTGAATCTCGACTTTTCTTTGAGTCATGGCCTCGCCAATACTTCCTGGATCTGCTCCTGTACGGATAAAACGATATATTCTGTCTAGATAACCTTTCATATTCGGTAGGGTGTCCAAATATTCGGTCACCCGTCTTACACGCAATGAATACAGGACCATATCATCATCGCCTGGGACTGGATCATAACGGCATTCGGTAAGAGCTCTCTTGATATCTGCAACTGACTGAAGTTTGGGCGAACGCTGTAACGCTCGTGCATGTAGCTCGAGTAACGTCATACGTTTGTGTTGAGGCGGGGTTCAAGGAGGACTTCCCCCCCGTGGCCCCTAGACTAGAAGCATCGACGGGTATTGTACGTGCTGGGAGAGTGACTGATGTAGCGGGTACATGTACTGTAGGCTGGACCGGGGGTACCGTAACAGGTGCTGTAACGGGTGCCCCGGTGGCTGGAGGAACAGGAATTACATTATTTACGGGAGCTGGCGGAACAGGATTGGCATATTCTGGGACTGTGTCGTCCAAATAGGACGAGAGAAAAATATCAGCTGCGGTCGGTTTGTGACGTAGCTTAATCGGAACTAATGGCGGCGGAAAATTACATGGTGCTTCCGGGGTTGCTTTCGGCAAGCCCTCGGCAAGAAGAGGATACATACCCTTAATAAGGGCATTTCTCTGTCTGTCTGACTGTTCGGCTTTAACTCGTTCACCTACTTCGATTAATTCCCTTTCTTGGGCTCTTTCTGAGGATTCCCTATTCAATTCTGTCTTTCTGATTTCTTTTTCGGTTCTTCTATGAGATTTTTTGCGCCATAACTCGATGGCATCTTTCTGGGACTGTCTGGATTTCTTTTTCCATAATACTTCTTCTACTCGCATGATGCACTCGGCATCCCACGTACCTGATACGGGCCATCTATATTTCTGTTCTAATTCCTTGGTGTACTCCACCCATAAGTCTAGATACAATATGGCACTTAAGCCATGCTTATGATACATAAAATGACCTGGACTGTCCCTAGGCGGGACAGGAACTGCTTCCTCAAGCAATCCTTTTCTAGTTTTTAACTGACGTAATTTCGAGAATAGAGGCATAGTTTAGGCTGGAGTCTGGACACAATACAATACACGATAAACACAATAATAACTGGAAAAACAAATCACTCATACCACGACATTGAAAACATATTGAAATAACATTTGAAATAACAGTTCGGACAGAATACTACCTAGTATACTGAGAACAGAACACATGAATTTTCTTGAGAACAGAACTTACTAGAATGACTAGATGCACTGCTAAAACAGCACGAAACTTACCGGTCCCATAAAGAGACACGTCAGGACCCGCGTCCACCTAGGTGAAACACTTCGTGTTGGATTTGCGTACCCAAACCCACGGACCAGAGACAAATTAATTGACCCTGTCTAGATACTACCCCAGCAACGGTACTCACCGGGCAGCAAGAATGGAAGGCCTCGGACTGGACTGTACTGCTACGACGACGGACTACGAACTTCGGACTTCAGTTACAGGTGGGCCTCCGGATACCTCGGACCTTGGACTCTCGGCTTGGGCTCTGGTCGGGACTCGCCGCGTTCCTCACCGCCTCGTCTGGACGCTGGACCGCAACCTCCGTCTCCTCCGTGGGCCTGAGGGATACTTGAAGCAGAAATATCTGCACATGCACGGTATGGCTCCGTCACGGCTGCAGAGGATCAGGGGGCCTGCGTGGCTTCTCCGGCGCGTGGGGAAAGGGCAAGTTCCTATTCGGGCGCCATTATGTGGTAAATAAATAATTAATTACCGGTACTATTTTTCATATAATCAATAAAACAGGTAGCTCAATAAATAAGAGTCAGGATTCGAGGTATCTTGAGTCAACAGGCTTTAATCAGGCATAAAGGACAGGAACAGGACAGCCTGCACGGGAAGGGAATGAAGGCAGCTGCCGGGGGCAGGATCTGGGAATAAGCGGTAACTTTTGTAACAGTTCCTAGTATATATATCAAAACAATTGCATTACATTCAATACAGTAGGCGTAGCAGTAGGCGTGACTCGTAGCAGTCGCGAAAGATAAGGGCAAAATGATGTAACAAGAAGGCGTGTACAGGGCGTATACATAGACATGTGATGTAAACGTAACAGAATATGTCATAAACGGGGCGGAAACATGGAGGGGGCTACCTGGGCAGCTGGTACCTCTAACCTAGTGGTGCGCGCAAATGGGCAATGACGTGTTACCAGGGAGAACTGGGGGCTATGACTTCTGCGCTAGAAGAGGAGACTAAAGTCTGGAGTGTCAGAGCGACATGTACCTAAGGCATATCTAGTATCTGGTGTTTAGAGTACATATTGATAGAATCCAAAAGTTATCAAGGCAAAGACTAATAGACACTAAGACTGGTGCATGCATAATTCTACATGTATTGCGTGTGCGAGGAATATTCTATGAATATTAATACAGTATGTCTCTTACATGGAGACATAAAGGCTGGATCATGACGGAAACTATTGATGCGATTCAGTAGCTTAGGAATGCAGAGAAGGAGGGCTGGACTGATAACTAGAAACATAACATACTCTTGGCAGACTGGGAGGCAGAGCCAGGCCGGGCCGGGCACTGCGAGGCATGAAGTAAGCGAAAGGTCAGGGATGCAGGTGGGGGCTGTATCGCTCCTCGGAGAGGGTTCAGGAGACAGGAGCTGAATCTGAGTCCGGGCCCTTTTGAGGCCTAGAAACGGGGACAATTCAATGAATTAACGTGCACACTGTAAAATGTGGCAACGTAAGTTTACATAGGCCTAATATTCGTTGTTTTCACGAGGACTGGAAACTGGCATACTAGAGATGGACACAACTGTAATTGCGTCTTTAATTGATCAGAGGGGAATACATGCATATCGATCATGCACATATAACATAAAATGGGGAACACGTAGGCACATACAACATGGCAAAATTTACTTTTCCACACCAGGGAGGTGGCAGTCACAGAGGCTGCATGGGGACTGCGTGTCCCTGCACATTATTAATCATGCACCGGGGAGGTGGCAGTCCCCTGGACTGAATTGGCTCCTGTGGGCCCCGCATAATAATTAGGCATTACCCCCGGGACCTGGTGCACCTGTGGGTCTCTAGAAAATGAAACACTGTAGACCATGCTTCATTTTAAAAACAAAAAAACATTGGTGGATTTGCGGACCCTACGCGAATCCCGGTTTAAAGTTGTTTTTTAAATGCTTTTTTTTGGCCCTTGGGGTCCATCTGGGACCCCCTGACCAGGCCTAGAGTGTCAGGGTGTTTCTACCCTGCCCCCTTTTTTGTTTTATGACCTTTTTACTTGTGACTCGGTTCAACCTGTGAAAAATTGAAAGTGCTGTGGAAATAAAGTAAGAAGCTATATAAGGGGTCAGCAGAAGATAACTATATTATTTTTGACAAATTCTTACACTCTTAAAAGGCTCTCACTGGATTGTGAATAGTAAACTGGAGTAGATCAGTTTTTAGTACACTCCCTTACTATGAAAGCATACTGTGGTTCGTGTTTTTGAGAGGAAGTGTGTAAGAGATACCTACTGTGATGAGTAGATGGTTATTTTTTTTAAGATACCATCTTGCGAGACTTTTGCAAAATCATGAAAAGTAGAAAGGAGTAGGTGATCTTTGAATACACTGTGGTATGCACACTTGGTACAGTAGGAAAGTGTCTTACTGGACATTGTGTTTATCACAGTCTACTATTCATGATGAATGGCTTCGTAAGAGTTGTGAGTAAATTTAAGACTCTATCCATACCCTACTATGCACACCCATCATATGACAGAAGAGGGCAGTCTATCTACATATACTATCATGCATATCTATCATCTAATAGAGAGGTTTGAAAGTAGAGGCCAGTCCATCCACAAAACCTACTATGTTAACCTGTCATCTAAGAGAGAGGTCTGACAGGTGAGTTCATTCCCTCCCCACACCCTAATGCACACATCCGTCATTTGAGAGAGATGCCTGACAGGAGACGACAGTCCCTCCCCACACACTATTACGCACACCTGTCACTTGAGAGAGAGTTCTGAAAGGAGAGATAAGCCGATTTACATCTCCTACTATGCACATCCTTTATCTGAGAGAGAGGTCTAGTAGAAGAGGACGGCCCCTTCCCACACACTACTATGCACACCCATCATTTGAGAGAAAGGTCTGAAAGAAGAGGCCCGTCCATCCACTCACCTAACTCTGCACACCGGTCATCTGAGAGAGAAGTCTGACAAGAGAGGGAACTCCTTCCCTACACACTAACACACACATTCATCATCTGAGAGAGAGGTCTGGAAGGTGAGGCCAGTTCGCCATCACACTACATGATTCACACATGTCATCTGAAAGAGCTGTCTGACAGGAGAGCCCTTTTACTCCCCTCAAACTACTACGCGCAACCATTATCTGAGAGAGATCTGACAGGAGAGGCTAGTCCCTTCACACTTACTACTATGCAGGCCTAACATCTGAGAGAGAGGAGTAAAATGAGAGGCAAGTGCCTTCACACACCCTATTATGAAAATGTGTCATCTGAGGATAGTTCTCAAAGCAAAGGATAGTCCCTCCCCATACACTACTATGCACATACATCATCTTAGAGAGAGGTCTGAAAGGAGAGACCAGTCCACCCTCAGACTATATGAAGCACACCCATCATCTGAGAGAGATGTCTGACAGGGGAGTCCTGTCCATACACACACCAAACTGCACACACCCACCATCTGAGAGACAGATGTCACAACATGAGGCAGTCTAACCACACATCCTACTACACACACCCATCATCTGAAACAGAGTTATGAGAGGAGACTACAGTCCATGTACACACTCTAATATGTGCACCTATAATCTGAAAGAGATGTCTCAGAGGAAAGGGCAGTGCTTTTTCACTTACTACTATGCATACTAGTCATCTGAGAGAGATATCTCAACAGAGAGTTGATGAAGCAAAGCTTCGCATATTTTGCGGCTTGCCGTATTCATGAACCTCGTTTATGTGTAACAAGGTAATAATGTGTATGTTTTACTAACGTTTCCTTTATGTTTAAACGAGGTTCTTTGACGCTTGCATATGTGTTTTACTAAAATAATTTACTCGAGTCATTTAACATGGCCGCCGCTTGTATTTAGTTACTGCGCATGCGTCAGCCACACTCATGTGTCCTGACGTGTCTGCAGAGTTGGAGGGAAATTTATGCGCATGCGTAATACATAGCTTTGCCCATAACGTGGTACTGCTCGTACCACTGCTCTCGTATCTGTTTATATGTAGCTAACATTTAGACTGCATAAGTATATTTTATAGTGATAAGTTGAAAGTACAAACCCTGTGATGTGTTTTCATAATGTTATTTCTATGTATTAATTTGTTCTCGCTTACTTTTCATGTACCGCGGGGAATGGGGGTCTGACTGCACCGAATACCATCTTGGAGGGCCTTTCTACGCATGCTCCTATGTCTGGGGAACTGACAACCTTGGCTGGTGGAACTTGGCCTGTAGTGTAGCTCCTATTTTCCCAATAGGCTCTGCGCATTGGAATAGTACCTACAGCAGTAAAGGCCTAGGCCAGACGTTAACTAGGTCTACTACTGTCGATGCTAGACTTAATTTTTGGGTTTGCCAGCTAAGCTCAGAGTTCGCTAGAAACTTTCTCGAATGTTCAAGGAAGGATTAACTCCCCTGATTAGACAAGAAGGGATTTAGTTTCTGACAACCATAGAACATGACAACTTTGCTCTCCCCTAATCAAGAGTCAATCTCAAGAGTCGTGTGAGCACAAGGCAATTATTTTACTCAGTCAGTACGTGCATTCTTAGTCTCATCAGAATGTAGAGAAAAGGAAGAGACGGGCGTGTTCAATAAAAGGTGTTATTTATTGATCAGTCTCTTTTCTCGTACAAGAGAAATGGATCGATATTATTGCAATACTTATAGTTAAGTAAAGTGCATACATTAAAAGCAATAGTATAAAATAATACTGTAAAAACATTGATATGGTTTCTGAGCCATATGATGTTTTAAAATGATTAAAATATATTTACATACACATATACATTTGACTAAACGTGCTCAACTGGTGTTTCTAAATACGCCTACCCCGTGTACCTGACCTAAGTCTAATACGTGGGCGGGAATAGAAAGTTACAGTTTAAGTTAAGTTTGTTTTTGCCAAGTGAATAACTAAAGAATTCTCTAGGAGGGGTTATTCAGTTCTGTACCTGGAATTTAGGATGAATGAGGAATGGTATCTCTTTCTCTGCTCTCGATATTCCAGGCTGCCTGCGAGGGCTGCCCAGAAACGCCGGTGCTGGGTCTCTCGGCTTGAGATAGCAGCGCGTCTCTCAGCGCGTCAGGAAGGCGGGGCTGCTGCCAGCGGGGTCTGCTTCTGCTCTCGGCTTCGGCAAGTATGGCTGCTCCGTCTTGTCACCACGCGTGTGTTTGCATAGGGCAAGGTCGGCAATATTTATACCTTAAAGGTGCCGGGATTGACGTAAGGATGGACATAGGTACGTCAATAAAGATGTCATACGACTTGCTCGTTAGCACATTCTTTACTAAAGTTCTCTGTGAAATCAAAACAATGGCCGCACGGATTATCCAGGTTGTCATAGGTTTGATTTGTTATGAGAACGTCGTATGCCTTATCAGGGGCTGGAGGAATGTCGCTTGTCTAATTAGATCTCAAGCGTTATGACCTAATCAGATAACACGTTCCTGTGCCGCAGTGTGACTGCGTCAGATAACGGTATCTGCATCATGGGGGATTTCTTGCCTCATGGGCTGACTGTTAGTTAACTAGCTAGGTAGTTTAACCAGAATAGGGTCAGGAATAGGGGGATCGATTCAGAACCTATAGAAATACACGACACCCACTCCACGCTAACTATGGTCATATCTACTAATCTATGCATAGTATAACATAGTACAACATACTATAGAGTATAGTGTATACCTTACCACCCCAAAATACATAAATGCATTTTGAAATTTTCAAATATACTGAAAAATTGCAGTCATATATATTGTATGCACTTAAGCTATGAACTAAATGCAAAAGTAAACACGCATTGTTATGCATTATTGCTTGTTGGTATATGAGAAATACACATGAAATGGCTCTTAATATGGCTATACAGAAAAAAAGTCGAAACCATTTCATCACATAAAATATATTGTGAACATACCAGCGGGCAGCTAAAGTCTATATAAAGTCTATAAAGTATCTAAAAAAATAGAAATCGTAGTTCTCTAGGAATAGTTTCTTACTTTAAGCAGAAGGTCAGTGTCCCGGGGAAAAAATATATAGAAAAATATTTTAAGGGCTTGCTGAAAAAAGTTGCTGTCCGTGAACTGGATTGTAATTGTTCATGTGACTTTATTTTTTAAGTTGAAGGCCGGATTCAGGGAACGCCGTGTGCGAGTTTACTCAAAAGTCTCTATTTCTGTTCCGGAGAGAACATCATATCATTCAGGCTTTCGAAAAAACTGTCAACAGCTTCATGGGAAAGTTCCACTAAGTCGGAAATAGGGGTAACCATGCATTCATGCGCATGATTGTCTGCATTGACATTCTGATTTGCATTGCTGACAGAAGGTCGTACCTGTTCGATGCTGCTTTCATCTTGAACTTCACTACCCTTCAATCGCAGTGGTGAAGATTCCAGGAATGCCGTCATCAGAAATGGCAGCCTTTGAGGGCAGCACAAAGCGTGAACCTTGGTAGGAACCAGCAGTGTATCTGCATCCACCGGCGCATCCGATTGTAGCGTCAGACAGGTGTCTAACACGCATTCTTCTCCGCATAGCAGACACCTTAGTACAGGTAAAACACACCTTTGCCACATTGGTCGAAATGATAGAAACCAAGTCATGTTCAGGTCTCTAAGCCGGGAGAGTCCCAGGATTTTTGATATCCGGTCCCGGTATCCAATGGCTAGGATCGTATCTTCCATTGTCGCGAGAGTTTGATCTGTGACATGGGTTGCCATATCGAAAAATAAGGACTAGGAATAGGATTCCTGCAATTAGTCCTAGGATCAGGGGAAGTCCGCCAAAAATCGAATGGACGAAATCTGGAAAAATACCCAGTATGGCTTTGAATGGTGTTAATGCCATCGAAAATACTGTCTTAAATACCTTTGAGACCCCTGTGGTATCAGAAATATTTAAGATTTCGCTCAGGATTTCCGCGAAATGTACGGGGGAATTGGTTGATAATAATGTATGTATCTCTGCAGTCGTCCTTGCGACTTGTAGATCATACGTTTCTTTTGATGACGTGAGCCTTGTAGGCGTCTGAAGAAGCACTGTTTTCATTCTGCTTAAAGTGTCTATTCGAATAGAAGTAATTTTCAAACCGGGCCATGCCCTTGCCTCCCTGTCTGGAAAGGAGCTGGGGAACAAAGAACGTCCACAGCACTTGACCTTCGCCGTCGTAGTGACGAGATAAGGAGTCCCGGGCATAAGACTACAACATCTGCGGTCTACAATAAGAATGTAACTCCCATTATAGAGTCTTTGAAAGAATGGTTCTATTTCAGTTGCAGGTGCGCCTTGCTGGTGACATGAAAGGTTGTATGAATTCCCTTCACAGGCTCCGTGCAAACTAATACCGTTACACAGAAGCGTGCCGCTTAGTGACATAGCACAATTGTTGCCACTAAGAAACACTTTCTGTCCTTTGTTACTGACACATGCATGTGAATAGGGCAGGTTCCAAGTTGTTTTAAGGTACCCCTTTCCCAATTTCTCGTACATGCCAGCCTGTATATATTTTTGGCAGTATTGAAACCTGAAGGTTGAGATTGGAATATTTATGATTCCGTGGATTATCCATTCACTGACAGGTCGTTCTGACATTGTCAACGGTAATCTTTCTAGTTTTTCAATGCTCAAGATTGTATAATCAGCACCCTTCTGCGCCATACCGATTTGTCTATCAGTAAGGTTAAAGATTTGGAATAGTGACGTAGTGTTGATTAAACGCCAAGGCACATAGCCTGAACGCAGATTTTGTAACGTCCAGCCAAGCTGTACGATAGAACGCAATTGTGACTGACCATGTTGTAATAACAGTAAGTCTTGCGATAATATATCGATTGCTGAAGACACAATGCTGTCCAATGAAAAAATTCTGGAGGACAGAGTCATTAACCCATTGTCCACTACAGAAAGTGATTTTTCCAAATTAATACGATCAATTTCACGTATTCTCTCTGCTGTTTCAATTTGAGTAACCTTCCAGGCCTCATTGTATGCTGCATATACAGAGGCTGCTATGAAACGCTTTTGACGCTGTTTGCGTGGTCCCATTATGAAATCACGCAAGTCAGCACCATCAGTAAGTAAAGTTAGGTGTTGCTTAATTTCAGGCAGTGTGGAAGACTGTAGCCATTGAAGGCATAATTTGCCCACACTGTAGGTTGTTATTATCCCTGGGTGATGTCTTTGGGGATATCTAGGGTCTGGCCTGGTCATTTTGAAACCCTGTGTTTTATTCAGGAATCTATCTTGACAGTTATTTGTATCTGTGGGCCAGATCAACCATTGTTTCCAATCAGGATGTGTTCTGTTTTGGTTAAGTATATGGTTTATGTCTATTTCTTCATCTGTATCACAGTTATTGCTAAACATTGTTGGCTTTGGAATAGACGGGTTATTTAAATCTTTGATTTTGGCTAAGCCAAGACAGGTGGTTTGTTGAACAGTGTCATTTAAAAATATCATTTGTTCTGGGATCATGCAGGCTCTAAACAAAGCTTCTATACCCTGTACTTGCCATTCTTTTGTACCCCAAACACTTTTCAAATCAACATTTTTGTCCCAATAATCGAATCCAAAAGTATTCATTTTTTCAAAGAATGAATCAGAATAAATCAATTTTGTGTTGGTTATCATGGTTTTGGTCCCTGTCTTGTTTGCCAATTTATAATAAAATGTTTCAGCATTACTAGTGTTAAAACCTTAAAAGTATGAATATTTGTCATAAACGGTTCTAGAGCTCCCTTTTGGAGGTGTAGCACAATGTTCCCATTGATTAAAATTTAAAACATTTCTAGGTTGTGCAGATTTATGCAAGAAATGGTTACCATAGTGGTTATAGCAATACATACTATCATAATTTGTAGAACCTTGCAAATAATCATGTTTTGTAAATTTAGCAGACATTACTAAGTCAGACATCATATTGTTTATACTTTCAAAGTCCCAATCATCAGCAAATGAGTTTGGTTTTGCAAAGTCACTCAAAGAGATCTTAATTTGGTGTGGATATTTCAGGATCTCGACCGGACCATAAATTTCATAGTCAGTGTTGTCCCAGGCTACCCCACCAGGTATTGGAATTGCTGTGAAGTTGGCTGAAGAAAGTTCTGAAGAAAGTTCTCGTTTCTCGACGTGTGAAGATGTGTGTGGTTTGAGGACCAAGTTGATGTTCTGACTTGCTGTGTCCATTTTAGCATATTTTCCCTCAATGAAGCGTCCCAAAGTAAATACCATGATGAGCCAAAGTATGAGGATAAATGCACCAAAACCCACCCAAAATTCAATCCATGGAGAAATCAGATATGTTTCTTTTAGTTGTTTCAAAAGTTCCTTCGCTTTGTCTTTAAAGGATTTTGATGATGGCTGTGTCTTTTGTTCGCTGAAGCCTTCAGAGGAATCATCGAAGTTGATGAAGTAACCGGATGCAGTTCTGTCAATTGTTCCAATTGGTTCAGGATTTTTGTTTTTTGCATTTTCACTTGGTACTTCAGTATAGATTGGTGTGTCTCTGCTAAATGTCTTTATTTGGGTTTTCAGAGGTCTAAGTTCTATTGCATTGTTGCATAGTCCTTGTTGTTCTTCTGTAGGCGTTTCGAATGTGATGAGCCTCTTTGTTAGGACCTCTGTACTGGTAGCAAACCTTGGTGTTCTGCTACTTATTGGGAGTCCACTTGGCCTACTGTTTGTTATCGGCCACATGTTGTGGTTTTACCAGGTCGATGGATACAACTCGGTTCTCCTTTTTTCCAGCAAGTGGCGGTAGTACAACTGATCTTGTCCCGTTGACAGACAAGACAGGAACTGCTTTTCTGTAAGAAGGCCCAAATTCCTTCTTTACCGCGATCTTCTCCCTGACTAGATCCCCGACTTTTGGAATCCAGACAGGTCTTGCTGGGACAGGTGGTGATTCTTCAGTGGTTGTTGGCTGTTGTTTCAACTGTATGTTGCTCAGGTCTTTTCTTGTTTTGTTTAAGTCCTGCAAAATAGCCAAACGGTCTTTGACATCAAAGCTTTTTTCTGTTACCACTGAAGTCTGACTATCAAGGTCAGAGATCAACATCCTAGTTCCGAATAATAATTCGTACGGACTGAATCCCTTCAGAGAATTTCTTGGCAAGTTATTTAGACTACGTTGGACACTTATTAGATGTTTGACCCACCCAGCTCCCGAACCTAATATCCTTTCTATTATAGATTGCTTTCTGTCTTGGTTTTTTCTTTACACCATCCCATACCCTCAGGAAGGAAGTGAGAAGATTCCCGCTGGGCTGTGCTCATTTGGCCATTCTTTCCCCCCCCAGGCTGGATTGCCTGAGAAAAAGAAAAAAATGGTCGAACGTAGCATGCTCTTAGCGTATATGCCATTTAGACTCGCAAATCTTGTATAACAGTCCGGACGTCAGCTGAGTGCTGTGGATCTACATTATAAGTGGGAACTAGCCTGTATATGTTAATCGCAAGCCATTCTTTTTGCTGGTAATAATATCTGCCTTGATACGACGAGGTATTAAACTGCTTCTCTCCCCACTGCGATCTCTGTTGCAGTTTGGGCAGTTTTTTACAAAGATGGTAAGATGGAGGCTCATGCCTGGCCACCAGTACCGTGATTGTAAATCTTCCAGAGAATCTTTTAATTTAAGGTGTCTGTGACCCTCGCCCATGTGTGCGTCTGCGATTAACAAGTTTCTCCTGTCCATGTTTGGAATCACTCTATCCCCCACTCCAGGGATTCGAGCAAAAGGGACGGAGTTTGCATCGATTATGTATGTATAATTGAGTGGATAGTTGATCGGTAACGCTGAGCAGTCGCCTTTTGATGACGTTTTCACCGCCAGCAATGTTTCACCGTCAATGTATTTTAATGTACGCTTTTTTCGATCTACGGGAGCCGATTTAGTGGCTGCCGCTGCGGCTGTCTCAGCCAATGAATTCCCCACAACGTGAACGCCATCACGTTGATGACTCAGTGAGTGAGTCACGTGAGTCTTTGGTAGTTCTTTCTTCAAAAGAGCTACTTGTTCCCAGAGAAGTCTCTGCTTTATTGGTGCATCTGTGTCATCTTTGTAACCGTTCTGAATCCATGTCTGCAAATCCTTGTTATATGCTTTGACGCAGAAATATGAATCTGACACTATAAGTGTCGGGAATTCGCGATCCGCATTATCTAGCGCCATTTTCAAAGCTATTATTTCAGTTTGCAGTTCTGAATTTGTTTCTACTGAGTGTGATTTTGTTAATAGAGGTCTTAGTTTACCTCCGCGCCACACTTCTTTTGTGATCTCACATGTGGGATTGTATGCATGTTCTCCCCAAACGGAGGGTTGAGCATGTCCGTCTGTATAGATTACACAGGCGTAATGTCGTAGAGGCAGAATGTCGATTGGCAGAGGATACGTCTTTTCATATTTTAGATTTTCCAATTCTTCTAGTTCTGGATCAAAGTAGTAGTATACTTTGTCCGTTGTGATTGAATTCACCCATTGTATCCATTCCGGATTCAATGTTGTTGTTGGTAAATTACACGGTGTTGTTAGTGCCTCGAAGGCTGATTCAGCTGTTCTGACTGTGATATGTCTACCGTCAGCTATGTCTTTTTCTCTAGCTATTGCGGTTTGAACTGCTTGAACAATTTTTCCTTTGTTGCTGAATCTCTGTTCAGCTTTTGTGTACAAGTGTGATTTGAATGCAATTGGTACCTTTTCTCCCTCATTAGAGGTCAGGTATGTGAATCCGCATCTCCCTGGGATGACTCGGATCACAAGGTTGCGTGTATTATCACGTGTTTCTAATTTTGTCTTAATTAGCATGTCTGTTTGTAAGGATCTCAAAATGTCTGTGTGTGTTTGAGTCCAACTTGATCTTTTAAAATCTGGTTTAATTAGATCGTAAAGGGGTTTGACCCTTTCTGCGTAATTTGCAATGTAAGTTCTTCCGAAATTTAGGAAGCCTAGAATTGACTGTAGGTTTTTTAGTGTTTTAGGAGCTTGGATTACGGCACATTTCTCTAGGAAATTGTCTGCCAGGCTTTTGCCTTCACTTGATAACTCATATCCTAAGAATAGGACTGTCAGATGGGCAATTCTGGATTTTTTGAAGTTGAATTTGTAACCCTCTGCAGCGAAACCAAGTATTATGGTGTTCACTCTTTTCAAGTGAGTTTCCAAGTCATCATCTGTTAAGTAAATGTCATCGACATAAGATAATGCTTCATCATCATATTGTTGTAGTAATTCTGTTACTCTCGCTGAGAATACCCCCGGGCTGTTCTTGTACCCCTGGGCTAACCGACAGAATTGTTTTTGAGTGCCATTTACTGAGAAAGCTGTTAAATATCTGCTCTCTGGTGCTATGTTTTGACAAAAGAATCAGTTGGAGATGTCCAAGGTAGTTTTGTATTTTTTGCGCACTATGTTATTCATTAGTGCAGCACTGTGTGAGTTTTGCACTGCAAAAGTTTTGCAACATGTGTTAAGGTGTCGGTAATCCAAAACTAGACGATATGAATTGTCTGGTTTGGAGACCGGAAACAAAGGATTGTTCATTTGTGAGGTGCAAGTTTCAATCACCCCCTGGTATTCTAGCTGATCTAGTATTTCATTTACTTGTTTTTTAGCTTCTTGCTTAATTGGGTACTGCCTTTGTGCAGTTGGTTGTGATTTTAACTGGACTTTGTGAGGAGGAGAATCCTCATCCCATCCTACATGATTTTTATTTAAAGCAGGTGCTAAGGCCACTGCCCACTTTCTAGCAAGTGTGTATTTTTTATGAATCGGGATTTGATTCGAGAAGGCAGGCATAATTACTTCTTCGCCATGAGGGCACTCCCTGACAAACTCTGGTGGCCAGTCTTTTTCAGCTAAAAGGATGTCATAACCCTTTGAGAGGTTATCCCAAAATAGTCCCCTTATTTTCCTAGTCTTATCTCCCTCTATACGTAATGTTATCTCGTATATTTTGTGGGGCTTGCTAACTCTGGTATCTGCAGTTTCCACTTGAAGGTATTCATTCGTGTCCACTGTCTCCAGATGATTCATAAGGACCTTGCGCGCTATGCTCACCTCTGCTGCGCTGTCTAGCATTGTCTGAGCCCACTCTCCGTTTTTCAGTTGTGTCCTCAGTATTCTCGGCATTGTTAACTACCTTGATACTGGCTACCTTCTTTTTTGGAAATTGTGATTTCTTTTTCAGTTGAGCAGGTTCCTTGTCTTTGGACTTGGCGTGCTCTTCTGATCGTCCTCTTCTTTCCGATTTCTGCGAGGAATTCTGAAAAGATTGAGAGGGACGTGTATCAATGTCTTGATATCTATCAGGTTTTTTAATATTATCCCTATTTCTAAGGTTATATCTATTCCCAGAGGGTTCACTCTGGGGTGACCTTTGTCTCGGGTTTGGAGATTTCTCTCTTCGCCTAGGAGACCTTCCTCTGGACTGGAATTTCTTTTCTTTGGGATTGGATTGTTTGTTCCCATCCCAGTTCTTTTTTGGTGAATTATTATTATTATTAAAAAACATTTTTTCTGGACTTGTAGTCAGTTGCGGTTTTACTGGTATTCCACCTAGACTATCTCTGCCTAGTTCTTCATAGGATTTTTCTATGATTCTGGCAATTTCAGCTGGTTGGTCTGCTATATCTGTCTCTTTTAACCTCTGGCGGATCGCCACGTTTGCTGCTTCACCCTTTATGTTGGCTAGTAATATAGCCGAGACCTGCTTGAAGTCTTTTAGTAATTTCATACCAAGAGTTAAAGCAGGTTCTGGACCGTATTCATCTTGAATTTGTTTTAGCACATCTGGTATTACCGAAATGGATGGAACACCGTGCGTTTTTGTGTAGATGGAAGCAAAGACTGTACCCCAAGTGTCACAGTCCTCAATGTGTGGTGCGATTCCCATTGGGAGACATATAGTCAGAATCCTGTGTTTTTCTAATGGGGTGGTGTCAGGAAACACCGCCTCTATTTGGGTAATTTTCTGTGCCAACCAGAATGGTATTTGTTCCCGTTTTGCTGGGACTTTACCTAGGCAGGATTGGATGTTCTGTGGTGTAATTTTATTTGTGTTCCCCTGGTGAGGGGTCAGCTGTGGAAGTTTAATCGCTGGCTTTATTGTTGAAGTCCGCATTACATACTGAACTAATTGTCTGTGAATTTTTAGTAGTTGTTTTAGCTGTATTAACAGCTCTGCTGCAGGCATTCTTTCGATGTCTGGATATGGTGTGTATCCGGCTAGGACCGGCCACGTTGCTCCTGGTCTTCCTAAAGGACCGAGCCTTGTAATGTGATTATTATGTTTTAGGGCGCCATCAAATAAGAGCAAATGCTCTTGGAATTTGAGTGGTACTTCCACCTCCTCGAAAGGAGTGTACTCATTAGGAGGTTCCTCTACTTTGTAATAGTGGAAGTACTTTGTTATAGTATTAGCTGCTGGAAAATGTATCCATGTATAGTATACCTCTGTCTGCCGATATTCGTGTGCCTCGATTACGAATATGACTGTGCCACCTCTAGGTGTCAGTCCATTTTCTATAAGTTTTAAGGTTATAGATCTCCTTTTGGCGACCGGAATGAGTATTATATCCGCGTCTGCTGCTTGCATGGTAGCATCAGCATCTGCTATTTCAGTAGCTAATCTAGTAACCTCTCGTTCTTCATCGCTGTCCATTTTGCTGACAGGATGGTATTATGTTTATTTGCAGATCAGGTTTCTTTATGGAAACAGAGATTAGATGCACAATATTTTGGAACACTGTTTATCCTTCAACGTTGACTAGACCAAGAACCATACATAGGAGTTCCCTCCTGCGAGGTTTTGGAGGATATTATAACCTTTCACCCACTCCAGACGTCTTTGGAGTATTTGGGAAAAGGGGTCTGAGTGAGAAAGCACGACTGAGTTACTCTAAATGTCTTACGTTAGTTTTATCGCCCTTTCCAAACGCGTTGGGCGCCATGTAGTGTAGCTCCTATTTTCCCAATAGGCTCTGCGCATTGGAATAGTACCTACAGCAGTAAAGGCCTAGGCCAGACGTTAACTAGGTCTACTACTGTCGATGCTAGACTTAATTTTTGGGTTTGCCAGCTAAGCTCAGAGTTCGCTAGAAACTTTCTCGAATGTTCAAGGAAGGATTAACTCCCCTGATTAGACAAGAAGGGATTTAGTTTCTGACAACCATAGAACATGACAACTTTGCTCTCCCCTAATCAAGAGTCAATCTCAAGAGTCGTGTGAGCACAAGGCAATTATTTTACTCAGTCAGTACGTGCATTCTTAGTCTCATCAGAATGTAGAGAAAAGGAAGAGACGGGCGTGTTCAATAAAAGGTGTTATTTATTGATCAGTCTCTTTTCTCGTACAAGAGAAATGGATCGATATTATTGCAATACTTATAGTTAAGTAAAGTGCATACATTAAAAGCAATAGTATAAAATAATACTGTAAAAACATTGATATGGTTTCTGAGCCATATGATGTTTTAAAATGATTAAAATATATTTACATACACATATACATTTGACTAAACGTGCTCAACTGGTGTTTCTAAATACGCCTACCCCGTGTACCTGACCTAAGTCTAATACGTGGGCGGGAATAGAAAGTTACAGTTTAAGTTAAGTTTGTTTTTGCCAAGTGAATAACTAAAGAATTCTCTAGGAGGGGTTATTCAGTTCTGTACCTGGAATTTAGGATGAATGAGGAATGGTATCTCTTTCTCTGCTCTCGATATTCCAGGCTGCCTGCGAGGGCTGCCCAGAAACGCCAGTGCTGGGTCTCTCGGCTTGAGATAGCAGCGCGTCTCTCAGCGCGTCAGGAAGGCGGGGCTGCTGCCAGCGGGGTCTGCTTCTGCTCTCGGCTTCGGCAAGTATGGCTGCTCCGTCTTGTCACCACGCGTGTGTTTGCATAGGGCAAGGTCGGCAATATTTATACCTTAAAGGTGCCGGGATTGACGTAAGGATGGACATAGGTACGTCAATAAAGATGTCATACGACTTGCTCGTTAGCACATTCTTTACTAAAGTTCTCTGTGAAATCAAAACAATGGCCGCACGGATTATCCAGGTTGTCATAGGTTTGATTTGTTATGAGAACGTCGTATGCCTTATCAGGGGCTGGAGGAATGTCGCTTGTCTAATTAGATCTCAAGCGTTATGACCTAATCAGATAACACGTTCCTGTGCCGTAGTGTGACTGCGTCAGATAACGGTATCTGCATCATGGGGGATTTCTTGCCTCATGGGCTGACTGTTAGTTAACTAGCTAGGTAGTTTAACCAGAATAGGGTCAGGAATAGGGGGATCGATTCAGAACCTATAGAAATACACGACAGGCCAGCTGGCAGGGATGGGCAAGATGCTCCTGAGAACTGACCTGCAAACCCAGCAAAACGGAGACATGTGTCCCTATTCAGCAACAATGTACATTCATCATTGTATTTCTCTGCAGTTTCTCATGGGAACCCCAATCTTGCTAGGCGGTACCCAGAGATGTAAATTAGGCATCCAAATAGTGTGTTGTGATTGGTGTGTTACCCAAATCCTACCTTAGGACCAATCCAAACCGAGGGATTCTGACACTTTGCAACATTGGGGGGTGGTACACTGTCCCAAAAGAGTATATCTACCCTGGGTTCACCTAGGGAATTGTCCGACTTGTCTGGTTTAGCTGACCTGTCACTGACCCATCGTACTCAATAGGTGACTGAAGATACAGAGCGCTGCGGAGCATTCTGTCCGAAAATTGACCATAGACTGAGGTTCTACTGAACCTTAAAGTGCTGGCGAAGCACTTTGCTGGGAGTTCGCTGATCCAATCGGGGTCTTGATCGATAGCTGCAGAGAGGGTGGAGCGCAGGCGTTGCTTCCAAACTGCGGGTGCGGTCCTGTCCTGAGCGGTCCTGTCCTGAGGGTTTGCTGTCCTGTCCTGAGGTCCTGTCCTGATTCCTAATCCAAGGGTATCCTGTCCTGTCCTGGGTGTCCATTCTGCACCTGCTGTCCTTTGAGGGGTATCCTTCCTTGAGGGTTTCCTGTCCTTAACTGACCCGTGGCCAGGGTTTGGTTTCCACACCAATCTAGGTAAATACTGCTCTAAGTTCTTTAAACTTGCACCTTTCTATTTTTCTGTCTTTTGCTTCAATAAAGAGACACCTTGCACATGTTGATTTTTCCATGCTTTTTGCCGCAACTATTGAAACGTAAAGTCATTTGCATATTTTCATAACGTGTTCCCATGTTACCCTACCTTTTAGAAATCATATTTTGCATTGCAGTCTGACATTTTCGGATATGGTCTAGAACGGCCTTACTTAAATTGTCTAAAGGATTTTTACCTTAAATTCATAGCGTTTCCTGTTTGCATATCATAATAGCATTTCCATGATTACCCTGACTTTATTTCTCTATAGTTATGTACTTTTCGTTATCCTGATTATTGATTGTCTTATTCTTGTACACTTGATGCTTAATGAAAACGAACTTTAGATAAAGCTTTTAAAACTTCCAGTTGTCCGTGGTCATTCTACAACAGTATTGAATGTCATTTTGAATTTGCATTTGCTGCCTTTCCTTTTACAGCTAGGCCCCTGATCCGTTGAGGTCATAGGTACCCGTGTCGGTGGATGGTAAGTCGGGTACTCTGAGTAATAACAGTAGGGAACACACACAAATTGGTAGCAGCCCGTGAAGTCACCCTGTCAATGAATATTGTGAATTGAAAGTATATGGGCCCGAAGCCGGAAATGGCGAAATTATTGGCTGGGTGACCTCGCGCGCTCTATCAGTTTTTCTGGTAGATCAGAGGATGGTTAGGGACTAGCTAAAGGTTAGGTAGGACTAGTTAGACTAGTTAAGTCGGTAGCTGCTAGTACATTAATGCTGCTATAAGAGCGGCTGTTCCGAGGGACCCGATCACTCTCTTGTGAATACGCTGCTGAAATTCATGAACTGTTTTTTCATTATTGTTCTTGTTCTTATATTGTTATATGTATTAATCCATGCATTTGTAAACCGTCTCGTATTGTGTTGTCCGAACTCCCCGGGGAATTGAAAGGGCAAGTGGTGAATAGAATCCATTGTCCTGAGGTCACAGGCTTAAGGAAAGTTAGGTGCAGGTTAGGATAACCGGGAAGCACTAACTAGGGTTTTCTGAATACATGTGTGAATAAATGTCAGTAACGAGGTTCATTGGCAAAATTCCCATAGTGGCGTAACCTAGTAAGGGTCACATCGGAAAAGTAGCAGGTTCCTCGGAGCTAGGGTGGAAGCAGAGGGGTCCGCTGGGAAACCTTAGACTCGGATATATCCCGGAGAAGTGGATGAGTTTAGGGGAATAACAGGTTCACCGATGCTAGAGTGAAGGGTAGGCGGAAGAGATCTACCCGCAGCGTGTGAAAAGTAAATGGAAGTAGTTTACTTGCAGTAAAACAAAGCTATCCTGTCTAGACACTTGAGCACTGTGGCGAATGTGTATTTGTTGTAAAATAACCAAGCACTGAGCACTTTAGAAAGAAAGAAAGTTTCCGTTACCTTGTGAAGGGAGGGAGTCAGCCGCGAAGCGTCTCTGACGTCACTCCGTGCCGCGCTGGGATTGGTAGAAACAGCGGGCGGTAGCGGGGCTGGAATTGTAAAGGAGGGGTGAAGCGCCGAGGAGTGAGAACTGTCTCACGAAGGGGCCGCGCACCCATTGGTCGAAACTATTTGAACGTGTGCACCCCATTGGTCGCACGGAATTGCAAGGCGCATTCTGATTGGAGGTAACTTTGTAAACAGAGTTAAGCGTAGAAATCGTATGTGGCACTCGTATTGTCCAGAGACTAGACCCGATCCAAGAAACCAGGGGTTTGAAAGGGATCAGTGGAAAGCTAATAGATATGATATTATGTACGGAGCTAAGAGAAAAATGTCCCTTGTAAGTAGGGTAAAGAATTATTTCAAAACGGACAAACCAATTAAGTCCAGAGAGGGCGTTATTGTCCCGCCACCGAATACTCCCGCCTCATTCATGATGTTTGACCGAGGGTACAATACCTGTGTGTGGTTGGAGAATTGGGTAAAGTACACAAAAGATGACGGCATATTGGCTTTTCCGTTAGACGGTACTTTCAATGGTAGGATTTTATTTAATTTGAGAACCCGAATGAATGAATTGCATCCCAGACCGAGACTAACGCAGTATGAGGCATTAGAGGAATGGGAGATTGAGGCTTTTGAAAGAGAAAAACCCCGAATGGACAAAGGTCTGACCAAGTGGTACCCCAGGCTGAAACAAGAGACTAGGGACAAAAGGATGAAACAGTGGAGACAGAGCATGATTGTTGAGGGTCTGTTTCCCATGATGCCAGCAGGTAACCCTTCAGGGGGAGAGAAAAGGACAGAAAAGAGTAAGCATTGGGGAGCCCTTGGGGAGTCAGACGATGAATTATTAGATGACATCTTTACGAGAAGTCTGCCCCCTTATAATGAGGGAGCCCGACTTTCCAGTACAGGAGAAAATCCCCAGCGTCCACCTATCAAGGAGGAGGACAGATCCCTATGTAGGGGGGGAGGTGGCCAGGTACTGCCCTATTTTGAGAATCCCGGACCTGCGGAGGTACGAAATATATATCCTGGTATGCCCGTGAGCCCGGAGGAAAAATATTCCCGTGAAAGAGCCTTTTTCCCCAGACCTCTTTATGAGAACGAAGAAAAGCCCGTAGGTTCAGGAGTGCCCTTTTTGCAGCCTCCATATGGGGAGGAGCGCAGGTCATTTGGTGCAGGAACTTTGTTCCCGAAACCAAATTATGGTGGGGGACCAAGTGAAACGCATCCTACTGCCCCGAGTTTTACTCCTCACCTGACCCCACAGATAATGCCTGAACGAACATTAGGGAGGATACTGGAGGAGAGGGAGCAAGAAGTTCTAGCTAGACAAAGAACAGAAATAATCCAGAAGATCTCCCAGTTAAATACTAGTCCTGAAGCTTTGACTATTCCGGTAACAATCGGACCAGTAGTTCCGTTGTGCGAGAATAACCAAGGAAGTCCGAACCCTCCAGTTATGAACCCAATAATGGCCCTGCCGAGGCAAGAGCCCCTACTGATAGACGATCAGTCCAGTGAGTGCGAGTCCGAAGTTGTGTTCTTGGACCTGCCAAACAAACAGACCGGGAAGGGAGTGCAGAAGAGGCATAATCCTTTTGATGCGAAAGAAATTAAATTAGAATCAACAACAGGTACTAGGAGTGTTTCCTTGGTAACTCCGGAAGAAATTGAAAATTGGAGTCGTGAATTAGAAAAACAGGCTCCGCAAACGAAACCTTTATACCTCTACAAGCTGAGGGTAGAAATAGAGGAATTGATGGCAGGAAATGTGGGGTTAGACAGATTAAACACCTATTCTGAAGAAGAATTGCTGTTAATGTGTAAAAGCCTTACCAGAAGTACCAGGGTGCTCCACGAAAAGCTGACAGACACCGCAGCTAGTATGGGGGTAGATATTTCAAGATCCAAGCCCTTACAAAAGCCTTACAGAGCTGAATTCTCAGACAAGGATTTAGAGAACCTGAATGTGTCAGGGAAGAAGGTGCAGATTAAAGAATTGCTTGCAGTTTTGCAAAAATGGGGAGACGCGGAAAAATGGAGAAGCAGGTGGGCACGTAAGAAAGATGAGGCTCGATCCAGACAAGCTACCCCTGGGTTCCCTTTGAGAGAAGTAGACAAGCCTGAAACGTTATGCCCCATGCGTGAAGTGCCAGGTGGGAGGTATGTGCACGTTCCATGGTCCAGACAGGATATCGTGTCCTTTACTAACGATTTCCCGAAATTGCGCGAAAAACCAGTTGACTGGTACCGGCAAGTGGAAAGGTTCGTAAAGGTGCAAAAATGCCTGTGGAAAGACCTGGATGGGTTTTTCGATATTGTGGTCCCGGTCGATCTATGGACCGAGTGTAAAATAGGAATAGGCTGGCCTAGTGAGGAGTACCCGAGGGACTCTACCACAGGGGAGCCGTCAATTGAAGTGATGAAAAAATATGAACAAGTGATTCAGCATTTGAAAAATAAGGTGCCAGCAAAGGAAACTGATTGGACCAGGATAGATAGAACAACGCAGGAAAGAGAGGAGACAGTGCACTCCTATTATGAAAGGCTGTTGCAGGTGTTTAAAACATACAGTGGTATAGATAACATCGAGATGAAGGATATGACGCATTTCATTTACAGGTTTGTAAACGGTTTAAGACACGAAATTTGTCAGTGGATAAAGGATAATAAAATCTGTTGGCATACCAAAAAGGTAGACGAGGTCCTGCGGTACGCAAAGTACTGCGAGGACGAGATGGCAGAAAAGAAAAAGGCTCTCAAGGAGAAGGTCATGTGGGCTCAGGTGAAGCTCGCAGAACAGCAGGAAAAACAGTTGAGTAACATGGTCAAGAACACTCAGAACCAAGGTACTGGGGGTGGGGGAGGAGGTAAGCCCGGCCCAAAATGAGTAGGGAAGAGGCTATGAAGAAATTTCCCTGTCACCAGTGCGGCGAAATTGGACACTGGCGTAACGAGTGTCCTTATTTGCCTGACGATAACCCCAAAACACCTGATTTAACTCCACAGACGCAGAAAGAAAGACCAAGAAAAACTCAACCACAGGTAAAAACAGTTCAGGTGCCCCGAGCACCAAAGCAAGTATACTAGGGAAAACAAGCAGAGGGAGATGAGATAGAAGTCTGGGAAAGCAATGAGAACAGAAATGCAGCAACTTCGCAGTATTTACTGAACGATACCTTCCTTTGTGATGACCAGTACTGACGGGGCCTGAGAGGGGAGGACGAGGAGTGCGTACTTGGCGCCTCCTTGCCGGTAGACCAGTCCGGACCATACATTGAAGGAAAGGTTGACGGAAATGATGTCACCTTTCTGTTGGACACTGGCGCTACCCGTTCTACTGTGAGAACAGTGGACGTTCCAAACCTACCCCTCTCGGGAGAAGCCATCCAAGTAGTAGGTGTATCTAATCAATTGATTAGTACTCCTGTTACCAAGCCCATGGAGATCTCAATTGGAAACTTTAAGGAAATGCATAGATTTGTCGTTTGCGACACCAGTCCAGTGAACTTACTGGGACGTGATTTGCTGTGCAAAATGAATTGTACCATCTTTTGCACACCAAAGGGTGTTGAAATTCAGACCCCAGATGAAGACGGCATTTATAAATTAATGTTAGTCAGACCTGACTCGGAAATTAAACGAATGACCATGCAGGATTTGCCCAAAGAACTCCAAGAAGCGGTGAAGCCAGAGGTGTGGGACTTTACTGGGAAAGATGTAGGGTTAATGAAAAATGTGGACCCCATACAGATAGCGATCAAGGACAATGACGTATACCCCAATACTAAGCCCTACAGAATGAATGCAGAAGTGAGAGCTGGTGTTACCCTGGAAATACAGAAATTGCTAGAAGGAAACATCATACAGGAAGTAATGAGTAGCCCATGTAACTCCCCGATTATGGGCATCAAGAAGCCTAGTGGCAAGTACAGGGTAGTGCAGGACCTACGAAAAGTCAACAAAATAGTGGTCCCCTGCTGCCCTATTGTCCCGAACCCAGCAGTGATTCTGTATCAGATTCCCTGGGATGCTGAGTGGTTCACTGTGATAGACCTGTGTCATGCATTCTTTTCCATCCCCTTGCATCCAGATAGCAAATTTCTTTTCTCATTTGCCTTCAATGGTCACGTGTATGTCTGGAACCGGGTCCCTCAAGGGTATACAGAGAGCCCCTCTATCTTTAATCAGATCTTGAAAAAATGTTTGGAAACTTTGGTCTTACCTGGAAATTCTGTCTTAGTGCAATACATAGACGACCTCTTGGTGGCGTCTAAAAGTCATAGGGATTGTGTGATTGACACCATTGCCCTACTGAATCACCTGTGTGAGAAGGGACATAAAGTGGCCCCTGACAAATTACAGTTCTGTGCAAAATCGGTGAAATATCTGGGGCACCAGATAGAAAAAGGTGTCAGAAAAGTGACATCGGAAAGAGTCAGAATAATTCAAAAGATGCAGTTACCCCGTACTCAAAAGGAGATCAGAATGTTCCTGGGTGTGATAGGATACTGCAGGCAGTGGATTCTGGGATTTGCAGTCCTAGCCAGGCCCTTGATAAAAATGACCAAGAGAGGAACACCGGATATTGTAGAATGGAATGATGAAAGCTTAACAGCCTTCACCAAACTGCGAGATTGTCTGTGTACAGCCCCTGCATTGGGAATGCCAGACTATTCCAAAGAATTTGCCCTATTCTGTGACACTCGCGATAATTGCGCGTTGTCAGTCCTAACTCAAGAACATGGCACAACCAGAAGGCCTGTGGCATATTTCTCTGCCACCTTGGATCCAGTGGCTGCTGGATTACCGGGTTGTCTGAAAGCAGTAGCTGCTACCTGTGCCAGTTTAGAGCAGAGTGAGTCAATTGTCATGGGACATCCGGTAACTGTGTATGTTCCACATGGAGTGGTAATTTTGTTGACCAGAACAAAAACTCAGTATCTCACCCCTAGTCGGCTGACTAAATACGAGAGGATTCTTGTGGGTGCTGCAAATGTAAACATTGTTAGGTGCAGTATTCTGAACCCAGCCACCTTACTCCCCGACCCAAAGGATATGGAAGGGGGGGTGGATGATGAGCATGATTGCATTGATTTAACAGAATTCAACACCAAGCCACGCCCAGACATAAAAGAAACGCCATTGCCTATGCATGACAAAGAATTATTTGTAGATGGTTCATGTCTAAGGCATGAACAAGGAGGCCTGAGTGCTGCCTATGCGGTAGTCTCCTTAGAGAAAATTGAAGAAGCAGGTTATCTATATCACATAAAGTCTGCACAAGTAGCCGAATTGATTGCTATGATAAAAGCCTGCCAAATTGGGAAAAACCTACGCATAACAGTGTATACTGACAGTCAGTACTGTTATGGGGTTGTGCATGACTTTGGCCAGTTATGGCTACAAAGGGAGTTCCTGACTTCATCAGGTACCCCTATTCGAAATGGAAAAGTGGTTCAAGACCTTTTAGAGGCAATCCAGTTACCAAAGGAACTGGCAGTGGTGAAATGTGTGGCTCATAAGAAGAGCATGGACACTGTATCACTGGGAAACGATTTTGCTGATCGAGTGGCCCAATGGTGCGCCAGAGATCGGTATATCGTAAATCCAAAACGAGGGGGGCCAGGAACCAGCTGCCAACTTCAGGTGTTTGAAGAAGTGCCTACATGGGATGAAGTGAAAGAGTGGCAGCAGGCGGCACCTTGGCAAGAAAGAGAGAAGTGGAAGGAAGATGGGTGTCGACCAAGGCGTGTGGATGGTGTCATCATAGGTCCAACTGGTATGCCTGTGTTACCTAGACAACTGCTTAGCACAATGGCGAGGTTGATACATGAAGGATCACACATTGGTAGGGACGCTATGATTCTAGTGTTCCAACAGACTTGGTACAGTAAAAAGTTCAGGAAAGTAGCGGAGTCCCTCTGCCAGAGGTGCCTGTCATGTCAAAAGATGAACCCAGGGAAGAAGACTGTAGTGGAACTGGGGAAAATTGGGAGGTCCGGGGTCCCTTTGTGAGAATACAGGTTGATTTCATCACCATGCCCCGTTGTGAAGGGAAGCGATATGTCCTTGTCATGGTCTGTTTATTTTCAAAGTGGGTGGAAGCTTTCCCTACTCCCCAAAATGACGCAAAAACAGTAGCTAAGTGTTTACTGAAAGAACTGACACCTAGGTTCGGGGTTCCAGTCACTATTGAATCAGATCAAGCAGATCAAGGCTCACATTTTCAAATGAAGTGATCGACGAACTCTGTAAAGCCTTTGGAATTTCACAAAAGCTTCACTGTGCCTACCGCCCAGAGGCTTCTGGAGTAGTGGAACAAATAAATGGAACTATCAAAAACAGACTAGAAAAACTGTGTGATGCATCTAAATTGACTTGGGTGAAGGCCCTGCCCCTGGTCCTGATGGGACTCAGAAGTGTTCCTGACCGCAAGACAGGCCTAAGTCCCCATGAAATCATTATGGGAAGAGTGATGAGACAAGCATGGGTGCCAGGAAGCAAACTGTTGAGTATTACTGATGATTTGGTACTTGAATACTGCAAGAGATTGGGTGACCAAGTGCGTTCTATCTCTCGCCAGATCGGAGAAGACGCCATCCTCAATCCAACGACTCCTCTCCACAAACTGGTCCCGGGGGACTGGGTGAAGATAAAGAAGCATACTCGGAAGAGCTGCCTGGAGCCAAGGTGGGGAGAGAAACGTCAGGTGATCCTGGTAACTACCACAGCAGTAAAGTGTGCAGGAGTTCCACGCTGGGTACACGCCAGCCACACCCAGAAGGTATTACCAGACGAGGTGCCTGAAGCAGAAGGACGTCCAGCAGAGGACTCTGCGGGAGCCAGACCGGAAGTAGCTGACGACGTACAGCCCAGTACCAGTCGAGCTGCAGGATCAGCAGACGTTGGCCCAGGAATAGTTGACAACGAACTACCAAGAGCCCAGCCTGCTGAAGGGGTCCAAGAAGCTGAGCCGGAAGTAGCTGAAGACGAGCTGCCAAGCATATGGCCAGAAGAGTGGATTCCCTTGATTGATCTCACTGAAGACCCCATTCGAACAAGTGAGCGACTTCGGGAAGGTAGAGAGTGGACTAGAGAGGAAAAGCAAGGCACAGGCGAAGAACCTCAGAATCTTGAGATTCACATCAAAACTGAGGAAGGAGAAGGTCAGACAGGGACAGAGCACGTGATTGATTCAGAACAAGTGAATGCTACAGAACCAGAGCCCGATATTGAACAAGTGAAGGATACTGAACAAGTGAAGGATACTGAACAAGTGAGGAATACAGAGCAAGTGATTGATACTCCTCCACTGACTCCTGATATCGGGAAGGGACAGACTAGACATAGTGTAATAGTTCGAGCAGAAGAAAGTCCAGAGATCGAAGTGCTCGAACAGGATCAGATAGAATTAGAAGAACGTGTTCAGGAAACCGAGTCAGAGACACTTGAAGAGCAAACACATAATTTACCTGAACAACGCCAGATTAGTACCCAGGCAGAAGAAATAGGTGTGAGTCCTTGAATTAGTCAGATAGAAGAAGAAGAAACTGAAACAGAATTGCCAACAGTTAATGAGAACAAAAGGGCAAGAGAAGGAAACGAAGTCCAAGTACCAACTAAAAGACTTAAGAAAAGAAAGCATCTTGAGCCTAGATTCGTAAAGAAATTGAGACTAAGGATAAAGACGGTGGAAGAAAAACGTGCAGAAGAAAGGAGAAGTGCTCGCATAGCAGAGCAACAAGAAGGTACTTCCAAAAGAAGGAGTGATCGAATAAAAAGACAAAACAAAAAGTACAAGTCACCTGAATGGACACTTGTGTTGGAAGAACTTGAAGATCTTGATATAACTGACGTAAGCGACGGAGAACCCGTCCCTGAGTACTCTGACGAAGAAGAAGACGAGCCACCGTGAACTTGCACAAAGTAAGATACTCATGTGAAGTCACAAAGAGGGGTCGAGAAACTTCTTCTGAGCCAAAATGTCTGATTCAAACGTGAATGGTAGACCTAGTCGCAGCGGTTGCAAAACTTGCTGCAAGGTATGTGTCTGTAGCGTAGTTGTCCTGATATTAGTTTGGATAGGACTAACAATTTTCATTCCCTTTGCTGTAAGTAAAGATACTAATATTGTCCCTACTGAAATTGTAAATACTGACAGTGAGGAGCTGACAACACAGAGTGTAGCAAGACACGAGAGAGCACTGAGACAAACAAAACAAGACTTAGAAGCATCAGATGAGGGAGGACTACATTTTCATGGAGTTAAGAACAGGACACACTTAAATGTTTTCGCAAACTTGTTAATACACTATGTAGAGACTATGGAAATTGAAGATTGTTATGTCTGCATGAAGCTACCTACCTCTGTAGCTGAAGGCGTGACATACCATCACTTGCCGTTGACATATGGAATCTCCTGTAGTATTTTAGCTAGTTTATTCTACAAAAGAGGACCGTTACAGTACTATTACTCTAACAATGACGTGATCTTTTCTGAACTTCCTATACGTGGGAACTTGAATCCTGTACATACCAAAAGTGACGTAATACGATATATGGGAGACTACTTCCTGACAATAGGTAATATCGACATAGCTGACGCACACAGAGATAACTTGACTTGTTCTTTGCGTGAGCAGGAAAAGATGTTCCTGAACATGGCAGAGAAAAGGAGAATTAAAATACAAAAGAAGGCTAATGACGAAAGTCAGAAAAGGCCAAGATGGGCAGAGAACATGGAAGGCACCTCAACTGGTGGGGCGGGTCCTGCTCTGTTGCTGGATTTTGAAAAGAAAGGCAAGCTATGTCTTCACCGCGAGAAGACTAGCTATTATAATAACATTTTCATTGGTTCCAGTGAGTGCGAACATAATTACAAGGTAATTGGAGGTTGGGGTTTCAAAAATGGGTCAGAGCCTGTGTTTCCTGGAATTTATTATATTTGTGGGGACAAGGCTTATTTCAAATTGCCGGATCACTGGTATGGAAGCTGCTATTTTGGCATTGTCTTCCCGAAAATATACCATGTGAATGGAGTTGCTGGAAGCAGTGAAAATACTAATGGCTTAGTGCGTAGTAAAAGAGAAAGTATAGGTGAAATTATGGGTAGTATTTTCAGTGCACTGATACCTGGAGTGGGAGTGGTTCTGAACACTCACAGAATTTGCAAATTGTCCACTATAGTGGATGTGTTGTCTACTGAGACAGCTCATGCATTTCTGCTGGTCAATACTGAAATGGTTGCGATCAGATCAATGGTTTTGCAGAATCGACTTGCTCTTGACACCTTATTAGCGAAAGAGGGCGGAGTCTGCCGGATGTTGAAGGCGCAACATTGTTGCACTTATATTCCGGATAAAAGTGTACAGCTCAAAAGATATGTGAAAAACATTACTAATTTGGCAAAGGAACTCAAACCACTCGAGGTTGATAGTGCCTGGAAGAGACTGGTAGATGGTCTCTCAAATGTAGGTCATTGGCTTGCTAGCGTAGGTAAAGGCTTATTGTTCAAGGTACTGATGCCAATTGGAATTATAGGTCTCATCCTATTTTTCATATTTGTTTGTTGCAAATGTCGTAAGCACACCAGAAAGCATGAAGTGAATGCAAGAGGGGTGAAACGAAGTGTGGATGAGCTCGAATTGGAAGAGATGAATAATCAGATCTATAAAAAGGTGAAGAGTTCTCACCCTACCAAAACTGAGAGAGAAAAGCTAGAGCGATTGCTGGAAGAGATAGAGTTGTATAAAGTGTGAAAGAAAGTTGGCATCTGGTTCCATTAAAATTTTGTGATGATAGTAAATATCATCAAAGAGGGGATTGATGAAGCAAAGCTTTGCATATTTTGCGGCTTGCCGTATTCATGAACCTCGTTTATGTGTAACAAGGTAATAATGTGTACGTTTTACTAACGTTTCCTTTATGTTTAAATGAGGTTCTTTGACGCTTGCATATGTGTTTTACTAAAATAATTTACTCGAGTCATTTAACATGGCCGCCGCTTGTATTTAGTTACTGCGCATGCGTCAGCCACACTCACGTGTCCTGACGTGTCTGCAGAGTTGGAGGGAAATTTATGCGGATGCGTAATACATAGCTCTGCCCATAACGTGGTACTGCTCGTACCACTGCTCTCGTATCTGTTTATATGTAGCTAACATTTAGACTGCATAAGTATATTTTATAGTGATAAGTTGAAAGTACAAACCCTGTGATGTGTTTTCATAATGTTATTTCTATGTATTCATTTGTTCTCGCTTACTTTTCATGTACCGCGGGGAATGGGGGTCTGACTGCACCGAATACCATCTTGGAGGGCCTTTCTACGCATGCTCCTATGTCTGGGGAACTGACAACCTTGGCTGGTGGAACTTGGCCAGCTGGCAGGGATGGGCAAGATGCTCCTGAGAACTGATCTGCAAACCCAGCAAAACGGAGACATGTGTCCCTATTCAGCAACAATGTACATTCATCATTGTATTTCTCTGCAGTTTCTCATGGGAACCCCAATCTTGCTAGGCGGTACCCAGAGATGTAAATTAGGCATCCAAATAGTGTGTTGTGATTGGTATGTTACCCAAATCCTACCTTAGGACCAATCCAAACCGAGGGATTCTGACACTTTGCAACATTGGGGGGTGGTACACTGTCCCAAAAGAGTATATCTACCCTGGGTTCACCTAGGGAATTGTCCGACTTGTCTGGTTTAGCTGACCTGTCACTGACCCATCGTACTCAATAGGTGATTGAAGATACAGAGCGCTGCGGAGCATTCTGTCCGAAAATTGACCATAGACTGAGGTTCTACTGAACCTTAAAGTGCTGGCGAAGCACTTTGCTGGGAGTTCACTGATCCAATCGGGGTCTTGATCGATAGCTGCAGAGAGGGTGGAGCACAGGCGTTGCTTCCAAACTGCGGGTGCGGTCCTGTCCTGAGCGGTCCTGTCCTGAGGGTTTGCTGTCCTGTCCTGAGGTCCTGTCCTGATTCCTAATCCGAGGGTATCCTGTCCTGTCCTGGGTGTCCATTCTGCACCTGCTGTCCTTTGAGGGGTATCCTTCCTTGAGGGTTTCCTGTCCTTAACTGACCCGTGGCCAGGGTTTGGTTTCCACACCAATCTAGGTAAATACTGCTCTAAGTTCTTTAAACTTGCACCTTTCTATTTTTCTGTCTTTTGCTTCAATAAAGAGACACCTTGCACATGTTGATTTTTCCATGCTTTTTGCCGCAACTATTGAAACGTAAAGTCATTTGCATATTTTCATAACGTGTTCCCATGTTACCCTACCTTTTAGAAATCATATTTTGCATTGCAGTCTGACATTTTCGGATATGGTCTAGAACGGCCTTACTTAAATTGTCTAAAGGATTTTTACCTTAAATTCATAGCGTTTCCTGTTTGCATATCATAATAGCATTTCCATGATTACCCTGACTTTATTTCTCTATAGTTATGTACTTTTCGTAATCCTGATTATTGATTGTCTTATTCTTGTAAACTTGATGCTTAATGAAAACGAACTTTAGATAAAGCTTTTAAAAATTCCAGTTGTCCGTGGTCATTTTACAACAGTATTGAATGTCATTTTGAATTTGCATTTGCTGCCTTTCCTTTTACAGCTAGGCCCCTGATCCGTTGAGGTCATAGGTACCCGTGTCGGTGGATGGTAAGTCGGGTACTCTGAGTAATAACAGTAGGGAACACACACAAATTGGTAGCAGCCCGTGAAGTCACCCTGTCAATGAATATTGTGAATTGAAAGTATATGGGCCCGAAGCCGGAAACGGGGAAATTATTGGCTGGGTGACCTCGCGCGCTCTATCAGAGTTCACTCTCTCTTCACACACCCTACTATGTACACTTGTCATCTGTGACAGAGGTCTCAGTGGAAGGTTCAATTTCTCTACACAGAGCCTACCAGGCACACCCGTTATCTGAGAGAGAGGTCTGTTAAGGATAGTCCAGTCCATGCACACACAGTACTATGCACACTCACCATCTGAGAGAGAGGTCTCAGAGGAAAGGGTATTCCCTCTCTAATCACTACTACATACCTCCAAGATCTAAGAGAGATGCCTCAAGAGGACAGTCTCTCTCCATACACTCTACTATGTACATCTGTTATCTGAGACATACATCTTAATGAAGAGGCTATTCAGTCCCCATACAGCAGCATCCTGCCTGGAGCCCATAACTGCTGCCACCGAACTGGGGGCTTTCACATCCACTGCCTCTACCGCAGGGCCACGCTAATGCACAGAGCAGCTAGAGGACTTTATCTCCCACAGTTCCTCGCGGCACGCACTCTGCACACTGCATTTTGGAGCACCAGGAAGCACTGAAAAGGGAGACCGAGTTTGTCACCGAGATTGCCTACCTGTCTGCTGACCCCAGCATCCTGCCTGGAGCTCATAACTGCTGCCACTGAACTGGGGACTTTTACATCCACTGCCTCTACCGCAGGGCCGCACTAACGCCCGGAGCGGCTAGGGGACTTCATCCCCCACAGTTCCTCGTAGCGAGCACACTGCGCACCGCGTTTTCGAGTACCAGGAGGCGCTGGAAAGGGGGCCAGGACTCCCACAGCGTGGGAGCCCTAGTTTGTCACGGGGATTGCGTACCTGTCTGCCGACTGCAGCATCCTGCCTGGAGCCCATAACTACTGCCACTGAACTGGGGGCTTTCACATCCACTGCCTCTACCGCAGGGCCACTCTAATGCCCGGAGCGGGTAGGGGACTTCATCACCCACAGTTCCTCGTGGTGTGCATGCCGCGCACAGCGTTTTTGAGCGCCAGGAGGCACTGAAAAGGGGGACAAGGCTCCCGCAGCACGGGAGCCCGAGTTTGTCACAGAGATTACTTTCCTCTATACCGACCGCAGCATCCTGCTTGGAGTCCATAACTGCTGTCACTGAACTGGGGGCTTTCACATCCACTGCCTCTACCACAGGGCCATGCTAACGCCTGGAACGGCTAGGGGACTTCATCCCCCACAGTTCCTTGCAGCGCGCACGACGTGCACCACGTTTTCGATCGCCAGGAGGCGCTGAAAAGGGGAGCTTGTCACGGAGATTGCCTACCTGTCTGCAGACAGCAGCATCTTGCCTGGAGCCCATAACTGCTGCCACCGAACTGGGGGCTTTTCACAACCACTGCCTCTACCGCAGGGCCACGCTAACGCCCGGAGCGGCTAGGGTACTTTATCTCCGACAATTCCTCGCGGCACGCACTCTGCGCACTGCACCAGGAAGCACTGAAAAGGGGGACTGAGTTTTTTACCGAGATTGCCTACCTGTCTGCTGACCCCAGCATCCTGCCTGGAGCTCATAACTGCTGCCACTGAACTGGGGGCTTTCACATACACTGCCTCTACCGCAGGGCCACACTAACGCCCGGCACGGCTAGGGGACTTCATCCCCCACAGTTCCTAGTGGCGCTCACGCCGCGCACCGTGTTTTTGAGTACCTGGAGGCGCTGGAAAGGGGGCCAGGACTCCCATAGCATGGGAGCCCTAGTTTGTCATGGGGATTGCGTACCTGTCTGCCAACTGCAGCATCCTGCCTGGAGCCCATAACTGCTGCCACTGAACTGGGGGCTTTCACATCCACTGCCCCTACCGCAGGGCCACTCTAATGCCCGGAGCGGCTAGGAGACTTCATCCCCCACAGTTCCTTGCGGCGCGTGCACGCTGCGCACCGCGTTTTTCAGTGCAAGGAGGCGCTGAAAAGGGGGCCAGGGCTTCCACAGTGCGGGAGCCCAAGTTTGTCATGGAGATTGCCAACCTGTCTGCCAACCGCAGTATCCTGCCTGGACCCCATAATTGCTGCCACTGAACTGGGGGCTTTCACATCCACTGCCTCCAACGCAGGGCCACGCAAATGCCTGGGGTGGCTAGGGGGCTCCATCCCCCACAGTTCCTCGCAGCTTGCTTTCCAACTGCCAAGGGGGGTGGCCTTGCCCGTCCTCTTCCGCTCGCGTGCCCCATTGAAGTGTGAATTGGTAAGACACTTCTGATAGTTATCAAATGACTGGCTGAACGGTATCATGACGCACTGTCGGGCTGATACCCCTTATGATATTGAACTGGGCCTTATAAGTCTTAAATATTTGAGGATTGCTGAATCGTGGATTTTCCCTTTATATTGTTCCACATTGTTTTCTCACCCACTTGTGTACTTTGGGGACACAACCCAAAGCGAATACATCCTAAGCTGTGATAGGATCTAGTCTGGGCGTTATTGGAACCTCAGGCAGGCATTAATGGGTAGGGCTGTCGCCACAATACCACATAGTCGGCTGGTCAGGTTAGCTATCCATTAGTGGAGCGGTTTGTACTTTAAGATCTGTGGCCCCATAGATAGTTAGTAATTTGGGAAAATGGACAAACGCAAAGGTGCAGCAGGCACCTTGGATGCTTTCCTAATTAGAGCTGAGTCCCTGCTGTCCCACGAGATTTAGTTGACAGAGAGACGACTATCCCTGGAACCCACACTGTTTCCACTCCAGAGAGAAGCAACAATACCACTATCACCAAGAGTAATATTCCATAACAGATCTGAAATACCTGCCCCGGTAAACCTAACCCCATCACCCCAAAACCAAGTATCTGTTGATGATGGTAGCTCGAATACAGGATATGAATCGCGATCCATAAAACAAATAGATAAGACTAAGGGTAAGGCTCCTGAGGCGAGACAAACGCATGCTATGGGGGTGCGGAATTTAAGAAAAAAAGCGGTCTCAGGTCCAACTCGCAGAAAAAACTGAAATAGAGTGACAGCAAGGAGACATGTTAAAAACATGCAGTACACAGACAGAAGTGGACGTTACATTAATTAGAAAAATGGAAAACAACAACTTTGAGGGTTTAAAACGAGCAATCAGTGGGATACTTGAGACAGCACTAAAAACAATGTTAACCCAGATAAGTGGCTTAATAGACAAAAGTTCGGATTGCATGGAGCAAAAGATAGACTAGTTAACAATACTTGTAGATGACATTAAAGAGAAAGTAAAAAGAAGTACTCTCTGTACCGTTGAAACTGGCAGAAACGTTCAGCAGCTAGTTGAACCTTGCTCCTCGAGTTTTAAAGGACGGTATAGTAGGCCAACATAAATAACTACTCATAAATTAACAACAAGAAGTGATAATAGGGAAATGGGCTCACGAGAACAAGTGCAGAACAGGGAGACCTTCATGAGGGGAACAGACACCCTGAATGGTAACGGAATCTTAAATCAATCCGTAAAAAGGGTAGGATCAGATAGAATTAAAAATCCAAAAGACAGATCTGCGCCCGAATTCAGATGTCATAGGCCTACCGCCTGCCGCATGCCCATATGTGCTAATTCTGGTAGGTGTCCAGTGCTAAAACTAGGACAAATTGAATCATGGATGACCCTACGAAACAAAACAGCAGATTGGCTTACAAAACATAAAAAATTAAATCCAACACATATTAATGAAATTTTGATGGTCCGAAAAGTGGGATGGGTTGGCGACTCTTTAAAAAATATAGACGGAGATTGCATAATAGTAAATTTCCGTTGGCGGCAGCAGGTTAGATCACTCCTGAATATCAGAGAGGAAACTTTCATTCAAAATACCAGCATAAGTGCTCTCCCACTGAGGTATTTCTACAAACTATACAAGGGGTTGTAACTGGGCGCACAGCTGTTTATAATGTTTTTGATTTTGTAAGGAGCTCCAGAGTATCGCCTTCTGACTGGAGGCGTAAATAATATGAGGGGGTAGCACTCTCAATGTTGAGAAGTGTCCTCCGGGCTCCTCAAATGTCCTTGTATGAAGGTTTCTTATCGAGTTGAATAGTGTAAATAATAATAAAGTTCAAACCATAGTGATGTTCAGGTTTTTAATCAGAATTTTTTTTCCGTGCATCTCGTTGTAATCACAAGTGTACGTTGCATGATATCATAATTAAGTGAATGCACTCAAACTCCAATGCATTTCGGCATTACACTCATGCCTTCTTCAGGGAACAAGTTCTGTTGGTAAAAAGGAAACAATGGTAGTCTAAGTATTGAATAAGAAAGAACCATGTGTTAATATGGTGAAGTGTTCGTGCAATTAAAGATCAGTAAACGAGTGAATCAGAGCGAAAACGGGTACAGTGCTCCTACGTGCCTATTTGTTATCGTGGAAAAATGCTCTAGTAATATACCGTTGCGGTCCCATTACCCTACTAAGGTTGCTGACAGTCTCGGGGACAGGCGGGTTACGCGGCGAGTGTTCCGAGAAAAGTTAAACAGTGAAAGGATGTTAGTAAAAGCGATGCTTAACGTCAACAAGAGAGACGAAAATAAACGCACAGCTTACCGTTTGACGTGCAAAACAGGTTCGGTATTAACCGTGCCTAGGTTCTCTTGCCGGGTTTAGAAAAAGCTGGACCCGGAAGTGTTTAAGTGGGAGGTTACCAAGACGGGCGGTGTCAAATACTTAAAGGTACAGGGTGAATTAGTGCTAAAAAAGCGCGATCTGGAAATGATTAAAGACTAAATTAGATGGTGCAGATGAAAATAAAAAGAGCAGGTTATACCGAAAAGTGAACCTACGGTGCATCAAAATAAATCATCAATGAGTGGTGAAGTTGATTCCACATAATAAATGCAAGTTCGTGGATCTAAAAGTCAATATACATGATAATGACGAGTATATATAATAAATTCAAAAGGTGAAAACCAAAAAGCATTATAATAAACAGTGTTATCAATACTGATGATGTGACTATCAAGGTGACTGAGCTAGTCACTCGCGCAATAAGGGAGCTTTCGGCTGAATAACACAGTCCATTAAAGATAACATAAATATTCCATGCGATCATGGAGACCGTGTGGTTTCATGCTGCACAGGGTAAAAATCCAGTAGTTCTCTCTTCTCAATAGTTCAATATGATTGTCTCTGCCTTCTTTTTTGATAACTGTTTCCAGAGCACAATATCTTAGTTGGCTGATTCCATGTCCTGCTTCAAGAAAATGTTGTGCCACTGTGGATTTGAGTTGTTTAGTTCTGATATTAGATTTGTGTTCATTGAGACGTGTTTTTAATTTTCTCTCAGTTTGTCCTACGTAGATCTATCCGCAGGGACATTTTAGCATGTAGATGGCATTAGAGGTGTCACATGTCGCTGTTGCTCTAACCTTAATTTTATTGCCCTTCATGGGATGGTTTATGGTAATACCTTGAATGACACTGTTGCAGTGATTGCAGTTTCTGCATGGAATTGTTCCTTTGTACTCAGTGTTTGTAGGCTTGGGAAACTTGAGAATTTCTCCTAAATTTTTTGTTCTGGTGTAAGCAAAGATAGGCTCATCATCAAAAATCTTGTTAAAGTCGGGTTCTATTCTGAGAATCTCCCAGTGCTTTTTGACGATCTGCTTGAACTTATTGCTGGATGTCGAGTATTTTGACACGACGGTGATGGAATCTCTTTTTGGAGTGGTTGTGCTGGATAACAGGTCATTTCTAGATTTAGTTTCACAACGTTGTTTTGCCTGCTCGAGGACTGGGTCAGGGTACCCTCGAGATTTGAATCTCTCTATGGTGGTTTGGACTTCCTTCTTGAGCTGATCAGTGTCAGAGGTGATCCTTTTTGCTCTGATGAGTTGGCTGTTTGGTAAATGATTTTTCAGAGGTTGAGGGTGAAAACTTGAGTAATGTAAAGTGTTATTCCTGTCAGTGATCTTACGAAATAAACTGGTTTTAAATTCTGTGTTGGTTTTAGTGACTTTGACGTCAAGAAACGTGATGGAATCGGATTGGATTTCGTGGGTGAATTGGATCCGTTGGTCAATATTGTTGAGTTCAGATAATTGTTTCTCCAAGATGTCTCGTGGGCCTTGCCAGATCAGGAAAATGTCATCAATGAACCTCACAAACATTTTGAGGTGTTCTTTCCATTCTGTCTTGTTAAGGATATTATCTTCTTCAAATCTGTGCATAAAAATGTTAGCATATGCAGGTGCTGCTGAATTGCCCATGGACGTTCCAGTCATTTGTTGGTACCAACTGTCTTTCCAGGTGAAGTAACTGTGAAACAATGTAAATTGTAACAATTCCATTAGAAAAAGTTTTAAATCATTTTTTAGTTCAGTTCTCAGCAAGCAATGTTCAATGGCCTCTATGCCCATAGAGTGGGGGATGGAGGTATACAGGGATGATACATCCACTGTGCATAGTAGCAGTTGACTGTGATCCTCTAGTAGCACTTGGTTGAGTTTTATAAGAAAGTCTGTGGTGTCTTTGATGAATGTGGGTAGAGAATTAACAATCGGCTGTAGATATTTATCTAAGAATTTTCCCACTGGATCGTGGATGCTGCCACATGTGGAGACTATAGGTCTACATGGAGGTGTCTGAAGATTCTTATGTATCCACTATCCTAGAAGAGTTATCCACCGATATAGTACGGGTAAAGACCGAATTGGAAAAAAGCTACACTACAGAAGAACTCAACAAAATTATTGATGACATCAAGACACAATTAGACAAACACACTGCGGAAGTCAGTGAACGTAAAATCAGAAAACTAAGGAGAAACACCATAGAATACAAAATGGGCGAGGTATATACCTGGGCAGACATCTACGCTAAACAACGACAAAATAAGCCCTACACTGCCAACACGGAGACGTCATCCTCTGAGGAGGATACAACTAATCAACAAGGCAGGAGACCCAGATTTACAACACATAAACCAACAGTTAATGTTCAAGGTACTTCAACTAATATGGAAACAGCCTCAACATCAGCAGAGCCTTTTTTAGAATTAGGCCAGGACCCACGCGAAGAACCAGGAGGTCCAAAAGAAAAAACCAAAGAACCTCCCCAAACCAGGACAGTAACGAGCAAGAAAGACAAACCCAAAGTGAAGTAGATGACAACCTTGTCATCAATATCTCTGATTATAACTTCAGTAAAACACAAACAAGGATCTTACAAAAAGGAACGTCCTTCATACCAACTGCCCAAACCAACAAACTTGAGTTAAAAATAGCATTGTACAAACTCATGAGGAAACTACGCCTCAAGCATTTTTTCCAAAACGTGACACAAACCACAGAAGATCCACCATCAGATCAACTCAGAGGTCTACGACCCAAAAGCAATTTCTTAGCACCAGTCTCACACAAGACTCTTGTCACCTATGAGACGTTAGTCAGGAATGATGTATCAAAGCTCAATTGCAACCGGTCAGCCAAAAACAAGAACTACACCATCAAGGAGATTGAAACCCTCAAATCTATTTCCAACAACACCGAGATAACATGCGTCAAGGCAGATAAAGGTGGAGCTATCGTAATTTTAAACACATCATATTATGATCAACAGGCATCCCTTCACCTCTCGGACACCAACACATATCTCAAGCTACAAAACAATCCCACTGTTTTGTTCAAGGAAAGACTAGACAGTTTACTCAATTCAGCCCTGGAGAACGAAGTGATCACCGATAAAACGTTCAAATATCTAGTTACGAAATATCCGAAAAGCCCCACTTTTTTTCTGGTGCCTAAAATACATAAGAATCTTCAGACACCTCCATGTAGACCTATAGTCTCCACATGTGGCAGCATCCACGATCCAGTGGGAAAATTCTTAGATAAATATCTACAGCCGATTGTTACTTCTCTACCCACATTCATCAAAGACACCACAGACTTTCTTATAAAACTCAACCAAGTGCTACTAGAGGATCACAGTCAACTGCTGCTATGCACAGTGGATGTATCATCCCTGTATACCTCCATCCCCCACTCTATGGGCATAGAGGCCATTGAACATTGCTTGCTGAGAACTGAACTAAAAAATGATTTAAAACTTTTTCTAATGGAATTGTTACAATTTACATTGTTTCACAGTTACTTCACCTGGAAAGACAGTTGGTACCAACAAATGACTGGAACGTCCATTGGCAATTCAGCAGCACCTGCATATGCTAACATTTTTATGCACAGATTTAAAGAAGATAATATCCTTAACAAGACAGAATGGAAAGAACACCTCAAAATGTTTGTGAGGTTCATTGATGACATTTTCCTGATCTGGCAAGGCCCACGAGACATCTTGGAGAAACAATTATCTGAACTCAACAATATTGACCAACGGATCCAATTCACCCACGAAATCCAATCCGATTCCATCACGTTTCTTGACGTCAAAGTCACTAAAACCAACACAGAATTTAAAACCAGTTTATTTCGTAAGATCACTGACAGGAATAACACTTTACATTACTCAAGTTTTCACCCTCAACCTCTGAAAAATCATTTACCATACAGCCAACTCATCAGAGCAAAAAGGATCCCCTCTGACACTGATCAGCTCAAGAAGGAAGTCCAAACCACAATAGAGAGATTCAAATCTCGAGGGTACCCTGACCCAGTCCTCGAGCAGGCAAAACAACGTTGTGAAACTAAATCTAGAAATGACATGGTATCCAGCACAACCACTCCAAAAAAGAGATTCCATCACCGTCGTGTCAAAATACTCGACATCCAGCAATAAGTTCAAGCAGATCGTCAAAAAACCGCTGGGAGATTCTCAGAATAGAACCCGACTTTAACAAGATTTTTGATGATGAGCCTATCTTTGCTTACACCAGAACAAAAAATTTAGGAGAAATTCTCAAGTTTCCCAAGCCTACAAACACTGAGTACAAAGGAACAATTCCATGCAGAAACTGAAATCACTGCAACAGTGTCATTCAAGGTATTACCATAAACCATCCCATGAAGGGCAATAAAATCAAGGTTAGAGCAACAGCAACATGTGACACCTCTAATGCCATCTACATGCTAAAATGTCCCTGCGGGAAGATCTACGTAGGACAAACTGAGAGAAAATTAAAAACACGTCTCAATGAACACAAATCTAATATCAGAACTAAACAACTCAAATCCACGGTGGCACAACATTTTCTTGAAGCAGGACATGGAATCAGCCAACTAAGATATTGTGCTCTGGAAACAGTTATCAAAAAAGAAGGCAGAGACAATCATATTGAACTATTGAGAAGAGAGAACTACTGGATTTTTACCCTGTGCAGCATGAAACCACACGGTCTCAATGATCGCATGGAATATTTATGTTATCTTTAATGGACTGTGTTATTCAGCCGAAAGCTCCCTTATTGCGCGAGTGACTATCTCAGTCACCTTGATAGTCACATCATCAGTATTGATAACACTGTTTATTATAATGCTTTTTGGTTTTCACCTTTTGAATTTATTATATATACTCGTCATTATCATGTATATTGACTTTTAGATCCACGAACTTGCATTTATTATGTGGAATCAACTTCACCACTCATTGATGATTTATTTTGATGCACCGTAGGTTCACTTTTCGGTATAACCTGCTCTTTTTATTTTCATCGGCACCATCTAATTTAGTCTTTAATCATTTCCAGATCGCGCTTTTTTAGCACTAATTCACCCTGTACCTTTAAGTATTTGACACCGCCCGTCTTGGTAACCTCCCGCTTAAACACTTCCGGGTCCAGCTTTTTCTAATCCCGGCAAGAGAACCTAGGCACGGTTAATACGGAACCTGTTTTGCACGTCAAACGGTAAGCTGCGCGTTTATTTTCGTCTCTCTTGTTGACGTTAAGCATCGCTTTTACTAACATCCTTTCACTGTTTAACTTTTCTCGGAACACTCGCCGCGTAACCCGCCTGTCCCCGAGACTGTCAGCAACCTTAGTAGGGTAATGGGACCGCAACGGTATATTACTAGAGCATTTTTCCACGATAACAAATAGGCACGTAGGAGCACTGTACCCGTTTTTGCTCTGATTCACTCGTTTACTGATCTTTAATTGCACGAACACTTCACCATATTAACACATGGTTCTTTCTTATTCAATACTTAGACTACCATTGTTTCCTTTTTACCAACAGAAATTGTTCCCTGAAGAAGGCATGAGTGTAATGCCGAAATGCATTGGAGTTTGAGTGCATTCACTTAATTATGATATCATGCAACGTACACTTGTGACTACAACGAGATGCACGGAAAAAAAATTCTGATTAAAAACCTGAACATCACTATGGTTTGAACTTTATTATTATTTACACTATTCAACTCGATAAGAAACCTTCATACAAGGACATTTGAGGAGCCCGGAGGACACTTCTCAACATTGAGAGTGCTACCCCCTCGTATTTCTACAAACCTAATCTAAGGCCATTAGATAATGCTGACGCCCCAGCACTATCCTTGAATAGATTCCAAGTTCTATCCACACTAGAGGAAGTAGAATGACAACCAATTGAGGACATCTGTTATAACCCTCATCTAGAAAAAAAGATAATAGAAATAGGATAAAAATATCCACCACTAATACAGAGTATCAAGAAGAGGGACGCAGGAAGCGAGAAGATTGTAATATATATAGGTCTTGCATAAATGCTAGGGAGGAGGAGCAATGGCAGACATCATCAGTGTCTTTTATGGCTTCCCTTGATCCAAATACTTGTGATGGGAGGCTAAATACATCAAACCTATGAAGTAAAAGTGCTGAAGCGTTAAGATTAACATCCTAGGAAGTAGCAAGATTAAATAGGAATCTCAGAGACGTAGAATGGATGGAGTATACAGAAAATAGTGACATCCTTCTCTTACAAGAGACATGGGCTCTGGATTCCCCGCACAGGGTAGGGTACAAGACCTTTAATGTAAAAGCCGTCCCTTCACCAAGAGGTAGGGCTTCGGGAGGTCTCACCATATGGATTAGGATAACTCTTAAAATAGAATCTATGGTACTACTCTTATTATCTGGGGATCTGGCTGTTGTAGAAATAAAAATACAGGGGAAAAATATTTTATATTTAAAGACGTGGGAGGAGCACTTCTCTAAACTATATGCTGATAACCAAATAGTAGAACTGCCCTGTCCCTTAACAACGGTCCCTAGTTCAGATATAAATACCCTGCACTTTCGTATGGAAGAAACACTCCTAGCACTTAGAGCAGTTAAACCAGGTAAAGCACCAGGGCCTGACAAAATCCCGGGAGACCTGCTAAAAAATGATGATAGTGTCTGGGGCCCTTACATTAACTATCTTTGTAATGCAATTGCGGGTGGTTCATCGATACCGGAAACATAGAAAGGGGCAGAAATTGTTACTATTAATAAAAAAGGTAATCGTGATGATCCTGGAAATTACTGGCCTATCAGTCTAATTGACATTTTAAAAAACAATTCTCTAAACATATTTTAAGGAGATTAAAGAATTGGCTAGATGAAAACAAGATGATTTCAAAATTCCAGGCGGGATTTAGAATAAAAAAGAGCACAATCAATCAGGTTTTTTGATTTTTATGTTTTTGTTGGAAATATATAAATATAAAAAAGGGCCATTTCTATATAGCTTTTATAGACCTTAAGGCCGCCTTCGATCTTGTGCCTCGGAATTCGCTTTGGGAATCTCTAAAACTACAGGGTGTTCCTGCAGAGATACTGCAGCAAATAACAAGATTACACAAGGACAACTTCGCTAAAGTCAGATGGGGCCCAAGGGGCAAATTAACAGAGGCAATTCCAGTTAGACGGGGTGTACGTCAAGGGTGTGTGCTGGCACCCACCCTATTTTCTCTTTACGTTAATGACATCCCGAGCTACCTATTGGGCTGTGTACATGACTCTCCTAAGCTGGGTGGGGATCCAATGCCAGCCCTTCTATTTGCCGACGACACCATCTTGATATCCCAAACCCCTAAAGCTCTACTTTCTTTATTGAATCTTTTTGATATATACTGTAATGAAAAGGGCCTTGAAATAAATTCCAGCAAAACAAAGTGCATGGCTATAAACCCACACAAGTCCTTTAGGCAAAACCTATTTGTTTGAGGCCAAAAGCTAGAGTATGTACACTGTTTTAATTATTTAGGGATAATGTTGGATGCAAAGCTATCCTTGAGGCAGCAGTTGGAAAAAAATAAAATTGCCCAACTTCAAAACTCGTTCCCAATAATAAGGATGCATGGGAGTAGCACCTCAAAAGCAATGACCCCTGCCCTGTAGGTTTATACACACAAAGTACAAGCAGCTTCAATATACGGTGCTGAAATTTGGGGACCACATTGCAAAAAGACCTTTGAACCCGGGGAAAACAAGTTTTTTAGGAGGGTTCTGGGGTTGCCAGTAAGAACACCACTAATACCCATCCTGATGGATCTAAACGTTAAGTGTATGGACCACCACGCAGTACTACGACCACTACTATTTTGGGTACGACTATGGTCAGCTCCCAAATTGACCAGTTATAAAGAGGGTCTCAAAGAGATCTTAGAAATCAATAAAGCTAGGGGTACTCTGTGGATAAAACATGTTTCCTTCTGGTTCGAGGAATTAGGCCTAAAACATTTTTGGGAAGCACCAACACAATTAACTGGGTGTAGCAAAAAGTTGCTAAAAGCAATATTTTGGTCTTATATCCAAAATAACCTGCTGTACAGCGCAGGTAATGGTACACTGACATCAAAGTTTCTTTTACACAAGGGAGTAGCCAGCTTTGAAATATTTATGGACGAGATATATCCTCCACTAGCTAAAGCCCTATATATGAAGTTTAGATACGGTGTATTAAACATCAATGTGAATACATCAAAATGGGCAGTAAATAGGAACAAAAACAATAATGAATGGTGCGAATTCTGTAAAAATGCTTCAAAGGAGAACAATTTGCATGTTTTATTCTTCTGCCGTGCATGTGGCAAACCAAGGAATAAATGGAATAAACCACTTTGAGGTATTTTGAATATTAGAACTTGCACTGAAGCAGAAAGAATATTGAAAACAGACACATCCCAAAAAATTGTTTTTAGCATCAGTAGGTTTTTATTCAATGTGAGTCTAATAAGAGCTAAAGCGGGACTGAAATTCTAAACAAGTATAATGTACCCAAGGCTAACATGGTAAAAACTAAATGGTGAAAAAGATTAGAGTACAAAGATAACGATTTTATTATAAAGTGTACTAATCTATGTACTTATAAGTTTAAATTTATGGCCCAAATTACAAAAAATAAACCGTTGGAACTACGTGGCTTTGTTAGAAACAACATGCCTTGTAGAATTATGTTTTTAATTAATTGAATAAATTATCAATTATCTTTTTAGGTTTCAAGTCTATATTTTAATTATTTAAATATATTTGGTCCGTGTGTAAATGTTCTATTGACCAGGTTTGCCTTTGTACTTAAAATAGATTTGCCCCTTTCTATTCTTTTCTCTTCTTTAATATAAGGGTCCTCATGCTATTCATGTACCACACTTGCACCTTATGGACTAGTATACTCTTAATTGAATAACACTGGAGTATTATAATATCCTATTGCTGCTTATATATTGCATATGCACTTTATTGAACCCAATCATAAAAAATGTGAGTCCTTTATGCTCTCCATGTATTGCACACGCACTCCATGAACTTTATATTTATAGATTTGATTCTGGTTTGTTGTGGCAGATCTGTGGGAAAGTAGAGTGTTTTTGTAATGCCAGTGTAAGGTTGTACTAATTATGTGTAACTCGTTGCTCCATACAGTGTAATGATTGTCTTATTAATCAAATGTTATGTACTGTTTTTTATATGTGCTTTTCTGGCCATTTAGGCCGAAATAAAAATCTTGATGATGATCCCGCGAGCCTCTTGCAAGACCCGCATAGAAAATTACTTGGCCGGTCACTATGGGCCTTATTTATGAAGGCCTTGCGCCACCGATGCGTCACTTTTAAAATGGGAAAAAGTGACGCACCGGTGGTGCAAGGCCTTCATAAATACGCCCCTATGTGTTTTACAATCCAGGGGGCCTCTCATATGATCATATGGAGAGAAGAAGAAAAAAGGGCCAATCCTCAACCAATAGTTACCATTCTTATTACATGGCTGAAGAAATGGTGTGTGTAGAAGTGAATTTATGTGGGGCAGAAAGAGGCTGGTGGGTTCGTCTCCATTGAAGAAAAAACTGCAAGTTCAAGTATTCAATATTTACAAACTTTAATGTGTAGTGTCAGTAAGTGTACTAATGTTGGTAACCATATTATGCACCATGTTTACAGGGAGAAAAGCTGTTTGGGGAGGTGTGGATGTGTTAGCATAGCTTTTGAGATGGTCACAATATAATGCCGAGAGAAGTGAGCAAAGTTTGCAGATTGTGTTAAAAAAATGTGTGTACTTGTCAGTAAAGGAAGTATTGTTTCTTAAATCAGTGGTTCTCAAACTGTGCGCTGTGGCTACCTGGGGAGCCGTCAAACCTATCCAGGGTAGTGGCGCACCAAGCACTTTAATTCATTTCATGTTAAAGGGTCCATTGGCTTTAGTTAAACTAATTATACTTAAATGCATGATGTTGATGATTTGTAGGCGACATGCTTAAAGCTGTAAACGTTGTGCTTAATGGATGGAATGGGGAGGGAGATGACCTCCATATCTCACTGAATGCCCACATTCCGACACTCCCAAGGTAAGCCGAAATGCCCAATTAATTTTTTTACTCGGTAATAGATTCATTTTTCATCAAATGCATTTTACACCAATGCAAGTTATCAGGAAAGTACAGTTGTCCTGTCAATTAAACACTCTAAGTATTGTTAAGTATTGATATTTGTACTTGAATCATAGGTACTTCCAGTGACATTTCTTTCAGTACACACACATTTCCAGACAGGCCTTCTCTCTCTTTGAGCTCAGGGAAGTAAAACACCGTAAACAACATAATGCCAACATTTGGAAGCAAGAAAGAAAGACATTTAAAAAATGAAATTCAGAAGAATGTACTTTACTTGCATTGATTTGGAGGCAGTTTTAGGGAGTAGACAGCACAAATGAAGTCACCCTGAGACAGGTGTGTTTACACGTATGACAAGGCTAGAAATGGAAGTGCATGCCAATATTCTACAAGCGCAGAAGCACTTTGGCAATGGGGTTTACATGCATATGGGTGCTATCTAGCACTGTAATTGGGATAACAAAGTTTGAGAGGGTACTCTAACAGAGGACTGCGCAAAGAAGTATAACTAGGAATATTTTATTAGAGGTGCCATCTTAGTGATAAGAAACACCCTGTGTAAATGATAATAATACCTTCATTAGCTCCATCCCAATTATTTTCAGCGAAAAAATTTAAGTGGTTCCTGAGGCCTGGCATGCATCCCCCCACCCTCCAAAAAAAGTAACAGTGGGGAGCCAAGTGCAATGGCCAATGGGTAAAGGGGGCCGTGGGTCGACAAAGTGTGGGAAGCACTGCCTTAAATTATAAAACAATGAATGTAATAATACAAGCTTTAATGTTCTCAGGAATCTCATTGTAGGCATATTTTAGCACTGTGAGATGTTTGAGTGGTAATGTTGTGATTTCTAGAGGAAAACACTGTGGTGAGTGTAGCAAAGGTGTGGCAAGAAGATTGTGTCAATTTATAAATTGTAATGGAAGCAGAGTTCATGGCATGTTATAATTTAATTGCAAAAAGTTGAAAATAGACTGGTTGAGGGTGTGATATTTTTCAGTATATAGTAAAGCTTAGAGAACATAGGGGCTTATTACGATGTTGGTTGGTAAGCCTCCGCAGGCTTGTCAGGGTCAGTCTGACCGACTGATCTCACTTCGAAAGCAGTTGTTCCAACTGCAGTATTATGATGCACTGCAATGCATGGCTTACTGAGCGATGCAATTCTTCCAAATTTGCCTACAAATTCTTACTGCGACAGTTTTTGAAAGGTCGAATGGAGCAGATCCAAGCGCAGTCCATCCCTCGAACCGTTCACCCTATTATGATGTGTATTTCCATTGTACCCTCTGTGACGGTCAAACCACCTCATCAGAGCTGGTCGAATGGGAGGCTCATATGGCCGAAACTCACCACTACACGCTTTCATAGTTCCTGTGCAGTCATGCATCCCATTGCACATGTCATACCCCTTCTACACCTACTCGATGACCAGCAAAACCAGGACCTTCGAGGGTGTTGCTGCTGGTAAGAACCACACGTACCCCTACACCAGTGGGCTACAAAATTATCATTGCTGCACACCCTCTGTAAAATTGAATAAATCCTCGCCCCCCCCTCAATTTTTGCACAGGCATCTGGTGTTGCTGATGTCTGCCATTCCATTACCTCTCAAATGGAGAAAGAAAATGCCCTTAACTCAATGGTGATGCTGAAGATATAATGTTCATGCCCTTGAAGGAAGTCCAAAGTTGCATGTGTAAAAATTATAACATTTCATAATTGCTTCAAATATGTCATTAATGTTATCCTTGCACACAAAAGAGAATATAATTTAGTTAAAAAGAGAAGGATTGGTATTATATAAGCTATGTTACCCCTTTTCACACATACTCCCGTTCAGGAAATAAATAACTTAAGTTGTCAGTGACGGTCCATTACAAGTCTGGCTTACTGCCGCTCATGCTTCTAACACTTAAAACAAAATATGATGCTTATCTAAGCTAGAGACTGGCGTACTCCCTGATATCATTTAAGGTCCCCCTTCTATTTTGAAGACCTCTGTCCTACACATGGAAGTGACCACAAAGCGAAGGTGCAGTAATGTGAAGTGTCATGTACCATGCTGTGCAGGGAGAATGAGGGAATGTCAGCATCATGTATTCCCAATGTGAACTGGAAATACAGGGACACACCATGCATAACATAAAGGTAGGGATACAAATGGGCATAGGCACGTAGATATATGCACAGAAATATGTATGGTGAGCTCACCACTGCTCTAAGTTCCACATGTCATGGCAACATAACACTAACGCACACCATAAGCCCATACACTGGCACACTACATCCTCCCTAAACCAATACCCTCATTGCCACTGTTGGGGCAAGGCCTGAGGGTCTACTGGATCTCCTAAACTGCATCGTGAAGGAGAGTGTTGCAGTGCAGGATCACACTGAAAATGTATAACTGAGATGCACCACATGAGTGGGCTTGAAAGTGCATTGATGAAGCAAGTGAAGAGTAATTTGATATGAGAGTGCCTAGCATTACCATGATGGCAAGTGTATGCACAGAAAGCTACCATCCAAACTCCATTGAGTGCAGCAAAATAGGAAGCAGACTATTTAAATGCATCGCCTACCATTGCCCCCAAACTAATAGCTGAGGTACATATAACAGTCCAAGAACACTCCCCTAATGTCCTCACTGACCCAACTACAAATCCCATAGCATTGAAGTCACCTTTGTGTCAACACGATCAATTGACAATAACAGCCTATGGCAATGTCAAACACTCAGGCAACTTAGGTACAATGTAACGTGTGCATTTACTTATCTAGATCCTGTCATGTGCCTGAAGTATTTACATATCACACGTGTAACAATCTGTGAAAACCACAATCATGTAGCTCATTTAGCTGTAAAAGCTGTCCACATAGAAACAATACACATACCTATGAGTCCCTACCCCAATTTCCTTCTTAAACAAAGCTGCTCCAACTCATGTTGTGACAAACAAGATAAAGCAGTCACAATGGAAACATAACTATACTGATACACTCCACCACAACCCAGACGTCCTAAAGCTTGTGTCTCTACCACTGTTTGCATGTGACATATCATACATGGAAATATACACACACTCAACATCACTTGACACACAAACACTTCTTGACGACCCTGACCCACATTTGCCAACAAATATGTCCCTCTAATAGCACATACACCCCCTATCAGGCACGTAACCATTGTCAATTTTAGTGTATTATATCTCTATATGTAAGTTCAAATGTGGGGCCATGTGTGCATCAAGACAGAATATAAAGGCACATTATATCTGCATGACATGGCTTATATTCAGTTTACTAATATTGCACAGACTCACGTACTCTAACCGTGCGTTAAGCCCTGAAGCTGATGTACGTGAATTCACAACATAGTGCCCTACTCTGCAATCACACCATATTATAGCTAGCTATTATATCCTGTGACACCAATTCCTGTACCATAAGCCATTTCCTCCTGCAACTAACACATACTTTTTTTTATCCTCATATTGCCAGCTCTCATGTTGATACTCTTCCTATCTTTTTTTTTCCTTTTCAAAAAACCTTTATTAAGGACCAGCAATTTACGTACATTTCCGCTTACTGCCTACAACCATTTCACGGCTGGCATGGCGACATTGCATATATAAAAGACGGGTGGGTATCGGGGGTAGGGGGATACACAGCAAGCCGCCTATAACCCATTCGGGCCGGCCGCGTCAGTGGGAGTATTTGACATTGGAGGCTGAGTCATCATTGCAAGTATATATGGTAATTATAACAGTAATGCATAAAAAAGGCGTTTTGCAAAAGAAACAGAAGGAAAAAAATCCTAACTCCACTTATATATCACATGTCATCACAGTCGTAATCGTGATGAATAGGTATCGTGGCCCATGAGTACTATATCCGCGACTTACACCGTCTCAAGCCTACTGATGCACAGCAGGTGCCCTTGTTGCAGGGGAGGAGACCGTCAGCGAGTAGATGATACGTATCATGAGGAGTTTGCGCTATTAGCCGCAGCATGTTCCATTAAGTAGGTTTACAGCGGACCCCATATATCTATATATATCTATATATATATATTGGACGTGATGAGGTCGGTTGGAGTTCTGCATATATGTGCAGCTGCTCCTGGCAGTATAGCAGGTCCTGGAGCCAGTCCTTAAATTTTGGCGCTCTCCCCCTCCCCCATCTGCAGGAGATTTTCCTTTTTGCGGAGCCATGGATGTGTATTTCCGGCATTTTAGCAGCAATGGGTTCGGTACATCCCAAGAGAGCAGTGAATGGGTCAGTAGGGACATGCAAGCCAGTCATAAGGTCCAGCGCAGCAAGCACTTCTACCCAGTAACACTGTACAGGCGGGCAATCCCAGGCTAAATGTCTAAAGTCAGCATCTCCCCTGCCACACCGATCACAGCACTCGTTATCACGTAATTTCAGCCTGTACAGTTGCGCTGGCGTGTAATATAGTTGGTGTAAGTATTTGTAATGTATCATCCTAAATCTGCTGTTGGAAGATATTTCACCCATCTGTGCGCAGCAGTATGACCACTGCTCCTTGGTTATAGGGTGACCAAGGTCTATCTCCCATTTGCTCTGGGCCAGTGGCGGGTCGTATACTCTATTGGTTTGGACGGTGCGATACAATTTGGACAGCACATGTTCAGGGGATCCTGTTGTAGTAGGATATGTAGCTAGGGCATCACTGGAGGTTCTAGAGGAAAAGAGGGTGTGGCAGTTTTCACATCTTGACGAAGTCTGATATAATAGAATCAATCTGAGACTCTTCCTAACTCTCTATACTGAGTGTGATGACCATCAGAGAGTGGAAGGAGTACTACATTATGGAGAATTACGTTTCTGATACCCGTTCCCTTTTCTCTGTACCGCCCTTGGGAGTAAACACTGGGAACTTCAGAACCTCCGGCACGTTGGCGGAATCATTGGACCCCCTTGTTTTTTCTTTCCATTCCATCAATAAAGTCCAGACCTTAACTCTACTCCCTATATCACAGGCCATATCTGATTCACTTGTTACAATAATGCTTTTTAGAAGTTCAGCAAATGATGGGGGGTCCTCAGACTTCCACTTCTTACAAATCTCACGTCTTGCAAGTAACATCACATAAAAGATGAGTTTAGAAACAACACCTTGATCCACCTCTTCCTCTGGCGAGAGCAAAAAGAACACCAAACAAGGGTTTACCTTAATTTGTTTACCTCCGAGCTCTCCCAGAAAATTGCAGACCTCTGACCAGAATTTCGTGATTTTTTGGCATTCCAGGAACATATGTCTGTCGTCTGCTCCTTCTATCTTACATCTTGGGCAGTAGTATTTATTACCTGTAACCTTCGTTAACTACATCGGAGACCAGTAGACTCTGTGAGCAGTAAATAAGTGGTCGCGCTTAAATGTGGCTGATATCACAACTTCTCATTGCATTACAAATGATTTTGCCCATCTAATTTCAAACTCCTCCTCATTGAGCTCCTCACTCCTTAATTTCCTTACATCAGCCTCAGTCGTATCTTCTGCATCTATAAAGGCCCAATACCAGTAGGAGATTTCCTTCGCCCAATGCTCTGTTCTTGAAATCTGGTCTGACTGATGATCTTCCTCCTCCTGTGCCCAGTCCTGAGCTGCCCACCAGGAACCCAATTGGTAATATTTGAACCTTGTGAGCTTTCCCTTGGTCAGACTACTAAGCATCTCCCAACTCACCAGATCCCCTCTTTCATGAGGTCTGTCCAATAAAGAATACCCGCATCTTTTAGCGGTTGACTGAATTGATGCAAACATGAAGGGATCTCCGGTGATTCCCAAATTGGTGCCCTCATAGAATAGTAAGGAATTTTTATTTGTTTCCGAACATACATCCAAGTTCTCAATGCCATGCTCAGAATCTTTAATCCAACCTTTTTAAAAAACTTTGGGTCACCATATTTAAATAAAAAGTGTTGTTTGCCTTGACCCACCTCTCCAAGCATTGCTGTGAACAATACCCCCGAGGATGACTTGTCTGGCTTATTTGCTAGGATATGGAAAATTTTGAAATGCAAAGCATAACAGTAAACAAGCAGGTCGGGCAATGCCAACCCTCCTATTCCCGGTTTCCTCTGCAATTTCTTCCTCCCTATCCTTGAACCCTTGGATTCCCAGACAAAACTGCTGATTTTCCCCTGTCATTTGGCCATCTCCTCTTTTTTAAAAGACAAAGGGATTGAATTAAAAAGAAACATAATTTGGGCGAGTATAACCATTTCCATTTTTATAAGGTTTACCCTACCAGAGATGTTTATCAGGAGGTTCACCCATCTCAACTGTGTAAAAAATACCTCCCGACTTACTATCTTCAAATTTTCTCTTGGGATATCTTTCAGTTTCTGTGTGATAATTACCCCCAGATATCACATTCTTGTTTTTACACTCTGAATGTCTGCTTCCTGATTCCACTGCATAATCTCAATTTTATCTATGTTAACTTTATATCCCTCAGCTTTCCTCATCAGATTAGGTATTGCCTCTTTTGGGTTGGTTGTGTATAAGATCAAATCATCTGCGTAAAGTCCCACTTTCACATTAAACCCATGAAATGAAAAGGGGGAAATTGTGGTATCTGCTCTAATAGAAATAGACAGGGGCTCTATGTATAAGTCAAACAAAAGTGGAGACAATGGGCATCACTGCCTTGTACAGCTTGTTATGCTGAACCAGTTTGATAGTTTACCATTAGTCAATACCTTGGCTCTGGGGCTCTGAATTAGATTGTGCACTGCCCTCGCCAAATTATCTGGGAAATCGAACCCTTTAAGAACTTCCCACATATATGTCCAATTAACTTGATCAACTGCTTTAGCATCATCTACCTCTACTACTGTCAAGCAAATTTCAGCAACATCAATAGCTCCTATCATCTGGAACGTACGCTCATTTAATTGCCTACCTATGATAAAGCCCTTTGATCAGAATGCACTACCTCATTTCTCACCTTTGCCATACGTGCTGCTAAAATACCTGAATAGTTCATATAATCAACGTTTAAAAGAGATATCAGTCTATAGGAATCGACATTCTGTGGATCCTTATTGGGTTTAAGTATTAAGGTAATCATGGCTTATGACCATGAGCTGAGGATGTTTTCTCCCAAGATATATAGTCTATTGCATAATGACGCAAATATAGGTACTACTATGTCTAGGAGGGGTATGTATACCTCCATCGGTAAACCATCTGGCCCTGCAGCTTTCCCCATGGCCTTTTTTCTACATTGTTGCCTTACCTCCTCCTCTGGTATCTCCTTTCCAAGAGATCTTTATCAGATCTTCAACTAACTGTGGAATGTTTTCCTGCATTTAACTAATTAATTGTCTGTGGGTCTGGAAATACAGTTTCTTGGTACAAATCACTCATAAATCCTCTAGCTTCCTTCAGTATATTTACATTTACATGGAGCTCCTCCCCTGATTCCCTACTTTCTAAACTCTTTATTATGTTTCTTGCTCTGTCTACCATACTTTTCTAGGCCAAGAATTTTTCCCCATGGGCAAAGTGTTGAAGTTTGCTTACCTTCTATTACTCAGATATTTTTTATCCACCTGGGCCTGGAATTTAGCCTGTAGAACCTCTAAATCCTTTACCAGGGTAGGGAAATTATTTGTACCTTCTAGGGTAGCTTTCTGCAGAGCGTGCTCTTTCATCTTAATCTCCCTAGTTCTACTATCTTCATCCTGTTTTGCCATCTTTCTTTTCCCCCAATTATAGACCTTAGGATTCCTCTTAGATACACATTAAAAGCATCCCAGAACACTTGCTTATTTACAGAGCCTATATTCACCTGAAAATATTCTTCAGTTTTCTCTTTCAGATCTCTTACAGCATCTTCATCTAGTAAAATCATTCTATCTAATGTCCATCTCCTTTGCCCCTCACTTTGATAGATCTTCAGAGCCAGTACCACTACCTTGTGATCAGATAAGATTGCGGGGGAATGCGATACTGTTTCTATATCTGCGACAAGAGCTTGGTCTACGAGAAAGTAATCAATATGAGAGTGATGTGTATATTTTTTACTGTAAAACGTAAATTCTTTTGTCTCTCCATTCTTACTGCGCCAAATATCTACCAATTTAAATTCTTTTATCATGTTTTCAGTTTGGCAAATGCTTTTGGGAGGACAACATATTTTACCCTTGATGTTCTATCTAAATCTTTGTTAAAGACCAAGTTAAAGTCCCCCCCCAGCATTATGGGAGCTTCTGTTTCTAATAGACACGCTTTAAGTTTCACTAAAGGCCCTTGATTATCATCATTAGGTCCATAATACGCTGCGCATATCAGGGGCGTATCCTGTACCAACATATTGGCTACTATCCATCTCCCTGTATCATCCATTTCGTATTTTACCAACCTAATTGTTTCTAATAATAATGGCCACTCCTCTCATATTCCCCCTTTGATCCGAACACATCAACTCCTGAACCCAACTCAGCTTAGAGAAGCAATTTCTACATTCCTGCTTCTCTAAATGTGTCTCTTGTAGGAGAATAATGTGTGCTTCACTTTTTTTTAGAAATTCCACCACCATGCGCATCTTTCTACCCACCCGAAGGCCATTTACATTCCAAGTTGTGAAACTTATTTTTTTGACGTTATCCATTTTATTTTCTATAGACCTCCTGACCGTCTCTCCCCATCACCTTATCGTACTCCTTCCTCTTCAAATGCAATGTTCTGAGGACAATATGTTTTTCTTTTTTACCCCTATGCTCTCCACCCCCTGTGCCCCCCCCCAAAGGAAACCCCAATTCTACTCCCTGGGCGCTACAACCTGCCCTTCTTGACCCCTATTTCCTGGGAAGGAGGAATACGAAAAAGAAAAAAGAGAGTGAACATTAAATGGATAGTCAACTGTTGTATACATACTTAAGAACCTTTCCCTACAACATAGTGCACTATATCCAGTAATTCTAAATACAAATACTCAGAGCTCACACCTCTATCTTTGCCAAAAAGGAGTCAACTTCTTGTGGGTTGTGGAAATTGTGTATCTTATTGTGCCACATTACCTTTAACATTGCAGGAAATGTGATCTGCACCTGGGCTCCCTTGCTCCTAATCTCACTTATTCGAAAGCCCAACTCCCACTGCCGTTGCGCCGTTCTTCTGCCTAAGTCGGACCTTATTTGATAGCTAAAGCTCTTCCCAATACTAATTCCTTTACTGCATATGTCTGAAAGCATACTAGAATTTTTCTCAGCGCTTTCCTGGCAGGCTTTACTTTAAAGGGATCCCTGTGAACCCTCTCGATTTCTTTTTTCAATTCAATATCCAGGCTGTCTTTCAAAATACCATTCCTCAATAAGTTACATACGAAAGCTTGAATGTCTCCCTTCTCTGCACCCTCTGGTACCTTGAGAACTCTCAGATTATTACACCTCGTATGCATCTCCGATCGTTTAATGTCTTCTTCTAATGACCTATCTGCTTTTTTAGCATTTCTAGTTCTTTCATATTCTCGGTCAAAGCTTCCAACAAAGCTTTCACTTCCCGTTCCAAGTCCCTGGTTCTTTTTGCTATTTCATCAAATTTCCCTTCTAAAGCCTTGCATTTATCCTGGATTTTCCTTTGGTTACCTTCAGATATCTCAATCTTAGTCAAAATATAATTTCTTAAACTCAGCAGCATATTTGATATCTGATTCTCGACCTCTCCAATAGCCTCTGCAGCACCTGATCGGTTATTGGTGGTTGTACTTGGCCACGTGTCCAAACCCAAAGCATGATGAATTACCAACTTTACTGGGCCCTCTGGATTCTCTAAGTTCTCGTTCCCTACTCCACTTCCTTGAGCACCTCTTTGCAGAATAGATTTATAGGGGAAAGCCGGATAGGAGGAAAGGGAAGGGGATAAATCGACGCTTGACCCATCATCAACCTCGATCTCTGCTTCTATCTCGGCCTCTGTCTCGGCCTCTTTATTCCCTATTAATCCTCCAGTTGCTTCGCCAATACTAACTCCAGTGCTAACTCCAGTATTGGGCCCAATACTGACTCCATCCGCGGGTTCCAGAGTGTCTCCTTCAGTTAAAACTGAGAACCTATTTTCTAAGCTTATTGTAACTGAGAGAGGAGTATTCGTATTCCTCCCACCCTGTGGCTTCGCAATCTTCTCCATGATTTTAAAGTAAGACGCTAAAGATGGAAGAGTTTTATTTGAAACACAAGCCACTTGGGGGCCACCGCGTCTTAATTTGCCCCCAGATTTTACCCTTTTCTTCCTCGGGGAAACTGGAAGTGGGGCCTGAAGCTGAGCCTTGCTTCTACTTTTAGTGCCCCCCCTTGTTCACCTCCTTTAGAATAAGGTGCCGAGAGTAAGAGATATCTATTTTTACCTAATGCTGCATGCAGACCTTGACATTCTTGAACTCCTTGCGACTTTGGCTCTTTCTTACCTAGGCATTTAACAGCTCCACCTCCTTTTCTAGAGCTACTCCCTTCATAAAAAACTTCAACTTCCCCACGTAGATCTGCGTGGGTCTCCCAGCTCTTCCACCATAGGTGAGGAATTGCTCAAGGGTATACTAATGTCCCCATTGTCGCCAATTGCAGTATTCACCTCGCCACCATCTACGAAGGTTGATGTCTCTGCCGGGGGTGCCTCTGCCATCTGCCGCTCACACCTCTCACCTTCAATAAACAGCTTTTCCCCAAAGTCCTCACTGAGCCCCTCGCCACAGTACCTCTCATTAAACTTCCGTGGAGTTGGCTTACCCCTCTCAACCTTTTCAGGCTTTTCAGGCTTTCCAAAAAGGCCCACTGAGACAAGTGTCTCCTGCAGGCTCTGCCAGCTGTTGCCTAGTTCCGACTCTGCCTCCGCTAACCCGGTACTCGAGCCACAGCAAGACTGCTCGCGTCCGCCTCCAATGGGTTTCTGCTCTCCCCCAAGCTCCAGCACAGACCTCTGCTCTACGCCACCTCCCATGGATGAGGGTGAGCGCCGCTTTCCCTGCTGCATTTCCGTCTAGTTTTACCACGTACAAGACTGCCGAGAGAATTAAACCAGGTATGCTCTCTTTCTCCCCCTACAACTTTTCAGTTGACTTCCAGCCGATTTCCACACCGCCTACTGCACCTCTACATCATTTCTCCTCCACGTTTCCTTAGGCGCTTACATGACGGGCGTCAGCCTGCCACCATGTTTCCTCCACCGCTGAATGGAATAGTGCAACTAACACATAGTAACTTACCAAGCATTGTAATGGGCCCACACATATCATCCATATGAAATAGGCAACTAATGTGAATGGCATTACAACCATCTAAATTCCACTATAGAGGAGGCCACGGTGCATTGACACCCTGCATTCAATGGATCTCTAATTTAAGGGGAGTCCTGGAAGACAGCATGGCCAGGACATAGTCTGAGTTGTACCTACCTCACACTTACATCCACATGTGTAATTGGAAGTACCTAATAAGATCCACTAAAGGAAAATCAATTGGCCCATATCTATTAAGTCACATTTTGCAGTTTACACATTGCTCAGTGTACATACGTGGCTAAACTAATTATCATGTATGCAGAGTCACAACGCCACCAAGTGTACTGACAAGAAGATTCAATTTGTACACATCAAATACATATGCAGCATACATCTCATTGAGTTTTGTCCATTGACACACTTGCATAACGGACTTAGAAATCTAACTAAACAGTGAATGCATACAATGCCCAATGCAATTTTTGTACTAAGAGGGAAGGGGTCCCAGTGTGAAGTTGAACTAATTATCACAGAATTAAAAAATAGTACTACTGCACTTAATGAGTCTACAATGTTTTATTCACAGAGTAGACACAATCAGGATATAGTATCCAACATTAATCATTATAAAACGGTTGATTAGTGCCCAGGGGTAAGGGAGGTGGTAAGGTGAGGATTGTGCAGGTAGCGAAAAGTGACCATAAAATCAGAAAAATATCTGACACAATAACACATTAATTGAAATGTACAGAAGAACATAAATCAAGGTAGTGGCTTAGACATCACATGCCCCATGTAGTACATAAATGTCACAATTGCGGATAAAGGGCTGGAATGCAGAAAACAGTTGTCGACGTTTCGACCCACAAGTATGCAGGAATTGATGGAACCCTTGCGGCGGGGTCTTCATCAGGACGGGTGTGGGACTAACAACCTATTGATATCAATGATGGGTATAGATTATTAAACCAATTTAGATCAGACCGCAGTTAAATTAAATAAATGAGCACACACTATGAAAAAGGGAGCATACCTATCTGTTCGGTGCTCTCCATCCTATTTATAACTCTAGAAGCATCCATGAGAAGAGTATGATTGCCTGAGGAGTATGAACAAAAATGTCATACGTGTTTTAGTTAAATGTGCTATGAATAGAGATTGAATCCTATCATAGCATGAGCTATTTAATTACATTTGGTGAAACTTACATCTTAGTTGGAGCCAATCGCGTTGCGGCGGGAATCAAAAAAGGCCCGGGGACGTTAGGCACTGGAAACTCAAAGATAGATCTATTGGCAAAAGGGGGACCGAATTAATAAACGCACCCAAAATCCAGCGCGGTATCGTATAATGAATACCATCAAGTGCGGCTTACCAGAAATTTCGGTGTAGGTTCGAGTCGTCCCCATGCAGTTGCGAGGCGCGGCGATTGAATCAGCAGTCACCCGCTGGGGAGAGAGGACCTGTATGGTTATGCTCAGATCATACGAGGGAAAAATAATTCAGAGGATTCAGCAACCACTAGGTTAGCGTGTACGCTTACCGTGGAATGAAATCAGACCGGCGTCTTCACGGTCGGGTCAAAAATGGCAGGCAGACTTCCTATTTGGTTGGTAGTCAGGGAAACGGAGTCACGTGACCCGGATTCCCGTGTAGCAATAGTAGAGAGACTTAAACTTCAATGGCCCACTTATGGTGAAGAAGTATACAGTTCATTTACTAAAGAATTAAATAATGGTGATCAGGCCTGGAAAAGGGATTTAATCTATAATAAACAATCTAGTTGTAGTGTACATATGGGAAAGTGAGTAAGTACGTTGTTGTCAAAGCCAGCCAAATTCTATTATTGGAAGGCGAGTTCTCAACATGAATTAGTAATGGGCATATTCTGCATGGCTAAACTGAAGTTTCAAGGTACCTACATACTATACATGGTACATAATTAGTATCTTTCACTGATGGCCATTCCGTGCTAAACCACTATTAAGAAAAAATTGACATAGGTATATTCTAGTAAGGTTACAATGAAAGACAATTGAAAAGGAATGTCCATCCAATGGTGTATCTCTGGATGAGGTATATTGATGATATTTTAATAATCTGGAACGGGGAGCCAACAGAATTGTCATCTTTTCACACTTGGCTGAATCAACAGTTACCTCACCTCCAATTCACCATCGAATCCGACAAACATACTGTGGAATTCCTGGATATCACTATTTATGAGGACCAAGGCATCCTACTTATGACATTGTATCGCAAACCGGCAGAGAGAAACTCTCTACTACAGTACAGTAGCCATCACCCTCGAGCTCTGCGCGATAATCTGCCATTTGGACAGTTTTTACGAATCCGTCGGAACTGTTCAAACAAGGAACACTATCTAGAACAATCTGATGACTTGTCAAATCGCTTTCAACAACGCGGATATCCCAGAAGACTGGTTACCAAAGCACGCAAACGAGCCCCGTTCAACCCTCGGGAACAACTACTGACTCAGAAAGATCATGCCACCCAGCAACAAGACCGAATAGTGTGTGTCACTACTTTCTCGACAAAGAGCAACAAAATCAAACGCATCATAAACCAACATTGGAAACTCATATCAGATGACATCAACCATGCAGGAACTCCACTACACGCTTTCAGAAAAGCGAAAAGTGTCAAAGACTTTGTGGTACGCTCTCTCCTGCCTACCCCTGATGAACCCACAATAACAACATTGTGGAATCTCCCACCAGCAATCGGCCATTTCAGATGTGGCAACTGTAAGGCTTGTGACACCACGGTTCAGACGAAGGAATTCCAATACAAACAACGGAAGGTCCTGTTAAAATCATTCAGCAATTGTAACACCTCGAATATTATTTATGCAATAGTCTGTCCCTGTAATTTAATCTATATTGGCCAAACGCAGCAAAAGGCTAAAATGCGGATCCTCCAACATATGAGCAGGATTAGATGCGAGGTACATGGCGCACCTCTTGTTGACCACTTTAGATCAGCCTCCCACTCACCAGAGAGTCTCCAGTGGGTGATACTCGAAAAAGCGATGCTAGGACCCCGTGGTGGCAATATTACTACGATTCTAAACACTCGTGAGTTAAAGTGGATGTTTTTCTTTAACTCTATACAATCAGGTCTCAATGAACATGACAATTCATTTTCCCAGCTAGCCACACTGCCCTAATCTGCTTAATCCTATATACTGAGATCTAGGTCTTTAGGACATGATCCCCATATCTAGTATCAGTAACAATCTGAGGTTTTTCGTAGTTGGGTACTCTGTTGTTCATATGTTACTATGCTCAGCTATGTCAGAGAACAGTGATGTATTCAATGTAATGGTATGTTTCGTGGGTGAACACCAGCCCCCTCTTTCAATATTGCCATCGATGCATTGAGTTATCCAGGTTTTACCGTTTTGCGACAGGTACACCCTTGGATGGACATTCCTTTTCAATTGTCTTTCATTGTAACCTTACTAGAATATACCTATGTCCATTTTTTCTTAATAGTGGTTTAGCACGGAATGGCCATCAGTGAAAGATACTAATTATGTACCATGTATAGTATGTAGGTACCTTGAAACTTCAGTTTAGCCATGCAGAATATGCCCATTACTAATTCATGTTGAGAACTCGCCTTCCAATAATAGAATTTGGCTGGCTTTGACAACAACGTACTTGCTCACTTTCCCATATGTACACTACAACTAGATCGTTTATTATAGATTAAATCCCTTTTCCAGGCCTGATCACCATTATTTAATTCTTTAGTAAATGAACTGTATACTTCTTCACCATAAGTGGGCCATTGAAGTTTAAGTCTCTCTACTATTGCTACACGGGAATCCGGGTCACGTGACTCCGTTTCCCTGACTACCAACCAAATAGGAAGTCTGCCTGCCATTTTTGACCCGACCGTGAAGACGCCGGTCTGATTTCCTTCCACGGTAAGCGTACACGCTAACCTAGTGGTTGCTGAATCCTCTGAATTATTTTTCCCTCGTATGATCTGAGCATAACCATACAGGTCCTCTCTCCCCAGCGGGTGACTGCTGATTCAATCGCCGCGCCTCGCAACTGCATGGGGACGACTCGAACCTACATCGAAAAATCTGGTAAGCCGCACTTGATGGTATCCATTATACGATACCGCGCTGGATTTTGGGTGCGTTTATTAATTCGGTCCCCCTTTTGCCAATAGATCTATCTTTGAGTTTCCAGTGCCCAACGTCCCCGGGCCTTTTTTGATTCCCGCCGCAACGCGATTGGCTCCAACTAAGATGTAAGTTTCACCAAATGTAATTAAATAGCTCATGCTATGATAGGATTCAATCTCTATTCATAGCACATTTAACTAAAACACGTATGAAATTTTTGTTCATACTCCTCAGGCAATCATACTCTTCTCATGGATGCTTCTAGAGTTATAACTAAAATGGAGAGCACCGAACAGATAGGTATGCTCCCTTTTTCATAGTGTGTGCTTATTTATTTAATTTAACTGCGGTCTGATCTAAATTGGTGTAATAATCTATACCCATCATTGATATCAATAGGTTGTTAGTCCCACATCCGTCCTGATGAAGACCCCGCCGCAAGGGTTCCATCAATTCCTGCATACTTGTGGGTCGAAACGTCGACAACTGTTTTCTGCATTCCAGCCCTTTATCCGCAATTGTGACATTTATGTACTACATGGGGCATGTGATGTCTAAGCGACTACCTTGATTTATGTTCTTCTGTACATTTCAATTAATGTGTTAATGTGTCAGATATTTTTCTGATTTTATGGTCACTTTTCCCTACCTGCACAATCCTCACCTAACCACCTCCCTTACCCCTGGGCACTAATCAACCGTTTTACAATGATTAATGTTGGATTCTATATCCTGGTTGTGTCTACTCTGTGAATAAAACATTGTAGACTCATTAAGTGCAGTATTACTAATATTTAATTCTGTGATAATTAGTTCAACTTCACACTGGGACCTCTTCCCTCTTAGTACTCAATATGACCCAGGTCCCAGTGACTTCTCTTGGGTAAACCCCCTTTTGTATACCCCAATGCAATTTTTGGCCCTTTACCCCAAAGTCCTACACAAACTTCATGCGGACATTGACACATAGCCAATGTAGGTACACAAACCCACACAACATCCCAATAGACTTACTAACTGAACTAACCATATCCTATCATTGTCATACTAACAGAACTGTACTCACACGTAGCAAATTACACATGAATAACAGTTAACAGTGAGAGATATGTTTGGACACAGGAATACCAAAATAAAAATAAAAATTGCTTCATTCTGCCACCGGAGTTCAAGTATGAAAACAAAGGCAAATGGCCAGTCCAGATGTTCATGTTGTGGGTCAGCAAAGTGTGGCCCACCCAAACTTGCCTTCAGAAATTAGGGGGGGTTATCTGGCTCAGAGGGAGGGCAGGATGCAGAGGAGAGAGGCTGGGCTTCACTATTTTGGGGATTTGTAAGCCCTGAAGGGTGGTGTAGGGAATACGGAGGGTGGGGATCTTTTTGATGTTTAATTTCTGTGGAGATACTGGGGTAGGAAGGGGAAGAAGATCTTCTGTGTTTAGAAGGGGGTGGGGTGGTGGCAGGAAGGGGTGATGTACTTTTCTGGCTTACTTGATGTTGCTTTTGGGTCTCAGTAGGGGGCTGGCTGGGTGTTTTGGGGTGGATTTTGAAGGGTATGGCAGGGGCACAAGGGTCTTAATTTTAGGTTTTGGAGGGGGTTGGTACGTTTAGGAATGGAAGAGGACAAGGGCAATGAGTTGAAGTTTCTGAGCCATTTGGGTACGAGGAGAGGCAACGGTAGGGGGTGTGAAGGCAGAGGGTAATGATGTATGCAGCACGTCTGTGGATGCTGGTGTGGTGTCTCTTGTGGCTGTGTGTCATGGAATTGTATCTATCTGAAAGTCAGTGGATGTGGCAGTCAGGGTGTCTTGTGTCTTCTGAGTTTGTGTGTATGTCTTTTGCCTTATATCTGTGTGTTAGTGTGCTGCATGTGGATGTTGCTGTTGATGCATGGTCAGGTTTGCATGTGATTTGGTCAGGTATGGGAATAGGGACTGTGATGGGGTAGAGGCAGTAGGTGGGTGTAAAGCTGGATTTGTGATAATGCTGCCGTCAGTGTAGAGCCTGAATGGATATCTGTAGGGAAGACATGTCAGAAAGAATGCCCTCCACGAAAGTTACCCTCTGGGTCTGCTGATTGGTATGGACCTGGAGGACATTCAGCACTACTGTCTGACCCAAAGAGATCTGTCTCATGAGGTCAATGGCCTCCACACTCAGGGCAGCAGGGGGGGACAGAGGCAGGGGGTGAGGTGCCTGGCATGAAGGAGACTCCTTTCCTCTTAGGGTAGAAGCCACAGTTAGCGTGCTGGGAGCAGTGTGAGGGCGGAGCTGGTAGGGGGTGGTGGACTCAGATATAGTGGATGCAGGTCCAGGCTGATCCATCATCCCACTGGAACTGGACTCAGATTAAGATGTTTCAGCCACCATGTTGGTCAGCTCCTCAGAGGCCCTTCCATCGCCCTCTGTGCCACTGGTCCTCTCTTGCTCACTGTCAGCATGAGAACCACTGTGGCCAGCTGCTTCCCCAATAGTTTTGGCACTGTCTCCCTCGCTGCCCTGGTATGATGCTGAACACTATTTAGAACAGTAATTTGTTGAGATGTACATGGTACATAGGTATAATATCAAATCTACCCACATTGGCTAACATCATAATTTCTACTTGGATGACAACCTTAGGTCATATTGAGTCAATAACACTTTAGTGAAAGCTACAAGACCTGTACACACTCTCACATAATAGTGTAATGAACATAGTTTAATGCAACGTCATATTAATCCTTTTTAAAAATCTGAAACACATCCATGTACCAGCTGGTTTTGTCTCTCACTCCTGATGCACTCAGAGTATACCACCTTTACCTCAAGTGATCCGAGGGAGAATAGACCTTCTACTAATAAATGGAAAAACACTGCAGCCTTAACATACAGCATATAGTGAACTCTCCTTAATACAGAGCTTGTGGAACAATAGGTGCCCTGCTTCAGTTAACATAGTTTGATGAGTCAACATCAAGATGTAGGAGTCGATAATGATTGACTGTTAACAACTCCCCAAACACAAATTTACAAAATGGTTACAAAGAAATTAACTTCAACTTGGGCACCTGCTGTAACCCTGTAAGTGCTTCCTGAGTGGCGCCTCCAGAGTTTGTTGCCTACTTGCAACTATTCTCTGACCCTGCTCTGACCCTCGAAGCAGGGTCAGAGAATAGTTACAAGTATGGCTCAATGCTCCTGTCACTAAAATTATACCGCAACAGGAAGCACTTACAGATAAGGAAGCAGGTGCCCGACTTGAAGCTCATATTCAGTAACACATCAACCAGCCCCAAATTAATTTGTCTCAGTTGAGGCTGGCTGGGCAGGTGTGCTTTCTCCCCATAATCTACAGTGGTGAACCAGAGGGTGCTGTGATGAACCATAAAGTGGTAGTGGTGAACCAGAGGGTGGCAGTGATGAACCAGAGGGTGGCAGTGGTGAACCAGAGGGTGGCAGTGATGAACCAGAGGGTGGCAGTGGTGAACTAGAGGGGGGCAGTGATGAACCAGAGGGTGACAGTGATGATCCAGAGGGTGGCAGTGGTGAACCAGAGGGTGGCAGTGGTGAAACAGAGGGTGGCAGTGGTGAACCAGAGGGTGGCAGTGATGAACCAGAGGGTGGCGCTGCACTGCCCGGGAGCCCTTGGGTGTGAGCCCCCGCGCTGCTGAGCTGCCCAGGGGGTGTGAGCCACCATGCTACTGAACTGCCCTGGAGCCCTCTCAGTGTGAAAATCATTCGTGCTCAATTGCCTGGGAGCCCTCTGGGTGTGAGCACACATTGTGCTGAGTGCCCCCCTGCCCCCAGTACATATATGGGGGCACAGCACCATTATGCTCTCGCACCATGAAGTCTGGTGCCTGGATGCTCCTGATCCGTTTAGGTCGTACCACCGTCTGGTGCAGTCAAAATGTAAAGTGTTAACTTGCTACACAGCACCAATAAACTTGTGCTCCCCCTGGCACCGGTATGCGCATGTACCAGGCGTGCAGCACTTGCATGCCACTGCACCCTACTGCCCAGCACCAGCATATGACTGTACGGTCCAATTTAGTATGAGATGATAGGAAATTATTCATCAAGGGAGGGAGGCAAGATGGCGCCCGCGAGAGTGGACGTGTAGGCTGACCTCTCCAGCCAGCCTGTAGGGAGCCGCTGAGAGAACGGAGAAAGCGGAGAGACGGGAGAGAGCTCTTCACGCTGGAAAAAAAAACTTGGTGATATTTACTCCGGAATAATAACCACTTTTCGGCTGGAGTGCGGTAAAGTGTGTTTTTTAAGAGAAAGAATATACCTGCTCTGCTGCTATCGTATGTGCCGGTGGTGCATGGAACGCGGCTCGCACGATTGATGTCTGGCGTTTTTGTCGGCGCTTACACACTTCGCCATGTCAATGGAGCTGGCTTCTACGAGCGGTTAATACAGCTGTGACAGGATTGCAGAGCCTAAGGATCGCCGCGAGGAACGCCGTGAGAGTAGTTTTCTGGAGAAAGCATTACGCTCAGAGAATGGCTCCCAAAGGTGTGCGAGGAAGACGGGCTCAGGAGACCGCCGGTGGCAGCAGCGAGGTGGAGGAATCGATTAAGTCCGCTAAAGCAACGAGTCTTGCTGAAAAGAAAAATGAAGCGGGTAAGACTAAGGCTGCTACAATACCTGCTATATTTAATGCGGCAGAAGAAAAGCGCAAAGGGAAAAGTGGTGTAAATAGTACAAGCACGCTACATGAGACACATTTGAAAGCATCTGTTGCTGTTAATGTGGGAGAAGGGACAGTGCCTGAAAATGAAGAAAATCAAGAGAATACTGCATGCGCTGATATTGATGATAATTCGACAGCTGAGAAAGTGGTTACTGGCACTGGCACTTTACACGAGGTATTGGATAATGAAATTGCTATAGACTCTATGACTGCTATGATTCAAGAAGATGGGGTTGAAGTGGGAAATAGTGAACAACAAAGCTCACAAAGTCAACATCCTGACCTAATGTTAATGCCCTTGCCTGAAGGACGCTTTACAGTAGAAGGCGAATCCGGTGATTTCTATTCAGTGTCTGAAGGCTCAATTTCATCTTGCGAGGATTTAACAGCACAGTACTCAAAGCAAATGAGCTTGATAGATGAAAGTGATGGTGAGATGGAGGACTCTGTTGATTTGGGAGAAGTAAGCCCCGCTACTGTACGTGAGAGAGGTCAATCATTGGATGAAAGGGGGGATAGTGAAGAACTATCAGCAACAAACAGTGGCAGTAATGTACCAATTGGAGAGAATGACATTACTTTACACACTATCTACCAAACTATACTCTCGCATATGGATAAAACGGAGCAAGAAAGTCTGAGGATACAAAACTCTTGTCGTAGGCTCCAGAATTCTATACGACAGCTGGCGAAGTCTCAAACTGATTTCGGGGAGAGAGTTGTGGAAATTGAAACACGAGTTTCCAATATTGAGGATCAGTTGGTTCAACAGAAAACTACCACCGAACTCTTGAGTGCCAATAAAGAGGATATTCAGTGGAAGCTAGCTGATTTTGAAAATCGTGCTCGTCGCAATAATCTGAGAATTATGCAGATTCCAGAGGGGAAAGAGGGACAAGATCCGCGAAGATTTATCGTGCAACTATTTCAACAGGCCTTCCCAGAGATCACCAAATGGGATTGGGACAGAGAAATAGAGCGGGCACACAGATTCTCATTTAACATCCGGTTACAGGCTGGGGTGGCTGAGATTAGGCCTCGGCCGATTTTGGTTGCCTTCAATAGCTTTTTAGCTAGGGAGGATGTATAAATGAATACACGCCCCAACAAGAAAAGAAAGGGTGAGGGCTTTGAGTTTTTTGCAACACCTGACTTCTCCAAATACACCATGGATAATAGATGACAGTTACGCCAGTTGGTCACACAGTTCCAGAGCAAGGGCGCGTAAGCCTATATAATGAACCCTGCTAAACTCAGAGTCATTTATAAAGAAAATTCCCGTTATTTTAAAAATGTAAAGGCTGCAAAAGAATATTTACAGACTCTATAAGGAGCAGAGTTCAATAGGTTGTATGCAGCATGGTTTTATATATCAAAGCTGTCTAGTGCTAATCTGGGTTTAGTAGAGGTTGCTTTCTCATGCTTTCTCATGTGTATCAGTAAATAGATGATTATATGTAAAAATGGTATCCTTGTGGGGGTAGGCTGGAGGTCTGGGAGGCTCCACATCCAAGGACCATCAGTCCTAAAGCCTCGGTAAAAGGGAGGGGGAGGGGGAGAGTAGTAGGGGGGAGGGGAGAGGGGCACCCAGGGTCTTTGAGTGGTGAAGGGGATGGGAACTTGGTGGGGGTAAAAGGGGTAAAAAACCCAGTGAGGGACAAGTCACAGATCAGGGAGGAACATTTTTGTGGTAAGATCATGATTATAAGGACATATATGGTTATTAGAAAGATTCGTACCCCAGTATGTTGGGTCATGATGAATATATATTTGAATGGCTTGGTCTGGGAGGCTCCACATCCAAGGACCATCAGTCCTAAAGCCTCGGTAAAAGGGAGGGGGAGGGGGAGGGTAGTAGGGGGGAGGGGAGAGAGGCACCCAGGGTCTTTGAGTTGTGAAGGGGATGGGAACTTGGTGGGGGTAAAAGGGGTAAAAAACCCGGTGAGGGACAAGTCACAGATCAGGGAGGAACATTTTTGTGGTAAGATCATGATTATAAGGACATATATGGTTATTAGAAAGATTCGTACCCCAGTATGTTGGGTCATGATGAATATATATTTGAATGGCTTACAATATTAAAATTTGCTCTTTAAATGTGTCCGGCCTCAATAACGTGAAAAAAAGATGCAAGGTAGCCTCTGAGCTTCGGTATATTCAATCAGACATTGTATGTCTCCAAGAGACACATCCTCCATGGAGCAATCGCTTAGTCGTAGAAGACCTGGGGTATTCACTGCTTTGCGCATCACAACAGACCACAATGATTAGGGGAGTTATGATTTTAGCAAAACCACGAGTGTGTACACTAATTCGTAGTTTAACGGACAAATGGGGCAGGTGGGCTATAGCCGAGATAAAAATCAACTCTGCTCATTTTACCCTGTGCTCAATATATGGGTCAAATTTAGATGAACCAGAAACTTTAATAGATTTAAATATGGAATTAGCAAATTGGATAACACCAGTGATAATATGTGGAGACATGAATATTAATTTAAAAAATACAGAACTCACTAGTGGACCTGAGAACTATGTTGGCCGTAAACCAAAGGTGTTTCGGGCTTTATATAATTTAGTAAATGATCACGGTCTGGTAGATGTATGGAGTAATCTGAAAGCTACATTACCTGGCTATACATATTATTCGTACCCACATAAAAAAATGGCTCGCTTAGATTATTTCTTTTCTCCTCTATCATTGTTGGCTGAAGCATATGTGGAAATATTTCCTAAAGTAACGTCAGATCACGCGCCCCTTGTTTTAACTATACCGGACTACACGAGAGATTCAGAAGTAAGAATGTTCACTTTTGACAGGAAACTATGTCTTGATGAAGAGTTTAAATTGAATATGTCAAAGTGGATAACTGAATTTTTTAATATTAATGTTGGAACGGCTAATATTGATATAGTTTGGGAAACATTCAAAGCGTGCTTTAGGGGAGAAGTGGTGAGTTATGGTAATTATAGACAGAAGAAAATAAAGGGGGACATGCAAGACTTATACAGGGCATTAAAAACTGTTGAGGAGAATTTATTAAGCGAAATTCAAAAAATGGATAATCAACAGAACATAGCAGATGCGGAGGATAAAGTAGCTCGATGTCGAGGCAAGATAACGGGGATATGGAGCCAAGATAACGCAAGAAAGTACCTGGTACATAAACGACATATTCATGAGTACGGGGAGGCGATTGGGAGGTCACCTGCCTTAAAATTAAAGATGCAATCAACCTCTAGATCTATAACTAGAATGCAAGATCAACAGGGTAAACTACAACAGGACCCAGAAAAGATTCTTGATATATTTCATCAATATTATACAGAACTGTATACGGGTCAAAAAATAGATAACAATGACAGATTTGATCTAGGGGAGTTTGTACAGCTCTCTGATATGGAAAAGGAATGGCTGGATAGTCCAATCACTTTGGAAGAATTAGAGCATGCTGTGAAAAGCTTGGCGAATGGTAAGGCAGCCGGACCTGATTGCATTCCAGGGGAGGTGTATAAACTATTTTTTGATCATTTAAAACATATCATGCTTGATACTGTGAGAGCTGCACAACGAGGTAAAGCACCAAAGTCCTGGGATGAGGCGATGATTGTTGTGTTTAATAAAAAGGGCAAACCCCCTGAAATCCCGGGATCTTATAGACCAATTTCTTTGCTTAATTGCGATAGTAAAGTATATTCAAAGATATTGGCTAATCGGATTTCAAAGGTTATAACTCCCATAGTCTCTCTAATTCAACACGGATTAATTCCTAACCGAGGTGCTGTGACGCACATAAATAAAGTCATTACTCTATTGGATATAGCTCAGGCCGAAAAACGTGCTCTCGCTTTAATATTACTTGACGCTGAGAAAGCTTTTGACCGTGTAGAATGGCAATACTTATGGGAGGTCAAGAAGCGATCAGGATTTGGTGATTCTTTTTTGACAGCAATACAGGTACTATACACTGCCCCAAATGCAAGAATTGCTGCTATGGGACGGAAATCTAATATTATCAAAATCACTAGAGGGACAAGACAGGGGTGCCCCTGCTCGCCACTGCTGTTTGCCTTATTTATCAATCCCTTTTTGAAGCGATTATCAAACAACCCCTTAATTAAGCCATTTGTCACCCAAAATATAGAGCACACGGTTTTCGCCTATGCGGATGACGTTGCGGTTCTGACGACTAAACCAGCGGAGGCATTATTAGAGATTGAGCAACTGGCCTCAGCATTTGGAGCTAAATCTGGCTACAAACTAAACTCAGGGAAGACCCATGTTCTTTGTACTGAGAATTTGCGATTTTTTGATGCGAGAATGGTTTCTGAAGCTACATTTCTTGGTATCATAATTAAAACATCCATGAAAGACATTGTAGAGGCCAATTGGTCTAATACGTTTCGACATATTCAACAGTCACTAGACAGGTGGGGACGATTGCAACTGTCAATTATAGGAAGAGGAAATGTAATCAAGATGAGTATTTTACCAAAAGTCCTTTATATGTTTAGAGCTATACCTCTTGAGATTCCATCCCAATATATACAACAGCTACAATCAGCATGCACCAAATTTATGTGGTCTCCAGGGAAACCTCGGAGAGCAATGAGATGGATGACTCTCCCGGTCGAGAGAGGGGGTCAGGCAATTCCTGACTTTTTGTTATATTACTATGTATGTGTTTTACAAAGATTGCGTGTGTTGTTAACGGGGGAACCAGTAGAGGATATGGCTAAAGCACCCTCTATATTTTACCTAATGCTGGGAATACACGCTAGACGTAGCCTGTTTAAAGAGTTGGAGGGTAATTATTATAAGAGAACTCGGTATAAAGTTCTGGAAGCAGCCTTTAAGGTATGGAGAAGGATAACTAAAATGGTTAATATCAGGAAAGTATCGTATTACACGCCTCTTAATGCAGATAAAATATTACCTGCTGTTTTTCATGACCGAGTGGTGTTGGATTGGACACATCGAGGGATAACACAAATAGGGGATATGTTTGATTTAGATGCAATAGTAGTCACTTTTGAAAAGCTGACCTTAAAGTATCACTTGACTAAATCGGATTTTTTAAAATATCTTCAGTTAAGAGACTTTATTAACAGAAGACATGTCAGTGGTGAAACTAATTCGTTGGTAGAGGCGATTCGCCGAGGCGAGAAAATAGGGTTTTTGTATAAATTATTAATGGAATACAGAACTGATGATTTGCAGAAATTTAATGTGTACTGGCAGAATCAGCTGGGGGAATCGTCTTTATTAATAGAAGACGCGATTGATTTGTATAAGGAAGCCTTTCTTTCGGCTAATTTGAAAGCTCAATTTTTTTAAACTATCTTTCGGTTATATTATACACCAGAGCGAATGAGGAAGTGGGGATCACAATATGATGGGAAATGTTTTCGATGTAGTGCCAACAATGCAGATAGCACTCATATATTTCATGAATGTTGTAAATTGCATGATTTTTTGATTCACATTGAAAACTTTCTTTCTATGATTACAAAGCTCACTGTAAAAATTTCTCCAGCTATGATGCTTCTAGGTATAAGTGAAAATGTGAAACAGGGTACTGATTTATTTAAATTTAGATATTTGATATTTGTTGCAATGACGATTGCTCGCCTATGCATTGCCTCTGAGTGGCTACAAGAAGAACCTCCTGTATTCGAGCATTGGAGGGCGAAGTTATATCATACTTACAAATTGGAATGGAGTCTATATTCTTAGAAGGGGATTAAAAAACGGCGATTGGGAATATTAATTTGGGGTGCAATTCAAGAATATTTGGAGAACTAAATGCTATTTGCTAAAAATAATGTTTGTATCAGTTATATATATACTATCGTTTATCATGAATCTGTTGACTTATGTTCTGATGACTTGTCCCTACGGGGGAATAATAAAAATAAAAAAAGAGATGGGACATTGTCCAGCAGCAGCAGCTGCATGCGCCTGAACCCACTGAGCAGGATCAGAATGGTTTTGCACCAACACGTGCAGCAGAGCTATCTTGGACATCTGAAGGATTCTGGGGTCCTGTGCCAAACGTATTTTTGCATCCATGAGTTTCCTAAGCGTCATCCTCGTGTAGCTCCTGTGACCAGGAGGCTGCTTTCTCCTCATCTGCTGCTCTGCTCGGTCTCTGACCCTTTACAAACAAGATACATGTGAACTCGCATAGAAGCTTTGCCCGATTGGCCCCGTCAACCACACACTAGCGGTATGAAACGTCTTCCCGCTCATCCCCACTATAATGGCCAGCTCACTGTCACAGTTGTTTCCGGGAGACTGAGAGAAACGAGTGAAGAACAATATCGGGCGTGAATGAGTGACGATTTCAGGTCCAGACGCTGTATGGAATAAAGTCACCATGCAGACTTGATATGCTGGTTATGGCACGCATTTGGGAGGCAAGGTTGTAACGCTGGAATGGAAATTTGCTATGTTACACCTTTGGTATGACATATAATTGAATAAATAAATTTGATACAAAGCTGGGATTTCCACCAGTTGTAAATGCGGTAAATACTGCGTGTTTTGTTTGCCCATTGTCCTGATGAGGCCTGAAACTGCTTGACAGGCCGAAACGCGTCGACAGTTTACTATTGATTTCGACACCTTTGGTTTGATTTGGAAGTAATATGGGATATATTCCCTATGAGTTGGATTGACTTGAGGAGCCACAAAAACATTGAGTTGTGCTTCACTGACTCCTATATATATATATGTATTACCTACTGGCGGTCGCCAGTAGGTATATATAGTTAGGATTTTTTCTCTATGGGTTTTTTGAAAATTCTATGTCTAATAACTTTGGCGTTTGTGGACGGAATTGGCTGAAATTTTCAGGAAAATGGCACATTTTGTTTCTGAGCAGCCCTTGAAAATTTGGGGGGGGTTCGTCCAGTGGGGGCCGAGAAAAAAGGGGGGTCCCAAAACGTGTTTTTAACATTGAGTTTTCCATAAGGCGGTTGGCCTCACTTTTAGCCTGAACGGCTGAATGGATTTGCACGAAACTTGGCAAAATTGTAGGGACTGGTAGCCCGATGTGCCTTTTGTAGGTCTCAATATATGTGCTCCAGTGGATTTTGAGAAATTAACGTTTAAAAAAAGATATATATCTGTAACAGCGGACCGGGCAGCGGCCCAGGACGCGTACTTTTCGCGCAACGGAGCTTTGTGAAGCGAAGCTGATTGGTTCTCTGGCGTCTGTCAACATTCCAAACAGTCCGTAGCGGCCGCCATCTTGTCTCTCGGTAGGATCGAGAGACAAGAGGAGGCCAAAGCGAAGGGGCAAATGACCATAAGGGGGAATAGTAGATCCTCGCTGACCCCCTAGGTTTGATGTGGAGGTTTTAAAAGGGCCCCGCGGGGCAAAAAAAAAAAATAATAATAATAATCGAACGGCTGAATGGATTTGCACGAAACTTGGCAAAATTGTAGGGACTGGTAGCCCGATGTGCCTTTGCTAGGTCTCAATATATGTGCTTCAGTGGATTTTGAGAAATTAACGTTCAAAAAAAGATATATATCTGTAACAGCGCACCGCTTCGCGTACTTTTCGCGTTACGGAGCTTTGCGAAGCGAAGCTGATTGGCTCTCCGGTGTCTGTAAACATTCCAAACAGTACGTAGCGGCCGCCATCTTGTCTCTCGGTAGGATCGAGAGACAAGAGGAGGCCAAAGCGAAGGGGCAAATGACCATAAGGGGGCATAGTAGATCCTCGCTGACCCCCTAGGTTTGATGTGGAGGTTTTAAAAGGGCCCCGCGGGGCAAAAAAAATAAATAATAATAATAATCGAACGGCTGAATGGATTTGCACAAAACTTGGTAAAATATTAGGGACTGGTAGCCCGATGTGCCTTTGCTATGTCTCAATATATGTGCTTCAGTGCATTTTGAGAAATTAACGTTCAAAAACAAGATATATATCTGTAACAGCGCTCCGCTTCGCGGAGATAAAATTATATCTGTATTACCTAGCTGTTGCTAACACCAGTTAGCGACGGCTAGTAGGAGATAGCGACCATCTTGGGTCCCACTTTGCATGTGAGTGATATTTATCACTAATGACATGCAAAGTGGGCATGCCAAGATGTTAGCGACTGGAAACAGTCGCTAACATCGCTATCTCCTATTATCAACTTTTGGAAATATTCGAGATAAGCGCGAATATCTCCAAAAAGTAACAGCTGCCCTGAGCAGTTCTTAGCCATGTTATCCAATGGGAGGTGGATAACATGGCTAAGAGCATTAGCTCGGTAATGCATGAATATCGCTGAGTTTTCAGCGATATTAATGCATTGCGGTCGTTTTTTATCGTATTTGCGATAAACCTTGATAATAGCAAGGTTTATCTGCGATAATTTCTGACGGTAAAAAAATCTTTGCAATGCATCGTTAGGGATAAATATCGCTTAACTTTGGTAATATGCCCCAACGTCTGTTAACGTTCGATTCGAAGGAAATCAGGAATTGTTGAAAAACATTGTGTGCGCCATCTTGTCTTTTTTCAAATGCCACACTTTTGTCGTGCACGGCAGCCATTTTAGATGCCTTGACCAGACCCACTCTGTGCACGCTGTCGATCCTTAGCATGGCTCCCCACCCTCGCAAGCATCTCACCCAGGCAGTGGTCACCCCCGCTCTCTGTCTTATGCATGGGTAATAAACCTCCCCCCATCTGCGCTGCTCTTCCCTGAGAATCACACCCTGTGCTCGCCCGACACCTCCCTTTCGCCCTATTCACTACCGCACCCTCTGACACTCCTTTTCCTCTGTGTCCGATTGTCCAGGCCGGTCCTAGGCTATCAGCTAGCCCTGCAGATGTAGTTTATGGCCACAGCTGTAAAGAATCACCCCTCTTCAAAGGAGTTATAGTAGATCAAGGCCCACACTCGATGAGATCCGTCACAGCAGAAGCGTTGCTATTATCTGAAAACCATCCTGTATTGTGATTGGGGAGGGGACCGAGCGTGAAGCGGAAGATTCCAGGGATGACTGTTTGTACATCAAAGTTTTTACAATTATGTGTCACATTAAAAATATATAGCACTCCGACAAAGTAGTAAGATTATAAAACTTTAATAATTTATAAATATATACAAGAAAACAAAAATAGTAATAACATATAAACATTTTTAGGGAAAAACAACGAAGTAGCGGTCGGCTGTGCGAATAGTCCCAACGCAGCACAACGTCCAGATTTCCGGCGTGGGGCGTCGCGGGGGGTGGGTCATCAGTAGCAAACTGTTGTGCGAATAGTTCCAAGGCAGCAGAACGCGCCGAAATCTAGATGACACGAAAGTGATGTCTAGTAAGTTGCCACCCAGCAAATAACGGCGTGGGGCGTCGCGGGGGGTGGGTCATCAGTAGCAAACTGTTGTGCGAATAGTTCCAAGGCAGCAGAACGATGGCACCAAGGTGATGTCCAGTAAGTTGCCGCACTGGTTTTGGTATCCTACAATGCTGCTCCGAATAACGGCGTGGGGCGCCCCGGGGGAGGCGGCGTGAACGGGCCTCTCCAGGTGGAGTCTCATCTGTTTTAGTGGGGCGCCCCTTTACCGTTTCAGTTGCCATTCCGTCCGCTTTTGGTCCACTGTGTCAAAATCCGCCATTCAGCTGAGTTGCGCCCACTCTTGCGGTGCAGCGATAGGCGGCTGCCACAGGACTCTCAAAATGGCGGCAGGCTCTTTCCTTTTTGGGCGTGGTCCACTGAAATGGCCCTGGGACACCTTGGAAATCGGACGCTTGTCTGCTAGGTCTTGGACCCCATTCTCGAAAGCGTCCCCTCCGCCTTGAGAATTCATCAAAAGTTTTGGGGGCCCCGACTCCTGCAGGCTTCTGGTGGGGAGCGGCTGCCATGATTGCTCGCGGAATGACCACGACGGAGCTACGAGATGGTGGTGCTCTCATGCTGACGCCAGTTTAGTCTGAAACATCCAGAAACAAGGTGGGGCTTTCATCGTTTGGGGGAAAAAAAAAGTTTTCATCCAATGAAAAGTGTTGTTTGTAGGTCATATGATCAAGCCTTCCATCATTAGGAAACCAAAAGTAAAATGAACCAATGAAAAGTTTTATAAACAAGTCACATGACCTGTTATGCGGCATAGGGTATAAAATGCGGAGAAAATACGTTGGCACGTGAGGCGGCGTCAGTAGCGGACCGATGTGCGAATAGGCCGAAGGCAATACAACGCGCCAAGATCCGGATGGCACCGAGGTGGTGTCCAGCAAGTTGCAGCACTGGTGTGGCCATCCTACAATGCTGAAAGTCGGCGTGGGGCGCCCCGTTGGCCTGTGAGTTTGCGTCAGTAGCGGACCGATGTGCGAATAGGCCGAAGGCAGCACAACGCGCCAAGATCCGGATGGCACCGAGGTGGTGTCTAGTAAGTTGTCGCACTTCTGTGGCCATCCTACAATGTTGAAAGTCGGCGTGGGGCGCCCCGTTGGCCTGTGAGATGGCGTCAGTAGCGGACCGATGTGCGAATGGGGCCAAAGGCAGCGCAACAATATTTTCTGACTGACACCACAAGGCGCTGAGATGCCAAGATCCGGATGGCACCGAGGTGATGTCTAAGTTGCGGACTGATGTGCGAATGGGGCCAAAGGCAGCGTAACAATATTTTTTGTATGGAAGATACCACTAGGCGTTGAGATGCCAAGATTCGGATGGCACTGAGGTGATGTCTAGCAAGTTGCTGTACTGGTGTGGTCATCCTACAATGCTGAAACTCGGCGTGGGTCGCCCCATTAGCCTGTGAGATGGCGTCAGTAGCGGACCGATGTGCGAATAGGCCGAAGGCAGCACAACGCGCCAAGATCCGGATGTCACCGTGGTGGTTTCATAGTTGAGAGGCACTTCATCTGCAGTGGGGCGCCGAGATCCGGATGGCACCGAGGTGATGTCTAGCAAGTTGCTGTACTGGTGTGCTCATCCTACAATGCTGAAACTCGGCGTGGGTCGCCCCATTAGCCTGTGAGATGGCGTCAGTAGCGGACCGATGTGCGAATAGGCCGAAGGCAGCACAACGCGCCAAGATCCGGATGTCACCGTGGTGGTTTCATAGTTGAGAGGCACTTCATCTGCAGTGGGGCGCCGAGATCCGGATGGCACCGAGGTGATGTCTAGCAAGTTGCTGTACTGGTGTGGTTATTCTACAATGCTGAAACTCGGCGTGGGGCGCCCCATTAGCCTGTGAGATGGCGTCAGTAGCGGACCGATGTGCGAATGGGGCCAAAGGCAGCGCAACAATATTTTCTGAAGAGAAGACACCAAAAGGTGCTGACATTCCAAGATCCGGATGGCACCGAGGTGGTGTCTAGCAAGCTATGCAGTTGAGTTGTGTGCGCACTTGCGGCGAATAGGTCGAAGGCAGCATAACAATGTTTTCTGAATAGGAGACACCACAAGGCGTTGAGATTCGGTTACCACCGAGGTGATGTCTAGCAAGTTGCCGCACTGGTGTGGCCATCCTACAATACTGCTCCGAATAACGGCGCGGGGTGCCCGAAGGGGGGGGAGCCGGCGTGAATGGGCCTTCCTAGGTGGAGGCTCGTCTGCTGTAGTGGGGCGCCCCTTTACCGTTTCAGTTGCCATTCAGCTGAGTTTCGGCTGCTCTTGATGCTACAGCGACAGGCGGCTGCAAGAGGACTCTCAAAATGGCGGCCTGTTCTTTGGATTTGGGCCTGGTCCACTAAAATGGCCCTGGGACACCTTAGAACTCGGACGCTCGATTTTTTTTTCCTTTCCTGTACATGCAAAAAAAGGTAAATGCCCGGTACGTTACACGCTTCATCTGCCACGATGAACTCTCCAGAGGAATCGAAAAAAAATATAGTTGTGGTAACTATACCATGCATCGTCATATGGAGAGGTGGCACCAATTAATTATAGTGCTGCATAAAAGAGAGATTTGGAGGAGAACCCCTGACCTGCTAGTACATTCATCAAAGAAGTGGCACTGAGAGCTTCAGAGGCAAGGGAAACGGTCCCAAATATTTAGAAGAACTTTGGAAAGATTAAAATGACATGTTTAGATTGTGGCAAATTAATTTCATGTGGACAGATGAGTGTTACTCTAATAAATACAGCATATGAACATCATCATAGTCGAAGGTTGGTAGAGACATTTTGACTATATCCTGGACCTGCCCGTCCTCGCCCAAAATGGCGCCGGAATAAATGGGACTCGTAACTCCTTGTTGTGTACTGGTTGCAGAACCTTGAAATCACGAGATACGTATGCAGTTTTGAAGCACATGGCGGGCGGGGACGAGAATTGATTGAATATTTCGACATCCCTATTGATATTAAGTTCTGATGTGTTATTGATTACTGTACTGTTGAAAGTTCGAATTAACGTCACCCATGGTACTTGCCCGCAAATGTATATCTAGATAATTTTATTGTAACTGGCCCTGTCGTATTTTAATTATAAAATGTACGTCCACCGATTCCGTAACTGTTAGACACCTTAGTTCTTGCAACCTAATGGCCCGCCCGTTACGTTCCTCTACAGTGTAAATGTCTATTCATCATATACGATTACAGTTTGCTCTGTGGCAGGCCCACGTGGTTATAGGCTCGTATTTGTATAATGAAATTTTCACAATAAAGGTTTTTAAAAGAAAACATGGTAGTAGTATATACATTGGTAAAGTTTTTAATAATAGTGACTGTTTTAGAATCATTAAAAGGCAAGTGAAATAAAGCAGACCAATTACATGAAGGGTAAAAGGTATAATACGAAGGAACGCAGTAAAGATAAATGGTCAAGGGCTGTTGTGTTTTCTATTCCTGCAACATAAAGTGATCGATAAGAATCTCATATTCAGGCGTATCGGCGACTAAGACAGCAGGTCGACCCTCTTTTGCTCAACGGCTCCGTCATGGGACGAAGAAACGCTCTTTTTCTCGAAAAAAGAATATATTTTACTTGCAGGACAGTTGTAAAATTTCCGGGAAAGTACATTAGCCTGGAACATTATAACATATATTTAAGAAAAAATAATGTTCGGAAGTAATGAAAAGCGTAATTTTTAGGTCATATGACCAAGCCTTTCATCATTACAATAAGAAAAGTAAAATGAACCAATGAAAAGTTTTATTAACAAGTCACATGACTTGTTATGCTTACGTTACGCGCTGCGCGCCCCGGATGACTTCCGGATGCGCTAACGCGGCGCGTCATATGACGCATTACGCGACAACGCAGGTACAGAATATAGTCAAAATGTCTCCACCAACCAGCGGTCGGAACACAACCCCTTTCAGCAGGCTAAATAGTTCTGTTAAATGACAACAGAAGGGACAGGCAACAAGAACCATCAGTCAAAGAGGGGAGGGCTAGTTCTTCTCTACCGGGTTACATTGGGGCGCTACCGGAACTGATCGAATTGGTAGTCTACAGTGTTTCTGGATGTTTCAGACTGAAGCTGGGGTTAGCATGAGAGCAGCACCATTTCGTAGCTCCGTCGTGGTCATTCCGCAACCAATCATGGCAGCCGTTCTTTATCGTTATTTTGGGCGGGGTGGGTGGCGGAGCCGAGCTGTTTTGCAGCCATCATTGTGTGGAGTTCAGTTCATCTCACTAGTTTTGTATTTGTCATGAGGGGTTGTTCCTAATGTTTCTATTTTAGCGAGGTCAAAAAGAGATCCCATTAGTGGCCTACTGATTTTGCTCGATTCCTTTTCTTTTTTTTTACACGATTTTTCGTTATCTGCAAAGACTAAACAGAGTATTGCGACTCTGTGTTTGTTTGTAAATAGAGAATGAACCAAAGAGAACTAATTCTAAAACAGTAAATACTTGGATAACAATCAATCAAATGGAGAGAGAAGCAGGCACGACGGATTACAATGGGGGCAAAGGCCTGCGTTAACTACCTTTCACTATCTGCAAAGAGAGAGTACTCCTAATAGAAATGAGGGGGGGGGGCACCATTCAAAGCAGATCAGTGTGCATAAACACGAAAATGTTTTCACTTACCACGTACTTGACATTCGACAGCTTATGATATTTGCTATTAAAAAACCATTGAAATTCACTGAAAAAACCATAGGTTATAGACCATATATAGTTAGGAATTAGCATTTACAAAACCTTGAAAATTCACTGAAAAAACCATAGGTTATAGACCATATATAGTTAGGAATTAGCATTTAAAAAACCTTATTTTACTCACACAAAACCATTGAAATTCCATATATAGTTAGTTGCACTAACTATATATCGCGCACCCGCAATCCACTGCTGATCATGTCACATATTACATCATTCATGACATGGTCAGTGACATCACTGATGACATCACTGATGACATCTCAAATGACATCACTGATGACATCACTGATGACATCTCATTTGACATCATTCTTGTGCTAATACGATAAACCTCTTCAGACTCTAATATAACCTTAGATACACTCAGTGTATACAGACACTCACACACTGCCACTCATCCATGGAGTTACTCACACACCCAGTCAGTCATGCAAAGAAACAATCTCACCTCCATTTCTTCAACTATACAGTTAAACACACCTTACTTATTGAAACATATACTAACACATATTTACTCTCTTATACAATCCCTGATACAAGTTCACAATGATCGATACAACTACTCACTCATTCAGTGGCTCTCATGCACAGTTATTTATATATGCCAACTCTCACATGTACTGTGTTTTACATATGTACTTACTATGACATGTAGCATTGAGATATCCATTCACTCATCAATACACTCATGCACACAGTCAACTGCCCATGTAGCTGTTTCCACATGCACTCTTGAACTCATACACCTAGTGAATAAACTGCTCACACATCTATGCATAGAGTCACACACCTTCCAGCCACCCCTACACAAACTCAATCTCCCATAGAAATACTTGGGCAACCAATTAATAACACATATAGCCTCTCGTATAGCTAATGATCAACACATGCAGCAGTTTACAGAACAACAGACATAATGATGCACAAATTAAGACAGTTTAGTCACTAACCCATGCATTCAGTGAGACACATTTAATCACTCACTCATACAGTCAGTCACGCACCTACTAAATCCTTCATCCAGACACTTATACATCCACTCATTCTTCAATATGTAAAACATATTTAAACTTTACAAAAACACACAGACACTAGATGATGTCATCAGTGATGTCATTTGAGATGTCATCAGTGATGTCATTTGAGATGTCATCAGTGATGTCATCAGTGATGTCACTGACCATGTCATGAATGATGTAATATGTGACATGATCAGCAGTGGATTGCGGGTGCGCGATATATAGTTAGTGCAACTAACTATATATGGAATTTCAATGGTTTTGTGTGAGTAAAATAAGGTTTTTTAAATGCTAATTCCTAACTATATATGGTCTATAACCTATGGTTTTTTCAGTGAATTTTCAAGGTTTTGTAAATGCTAATTCCTAACTATATATGGTCTATAACCTATGGTTTTTTCAGTGAATATATATATGTATATATTTCTTGGTGTTCGAAAAAGGAATTAAGGTTACCAGAGATAATACCAGTTTTTCCTTATTTTTCAAACTATTTGGGCTTCAGACATTACCCATGGACTAAGGGTCTACAACTGTTTCATTTTATTTGCTATTTTTCTTGTATGTTCTGCTGAAAATTACTCGAGATAAGAATATGTATTGTGTGATTCTTTGTGTATGACTAAAATACTGAAGATCGTTAAGAGAATCTTTAAAGACTGATACATGAAGATTATTTTTGTGTGTTGTATTTTCTTTTAAAAAATTAGCCATACGATGAACATAAAATAGGATTCATGATTTAGTCAGTATAAATGTGTATGTTGGAGATAGATAATTGATGGTATCTGTCCCCTCAAATAATTTCGTTTAGATTTGATTACCTTTGCCATCGCTTGTTTTTGGCTACCACTCAAGTGACCTCGGCGCCTTTTGGCGCGCAGGCAAAGTTACAGGCACACGTGGTCACATATTTGTGCAAATAGCAAAAAAATCAGCGAGTTTGCGGGAAAATTCGTGAACTTGCGTTTTTTTTTGCTATTTCGCGTGAATTCGCGGACCGCGAATTCGCAAATTTCACCCATACTTAATGTGTAACTCATATAGAAGTTACACACCGAATATAGGCATAGCAAGGCAAAAATGTATGTCTACAAGTATTGTGTCATGTCAGCACAGTGCAATTATCAAATGCACTGTAGGCAGATTGCAACACTTTTGCCATGTAAACACAGCTTATCCCACTGCCAATGTCAATGACTTATTATTACTTCAGGGACATGTGGCTTACTATACCACCAGGCAGGTAGAATCATTGTGTGGCCACAGTCTAAGTGCACAACATTTTACTTGATACCATTTGACAAAACTATTTCTTATTGTGTTCATCCTGCTGATGTCTCTATCTCACAAGGACAAGGCAGCCTATCCGTTCCTGATAAATATCGTCAGTCACGTGTTGTCTAGCTTAGATGCTGGTGTGTTCTTCACCTGAATATATCTGCTATTCTCAGATGTCGATAAAGCCTCATTTCCAGATAATTACATTGCTAAAACATAGTTTTCTTTCCACACAAAGGTTAATGCCCCTTGTAACAACATCAATTCCATTGTGAATGTGTAACTTTCACTTCCGTGGAATTACCCCCCTCACAACCTAACACATACTTTGTTAAGCACTCACAGACATCTATTGCCACCTATATATAGTACAATGGATGTGTTCTGACACTCACTTACGGTAAGGTCCAGACTGACGAGCCAGGACACTCCTGAGTAGCTGTGCGCATTATAAATGTAGTATAACATAACATAACATGGCACCTGTGCTATTTGTAAATTGTTCAACACAGATCCATCTCTACTTACAAAAGCCTTAATTTACATAGAGCCTGCTACCTGGTTGTATTGCATGGCGTTGTCTCAATACAGAGAGCATGACAAACAATGGTATTTGTGGTGAACTATGTTGAGCATCACAGAAATATGTAAAGGGTCTCTTTCTTGAACATTGTGTTGTCATGTGCCCTATATATGCTGGAATTGCACTATTGGTAATACCCAGCCTCTTTTAGTCTTACATGGCCCTGATCGAAGGGACCTAACCATGCGAGAACAACTCTTACTGCATACGCTACATGTAACACATTGCATGGGTCTAGATTGTCGCAAAACCTAAAAGTCATGACACAGGCTGCAAAATGTGAACATGAATGATATTGTACACAGTTCTTCAAGGCTCATATTGATCCCATCCTCTGCTGTCTGGCTTTCAACTGCTTATTGAGGTCTGGATAGGCACCGCCAGGATGCAACGCATATGGGGGGTCAGGGTGCGGTGCACTCCCCTCTTTCCTGGAAGTGCCAAGCTCAGCTGTACTTCAGCAATTTTCTTTGGCCAGCCTCTTATGTCCTGCCACCGTTTGCGTCAGGGGGCACTGCGCCAAAGTGTGAACCCCAGGGAGCGCACCTTCTGGGTGATGGTCCTCCACAGGATTAACTTCTGATGGGCGTTGACCTGTAAGGATGACATGGTATCAGACTTTAAGTACACATGCAAGATGTACATATCCATGTACTCCTTCACATAGGTCAGGAATAGTTAGCAAACATATGATCTTAACATATTTCATGACACTTTTTCATTTCTTGTTGAAACCACATTCCAACCTGACCTTGCCCTAAGTGACCATGCAACACCTCTCACTACACTGTGGATGGGAGAACACCACAGGTGGCATGAAAACTCATGACTACTAGCCTTAGCACACCTATGCATTTTGCAGAAGAGACCAGTAGCATGTTGGCCCCGGACAGACACCTAACTAGTTTGCTCAATGACCAATTATTACACTGTGTCAATAACATTGTCTGGCATGATCTACACATGGCCTGAATGGACATTATGACACCTGGTCACCTTCCTAAATCTGAAATGACCATTGCGAAGGATTGTCATTTGTCACGTGAGGACTTGTGACATGACTGACATAACGCTGATATTGCATCATCTCCGTGGAGTTGTTGTTGAGACTGTATACAATAACAACTTGATCACATATGCAAATGACATTTCCCATTCACCATTAGCGTCAATTTAGCTATGACTCCACAAGCAAATGTACTTTGAAATATGACAGAAAACAAGGCATCATCACGTCAAACTGATGTGTACATGCTGAACTAATACACAATACAAAGTTTGTGGTTGATGATGAGAAATTCACATGAGAACAGTAATAAAGTCTCCAGGTCAGTACTGACACGCTGACAGCAGTGAAGTTGTACATCACATTTCCAAAAACACTTTTAAACAATGGGCAACAGATTAAGATATTTGTCTCATTGCATAAATCTGCCCTATGTGCCTGGTTAGCTGACATTAAACAATGCATCCTGGCTGAACTGTCCTCAACTGCTCCTCTGGTGTGCCATACAGCTGCCTGTACATAGTAAGGACTGTGTCCACCAGCATCTTCAAATCCTCAGCTGTGAAGGAAGGGCCCCTGATCCCAGTACAGCAAGATATTGTAGCTACCAGAGCATGTAAACAGCAGCAGAGAGCTGAGGAGGCCTGTAAGAGTGCAGGTTATGAAGGCAAGTGATCTGTATAGCAAAACGCAAGGTTTATGTCTAGGCCGCATAGCTGGTCTTCTGCGCAGCGGTCAAAAGGATAGGTCTGCGTCGGTCACATTCTCCAAAGTCGTTCAATGCATTCAAATGTTGCATGACACTCCTCCTACCATGCAGTTCATAATAGCTGGTGGTCTGCAATTAAGATTGCTACATTAGCAATGGAAGTTTACTGCGTCAGTCTTCACTGCAGGCGGACACAATCAGCGAGCCGCAGCTGTCACCCTAACAAGTTACAGCCTATGGCCATGTCTGCGTCGGTTCTGAACCGCCTACCACAACTTTAGATTTATGATTAGGTTAGGGTAAAAAAGTTGAAAATGTTTATGTTTGTACTACACAATGCCTGGGTGCACTATATTGTGTGTTAAAGGGGCATCCAAATCAAACACCCACACTCCTATAATGATGCACTATGAGAAGACCCTGAAACACTTGTTGGAAGGCTATACCAACAGGAAAGTACACACTAAATTTTCTGATTTTCAACTTTCTCTCAGGCAGTCTGTAGCCCATATCCATTGACAGGAGTACACACACCTTATAACAGTCTAGGAAGCCATTGTCAGCTAGTGTGCGATATGTGTGATGTCCAGATAGAAAGAGGGTGTGTGTCTGATGTTCAGTATCCTACCTTCCCAGAGGGCCTATACACTCCAAATTCGAGCCCACCCTGACCTTTAGGAGCCAGGGTAACCCAATGATGAAGCCTGACAACACTAGGGTGTGTGAGGATATATAAATAAAATGAATTATTTCTTTTCCCACAACCGGGTGGTGATAACTAGGATACTTCATAACCTTCCCTTACCCAACCAGGGTAAGTCAACATTATCTCTATAGTTGTGGGGTACTTTTTGTGATTTAGTGCTTAGTACGGGAGGGTGTACTCCTACTAGAGGTTTCCTCTCTGCCCTTACGACACATGAGGAGTTTTCTTCTCTTAGTGTCTTAGTTTTCCTGTACATTGAAGTAACAGCCTAACCCTGAGCAGTTTGTGTATATTCACATATAATGTAGTCATGCTGTGAGTGATGGTCTCATTCTTTTCTACTCAGGAGACTGTAGTACATCAGCCTGAGTAGGCATCCGTGATGAGCATAGCATTGTGTATCACAGCTCAGTACATTTTACCTTACACTACATAGTGAGATGTGAAGTAAATGATTTTGGAGGTACACCACAGGTGACTAATTATGTGAGCTTGTATCAGAAGTCATGCTAGGATGTGTGGTCTTTTCTAACACTCCTCCCCTTACCACCACTTCACCAATGTCTTCCTGCCAGTGCGGGTGAGTACAGTAGCAAAATGGCTGACAGAGGGGGATGGAGTTTAGAGTGGAAGGACTGCTGGGATTTGTGGTCAGTGCAGTGAGTACTCTTCCCAGCAAGCCCACCTAGGCTTATTGCTCTCTACCAGCGAGGGGAGGTTGCAAGGAGAGATGGCTTACACAGGAGTATATTGTTCTTAGGTGGAATGTTCGTGGCTGATGGTAGGTGTAGTCCTTTCCTTTAGGGAGATCTTATTACTTGATATAGTGGTTGGCATTACATACCTGGTAAGTTCTTACTCTTATTAAGGACCATCTTTGGAAATTTTTGACCGATGTTGGTGCCATTTTGAGTTACAAGGCTATACACTGACAGCCTACATGTTGATATTTGGAAATGTGATTGTTTGGGTCATTTTGACAGTTCAGTGCAGGTATACTGGTTGTTCACATTAGTTGCACATCTGCAATACTTTGGCTACTGCTTCATTTCCAAAATGGTACAAAATGGGGTGGTGATGGACGGAGCATCTGAACCAATCAAACACTCACACCCTGTCAAAAGATCTGGGTTTGATCCATCACCGTTCTTTAGCCCACTCAGCCACCCCAGTTCAGACATGGCTATATGCAAATCAGTCTGACCCTGTGCCTCATGGGAACAGTCCAGCCCGAACTGCCAAGCCATGCCTTCCCTGGACCGGAAACAAGCTTCCGAGGACCGGTTTCTGGCATTCCAGCCGTCTTCAGCCCGGCTTGCTTGAATCCAGTGGCATAGTGAGCAAGGGACTCACGTCTGAGCATACCCTGCCACACTTATGGTGGCCAAAGCGGTACAAAATGGGATGGTGATGGACGGAGCATCTGAACCAATCAAACACTCACACCCAGTCAAAAGATCTGGGTTTTATCCATCACCGTTCTTTAGCTCACTCTGCCACCCCAGTTCAGACATGGCTATATGCAAATCAGTCTGACCTGTGCCTCATGGGAACAGTCCAGCCCAAACTGCCAAGCCATGCCTTCCCTGGACCGGAAACAAACTTCCGAGGACCGGTTTCTGGCATTCCAGCCGTCTTCAGTTTGGCTTGCTTGAATCCAGTGGCAAAGTGAGCAAGGGACTCACGTCTGAGCATACCCTGCCACACTTATGGCGGCCAAAGCGGTACAAAATGGGGTGGTGATGGACGGAGCATCTGAACCAATCAAACACTCACACCCAGTCAAAAGATCTGGGTTTGATCCATCACCGTTCTTTAGCCCACTCTGCCACCCCAGTTCAGACATGGCTATATGCAAATCAGTCTGACCCTGTGCCTCATGGGAACAGTCCAGCCCGAACTGCCAAGCCATGCCTTCCCTGGACCGGAAACAAGCTTCCGAGGACCGGTTTCTGGCATTCCAGCCGTCTTCGGCCCGGCTTGCTTGAATCCAGTGGCAAAGTGAGCAAGGGACTCACGTCTGAGCATACCCTGCCACACTTATGGCGGCCAAAGCGGTACAAAATGGGGTGGTGATGGACGGAGCATCTGAACCAATCAAACACTCACACCCAGTCAAAAGATCCGGGTTTGATCCATCACCGTTCTTTAGCCCACTCTGCCACCTCAGTTCAGACATGGCTATATGCAAATCGGTCTGACCCTGTGCCTCATGGGAACAATCCAGCCCGAACTGCCAAGCTTATATGCAAATCAGTCTGACCCTGTGCCTCATGGGAACAGTCCAGCCCGAACTGCCAAGCCTATATGCAAATCAGTCTGACCCTGTGCCTCATGGGAACAGTCCAGCCCGAACTGCCAAGCATATATGCAAATCAGCCTGACCCTGTGCCTCATGGGAACAGTCCAGCCCGAACTGCCAAGCTATTTCCAAAATGGCATACTTATTATTATTATTATTATTATTATTATTTATTAAATTTATATTGCGCTCAGCTACTCCTTATGGGTTTCCCGGCGCCAGGGACAGACTAAAGAAGAGAAACAGGCAATTGCTGAGAAGGAGAAGAACAAGAGCAGTGACCGGGCTAAAACAGAAAAGTTTTCAATTTCTTGCGAAAAGCAAAAAGGTTGGTCTCTGTTTTCAGCGCCAACGGAAGAGCATTCCACATCTTCGGCCCCAGATGAGCGAATGAACGACCTCCCATTTTTGCCAATCGGATTCTTGGAATTACAAAATTGGCTTTATTTGATGACCTGAGAGGACGACTGGGCTGATATGGCTGAACGAGATTGTGCAGGTAAGTGGGGGCAGAACCCTGACGAATCTTAAACAGGAGACACAATGTTTTAAAAGCCACACGATCAGGGATTTTTAACCAGTGAAGGTCACACAGGGCTTGCGTTGCAGATATTCTCCGTGGAATGTTGCACAAAAGGCGGGCAGCCGAGTTCTGTACAACCTGGAGTGTATTCATTGTGGCTTTATCGGCTCCTAGATAAAGCACGTTGCCGTTGTCGATACGGGACATTACAAGGGCCTGAACAACAGTTCTTCGAGTAGACTTACATAACGTAAACAATTGTAGTTTAATGTGGTTAGGTGTCATGGCTGACTTCTTGCTGATGATTAGGGATCACTTTTCAAACTCCAGTCCTTCTGGTATTCCAAAATCGCTCTAATGTAACATGATAGCATACACATTCTCCTCTCAGGCAGTAAAGGGAAAAGGCGGCATGGGAGGGCCACCACCAATCATCCTTCCTTCTGACATCGTACCTTCTCTTCCTGTTATCCTCCGTTGTATGCAGGGTGCCACCTGGTGCTTTCACCTTGTTGACTATTCTGTCCCACATTAGGCTTTTCTAGGTGATGGAAGTCTGTTAGACTTGGGCCCTAAATAACTGTGACTCTACTCATCCACACGCACTCTGTCATCTAGGAAATTTGGCTGCTTCTTTTTGCCTATCGGAAGTTATTGAGTCAGAGATTGAAGAGGTGTGCAGAACAAGAAGGAACCAACAAAAAACTGAAATGTGCAGTGAGTGATGCAAAAGTTGTGAAGGGATGGCTGCAGTGTATGTAAGTAAGAACAGCAATGTGCTCTGTCAGGCTCTTATGGATTCTGATTGCAAAGGGTCATGGTCTGGTAATTTGTTTCTTTTATAGGTGGATTGGAGGGTGGGTCTATTCTTAAGATTGTCATCAGCTGTGCATTTTTGTGAGGCATACTGAGGTTGGTGTTGTGTTAATTAATGTTAGTATCTGTGATTTACACTTGCCATGTGGAGGACACGCCACCATGGAACAGCAACTGCGTCAGATGCATCAAAATTGGCTCAGCTGTACAACCAATGCATGTACGGAGTCAGAACCCCTATAGAACAGTCTTTCCATCCAACGGGGTTGGATCGCACTTCAGATATTTGCCTCTTATACATCATAATCCAGCGGTTGGAAGGCTTGCAGCTCAGTTGGTCAGAATCTTGCCACAGCCATGTCGGTTGGTCGGTCATTCTGACCGACATCAAAATTAAGCCCTAAGTGATGTATCAGTGTTGTGAATTATTGATCCGTATGTAACTTTGACCTTTCTTGTGATTCTTTTTTTTAGGAGGGAAATGGAAATTTGTCTCTGAGGAAATAATTATCTAAGTACAGAGGCAGCAAAAAAGAGCTTTGCTAACATGAGTAAGATTGTTGTGCTGTTGAGCAATAAATACATGTTGAAGTACAGAGATTTCAGGTTGGAAGGATGTGGCAGTGACTGATCAGATGTGCAATTAAGCAGCACAAACTAAGGGGCTTATTTATGAGAATCCTGGGTCACATTTGTATCAGGTAAAGTGGTACAAGTGTGACGCAGGGCTCTCATAAAGATTTATGAAGCAGCGCACAGCCAACCTGCATAGCTTTGAGTGGCCTCATAAATCATGAGAGTAAGGTGACACAGCGCAACTCGCTGTGTGACCTTACTCTGCACCCAGGAGGAGATCTATGGGTGGTGTGGTTGGTTTTCCCACGCAGCACCCATGGAATTTAACATTGCCCCATATTTACAAAGAGATGTAAACCTGGGGAAGTGTTGCATACGTACGCCTCCCATGGTGAGGCATAAAAAGGAGAAATATGTCAATTTCTCTTCATCTTTTTCTACTTTCCACGTGTGCTGCATTCTGCTGCACACATAGAAAGAGGACAATGCCTCACAGGACTGTTTTTGTGCAAGAAGGTGCCCCTTCCTACACAAAACCAATCCTGCCTGCCGCAGAGGTGCCAGTGTGGCTACATTGGCGCTTGGCTGCTGAAATGGCACCAGCATAGGGAGAATGGACAGGAATGCATTGTATTGCTTAAATATGGTGCATTCCTGCCCTTTCACTTTGGCATAGGGCAGCACAGCAAGATGACTTGCTGCTCCGCTATACGACAACATGCCATCAATGAGGCCTACTGTGTGCAGAAGCTAGGCTTTTGGACTGTGATCCTTTGCCTAAACTTTCTTGACACCTAGCATGCTAGTATATACCAGAAACTGAACACTCTTTAGCAGGCTAAGATAGCTAAAAGACTTATAGAATGCTGCTGCATGTATATATATATATATATATATATATATATATATATATATATATATATATATATATATATATATATATATATATATATATATATATTCACTGAAAAAACCATAGGTTATAGACCATATACAGTTAGGAATTAGCATTTACAAAACCTTATTTTACTCACACAAAACCATTATAATTCCATATATAGTTAGTTGCACTAACTATATATCGCGCACCCGCAATCCACTGCTGATGATGTGACATATTACATCATTCATGACATGGTCAGTGACATCACTGATGACATCACTGATCACATCTCAAATTACATCACTGATGACATCACTGATGACATCTCAAATGACATCACTGATGACTACATCCAGTGACTGTATGTTTCTGTAAAGTTAAAATATGTCTTACATATTGAAGAATGAGTGGATGTATAAGTGTCTGGACGAAGGATTTAGTAGGTGCATGACTGAATGTATGAGTGAGTGATTAAATGTGTCTCACTGAGTGCATGGGTTAGTGACTAAACTGTCTTAATTTGTGCATCATTATTTCTGTTGTTCTGTAAACTGCTGCATGTGTTGATCAGTAGCTATATGAGTAACTATATGGGTTATTGATTGGTTGCCCAAGTATTTGTATGGGAGACTGAGTGTGTTTGTGGCTGGCTGGGAGGTGTGTGACTTTGTGCAGATACATGTGTATTTGTATCAATGATTGTATAAGAGAGTAAGTATGTGTTAGTATATGTTTGTAAATGTTATGTGCTCTATGTTTAACTGTATAGATTAGAAAATGGAAGTGTGATTGATTCTTTACAGGACTGACTAGGTGTGTGAGTAACTCCATGGATGAGTGGCAGAGTGTGAGTGTCTGTATAGGTGTATGAGTGCATATGATAGTGTTGTAAAGATGAGTCATTGTATGTATGAATGATTGTATGGGTGAATGAGTGAATGTGTGTGTAGACGTAGGAATCAGTGAGTGCGTATGTAGTAACTAGTATAGGTGTGTCAATGGTTTCCAAAATTATACTCTGTATTTAACACTGGGTGTAACAGAGGTTATATTAAAGTGTGAGGAGATGCATTGTATTGTCACATGAATGATATCATCAGTGATGTGATCATTGATGTCAAATGAGATGTCATCAGTGATGTCATCAGTGATGTCATTTGAGATGTGATCAGTGATGTCATCAGTGATATCACTGACCATGTCATGAATGATGTAATATGTGACATCATCAGCAGTGGATTGCGGGTGCGCGATATATAGTTAGTGCAACTAACTATATATGGAATTTCAATGGTTTTGTGTGAGTAAAATAAGGTTTTGTAAATGCTAATTCCTAACTATATATGGTCTATAACCTATGGTTTTTTCAGTGAATTTTCAAGGTTTTGTAAATGCTAATTCCTAACTATATATGGTCTATAACCTATGGTTTTTTCAGTGAATTTCAATGGTTTTTTAATAGTAAATATCAAAAGCTTTAAAATGTATTATTCTTTAAATCGAAAAATATATTTTATATGTTTTTAATACAATTTTTGTATGTATTTTTTTTTAATATTTTTTTTTGTTTCGCTCCCGGTCCGCGAACCGGGTAGCTTCCCGTTAGCTCAATTTGCTGCCGCGACCCGGTCCGCGAACTGGTAAACATTCCGTTTGCGCAACTGCCGCATTAGAAAACAACATGGTGATGCGTCGCGTAACCGCGACGTATCGCGTTGTCGCGTAATGCGTCATATGACGTGCCGTGTTAGGGCACCCGGAAGTGCTCCGGTACGCGAAGCGAGGCGCGAAGCGCAGCTTCCCGGAAGCGATCCGGGACGCGGCGCGCAGCGCGTAACGTAAGCATAACAGGTCATGTGACTTGTTAATAACACTTTTCATTGGTTCATTTCACTTTTGGTTTCCTAATAAAAAAAATATAAAACAACAAAAATAATAATAAAAAAAGTTCTTTTCAGAACTACCTCCCCTTTATAAAAAAATTGCTAGAACGTTTAGCACTCTGGCAACCTCTATTTCTTTTGGTTCGCTTCCCGGTTCGCTCGCCGGTATGCGAACCGGAAGCGAACCAAAAAAAAAAAAAAAAAAAAAAAAAAAGAAGAGTATGTATAAGGGAAGGAAACAGAGAGTAATGTTAAAAGAAAGACAGCTATAGGGAGTAAACCAGAGTTACTGTTTAATAGATCTATTTACCGAAGAAAAGATGGAAGAGGGTATAATTGTGAAAAACAAAATAGATAAGGAAGTGAAAGAAAAAAAGGAGAGTAGAAGAATAATAAACAAGAGTTTCTTAGAGAATGTGAGTGAATGTTCAAAATAAGATTAAAACATGTGGAATAACAGAGAGAAAAAACAGAAAGCAGAAAAGAAGAAGTAACAGAAAAGGAATGATTGAAACAGCAAAGAAATGTAAATAACATAGGGGCATATTATCAACATAGGCGATAAAATTATCGCTGCTTTTATCGGCAGAAATCTGCCGCTAAAGCCGCTTTTGCGGCAGAAAACTGCCACTAAAGCCGCTTTTGCGGCAGTTTTCTGCCGATAAAAGCAGCGATAATTTTATTGCCTGTGTCAATAATATGCCCCTTAGTGTGCTTGAACTACAGGGAGAAAGCATAATGAACAAGTAGTGAAAGAGTAATCAGTCAGAGACAGTGAGAGTAATAGAGACGGAGTGAGTGAACAAGAGTGAGGAACTATGAGAACAGAGGGACTGAGAAAAGGAGTGGAAGGAGTAGAGTAAGTAAGTAATAGAGAAAGGAATGAGGGAAGTAGCAAAGGCAGGAAACTGAGGGTTAAAGAAATGAAGCAGTGGAACTAATAGAAGTTAAATGTGATAGAAATGTAACGAAAAGAGTATAAAACATTTACCTTATAATTGTCGTTAACTTAGTCACTTGTTATTTTTATACTTTCAATCTGTAAAAGAAAGAACAAAAATTTGAAAAATATTAAAACATGTATTTAAAAATTAGAAAAGACAAGGGAAAAGATTGAAGGACAAACAGTTTTTCAACAACTTTGACACTTACAGAAGCCTCTGCTTCTCCATGCCCCCTACACAGTCCTAAATATATACATTTTAAACTAACAGTATCTTGTTGCAGATGAAGTGAGGCCCATCTTGCAACATGGTGCATCTTTTGCACTGCTGCTGTTTCACAAAAGTGACGCAACGGCAGCCCAAAAGAGGTGCGCGGCCATCATAAAACTGTCCCTAACATTTTAAATGATTGTTTCAGGATGCCAATAAGGTGTGGCCTATCCAGAGATTTGTTTGAGGTGAGGTCTACTCAGAGTTACAGATTAAATTTAGTCTTGTTGAAGAGTACAGAGGAGATAATACATGTGCAAGCCTACCAACGAAATGAGTCATGTCCACTGCACTCTTGAACAAAAGCCAGACCTCCTCTGTCTCCCTGGACAGGCCTAAACCTCATCTGCACAATGTGATTCGTAATGTTAGAAAACACAGGTGATGTAATTGAAAAACGTGTATTTTTTTCCCTCATTTCACAATCACATTACCTGTGTTTCCTTTGCTTAGGTATCTCATTGTGCAGATGTAGTCTATCATATGAAAGACTACGCAGAAGGTGAGCACTGTATGCAACAACTTTGACACTTACAGAAGCCTCAGCTTCTCCATGCCTCCTACACAGTTCTAAATGTATTTCATAAATACAAAAAGTACAGAATTAATTATACATGTTAAATGGTTTATTTTTGCTGTTCTCAGAATATATCAAATTTCACTAAAAACAGTGACTTGAAGGTATTCATCATATAACAGCAGGGAAAAAAAACACAATCAAAATGATTGTGTTTAAAAAACCCATATAACATAACCAATCAAAAATCAGAACTCCTTAAAATTAACTTACTTTCCATGACGTCGAAGGATGTCCTATGAACAGCTTACACTCTGTTGTGCTGTTACTATTTTCAGCCCCCCACTTTCTGAAAGAAAAGCTCCATCGTTTTGACAAATATGTTACATACAATAAATGACTCCTCGCTCTCTACCGCACTTTTCCACAAGGCCAAATCGTGTAAGAGCCATTTATAACTCTTGGAATTCTTCTAAGCAAATCCCGTCATTTTCTTTTTCCGCAACTTTCAGAAAGAAAACGTTCAAGATCACTTTCACAATCCTGTACTAGTAATATCTCACCCTTCTTGCTCACTCATGTTCCACATTTCCTATGACACTGATACTGCTTACTATGAAGCAGACTTACACTACTTCTATGACTACTACAATTATTTAATTCTCTACATCACTTTTAATCACAAAGCAATTTAAAACAGTACATAAAATTATATCAACTCCTAGAATCATTATAGGCCAGTTACCTACCCTAAATTCTTTCTTCTGAAAACAGAAAGTAAGAATATTTTTAAATAAAAAGGCAACATTGTTTCATAGTGCAATGTGAATTATTTCCGGAACATCAGCTTTTTTTTACATTTTGAATAAGATGTGTAATAAGTGGATGTTGTCAAAGGACCATCATGTCTTATAATAGCTGCAGTTAGAAATGTTCTTACTAAAATCAAAGACTGTGTAGCCATAACATTTGTAATTAAAGTTGAAAACTTATTTTCATCAGGTTTATATAGTTGGAATTTTTAAATGACATTATAACCAAAAGTTTGTTCAAAATATGTCGACAGCATTGCAGACTTACATTACCTCTACTCCATGTTTTGATTGGCTGCTTGAATTAGCTTATTAAAAGAAACAGTTTTTCTGAACTCATTCAAAGTGCAGTTATTTTTCTATGACGTCAAGTGTTATGGGAAGAACACCGTTTGCTTTGGGAAATACTATGTTGTCCTTTAACTAATCCGTGCCCACCACTTTCTGTAAGAAAACCTTCTTTTTTTTTCAGGAACTACTTAAAACTGAAAAATAACTTTTGACTCTGTACTACACTTATCCTCAATGCCAAATAGTGTAGGAGCCATTAGAACCTCTTGAAATTCCTCAGAGCAAATCCCGAGATTCTTTCCCTAAAATTTTGGTTGTAAAAACACCAGGTAAGAATTTTTAAGGTCAAAAGGCAATTTTGTTTTTTAAAGTTAAAACAGAATCATTGCAGAATGACCAGCCGTTTCTAGACTTCAAATAAGCTGTGTAATGTCCTGATGTTGTTGAAGGACCGTCATGATATATAATTGCTGCAGTTACAAAAGTCCTTCCTGATATTGACAACTGCGAAGCCACAAAATTTTTAATTAAAGTTGTCAATTTTGTTCCATCAGGCCTACATCGTTGGAACATTAAAATGACATACTGGCCATATGTTCGTATAAATAATGTGGATAACATTTCAGACTTACATTGGCTACACTCCATGTTGTGATCGGCTGCTTTTACTAGCTTATTAAAGGACACTGATTTACTGTCTGGCAAAGTTAAATATATAAATTTTTCTGAGTCTACACTAGTAGTACTTGATACCCTACAGTTCTCGCAGTCATGCTGCCATTGATAAGAAAGACCAAACAGGTGATCTACATCTACACCTTCACCTTGCAATACATCAAGCATATACATTAAAAACTCCTGACAATCTTGCTGAATATTTTGAGAGAATTGCGTTTGACCTGAACATTTGTCTAACAGATTTCGAATTTCAGACACACTTTCTATTTTTGTTCTATCAGTGCTACATTTCTCTAACACAGAATTCAACAAACTGCAAAATCTTTGATCCGAATTGACCACAATCTCTTTTTTAAATTTTCTAGAGAAAAGACAACATTAACCACAACATTAGAATAGCAGTTGACACCAGAACTATTTTCAAATTGAAAACCAACAACATCTTCAACAGAATCCATTTTATTTCTGCTTATAATTTTGGGTTCATCGACTTTTCGTCTTTTTGCTACAACCTCCCTACTATTGGTCACATTTCTTCGTTTCCGGCCTACCACACGTTTCTCAAACAAAGGATATTGAGGCAAATGTGGCGCATACTCTCTTCTTAACCTATTGTATTCCTTAACACAATCTAGATCCGCACAAATGTTTGTGACATCACACTCAATCAAGTACAATCCCGATAAAGTTCTGACTCGTGACAATGCCACATATGCCATACCTTCCTTGAACACAAAACTGCCAATATTCACCAATGCACTGTCTACACTTAAACCTTGCGATTTATGGATTGTCACCGCATATGCCAAGCAAACAGGAAACTGCTTACGACGAACATATAAGTCTTTTACAAGCAAAAAGCTAGCAGAGCAACGACCAATTAGCTGTACTTCCTCAATGCCATTAAATTAAATTTTTAAAAATTCAATTCCATCTCTATTTCTGTATTTCTCAAAATCAACAACATTACCCATTGATCCATTTACCAGACCTCTTTCAACATGTAAATTCCTTCTTAAAATTATACGGCAATTTAAGCACACATTCAGAGTCTTTTCAAAACCAGCAGTTTTAGATATAGTCTTCTCTAATGAATCCAATTTTGATTTCAAATTCTCAGACAAAATAATTGTTGCTCCCATATGCTCTATTCTGTCAATAGATTCCAGTTTCACAATCTCTTGGTTTTCTAAATTCAACATTTTGTTGTTGAAGATGGCACATTCTGCAAGAGTTGGCATCAAACATATTCCAGATTTCTTCTCACTAATTTTCTGAAAAATATTCTCAGGCACAACGTCTTCTTCTGGATACAAATTTGATAGTAATCGTGCATGTAAAGCTTCTTTCCCATGCTCGATCACTTTTCCGATTTAAACATCTTGTAGAATATTCTTATAATCTTCATCCTTCGCTTGATGCATATTTTCACGCAGTTCAGCATAATTGAAGTTTAACCATATATTAACGTTGCCAATGCTCCCTAGGCACTTCCTGGTATCTTCATGCGTGAGCATTTTGAACACAGGTTGTCCTTTCACTGGTGTCAGCTGCAGAAGATCACTGAAAACGATGATGTGTTTGCCACCAAATAACACATCATACTCTGTTTTGAGAACTTCTTGCATTCTCAAATGCACAAAGGCAAGCATGACATTGGAAACCATGCTTACTTCGTCAATGATAAGAAGTTTCATTTCCCTCAAGACTCTTGAAACTTCACAACAAGCATCTCCAGATAACTTGTGGTATTGTAATTTGTTATCATGCTCCACTGGCAGCATCAGTAGACGCTGCAAAGTAATACCTTTAATGTTACGTGCTGCCAGTCCAGTTGGAGCGGTGACAACACAAGACAGCGATGACTCAGTCCTTTTCTGCAAATAACATGAAATTGCTTTAATGAGGAAACTTTTTCCAGTTCCCGCTTCTCCACTCAAGTACAGTCGGACAGGCTTCAACGACGTACATGAGCACTCTTTCTTCTCATGACTTAATCCATGATCTATTTGGTTGGTAACTTCGTCATATATTTTCCTCTGCTCAACGTTGAGTTGTCTTTCCAAGTCTTCTAAGTTAACCGCATCCTCCTGAGCATGTGCCATGGCTCTTTCCACTTCAATCATGGCAGTGGCAGCTTCATTTTCGATAACTGGTCCTCCTAGCGGATCCTGACTCAATGAAACAGAACTCTGACTGTCCTGAGAACTGTCTCTAGCAATCTCGGCTGCAATCGTTGCTTCCTGCTCGATTTCCGCATTCAACATTTCTAGATATTTGGGAAAAACAGGACATTCTATGGTCTCCTTGGCGGCATTGAAAGAGTCTTCGTAACAGAGGAAATCTCCAAGGAGTTCCTCTTCTGCACGCCAAGGCTTGAAAAGTTGCAAAAGTGCTAAATAGAAAAACTCTTTTCTTTCAGGAGATTCGCCACTCAATTTTCGATGGTTTACCAAGTGGCATTTTCTTTGCTTGACCAGACATCCCTCACTTTCAATTACAGCATACACTCCTTTATCAATATCTTCTTTGATGTTCCTCTTGAATATGTAATTTTGTAGAACCTCATACAGACAAACATTCTCGAGGTGACTGCTTCTATTTGGATAATATGTATCCAACATGTTGGTCTTCAAAATATCTGTACTGTTTGGCTCTTTTTCCGCCAAATACTCAATTTCCTGTACAGGTTTCAGAACTCGATTACGCGTTGCAGCAAGACCAATACTCGCCCAAATGATACTCCTGGATTTGGCATAGAAACTTGCTGAAGACAACCGGTTAGAACATTCGTAGGCTCTGATTTCTCGATGCGACAACATCTTCAGACTGAAACTGTACAACTTCTTACTGAGGCTCTTTTCATGGGAAATGTCCTCCCACATATCCTTCAATTCTGTCTTTTCTTTTTTGGTGATGTAAGATATCACATACCGAGCCACAGCCATACAGTTATCAGCCACAAACTGTATATCCATGTTAGCATTCCACATGGACAAAATCACTGGGTTGTAGTCGTTGATGTACTTGGACTCTTCGTTCCTTTTCAAATTGTAGGTATTTTTGGGTGATTTCTTCATCACAATATGTCGCAGCGAAGACATCAAACTGTTCACTCTTCCTTTAGAAATCACCGGTCGTGGAAAGGCGAAACGACATTTTGTGTAGAACTTGTCCTTGTTTCTGAATTTACGCCGACAGTACTTTCCACAACGATGGCTTTGGAAGCGTAAAACTTGTTCTCTTAGGCTTTTGTCTTTCTTTGCCTTTGGAACAGCACATGTAGAATACTGTTCTATGAAACTCATCACTAAGTCATCCGGATCTGTTCCAAATTTGGGTGCATCTTTGATCCACAGCAGCATATGTATATGAGGAGCACCTCTTGCTTGGTACTCCTTTCTCCAGAAGAAATCCAACACCTCTCCAAGAGGTGGATTTTTCTTGTTCATGATGAAAGACATCATAGCTTCAAATCTATGATTGAAGTACCTGCATACATTCACTGGATCCAAAGAGCACAGTTCTCCGGGTGTCTTGAATTCGATATTTTCAATGTTTCCATTTGCCTCTCGTAGAAATTCAAGTAAGTCTTCCCAGCCATACTCGGCACAGCTGAGAGTGAGGAACCATGTGGGAGTTCCTAAGTTCCTCAGCATACATTTTAAATCACCATGACGACTGTACCAGTACTCATTAGTACCACGCTGACACGCCATGAGATTAATAAGGTGAGAATCCAAAATATTGTCTTGCACATTGACTTTATCCATAAAGTCCCTTGGCGAGATATTTTGCATCTGTACACCACTTTTCAAAATGTGGTTCACTGCATATGACAGTCCAGACAGATCACTTTCAAACAGTAGATGAAACAAATAGGGAATGCATTGACGAAACCTAGGATCTTCTGCATACAATCGTAAAGTCCGGTATTCAGAAGCAGGAATTTGATGAGGTCGCTCATCATATCTTCCTCCTTGACCTGTTGGAAATAGCTGTGGGAAACACCGAGCTTCCAAACTTTCCTCCCAAACACTAATGGGACTTCCTTTGGCTTGTTTCATTTGAAACAACTCAATAGCATTCCCCATGACTTCCTTGGAATGCAAAGGATGAACACTATAATGTTCATATATTTCTCCATTTTTAGAGGCTTCTACTTTCTCAATTTGACCAGCACACAAATCGCTATCCTCTTCTTCACTTACTTCCTCTTCTGCAACATATACATTCTTGTAGTACTTATTGTTTTTCTTCAAATACAATGTTGCCTTTTTGACTTTCCTAACATTCACTAAATATTGCCAGATTTTCTTACTCCTTGTCGGAACCCCATTAACTAAGATAACCAGAGGTTCCTCTTCCACTTTCTCTACTCCAATTGTATTAATGTTTTCCTCAAATCTAGAGGCAAATAAACAACTCTTCCCTTTAATCCTCTCTGTAAATCCGATGGAGGCAATTTCCCTCTCTTTAGCTCCATTCGTACAATAGCCTGAAAGGGATGGATACTTTAAATCAAAATAGATTCATAATTATTTAAATCCTTCAATTCAGAAGGAATCTCAACCAATTCCAGATTATTATGAACCGCTCTAGCAGGCATCCGGTTTTGATTTAATTTGTTACAACAATAAGTACACACACTTTGATCCGATCCCAAATCAAAACAATTTTCTACCATCAAGTATGTTGCAAAATCCTTCCATTCACTATTATTTTCCCTTTCACTTTTCGCATATAAATCCACTAACTTAGTCTGATTCTTATAATAAGTGCGTCAACAACACACACAAGTGAAATTAGGCCTCTCACTTAATTTCACCTGAAACGTGGCAATTTCTTTCTGAAAATCATCTATACTGGAAACCTGTACACTATCTTCCACATTACCTTCTTCTTCTGGGTCAAATTCAACATTCTCCTCTTTACTTGCAAAGTAACAAAACTCAATTTCTTCACAAATATTCTTCACATCTACTTCAGAACCATGCAAAAGAGCAGTGCATAAATGTTTAAGCATAATTGCTGGACTCTTAGCATAATACAACATTCTAACTAATCTCCTCACTTTATTATGATGCACTGCTAGCATCCTGAAATGATGAAAAACACTCTGGCATACTCTCCTGGAAAGACAAGCCAGTGAATGACCATGCAAACCTGTCACTTCTCTCACTCTGCAAGGATCTAATTCTTGCAACAACTTCATTTTCTGTTTTAAAGTTTTCTTAATAAATGTCCGTACAAAATCACAAAGCAAATTGATAGAATCTTGTCGCACACTGCAAATACTACTACACTTCCAGGTATACACTGGTCCCTTAGGACGTCTTCCTAAAACATCATTACCTAACACCTCTTCTGCCTCTGTTGTCACAAGTTTTTCTTTTTCAACTGGACAACCATCTTTCACCTCATAAGCTCGACCACTGGTGTCAACTGCATGCACCAAATCATTATCCTGGAAATAACTCTCCTCATTAAAAAATGCCTCACAACTTGAACTATGCATCCATTCTCCTGAAAAAACTTCACAAAAATTACTACGATTAACTGTTCTCTTCCATCTACTATTTGTTTTGAAATCATAAATTGCCTTATTTAGTTTCCTAATTCTTTTGATTATCAAAATAAATAACTTTCGCTTAATTTCGAATGCCTGATCAATAATTTTCTCAACTTTTTTTTTTCTCTTATAAAAAACCACTTTCTGTTGACCTTTCTTAATATTTTTTAACAAATTGCCAATTATCCTGTTGCGGAACATTCGTCTACGAATGTCCCTAAACTGATTTTTCCTTCTACTACCATGCACAGACTTATTTCCTGCTCTAGCAGTAACATTTTTGATTGGCCTTTCCTTTCCGTTTAAATTGGCTCTCTTTTTCTGGACTAAAACATATTCTGTATGTAGGAGAGTAGGGTCTGCTATCTTATGGTCACCCCAAATTTTTGCTTTTTGCTTCACTGGTTTTCGACTACTGAGGCTGTGGGCCTGCTGATCAGACCCCAGAGCCTGCTGTTCTCTCACTAAATTACTGATACATGTGCTATAGGCACATAACCCAATTGGAAATGGACTCCTTGTCAGCCCCTGTATAGTGCACTATAGGTGCCCAGGGCATAGGGGCCACCAAGGCCTACCAGGGGCTGCAGCATATCTTTTGCCACCCCTGGCTGGTTCTTAAATTGACACAACTGGCTGATCACTCAGCTGGGGTAAGGTGGTGTAATCACCCCTTGCTTAGATATAGTATGCCTATATCTAAACCTATATCTGGACACATATAAACCTGTGAGCCACTCCTATGGAAGGCCTCATCAATCCTGGAGGCAGAGTGCGTGGTTTCATGTGAGATGGAGCTCTAGCATGAGCTGAGCCTGTCTGCAGCTGTCGGGAACAACTCCCTAAGCTGTTTCAGGATAAGGCCATACCATATACTCTTAAGTGCCTTATAATCCTCGCGGTTACATAGCATCTTTGGTTTGGCTTTATCAAAACATGTCGTGTAAGGTGTCATACGATTTGGAATACTATCCCCTCGCCAGTTCTGGCGACGGTGATAGCATTCCACCCCTCTAGAGGGGTAAGACATGTTACTTTACTTAAATGCGGTTAATTTCTAAAAGGGCCTTAGATCCACAAAATGGATGCCTCTGCCACAGACACGGGTCTGGACCCCTGCAGCTGACCGAAACTCAGCCAAATGGGGCCTGGACAAAGGGTTTCCTGTCGCAGGGGGGTTTTACCACCCTCCAGACAGGAGATAGTGGATTGTAGCAGGGAGGTCTGAAAGAAACCAGACACTGCTTGGGGCGCACAAGGCTGCCCCTTGCATGATCCGGCCAAACCGGTTCTGGGGCACTCCAGCCCTCGTGCCAGGGCGGCCTGGATCAAAGGAAAGGGGTGTATCAACCCCCTTCCTGGGTCCCACCCATAGGAGGGGACCTAGCAGGTAATCACGCCCCCCAGATTCGAATAAGAGTGGGAGCAGTGCCAATGCACTTTAGATTTCCTGGAAGAAACATAAGAAACGAAACTCTGGACCCTTGGACCTCCTACTTAACGTGGAAGCCCGAAGAATCTCCCTTGTGGTCAAGGAGTGACCACCCTGTGCAAACAGGCACCATCCAGCCCTCGACGTCTACTTTGTCGCAGTTCCCGCCGGAACTCGAGCGACTGAGATCAACGAGATCAAGCTTGCCTGCCTTCCTCCAGCCCGATCCACAGTCCCTGCAGAGCTGAGACCCGTGGAGGCGACTGGAAGCGGGGGGCACGCCATCTTGAATTGACCACGAGACGCTGACCGTGCAGCCCACGAGTGACCCTCGAAGCTGTACACTGGGGTTTGAGAAGCCCCAACCCTGAGCCACTCTTGCAACGAAGTTCAGCCCTCCCCACTTGACGAGTGCTGCGTGGGGCCCTTCTGCTCCATTTGGCTCAACACGTTGGCCTGGTCACTTGCCAGCTGGCTAGTGGGCCCTGTGCCGACGAAACTACAAATACGACTTGTGAATCTGGTTGCTCCAGATCTACACCAGCTCCCCTGAAAAGGAGCCCCCACTCTGACCTTCCTGGTTCGAGTGAGAAGCAATCTCCCGGTTCCGCGTGGATTGCTTTTGCCAAGTGTTGTTTGCTCCAATCTTGAAGCCGACAGCGCCGACGGCGAGAGCCTGCGTGGGACAGGTCGTGACCTGCTCCTGGACGTCGCAGATGCCCCAGAGCCCACGTGACAGTGGAGAGTAGCGCCTCGATGACCACCTGATTGCGCCCGACATTGCCTGGTTCCGTCCTGGTTCCACCCTGGTCACTGCTGAGTGACCCAGACTCTGTCCCCTCTGCTTTCAGGTACTCTTCGACTTGAGTCCACCCTTGGACTCCACCGGACACTTCTCTTTCACCCCGCCTGCAGCCCTTTCAGCTTCAAGCACCAAGAGCCTGCTTGACGAAACCCGACTCAACTTCGACCCTATGCACCCGCTTCCTGTGGGTGAGGTAACTTTGCTCCGCCGGTGTTCCCACACTGGTACACATCTCTAGGGTCTGTGTCTTAAGTTTCGTTCCTCTAGGTTCAGCGGAAGTGTCCTTAAACTTTAAATATACAACTTTTACGCACCATTGGTTAACATTGGTGCACGTGTGCGCTTTCCGCACTGCTCCCGAATCCCGTGGGCCGTTCCCGACTTCAGCATTGCTTGTCCCGACTGCTCCCAGCGATTCCCTAGGCCCTAGGCCTAACCACTGCTCGAGTGGCATCTCTTATACCACTTGTTTAGTATATGGTTTGAGTGGCCACCCACCCTCATCCATAATTGTGCAACTTTGTATGTTTAAACAGTGCTTTTGATTTAACGCTTGTGCCCCTTTATTCATAAATAATACTGGGGATTGTTTTTAGTAATAAACACATATATTTTTATAATATATACTTGTGTGGTGTCCTTTCATTTGATATTACAGGATTGTATGTGGTAAAACAGCTCGCTTAACACGACCTCTTAAGTTAAGCCTTTAGGCTGCTTAGTCCATGCTACCCCTAGGATAGCTTGTCTAATAAGGTTGACTTACAACCAGACACCATAAGGGATTGCTTGGTCTGATAATCGGTGGTTCCAGAATTGGAAACATCACCTATCAGGCCAACTTCTCACATTGGTGCGCAGCGGTGCGGATTTGAGCTTGCTGTTGTTTTACCATTGCAATCTTTGTATCAAATTGAAAGATCACATCAAGTACCTCTAGGTACATATAAATCAAAAGCTTAGCATATTAAGTTCTACTGAACTTAGTAGTTGTAGATTAAAGGGATTAGCACACCCTGACTACTACTCACTAGCAAGGTACAGTAGGAAAACACTTAATGTAGGTAAGTGCACCACTTACACCTCACTAGCAGTCATGTCTGACTCAGGAAAGGCCTCAGGGTCTGCTCCTGTGACAGTTGACCTTACCAAGGCAACTTCCAGCTATGACAAATTAAGCCGAAAGGACTTGATTGCCCTGTGCATATCAAGAGGGTTAAAAAGGGGCAGAAGTCCCACATGTCCTATCCTGATAGCCATTCTAGAGCAGGATGACTTAGAGAAGGGAAATGAAGCTCCCTTAGAATCAGGAGATGGAGTGAACCCCCCTGTAACTGATACCCCTCAAGAGGAAGGAGAAGAGGAGGAAGAAGAGGAGGAGGAGGACTCAGATGTAGAGGACCCAGAAGATCAGGATCAGAGGGGTAGCCAGGTCCAAGTTGCCAGGCTTAACCAGGCCAACTTAGACCTACTGGGGAATGGAGAGGGCCAGCACCTCCCCAGATCCCACCATGTCATTCTCCCAGGCAACAGAAGAGTGAGATCTCCCTCAGGGGACTCTCATATTTCTAGTGCCTCCAGAGAATCACAGAGAGGCATGACTGCTTCTCAAAAGCTAGAGCATAGGGCCAGAATGAGGGCTGTCAAACTCCAGATAGAGAGGGAGGAGGTAGCCTTGGCTCAAGCTAGACTTGCCTTGGCAAGAGAGCAGAAATTAAGTGGCTTAGATGCCACTGGTGGCAGCAATTTTCCAAGAGAAAAAGACAGGGGCTATGATAATAGAAACCTGACAAAAATTGTGCCCCCCTACAAAGAAGGGGATGACATCCACAAATGGATGACTGCTCTGGAGAGAGCCTGCATGGTACAGCAGGTTCCTCAGGATCAGTGGGCTGCAATTTTATGGTACTCCTTTTCTGAGAAAGGGAGGGACAGGCTCCTCACAGTTAGACCTGAGGATGCCAAAAACTACTCTGTTTTGAAGAGTGCTCTTATTGAAGGGTTTGGCCTAACCACTGAGCAATACAGGTTGTTGTTCAGAGACACCCAAAAAGCACAGACTCAAGACTGGACTGATTTCGTTGAGTGTGCCACTAAGGCTTTGGAGGGTTGGTTGCAGGGAAGTAAAGTTTCAGACTATACAGGATTGTACAATCTTATAATGAGAGAACAGATCCTTAATAACTGTACAAACCAGCTGTTGCATCAATACCTTATTGACTCTGATCTGACCTCTCCCCAAGAATTGGGAAAGAAGGCGGACAAATGGGTCAGAACAAGGATTAAGCAGAAACCCCAGAACCAAGGTGGTGACCAGAAGAAAACAGACCAGAAGGGTGGAAATCAGAAAGATAAAGAAAAAGACCAGAAGTCTTCAGGCCCCCAAACTAATAGTAAGGAGGGTGGTTCCCAAAATGGAAACAAGAAGAAGAAGAACAAAGGTCCAAAGACACCTTGGTGTAATACCTGCAAATCAGTTTCACACTGGGGCAGTGAATGCACTAAGGCAAATCCAGTCCCCACCACTCCAGCTCCTAAAGCAACTGCAACCCCTAGTCCAGTAAGCAGTGGTGGAACACAGTCCAAGGGTGTAGCTGGGTTGACCCTGGGTATTGAAGTAGGATTTGGCCTAGTCAGAACCCCTACTCAGGCAGTTCTCCTATATGATGTGGACATAGATTTGCCCACTGCAGTGAGTCCCAGTAACCTGGGCAAATATAGGCAGACGCCTTTAATTAATGAGAAACTGGCTCAGGCCTACAGGGACACCTGTGCCAGTGTCACAATGGTGACACCTGACTTTGTGGACCCTGGACAGATTGTACTAGGTGAGAGTTAACTAGTGACCAATGCAAGCAACTCCACTACTTCCCATAGTGTGGCAGTTGTGAACTTCTCCCGGGGAGGGGTAAATGGCCTAAAGAAAGTTGTTGTGAGTGCAGACCTTCCAGTAGACTGTCTGTTAGGCAATGATCTTGAAAGCTCAGCTTGGTCAGAAGTGGAGTACAGGACTCATGCAGAAATGCTAGGGATTTCAGAGCATGTCCTTGCAGTGACAAGGTCTCAGGCTAAGAAGTGCCTTCCTGAACCAGTGGTGGATCTTGGAACAATAGACCAACCACAACCCAAGAGAAGGAGCAAGAGAGGAAAGGCTGAGCCTTCCACCTTGCCCCAGGTTGAGGATCAAGTTTCAGAGGAAACTGATTCTGCAGTCCAAGAGGAGACTGTCTCTGAGGAACTTGAACCTGACCAGGTTGAGTTTCTGGGGACAGGGGGACCCTCAAGGACAGACCTGAGGCAGGCTCAATTAGATTGCCCTTCACTTGAACCCCTCAGACAGCAGGCTGCTGCTTAGGCTGCTGGGGATGCCCAAGGTACCCATACTGTGTATTGGGAGGATGGACTCCTTTACTCAGAGGCTAGAGACCCCAAGCCTGGCATGACCAGGAGGTTGGTTATACCTCGGCAGTTTAGGGGGTTCCTTCTTACCTTGGCCCATGATATTCCCCTTGCAGGACACTTAGGCCAGAACAAGACGTGGGACAGGCTTGTTTCACACTTTCACTGGCCTCATATGTCAGAAAATGTCAAGGAGTTTTGTCGCTCCTGTGTCACTTGCCAAGCCAGTGGTAAGTCAGGTGGCACAACAAAGGCCCCCCTAATACCACTACCTGTGGTGGGGGTTCCCTTTGAAAGAGTTGGAATTGATATTGTGGGTCCAATGGACCCCCAAACAGCATCTGGGAACAGATTTATACTGGTGGTAGTGGATCATGCCACCAGGTATCCAGAGGCTATTCCCCTGAGGACCACCACAGCACCTGTGGTGGCAAAAGCCCTCATTGCAGTTTTCTCAAGAGTGGGCTTCCCAAAGGAGGTACTATCAGATAGGGGCACGAACTTTATGTCCAGCTATCTGAAAGCAATGTGGAAGGAGTGTGGAGTAAACTACAAGTTTACCACCCCCTATCATCCACAGTGCAATGGGCTTGTGGAGAGATTTAACAAGACCCTTAAAGGCATGATAAAAGGATTACCAGAGAAGCTCAGGCGGAAATGGGACATTCTTTTACCTTGCCTGCTCTATGCTTACAGAGAGGTCCCACAGAAGGGGGTTGGCTACAGCCCTTTTGAACTTTTGTTTGGCCACCCTGTGAGGGGTCCATTGTGTTTGGTGAAGGAAGGATGGGAGTTACCTCTCAAAAAGCCCAAACTAGACATAGTGGACTATGTACTTGGTCTCCGCTCCAGGATGGCTGAATACATGGAGAGAGCATCCAAAAACCTGGAGGCCAGCCAAGAATTACAAAAAGCTTGGCATGACCAAAAGGCTGTACTGGTAGAGTTCCAACCAGGACAGAAGGTATGGTACTGGAGCCAGTGGCACCAGCAGCACTCCAGGACAAATGGAGTGGACCCTATCCTATCATTGAGAAAAAGGGAGAAGTCACCTACTTGGTAGACTTTGGAACCCCCAGGAGCCCTCACAGGGTAATCCATGTGAATCGTTTGAAAGCATTTGTGGACAGGGAGGACATGAGCTTGCTCATGGCCACAGATGGGGAACAGGAGGAAGAGAGTGACCCTCTCCCAGACCTGCTTTCCCAGAACCCTGATGATGGTTCAGTTGATGGAGTAGCCTTGGCGGGCAGCCTCACTGACCAGCAACAGGTGGACTGCAGACAGGTTTTGCAGGCCCACAGACAATTGTTTTCACTCACACCCAGCCAGACTGACTGGTGTACCCATGTGGTGGACACTGGTGACAGTCTGCCTGTGAAGAATAAGATCTACAGGCAACCTGACCATGTCAGGGATTGTATCAAGGCTGAGGTGCAAAAGATGTTAGAGCTTGGAGTGATTGAGACATCAGAGAGCCCATGGGCCAGCCCAGTAGTCCTGGTGCCAAAACCTCATACCCAAGATGGAAAGAGAGAAATGAGATTTTGCGTGGACTACAGGGGTCTCAATGCTGTCACTAGGACAGATGCTCACCCCATTCCAAGAGCAGATGAGCTCATTGACAGATTGGCTTCTGCCAAGTTTCTGAGCACATTTGATCTGACAGCTGGCTACTGGCAAATCAGACTAGCTGAGGAGTCAAAAGCCAAAACAGCATTCTCTACCCCTAGTGGACATTATCAGTTTGTGGTAATGCCCTTTGGTTTGAAGAATGCACCTGCCACTTTCCAAAGGTTGGTGAACCAAGTCCTTGCTGGGTTGGATGACTTTTGTGCAGCATATCTAGATGATATTGCTGTCTTTAGCTCCACCTGGGAGGATCACCTGATCCACCTAAAGAAAGTTTTGGAGGCCCTGCAAAAGGCAGGCCTAACTATCAAGGCTACTAAGTGCCAGATAGGGCAGAGTAAGGTTGTATACCTGGGCCACCTAGTAGGTGGGGGTCAGGTTCAACCACTGGAGAGCAAAATCCAGACCATACAGGACTGGGCTCCTCCAGTTACCCAGACACAAGTCAGAGCCTTCTTGGGCCTGACTGGGTATTACAGAAAGTTTGTGAAAAACTATGGGTCTATAGTGACACCATTAAATGACTTGACATCCAAGTAAGATGCCAAAAAAGGTTCAGTGGACAGTTAGCTGTCAAAAGGCATTTGATGACCTGAAGAAGGCCATGTGCTCTGCACCTATCCTAAAGAGTCCTGACTACTCCAAACAGTTCATTGTACAGACAGATGCTTCTGAGTTGGGGGTGGGAGCTGTGCTCTCACAACTTAATCAAGATGGTCAAGACCAGCCCATTGCTTTCATTAGCAGAAGGCTGACCCCTAGAGAGAAACGTTGGTCAGCCATTGAGAGGGAGGCCTTTGCTGTGGTTTGGGCCCTGAAGAAGTTGAGGTCCTACTTGTTTGGAACTCACTTCCTAGTTCAGACCGACCATAAGCCCCTCTTGTGGCTTAATCAGATGAAGGGTGAAAATCCCAAACTGCTCAGGTGGTCCATTTCCCTACAGGGGATGGACTTTACAGTGGAGCACCGCCCAGGGACTGACCATGGTAATGCAGATGGTCTCTCCAGGTACTTCCACTTAGAACATGAAGACTTATCTGGTCAAGGTTAGTTTAATGTCCCTGCGTTTGGGGGGGGGTTGTGTAGGAGAGTAGGGTCTGCTATCTTATGGTCACCCCAAATTTTTGCTTTTTGCTTCACTGGTTTTCGACTACTGAGGCTGTGGGCCTGCTGATCAGACCCCCAGCCTGCTGTTCTCTCACTAAATTACTGATACATGTGCTATAGGCACATAACCCAATTGGAAATGGACTCCTTGTCAGCCCCTGTATAGTGCACTATAGGTGCCCAGGGCATAGGGGCCACCAAGGCCTACCAGGGGCTGCAGCATATCTTTTGCCACCCCTGGCTGGTTCTTAAATTGACACAACTGGCTGATCACTCAGCTGGGGTAAGGTGGTGTAATCACCCCTTGCTTAGATATAGTATGCCTATATCTAAACCTATATCTGGACACATATAAACCTGTGAGCCACTCCTATGGAAGGCCTCATCAATCCTGGAGGCAGAGTGCGTGGTTTCATGTGAGATGGAGCTCTAGCATGAGCTGAGCCTGTCTGCAGCTGTCGGGAACAACTCCCTAAGCTGTTTCAGGATAAGGCCATACCATATACTCTTAAGTGCCTTATAATCCTCGCGGTTACATAGCATCTTTGGTTTGGCTTTATCAAAACATGTCGTGTAAGGTGTCATACGATTTGGAATACTATCCCCTCGCCAGTTCTGGCGACGGGGATAGCATTCCACCCCTCTAGAGGGGTAAGACATGTTACTTTACTTAAATGCGGTTAATTTCTAAAAGGGCCTTAGATCCACAAAATGGATGCCTCTGCCACAGACACGGGTCTGGACCCCTGCAGCTGACCGAAACTCAGCCAAATGGGGCCTGGACAAAGGGTTTCCTGTCGCAGGGGGGTTTTACCACCCTCCAGACAGGAGATAGTGGATTGTAGCAGGGAGGTCTGAAAGAAACCAGACACTGCTTGGGGCGCACAAGGCTGCCCCTTGCATGATCCGGCCAAACCGGTTCTGGGGCACTCCAGCCCTCGTGCCAGGGCGGCCTGGATCAAAGGAAAGGGGTGTATCCACCCCCTTCCTGGGTCCCACCCATAGGAGGGGACCTAGCAGGTAATCACGCCCCCCAGATTCGAATAAGAGTGGGAGCAGTGCCAATGCACTTTAGATTTCCTGGAAGAAACATAAGAAACGAAACTCTGGACCCTTGGACCTCCTACTCAACGTGGAAGCCCGAAGAATCTCCCTTGTGGTCAAGGAGTGACCACCCTGTGCAAACAGGCACCATCCAGCCCTCGACGTCTACTTTGTCGCAGTTCCCGCCGGAACTCGAGCGACTGAGATCAACGAGATCAAGCTTGCCTGCCTTCCTCCAGCCCGATCCACAGTCCCTGCAGAGCTGAGACCCGTGGAGGCGACCGGAAGCGGGGGGCATGCCATCTTGAATTGACCATGAGACGCTGACCGTGCAGCCCACGAGTGACCCTTGAAGCTGTACACCGGGGTTTGAGAAGCCCCAACCCTGAGCCACTCTTGCAACGAAGTTCAGCCCTCCCCACTCGACGAGTGCTGCGTGGGGCCCTTCTGCTCCATTTGGCTCAACGCGTTGGCCCGGTTACTTGCCAGCTGGCTAGTGGGCCCTGTGCCGACGAAACTACAAATACGACTTGTGAATCTGGTTGCTCCAGATCTACACCAGCTCCCCTGAAAAGGAGCCCCCACTCTGACCTTCCTGGTTTGAGTGAGAAGCAATCTCCCGGCTCCGCGTGGATTGCTTTTGCCAAGTGTTGTTTGCTCCAATCTTGAAGCCGACAGCGCCGACGGCGAGAGCCTGCATGGGACAGATCGTGACCTGCTCCTGGACGTCGCAGATGCCCCAGAGCCCACGTGACAGCGGAGAGAAGCGCCTCGACGACCACCTGATTGCGCCCGACATTGCCTGGTTCCGTCCTGGTTCCACCCTGGTCACTGCTGAGTGACCCAGACTCTGTCCCCTCTGCTTTCAGGTACTCTTCGACTTGAGTCCACCCTTGGACTCCACCGGACACTTCTCTTTCACCCCGCCTGCAGCCCTTTCAGCTTCAAGCACCAAGAGCCTGCGTGACGAAACCAGACTCAACTTCGACCCTATGCACCCGCTTCCTGTGGGTGAGGTAACTTTGCTTCGCCGGTGTTTCCACACTGGTACACATCTCTAGGGTCTGTGTCTTAAGTTTCGTTCCTCTAGGTTCAGCGGAAGTGTCCTTAAACTTTAACTTTACAACTTTTACGCACCATTGGTTAACATTGGTGCACGCGTGCGCTTTCCATAATTGTGCAACTTTGTATGTTTAAACAGTGCTTTTGATTTAACGCTTGTGCCCCTTTATTCATAAAGAATACTGGGGATTGTTTTTAGTAATAAACACATATATTTTTATAATATATACTTGTGTGGTGTCCTTTCATTTGATATTACAGGATTGTATGTGGTAAAACAGCTCGCTTAACACGACCTCTTAAGTTAAGCCTTTAGGCTGCTTAGTCCATGCTACCCCTAGGATAGCTTGTCTAATAAGGTTGACTTACAACCAGACACCATAAGGGATTGCTTGGTCTGATAATCGGTGGTTCCAGAATTGGAAACATCACCTATCAGGCCAACTTCTCACACTGTAGTAATACTTTTTTTTCTACAAATGTTTCTTAGGAATGATTTCGTTGTCTTACCCGGAGCTTTCTTGGTGATTGACGAGTTTTTATTGTAGAGGACTGCTGCAAGCATTTAGTAATCTGCTGTCCTTGACGTTTTGTAGCCTTTCGGCTTCGTTCTTTAGTTGGCATATTGTACTTTTGAAATGATCTGCAGTTGAATCTGTGGTAAAATATAATAAAAAATGTTATTAACCACTATTACCAAACAGTAAATCAATAACAGTCGTCAAAAAATTAATACACTACTTGTCAATTTTTCATGTATAATAATTTTTAGTGCATTGGCAAATTTAGTACTCACAAATAGTAGCAAAGAAATAGAATGCTTCTACATTTGACCTTTGCTCTTTTATATGTGAATCTGAACTAATTTTTATCAGCATATTTCCCTATATTATTAAAGACACTTTACACAAGCTGTTTTTGAAGATGTGTATAATTTGAAATGAAACGGTTAACATGGTTACTTTTCATTTCCAGTAACTTTTAAAAATAACTGTTTATAGTTCCATAGGCTCGAGCAGGTCAGCTTCCCACCCTATGTCATACAATTCTGACAAATCGGCATCCTCATCATGTTCTTCATCATCCTCAGGATTTAAATCATCCAAGGGATCTACTTCCACTGATGTTTCAATCACAATTTCAATAATAATATCGAGATCAACAGATTATCACTCATGCTTGATGTTGTCGTTATCTTTAAAGAAAGAGAACAACAATGAGATGTTGCAGAGTAAGAGACAAATGTCAGAGACTATAATTGAAAAATTGTTCAACAAGAGTAACATTTTGCAGATATTATTTAACCATGTCCAGCGATGCTGAGGAGGTGAGGCCTATGTCCAATTTTTCAGTGAACAGGACTCATCTCTTCTTAACCTTGGATAAGCCTCACCAACACTGTGTCCCCTGCTAATACTTAAATTTAAAGGAGCAGATTTATGTTAACTGGTGCATCCCCAGGGATGCACCAGTTAACGTGCGCCACTGCTCTGCCACCCATGATGTGCCACATTTACAATGCAGAGCAACATTGAGCAAAAACAGCACAGATGCGTCATGCATCTGTTCCACAAAAACGGCGCATTGCAGGAATCACATCGTAAGCGCGACATATCTACTGCAATGCACAGGGGCAAGCCACACATTGCATGGTGCATCACTCCTTATGCCTGTTTCAAACAGGCGTAGGGATTTGATTCAGCAATGCCATAAATGTGACTCAGTGAAATCTTCTTAATTTTACTGTGTTAGTTTTACAGGGCTTTCATGCAAATGACTGCCCACCCTACAACAAAACGCTCACATGAAATCTGACGCAGGTTTCATGTGGCACAGGACTTTACAGCATGACACATCTGCCTAGATGCATCAAGTAGTAAATATGTCGCAACATAGCAAATCTTTTGCACCGCCGCTGCATCACAAAAGTGACGCACAGCGGCGCAAAAGAGGCACACGGCTATCATAAATCTGTCCCTAACATTTTAAATGATTGATTCAGGATGACAATAAGGTGTGGCCTATCCAGAGGTTTGTTTGAGGTGAGGCCTACTCAGGGTTGCAGATGAAATTTAGGCTTGTTGAAGAGTACAGAGGAGATAATACATGTGCAGGCCTACCAATGAAGTGAATCATGTCCACTGCACTCTTGAACAAAGGTCAGACCTCTTCTGTGTCCGTGAACAGGCCTAAACCTCATCTGCACAATATGATTCATATATTTAGGAAACACAGGTGATGTAATTGAAAAATGTTGAATTTCTTTTCCTCATTTCACAATCACATCACCTGTGTTTCCTTTGCTTAGGTATCTCATTGTGCAGATGGAGTCTAGCATATCAAAGAGTACGCAGAAGTTGAGCACTGTATGCAACAATTTTGACATTTACAGAAGATTCAGCTTCTCCATGCCCCCTACACAGTCCTAAATATATACATTTTAAACTAACAGTATCTTGTTGCAGATGAAGTGAGGCCTATCTTGCAACATGGTGCATCTTTTGCATCACTGCTGCATCACAAAAGTGTTGCAACAGCGGCGCAAAAGAGGCGCACGGCCATCATAAATCTGCCCCTAACATTTTAAATGATTGATTCAGGATGACGATAAGGTGTGGACTATCCAGAGGTTTGTTTGATGTGAGGCCTACTCAGGGTTGGAGATGAAATTTAGGCTTGTTGAAGAGTACAGAGGAGATAATACATGTGCAGGCCTACCAATGAAGTGAGTCATGTCCACTTCACTCTTGAACAAAGGCCACACCTCTTCTGTGTCCCTGGACAGGCCTAAACCTCAACTGCACAATGTGATTCATAATGTTAGGAAACACAGGTGATGTAATTGAAAAATGTGGAATTTATTTTCCTCATTTCAGAATCACATAACCTGTGTTTCCTTTGCTTAGGTATCTCATTGTGCAGATGGAAACTAACATATCAAAGACTACGCAGAAGTTGAGCACTGTATGCAACAATTTTGACATTTACAGAAGATTCAGCTTCTCCATGCCCCCTACACAGTCCTAAATGTTTACATTTTAAACTGACGGTATCTTGTTGCAGATGAAGTGAGGCCTATCTTGCAACATGGTGCATCTTTTGCATCACTGCTGCATCACAAAAGTGACGCAACAGCGGCGCAAAAGAGGCGCACGGCCATCATAAATCTGCCCCTAACATTTTAAATGATTGATTCAGGATGATGATAAGGTGTGGCCTATCCAGAGGTTTGTTTGATGTGAGGCCTACTCAGGGTTGCAGATGAAATTTAGGCTTGTTGAAGAGTACAGAGGAGATAATACATGTGCAGGCCTACCAATGAAGTGAGTCATGTCCACTTCACTCTTGAACAAAGGCCAGACCTCTTCTGTGTCCCTGGACAGGCCTAAACCTCAACTGCACAATGTGATTCATAATGTTAGGAAACAAAGGTGATGTAATTGAAAAATGTGGAATTTATTTTCCTCATTTCAGAATCACATAACCTGTGTTTCCTTTGCTTAGGTATCTCATTGTGCAGATGGAAACTAACATATCAAAGACTACGCAGAAGTTGAGCACTGTATGCAACAATTTTGACATGTACAGAAGATTCAGCTTCTCCATGCCCCCTACACAGTCCTAAATGTTTACAGTTTAAACTGATGGTATCTTGTTGGAGATGAAGTGAGGCCTGTCTTGCAACATGGTGCATCTTTTGCATCACTGCTGCATTACAAAAGTGACGCAACAGCGGCACAAGAGAGGCGCACGGCCATCATAAATCTGCCCCTAACATTTTAAATGATTGATTCAGGATGACGATAAGGTGTGGCCTATACAGAGGTTTGTTTGATGTGAGGCCTACTCAGGGTTGCAGATGAAATTTAGGCTTGTTGAAGAGTACAGAGGAGATAATACATGTGCAGGCCTACCAATGAAGTGAGTCATGTCCACTACACTCTTGAACAAAGGCCAGACGTCCTCTATCTCCCTGGACAGGCCTAAACCTCATCTGCACAATGTAATTCGTAATGTTAGGAAACACAGGTGATGTAATTGAAAAACGTGCAAATATTTATGCTCAATTCACAATCACATCACCTGTGTTTCCTCAGCTTAGTTATCTTATTGAGCAGATTTAGTCTAGCATATCCAAGAGTACGCAGAGGATGAGGACTGTATGCAACAGAGCAATGTACATTACTCACCTCCTTTGACACTTACAGAAGCCTCAGTTTAATATTTCTCAGTTCAATATTTAATTAAAGAAGCAGACACCAACATGACCTTCTCATAAATGTGAAAAGCGTTTTTCTTTTAAAAAAAAACGATTTTCTGGTCATAATTTGAAAACACAACACAGGTCCTATGGAGAAGCACATCCTATCAGTACTTAAATTAGCCAAGCACACATGGGGGCGTATTTACAAGGACCTTACACCACGGGGAAATAACTTAAATTAAAATGGGGAAAATAACATCAAAGGGACTCAAAGGCCTTTTAAATATGCCCCAAGCAGCCTATGAAACTCTAGCAGTACATATCAAGAAACTTAAATGACTTCAATAAACGTTTTTAAACACATCAAGTAAAGCAGTTATTCAACTACATTCAAGGGGAAGTGACTTAAAATGCACTAACACACATGAAAGCGTATTTTGAAGGCCCTTGCACAATTTTTCCATCACTTTTAACATGGCAATTAACTCAAAGAAACAAAATCTAAATTTGCCAAGCACACATGGGGGCGTATTTACAAGGACCTTACACCACGGGGAAATAACTTAAATTAAAATGGGGAAAATAACATCAAAGGGACTCAAAGGCCTTGTAAATATGCCCCAAGCAGCCTATGAAACTCTAGCAGTACATATCAAGAAACTTAAATGACTTCAATAAACGTTTTTAAACAAATCAAGTAAAGCAGTTACTCAACTACATTCATGGGGAAGTGACTTAAAATGCCCTAACACACATGAAAGCGTATTTTGAAGGCCCTTGCACCATTTTTCCATCACTTTTAACATGGCTATGTAACTCAAAGAAACAAAATCTAAATTTGCCAAGCACACATGGGGGCGTATTTACAAGGACCTTGCACCACGGGGAAATGACCTAAATTAAAATGGGGAAAATAACATCAAAGGGACTCAAAGGCCTTGTAAATATGCCCCAAGTAGCCTATGAAACAAAGCAACATTTTAAATACACAACTTTCTTCATAATTTTCTCCCTAAAGCATACTATTCTCTATCTAAATTAAATGAATCTTTTCTCACCTTAGCAAATACTTTTTGAGTTTCAAAACAGTCTCAGACACACACCAATTTGTCTTCAGCAGAACAAAAGGTATGCACTCCAGAGGCTGCAACCAACAATGGCGCAGAAATGCTGTAATTCATCACATATATCTCTCATGTCACCCAATCAAAACTCTTCCCTCACTTTTTTCAAATCAACACCCTTCCCCCTTCTGCCCTTTCTGCCTTTTTTCCATAGCAACCACCTCCTGAAAGACCTCTCATGTTTGCAAGTTCACACAACAAATTTTCAATTGAACTCTGAACTCTCAGTACACCTGCGTATCCAGTGCAATCTTTCATAAAATGATTTTTTCTTGACCATTCAAATGACATCTTTCAAAGAACTCATCCATGCACCCTAACTTTCTGTTTTCAGCAATCAAAATCCACCAATCACTGCTACTGATTAATTACCACAGAAACTCCACAGTTTTTTTCATTACATACTCCTACTGTTCCAACTGCCATTTCATTCCCACACTTCATCTGACTGCAGCAGAACCTCCTCTCACCATGTTTTCTGTCTGGATTGTTGGACATAGTTATATCCACTTGGCTCAAAGGTATGCTGATAACAGAAATTTACACAACCTCAATTTACAAAATGTGGAAATCAACTGGATTGGCCACAGAGGATTAAGATGTCACCAATTGATACCATTGGTGAAAACCTTTTTGCATTTGCCAAAACCTGACCTGTTAATTGTGCACTGTGGAGGAAATGACTTGGGCACTTTGACTGGGGTAGGTCTGGAAATGCTTTTAAAAGACACCTTTGACCAATTGATGGCACTTTTCCCTCAAACTGCCTTGGTATATTCAAATATATGCCAAAGACAGAAATGGAGGTGGTCCAACCAATTTTTGCACTGCGAGGCCCTAGGGCAGTTATGCGCTATACAAATGCAATTTTTCATTTCATTTCATTTCATTTTGTCCACAAATTGAGAAATCGAGGAAGCATGTAAATAAGTCTGTTTCAGCTTACATGAGAGACCATGGAATGGGCTCCATCTACAACAATAACTTGCGTTACTACATGCAAGATATCTACAGAGCAGATGGAGTTCACTTCTCAGATGAGGGGAACAGAATTTTCATCCTGAATTTAAGACTGTGCATTGGTACCTACTTGTAGGTACCTAAATCAGCCACAGGACCCAAAAGCTCTTTTCAGAGCTACCCTACATCTGATCACTCACAATTATTATTTTACTCTAACTTTTTTCACTAATTTTCACCAAAGTACGCTCCCCGGAGCGCTACCCGGTACGCGCACCGGACGCTAACCGCGCGAAAATTTAAAATAAACGTTTTTTTTTCGCACATATGGGCCTCCTCAGCCACCCTCAGAAAACCTAGGGGGTCAGGATATGTCTACCGTGCCCCCTTCTACCCATTCTGAACATTATTTGCCCTCCATCTTGTATCTCAATTCTGCCGAATCACAAAATGGAGGACTCCCGTAACGCTGCCTGTTCGCGTACCGGGGCGCGCACCGAGAAGCGCTCGCTCAAAAAAGGTGGGAAAGTAATATACAGAAAAACCACTGGAGACACTTTCACCAAATATAGATTAGCTCATACTACATACCAATCCCTACCATTTTCACAAATTTGATTGGAATTCCATTTAGCCATTTAGCCTGTAGACCTCTCTAAATACCCTGAGGTAAATTACTTCACAAAACACATCTGAATTGTTGGAATTGACAACCAATTAAAATGTTACTTTCATTTTCTACTTTTTTTACCTGCCATTTGATTGGTTATGTACCTGAATATATATAAAGAAAGAGAGAGAAACACAGCCATTTTGACTACTACTTCCTGAAGTACATTGCAAGAGCATTTTCACTGACAACTTAAACTTGTTTTTAAAAGGTAAGATGTTATTTTGTAAATTTGAAAGGAGAACTATGTCATGCACTTTAAATCAATTTGGGAAAACATTTTTAGATAGTTATATACTGTCCCTCTGTTATAGTTAGACATTGAGAAAGGCTTGTTTATTCTAATTATGGATTGATTTAGGTTTCTGTGGTATAATTATGAATTTACTTAGGCTTCTTCACAGGCACTTTTTAATAGTACTACTTCACGCCTGAAACCATACAATGCCCATAGATTACTTCTCTGTTATAAACTCACAAGTACCTGTCTGAACTTAAACCCAACAGTGCCCTATCTTTACTGATATATTTATTTTTTATGCAAATTACAGCAAGAAAATGGAAGGAGAGCAGAATATTTCCTTCAAAATTGTTCTGGAGAACAACACAGAAAAAGATATTGAGGACAATGATGACTCAGATTTCATGGATGAATCACGGGACCATGAATTAGTTCAATGTGTAGATGCAGTAGATTCGCTGATTGAAAATGAGGACATTTCCGACAATGTGTTGTTAAATGTTCTGTTAAATTTGGAAAAAGAATCACAAAAATAAATTTATATTTAATAAAAAAAAATAAAAAAAATGAACAATCAATAAACATACAATATTTAAAAAGTCTATCATTCTTTTTTCCTTATAGTACGCTCCCCGGACCGCTTCCCGGTGCGCGTACCGGGCGCTCCCCACGCAAAAAAAAAGAAAACATTTTTTTTTTCCCCCGCGGGGCCCTTTTAAAGCCTCCACATCAAACCTAGGGGGTCAGGGAGGATCTGCTATGCCCCCTTATGGTCATTTACTCCTTTGTTTTGGCCTCCTCTTGTCTCTCGATCCTACCGAGAGACAAGATGGCGGCCGCTCCGGACTGTTTAGAATGTTGACAGACACCGGAGAGCCAATCAGCTTCGCTTCGCGAAGTTCCGTTACGCGTCAGGTACGCGAACCGGGGCGCTGCCCGGAGCGCGCTTACAGATATATATATTTTTTTGAACGTTAATTTCTCAAAATCCACTGGAGCACATATATTGAGACCTAGCAAAGGCACATCGGGCTACCAGTCCCTACAATTTTGCCAAGTTTCGTGGAAATCCATTCAGCCGTTCGAGCTAAAAGTGAGGCCAACCGCCCTATGGAAAATTGCATGGGAAAAACGCGTTTTGGGACCCCCCTTTTTTCTCGGCCCCCCTTGACGAAACCCCCCCAAATTTTCAGGGGCTGCTCAGAAACAAAATTACAGCCAATTCCATCCACAAACACCAACGTTATTCGACATAGAATTTTCAAAAATCCCATAGAGAAAAAATCCTAACTATATATACCTACTGGCGACCGCCAGTAGGTAATATGTATATATATCTATATATATCTATATTCACAGAAAAAACCATAGGTTATAGACCATATATAGTTAGGAATTAGCATTTACAAAACCTTGAAAATTCACTGAAAAAACCATAGGTTATAGACCATATATAGTTAGGAATTAGCATTTAGAAAACCTTATTTTACTCACACAAAACCATTGAAATTCCATATATAGTTAGTTGCACTAACTATATATCGCGCACCCGCAATCCACTGCTGATGATGTCACATATTACATCATTCATGACATGGTCAGTGACATCACTGATGACATCACTGATGACATCACTGATGACATCTCAAATGACATCACTGATGACAACATCCAGTGATTATGTGTTTCTGTAAAGTTTAAATATGTTTTACATATTGAAGAATGAGTGGATGTATAAGTGTCTGAATGAAGGTTTTAGTAGGTGCGTGATTGACTGTATGAGTGAGTGATTAAATGCGTCTTACTAAATGCACGGGTTAGTGACTAAACTGTCTGAAAGTGTGCATCAGCATGTCTGTTGTTGTGCAAGCTGCTGCATGTGTTGATCAGTAGCTATATAAGTAGCTATATGGGTTATTGATTGGTTGCACAAGTATTTGTATGGGAGACTGAGTGTGTGTATGGCTGGCTGGGAGGTGTGTGACTCTGTGCAGATCAATGTGTACTTGTATCAGTGATTCTATAAGAGAGTAAGTATGTGTTAGTATATGTTTGAAAATGTAAGGTACTCTATGTTTAACTGTGTAGATTAGAAAATGGAACTGTGATTGATTCTTTACAGGACTGACTAGGTGTGTGAGTAACTCCATGGATGAGTGGCAGAGTGTGAGTGTCTGTATAGGTGTATGAGTGCATATGATAGTGTTGTAAAGATGAGTGATTGTATGTATGAATGATTGTATGGGTGAATGAGTGAATGTGTGTGTAGACGTAGGAATCAGTGAGTGCGTATGTAGTAACTAGTATTGGTGTGTCAATGGTTTCAAAAATTATACTCTGTATTTAACACTGGGTGTAACAGAGGTTATATTAAAGTGTGAGGAGATGCATTGTATTGTCACATTAATGATATCATCATTGATGTGACCATTGATGTCAAATGAGATATCATCAGTGATGTCATTTGAGATGTCATCAGTGATGTCATCAGTGATGTCACTGACCATGTCATGAATGATGTAATATGTGACATCATCAGCAGTGGATTGCGGGTGCGCGATATATAGTTAGTGCAACTAACTATATATGGAATTTCAATGGTTTTGTGTGAGTAAAATAAGGTTTTCTAAATGCTAATTCCTAACTATATATGGTCTATAACCTATGGTTTTTTCAGTGAATTTTCAAGGTTTTGTAAATGCTAATTCCTAACTATATATGGTCTATAACCTATGGTTTTTTCTGTGAATTTCATTGGTTTTTTAACAGCTAATATCTGTAGCTGTAAAATGTATTCTTCTTTAAATCCAAAAATATATTTTATATGTTTATGAATAATTTTTTTTTTTAATATTTTTTTTTCTACGTTCCCGCTTCGCGAATCGGGAAGCTTCCCGTTAGCTGACCTTGATGCCGCGAAATAGACCGCGAGCCGGTAAACGTTTCTTTACCGCAAGTGCCGCGTTAGAAAACAACATCGTGACGCCTCCCGTCCGCATGACGTTCCACGTTGTCGCGTGATACGTCATATGACGTGCTACGTTAGCGAACTGGTACGCGAAGCGAGTCGCAAAGCGCAGGTTTCTGGAAGCAAACCGTGAGGCCCTGCAAAGCGCTTAACGTAAACACAGCAAGTCATGTGACTTGGTAATAACACTTTTCATTGGTTCATTTCACTTTTGGTTTCCTAATGATGTAAGACTAGGTCATATAATCTAAAATGAACACTTTTGATTGGTTGAGAACTCTTGTTTTTCCCAAATGATGAAAATCCCTCCTTCTTTCCTCACTCTGACTTTCATCATTGTGAGAGAAAGACCCTTTGTGATCACTGAGCAATGGCTTCTTTAGTAGCTTCAGCTGGTGCTTCCCCACCACCTCCACCACATCCAAGGAAGAGTGGACCACCTGCTCAAGTTATAATTCAACAAGAAGAGGAAGAAGAGGAACAGGACGACGAGCACGAAGAGAGGCAGTTTTTGCCTGAGCAGCCCAAGACGTCTCACCGGAAAGAAAACTTCATTTGGCAATTTTTTAAAATTCCCAAAGGTCAGAAAAAAGTAAATGCAAGATACGTAACTTGCCTTATATGTCAAGATAGACTGTCCAGAGGAACCGAGAAAAAATACAGTTTCGGAAACTACACAATGCATCGCCATATGACTAGGTGGCATCCTAACAACTACAGTGCTGCACAGTTTCGGAACGACCTAGATAATCTCCCTATTATGGCCAGAAGATCTGTTGTACCGGAAGTAACGGGACCAGAGGGCAGGGAGATGGTGCCAAATATACAAATGAAATTTGGTGAAGTAAAACACATCTGCGTATTTTGCGATGGATTCATTTCCTACGGAGAAAGAAGCATCACTCTGATCAACAGAGCTATTGACTATCATATGCAAGTTTGTACGAAACGCCCAAAATAATAAATACTTCTTTTTTTGTTTTGTTGCTCCTGTTGAGCCCTTTACAATGAATCGTTTTCATTGCCCCCTCCAAGAAAAACCCCCAAAAATATAAAACTGTTCAGAAAAATTCAAAAAAAGTAAAAAAATGTTCCGAAAAATAATAAAAAAAATATAAAACAACAAAAACAATAAAAAAAAAAGTTCTTTTCAGAACTACCTCCCCGTTATTAAAAAATTGGTACAATATTTGGAACTGTGCCAACCTCTATTTCTCTTAGTTCGCTTCCCAGTTCGCTCGCCGGTACGCGAACCGGAAGCGAACCAAAAACAGTAAGTATAAGGGAAGGAAACAGACACTTATGTTAAAAGAAAGACAGCTATAGGGGAGTAAACTAGAGATACTATTACCCGTAATCCACTGCTGATGATGTCACATATTACATCATTCATGACATGCTCAGTGACATCATCAGCAGAGGATTGCGGGTTTTTTGGCAACGTGCCTTATCCACGGTTTAATAACGCTGCCTTTTGCTTTATATAAGTTTTCAAATTGTATGAAATATATACCAATAGGTCGTTATGAACCTTTAGATAGTGCTTTTCTTCATGAGGTCTGGTCGCTTCCATACACATACAGATGTTTCAAAGATGATCAAGAAGTTTATCTGAATGGAGAGGAATGCACTGAGACGCCAGATCATTCACTAATGTGTAGGCACATACAGTTACACGGTTCATGCAACAAACACCGACCAAATATGGCTTGCGTGTTGCAAGGCACGCCAGTTCCTGCTATCATCCCCACGTTCAAGTTGTTGGAAAATGGTAGTTATTTGATGCTCAATAATGAAGATTGTTCTGAGTTAATTAAAAGTATTCCTTTTATCGTAACAGTAAGTGAACGGGTTATTTGCTGCAGAAATGTTCTATTTCCTCCCACACATGAACATAGGGAGTTTTCAATCTGGCCACAAATACCAACCTTGGGAGCACATTTCAACGGCATGGCAAGAATAAGAGCTCTTTTGTCTCAGAGAGAGGTGGCCTTGAGTTCGGCCCGTGAAACTTTCGTGCTTCACATAGCGAACACCCGTACAGAGGTGCAGACCCTTTTCAATTAAGATTTGCCTTTCAATTTCAGCAAGATGGTTCCGACTATCTTTAACGCATCCTCCACAAAGGCCCTGGCGCACTTTTTTAAAGTTGTTACCAGTGGTCTCGTGACTTCATTTGAGAAAATCTTTGGAGTCATCCCTGCTTCCTTTCATTATATTTTCTCCACTCTGCTTCGTGGATTGGCATTTTTACTTGCATTACCAGCGGACGCTCTTGTGCTTTTTTACATTTTTAAATATGGATGTCCCTCCTATGCAACCTCCCACCCTGCAGATGCTGACACTGTTCCGCAATCGCATGCTAGAATATTATGGCACAATGCCGTTGGCGATATTAAGCACGGCATATGGATTATCTTTTCGATTCTCCTACTTCACCTGTGTCCAGCCTGTATTTCACTGCCTGACCTGTGATTTCGATTGGGCCATTGATTTGTGTCTCTGCGGACCGGTTTCTCCTGACGTCGACTTTAATCAGCTGATGACTCCTATCATTACTCACGAGTTGGTTTGTCCTGGCGAAAGGATTATGGCTGTGGCATTGATGCATGGACTACTTGGTCCCTGGAATTTACTGGCGGCAGCACAGTCTTTCTTGGAACAGAGCTTTCTTGAAAACCCACCGAGCTGTCCTCTGATGGTGATAGAGGATCCGGTGCTGGGAGAGCACGTATGTTCTTTTCCGCTTTTAAATTGGATGGCTGAACTGTTTTCGGATGAAGACGGTGACTTCCTATTGGAGGCTGTTGCAGCTTATTTTGCATACACAGTTATGTCATAGACCTTTTTCATGTTTGATATGCTGAGTACTAGCATTTCATTGACAATTCATTGACTTATTTGTCAAGTTTTTATTATTTACCTTGCCTATTGGCTTAAGACTCGATAAAGTACTTGGCTGTTTTATTTTTCTTTAGCATTAAATTTTCCTAGTTTTTAATGCTTTACCTTGCGGACCGTCCACATATAAACTTGCAATCTACTCTCATGAGATGGCACTTCTATTATCTTATTCAGTTCGTTTCCGGATCATGGGGAGGTGTCATCTAGGTCCTGGATATCTTTACACCGTGTTAAGTTAGCATGGGCTCATTACCGGTTTAAACGCCATTTTTCCTTTTTTGCAACTTCTGCACACGACACTTAGTTGTTGCTTTAGCTTTCCACCTAGTAGTTCATCGTGGTTTACATGAGAATAATATGTTATTGCTCTACTATCTGCTTTGCTTGTTAAACTATATCTGTACAGCGAGTGCTAAAGTTTCAAGAACAACACGATACAGAATTGTTATGAGGTCTGATCTCCACGACTTCATACTCATAACATAAGTGCAACTTCTGCCAATTCTGGGCATGAGGCGGGTTTTATATTGCTTTGCCGAACACACATACACAACAGTTGATGCGGTTCACATGAAGAGAGAGCTGGTGTATGCTGATGTGATTCCTTCAAATCTAAGACACTAAAGTATGGGCACGCCCTAAACCAACACAAAGAGACCTTCTTAGCAAATAATATAATATGTGTATTAGGGAGGGTGAGATATAAGCAGCCGCGGGCCGTGGAGGGAGTTACGGTGAGGCAGGGAGGCGGGGAGGGGGAGAAGCAGGGTGGAGCCCTCTCTACCTTGCCCCTCCCCCTCCCCGCCTCCCTGCCCCACCGTAACTCCCTCCACGGCCCGCGGCTGCTTATAAGTGTTGCTAACTCTTATTCATTTACAGCATGTTAACATACTGTCACCATTCGCTTTTTATGTACTAGTAACTATGCTGGTAATTTTGCTACTGATAATATGTGTACTTGTATTCTCCACCCTGCTTCTCCCCCTCCCCGCCTCCCTGCCTCACCGTAACTCCCTCCACGGCCCGCGGCTGCTTATAAGTGTTGCTAACTCTTATTCATTTACAGCATGTTAACATACTGTCACCATTCGCTTTTTATGTACTACTGACTATGCTGGTAATTTTGCTACTGATAATATGTGTACTTGTATAATCTAAGATACTACGCCTCAGAAGACGGCATTAGTAAATAAACATTTCAAATACACATGTGTTCTTCTTAACTCCATGTTCTGGTTTCTAAGAAATATATAACGACCGACTGTTCATGAGTTCCACGTATCCTGAGGTACTATAAGTTCATATTCTGGATTGTCTAAACATTGAGAGTTTGTTATATCCAATGTGACACTGTACCTAGCTTGCTAAGGAGTTTTTGATTACTAACGTGAGTTTTGGGACACCCTAATTCGCCGAGGTTCCAATCCTCTGTCCACAGTTCTGTGTGAGAACAGAAACCCTGCGACAGGGGCACCCCCGACCCTTGCTGGAGCTTCATCACACTTGCGATACAACTCCAGCAATGCGCCACCTTTACGGCACAGATACATCACGCATCTGTGCTGTTTTTGCCCCATGATGCGCCGCATTGTAAATGCAGCACACCATAGGTGACGGAACAGCGGCACAGAATGACTAACACATCCCTGGTGATGCGCCAGTCATCATAAATGTATCCCTATGCTTCTTATCTTGTTAGAGATGAACCGCCATATGTATCATCAAAGTTTTTTGCATTTCCTAAATAGCGAACTTTAAGGAATAAATAGCGATTCTTTACCATTCCTAGTTTGCGATTAGCTATTTGCTAATTACAAATTACCCATTCATTTCCTTCATTTCCATAGGGCGGTTGGACTCACTTTTAGCTCGAACGGCTGAATGGATTTGCACGAAACTTGGCAAAATTGTAGGGACTGGTAGCCCGATGTGCCTTTGCTATGTCTCAAGATATATGCTCCAGTGGTTTTTACGAAAATTAACTTTGAAAAATATATATTGGGCTACATTGGCCTATATATATGTTGGAGCCCAAATGTAGCCCAATGTAGCCCAATGAAGCCCAATGTAGCCCAATGTAGCCCAAAGATGGCCGCCAGACACACAAAAAAACAAATGTAGCCCAAATATCAGCCAGATGTAGCCCAACTATAGCCCAGTGACAGAATGACCAATCCGCTTCGCAAACCTCCGTTACGCGAGGCGGAGCGCTGTTACAGATATATATCTTTTTTTGAACGTTAATTTCTCAAAATCCACTGGAGCACATATATTGAGACCTAGCAAAGGCACATCGGGCTACCAGTCCCTACAATTTTGCCAAGTTTCGTGCAAATCCATTCAGCCGTTCGATTATTATTATTATTATTTTTTTTTGCCCCGCGGGGCCCTTTTAAAACCTCCACATCAAACCTAGGGGGTCAGCGAGGATCTACTATTCCCCCTTATGGACATTTGCCCCTTCGCTTTGGCCTCCTCTTGTCTCTCGATCCTACCGAGAGACAAGATGGCGGCCGCTACGGACTGTTTGGAATGTTGACAGACGCCAGAGAACCAATCAGCTTCGCTTCACAAAGCTCCGTTGCGCGAAAAGTACGCGTCCTGGGCCGCTGCCCGGTCCGCTGTTACAGATATATATCTTTTTTTAAACGTTAATTTCTCAAAATCCACTGGAGAACATATATTGAGACCTACAAAAGGCACATCGGGCTACCAGTCCCTACAATTTTGCCAAGTTTCGTGCAAATCCATTCAGCCGTTCGGGCTAAAAGTGAGGCCAACCGCCCTATGGAAAACTCAATGTTAAAAACACGTTTTGGGACCCCCCTTTTTTCTCGGCCCCCACTGGACGAACCCCCCCCAAATTTTCAAGGGCTGCTCAGAAACAAAATGTGCCATTTTCCTGAAAATTTCAGCCAATTCCGTCCACAAACGCCAAAGTTATTAGACATAGAATTTTCAAAAAACCCATAGAGAAAAAATCCTAACTATATATACCTACTGGCGATCGCCAGTAGGTAATATATATATTTATCTATCTATCTATTTATTATCTATCTATTTATATATATAGCTTTATCGCTTTTGTGACCCTTCTGTCTTGAAAAGTCCGATTTTCGGGAGTATATAACCCACTTCAAGATGGCGCCCACTGTGGTGCTAGGAAGGGCAAGTCCCTTGTTGTTGTTTACCATTCTGGCAAAAGTGCATTTAAAGTTTTGAACTGCATGGTACCGGTGAGAAAACACCGAGGAAGGCAACCGCCGAAACGTTTGTTTTTTGCTGTCAATAAACGCTGTGTCTAGTATACTGCCGGAGTGCTGCTTTCATCTTATCGCATGATAAGGTTTCTGTGAGCGTCACATATTGCGGGGTCCACGGCCCGCCTGCAGCACCCGCTCCTGAGTGCCCGGGAGTCCTGTGGGAAACGGAGCGATTTTTTGAAAATTTCCCGAGCACCGCCTGCAACTGCGCAAGGTGTAACGAGAGGACCGCTGAAGATCTGGTGCGGTGAAAACTCTCCGACCGCCGGGTGGGGGCAAGTGTCACGCGTCTCTCCGGTGAGTGTCAAGCACCCTTTCCTTTACCGATATTTGCTACGGGAATTGCATATTGCGGCAGAGCGTCCAGGCAGCGGACGGACACAGCGTTTTTAGCTCACCATTGATTGATTACTTGTGAGCACAGCAACCGGCCATAACTTACCTACATGCCCTCGGCATGGATGTGTTCGGCGAGGAAGAGCGTCGAGCTCTTGCACAAGACATGTTCAAGAGGCGCGATACACCATCTGCAGTGGCGGCTGCATCCACCGGCGCCGGAGTGGGGAGCAGCAAATTGAATGAGGCATTTGTGAAACTAGAGAGACTCCATGAGCGTGAGATCCGCAAATGGTGGGAGGCCACGAGTCTTAATAGCTACATTGAGGTGAAACGGGTCCCAAGGGGGCTAAGGGTGTACACTGTCCCGTCATATGAACACCCGGACCCCCAACTACTTACAGATTGGCAAGAGCAGACGCAAAATTACTGCGAGGGGATACTCAAGCTACTGGTCAAGTATGCGTGGAGCGACAGGGACAGGGCACTGGCAGAAATCAAGACTTTGGAGGGGGAGATCGATCAAGAGGAAGATAACTCCAAGGTACTGCAATTAAGGGAGGCTATGAAAAAACGCTTAATTAGGTACCAAGAGAAAATTATGACGCGCAAGCAAGACAAGTTTGAGCGCGATGAAAACGATTACCGCCAAGGCCGTGTCCTGACATTCGCGAAGAAGTATGACGCACCCAGAAAAGCTATGAATCAGGGGACCCTGACTACCCCCACCTCAAGTGTGGCAACCTCCGAATCAGATGCTACAGCCGAGGAATCGGGTGATGAACAACGAGATCGTGGGAGCGAGCGAAGAAGAGTCGCAGCTCCTTTTCACGTAGAGTTCCAGCTGATAAGACAGAACTGGCTAAGGGGAGGGAAGAACAAACCCCCAGAACCTCAAGAAGAAGGAGGAGAACTCGGAGAGCAGGGGGCGGCGGCAAAAGGAAGAGGAAGGGGACGAGCGAAACCCCCAAAACAAGCCTATCGCAACACCAAAAAGAAGTAAGTGGGAATGCGCAGCCTGAGGGGACCAACTTAACTGTGGTCAACCTTACGGACCAACCACTCACCACAGAACAACACGAGCTACTGAGCTTAGGGCTCACCTTTTGTCCCAATACCAACCTGGAGTTTACACAAACTAAGATTGATCTCTTCCGATTCACCAGGAGACTGAAACTGCATAAACACTTTAAACTGAGACCACATATTAAAACCACATCTAGACCTGGTGTAAGACTTACAGCCACAGATGCCCTGACAGGGAATGATATGCCCTGTATGGAAGCTATGGAATCATTAAGGACTGAAACCGATAATGCAGCACTTTTGGGAATGAATATGGCACAAAGGGCAGAGCTACTAGGAATACAGCAAGAACGAGATGAGAGCCATTTTAAATCTCCTTCCATGTTCGTTCCTCAATCACCTTGGGACGCTATTGATGCCTTCTCGGAAGCCATAACCATGGAGTTGGTTAAGCAGAGAAAGGACACCAAAATGAAATCTTACAATATTACGGAAGCACAGGAAAGAGCACTAAAAGATCTTATGAATAACCAGAAAATCGTCATAAAACCCTCTGATAAAGGGGGAAATGTCGTGCTGATGACAAGAGACTACTACTGTCAGGAAGCATTGAGACAACTCTCTGACCCTAAGTACTATTCCATCACCACCAGAAATGAGTATGATGCTAGTGTCAGAGAGTACGATGATCTGGTGCTTAAATGGTACAATCTCAAAATGCTAAGCAAGGATGAACATATTTTCCTACGTAGCAACAATCCCATGGTACCAACCTTTTATCATCTACCCAAGCTACATAAAGATAAAATCCCTCCACCGGGGCGTCCAATTGTAGCTTCCATTAATGGACTGACGGAAAATATGTCTAGATTCGTGGATAATTTTATCTTTCCACTGGTCTTGGAATTAAAGTCCTATATTCAAGACACCAAGGACTTCTTGAGCAAAGTGGACATGATGAAGTGGGAGTCGGACTATCTGTTCCTGGTGATGGACATCACCAGTCTTTATACGATCATCGACCACAATCATGGCTTGGCTGCTATCGAACATTATCTGGGCAAACGCCAAATACGTTTTGCACATCATAACGTTATGCTGATGGAATTTGTGCAGTTTTGTTTAGTTAACAACATTTTTTTGTTTGCAGACAAATTCTACCGACAGATCTCTGGTACGGCGATGGGCACCTGCTTTGCTCCCAGCTATGCGAACTTGTTCGTTGGCTGGTGGGAGGAGCAGGTGCCCAGGAGCTGGAAGGAAGGCCAGGATAGCGGCAGGGTGGTACACTGGTACCGCTACATTGATGATTTATTCATCGTGTGGCAGGGTACTAGAGACATGGCAGAAAAGTATATTACGTCTCTCAACGATAACATCTATAATATTCATCTCTCTGGTACTATTAGTGGGGTGACAGCCAACTATTTAGACCTTAGAGTATATGTTGAGGATAGCCATGTCCAGACCTCGCTGTACCGCAAGGAAACAGCGGGTAATTCTATTCTGTATGCCAAAAGTGGACACCCACTGAAGCTAATCAAGAGCATCCCATATGGGGAACTCTTAAGGTTGAAGAGGAACAGTACCCAAGACCGGGAATTCGAAGCGGCTGCTTCGGATTGCCTGGCACGCTTTCGCTCAAGAGGTTATGAAGAGCAACTTTTGCAGAGTACTCTCACTAAAGTTCGAAAGATCTCTAGAAATGACTTACTTAGAGCTAAACCCAAGGAGAGTGGGACCCCCAGAAAAGACATCTTTAGGATGATTACACCATATTCCCAGGGGGCGGACAAACTTAAAGCTCTAATGCGTAAAAACTGGCATATATTACAGACTGATGAAGTATTGAGGGAAGATCTTCCACCACATCCACTGGTAACCTTTAGCAAGGCCAGGTCTCTAGGAGATATGTTGGTACATAGCCACTTGGAGGTGCCCTCTGCTCAAGTTAACACCTTAAGAGCCATGAGTGGTTTCTTTCCTTGTGGCAAATGCAAGGCATGTGCCAACAGTCGAAGGGTACTTCATTATGATATTCCAGACGCAGGCAGAACTAACAAAATCCAGAAATTCATCACGTGCAGTACCATCTATGCCGTGTACTGCCTTGTGTGCCCGTGTGGCCTACGCTACATTGGGAGCACCATCAACCAACTGAAGTTGAGGGTGCTGGAGCATATGAGGGCAATCGACAAAGTCGATCCCTCATACCCAGTGGCGCGACACTTCGCGGAATATCATAACAAAGATCGTAGCAAATTGCAGTTTTTTGGTCTAGATCATGTACCACATAATCCACGTGGTGGCGATAGACTCAGGAGGCTACGACGCCTTGAGTCAAGGTACATCATCGACCTGTCCACCAAATACCCGAAAGGTATGAACAGCGGGGAAGAGATGGCAGTACATTTGGGGAAGTAATGACTACTACTATTACTATTATCATCGATGTTTACATGCCAAATGCCATACTAGGCCGATTGTGCACCTAGAAACATGTTAATCATGTTATTCGTATGTATATACCTACTTATTGCATTAAGCCTCGACTTTGATAGATATATTGCCACTCATTATTGAACCTAGGGGTCTTCATGATTTGAGTATTTACTCTGTTTACCTGCTGAACGAAGATTTCATCTGTGTTTGAAACTGATATTGTATAGACCTTTTTCACCTTCTCTTTCCGCTCTAGTTTCTTAGTTGAAAATTTGACCAGGAATTGTACTATGTTTTGCTGTAATTTTTTCTTTGCCTCTTGGATTTGTGTTCTTTATTCTGTTGTTTCGGTGGCAGGACGGCCTTCATTGCATGTGGGGTATTTCGTAGCTTGCAATCTCAAGTATATTTATTAATTTTGGAAAGATGAAATGAAATTAACTTTGATAGTCATGTTATGAAATATGCTGAACACTACTTTGTAGTTGTATATGCTAAAAAGTTTGTTTGCCAGTAGGTACTCATACTGTTAGGGACACTAGCCGATCCACGGCTTTATCGCTTTTGTGACCCTTCTGTCTTGAAAAGTCCGATTTTCAGGAGTATATAACCCACTTCAAGATGGCGCCCACTGTGGTGCTAGGAAGGGCAAGTCCCTTGTTGTTGTTTACCATTCTGGCAAAAGTGCATTTAAAGTTTTGAACTGCATGGTACCGGTGAGAAAACACCGAGGAAGGCAACCGCCGAAACGTTTGTTTTTTGCTGTCAATAAACGCTGTGTCTAGTATACTGCCGGAGTGCTGCTTTCATCTTATCGCATGATAAGGTTTCTGTGAGCGTCATATATATATATATATATATATATATATAGATACATAGATAGATAGATAGATATATATATATATATATATATATATATATATTCACTGAAAAAAACATAGGTTACAGACCATATATAGTTAGGAATTAGCATTTTTTAAAACCTTATTTTACTCACACAAAACCATTGAAATTCCATATATAGTTAGTTGCACTAACTATATATCGCGCACCCGCAATCCACTGCTGATCATGTCACATATTACATCATTCATGACATGGTCAGTGACATCACTGATGACATCACTGATGACATCTCAAATGACATCACTGATGACATCACTGATGACAACATCCAGTGACTGTATGTTTCTGTAAAGTTAAAATATGTCTTACATATTGAAGAATGAGTGGATGTATAAGTGTCTGGATGAAGGATTTAGTAGGTGCGTGACTGACTGTATGAGTGAGTGATTAAATGTGTCTCACTGAATGCATGGGTTAGTGACTAAACTGTCTTAATTTGTGCATCATTATGTCTGTTGTGATGTAAACTGCTGCATGTGTTGATCATTAGCTATACGAGAGGCTATATGTGTTATTAATTGGTTGCCCAAGTATTTCTATGGGAGATTGAGTTTGTGTGGGGGTGGCTGGAAGGTGTGTGACTCTATGCATAGATGTGTGAGCAGTTTATTCACTAGGTGTATGAGTTCAAGACTGCATGTGGAAACAGCTACATGGGCAGTTGATTGTGTGCATGAGTGTATTGATGAGTGAATGGATATCTCAATGCTACATGTCATAGTAAGTACATATGTTAAACACAGTACATGTGAGAGTTGGCATATATAAATAACTGTGCATGAGAGCCACTGAATGAGTGAGTGGTTGTATCGATCATTGTGAACTTGTATCAGGGATTGTATAAGAGAGTAAATATGTGTTAGTATATGTTTCAATAAGTAAGGTGTGTTTAACTGTATAGTTGAAGAAATGGAGGTGAGATTGTTTCTTTGCATGACTGACTGGGTGTGTGAGTAACTCCATGGATGAGTGGCAGTGTGTGAGTGTCTGTATACACTGAGTGTATCTAAGGTTATATTAGAGTCTGAAGAGGTTTATCGTATTAGCACAAGAATGATGTCAAATGAGATGTCATCAGTGATGTCATCAGTGATGTCATTTGAGATGTCATCAGTGATGTCATCAGTGATGTCACTGACCATGTCATGAATGATGTAATATGTGACATGATCAGCAGTGGATTGCGGGTGCGCGATATATAGTTAGTGCAACTAATTATATATGGAATTTCAATGGTTTTGTGTGAGTAAAATAAGGTTTTTTAAATGCTAATTCCTAACTATATATGGTCTATAACCTATGGTTTTTTCAGTGAATTTCAATGGTTTTTTAATAGCAAATATCATAAGCTGTCGAATGTCAAGTACGTGGTAAGTAAAAACATTTTCGTGTTTATGCACACTGATCTGCTTTGAATGCTGCCCCCCACCCCTCATTTCTATTAGGAGTACTCTCTCTTTGCAGATAGTGAAGGGTAGTTAACGCAGGCCTTTGCCCCCGTTGTAATCCGTCGTGCCTGCTTCTCTCTCCATTTGATTGATTGTTCTCTTTGGTTCATTCTCTATTTACAAACAAGCACAGAGTCGCAATACTCTGTTTAGTCTTTGCAGATAGCAAAAAATCGTGTAAAAAAACAAAAGGAATCGAGCAAAATCAGTAGGCCACTAATGGGATCTCTTTTTGACCTCCCTAAAATAGAAACATTAGGAACAACCTGTTGATAATACCAATGTGTATGTACATAAGCGGCGTTCATTTGTGTTCACAGTACCCCTTGTTGATTGTTTGAATCGAGCATTGAATTGTTCGAAGTTGGTTCTCTTAAGAATCTTCTCTGCCTGCAAACGAGGAAGAATAGGAATATTCTCTCTCCCTTTGCAGATAGTGAAGGGTAGGTAACGCAAACCTTTAACACGTCGTGCCTATTTCGTTCCTCATTGATTGATTGTTTCCCCAAACATTGACTGTTTGGGAATTGGTTCTTTTTGGAGGTATTCCCTGTTTGCAAATATACGTAGGAAAATCTTTGCAAATAGTGAAAGGGTACGTAATGCGGACCTTTCTCCCCCGTTGTAATCTGTCATGCCTATCTACTCCCCACTGATTGATGCACCTGTTTCACCCGGACCATTTACTAGAGATACGTCATCTGGCCCGACCAGAGAGCACCCCTAGTGAAAAGGACATATGCAATAATAACGAAGTGATCACTGTATCCTGTTAACAGAAACTTTAGCATGAAACAACCTGGGAAGAAAAGAATAGGAAAACGAAAATCAGTAGGCCACTGATGAACATGAACTTTTATTAAACAACGAACAAAGAAACGATAACATAACGTAATGATAAAACCTATTAATGTCCTAGAAATAAGAAAACGTTAAAATATGCCAGTGGTGAGAGACCAGAAAAACAGTAAGAGAAACCAAATCACCCCTCGCTGTCCCACCGCCTGCCACGCCAAAAAAATCGATAGACTAGGGAAAATGCAAGTCAGTAGAACATCCGCCCCCACTCTGGAAACTTCCAAGGTGGGGCAGGGTTGCGGCTACGCCCAGCCGGGAGCAGCCCATATAAGGCGGGTCCTGCTGCCACGCCTCGACCAGGAGATCCTAACGTAGGGTGTAGCCGGAGGAGAGGCCGAGGCCAGCGGGACCCGGCCAGGGGATTGCCTTTACAACGCTGAACAGTTGCAGGGGGGGAATGTCTCCTCGACCCTCCCCTCTCTCTCCCAGTCCGGCCGCGGTGGCCCTTGAGAGTTGCAGGTAGTCCCGCCACATGCTCTTCCGGTCCGGCCATCAACGGTCGGGGGCCGAGGCCGACGGGATCCGGGTGCAGCCGATAAACCAAGAAACCCGTTCATGGGGCCAGAGCCAGGGGCGTCCGGCCGACATCCACCGGAAGCCCGGCCCGAAGACGGACGGGACACTTCTTCTTTCTTGAATAATGGCTGCGACAACACTGAGGGGGGATGTCTTGCACATGCCTCCGACCCCCCCCCCCCTCGTCCTCATCGCCTGGTCCGGCCATAACAAATCTCAAGCGAGACGCCGTGGGGTGCACTGGGAGGGAGAGACGGTGCGAACAGGCCTCTCCCGCCTCCCCAGGTGGAGGCTTCCCAGCTGCACCCTCAGCGCTCCAGGCGCCCGGAAAAGGGTTCTTCCACTGTGGCCATGCTGCAACGTCTCGCCCGGCAGGGTGGAGCCCGTCCGCTCATTTGACCCCGCGATCGCCAGTAGCTACCGAACTCTCAAAATGGCGGTCGACCTGGCAAGAGCGGGCCCAGCATAAAGAAATGGCCCGGTCACTGGTTGACTCCACCACCGTAGTCCTCCACGACCTTGAAGATTCTAGAGGAGCCGCGGGAGTCTCCGACCCCCGATGGGGAATGACTGCCATGATCGCCCGTGGAGTGACGAAACTGTATCCACGGGACGTCGGCGCTCCCATGCTGGCGCCAGCCTCACTTTGAATTACTAGAATCCTGCAGACCTCAGTTCCAGTGAAAGCACAGTGTGACCCGGTAGGAAAAATTGTTGCACCCCCTCCCCTTTTTAACTGATAGTTCAAACCACCGATCCTTTCCTTTGCCCTTTTAACTGAACTTTGGACTGCCTCCCCCTCTTTTACATTTTCTAGAGAAAACAAAACATTAACCACTACATTAGCATAGCAGTTGACACCAGAACTGTTTTCAAATTGAAAACCAACAACATCTTCAACAGAATCCTTTTTGTTTCTGCTGTGACCCTGCTACAGCACAGGCATTGTCCCCAGCAGTAATTCTGCAATGCCGGTAAGAATAGCTGTGGTGCCTACTGGACTCACTCACCCCCGCGGCGCCCCACGCCGTTATTTGCTGGGCGGCAACTTACTAGACATCACTTTCGTGCCATCTAGATTTCAGCGCGTTCTGCTGCCTTGGAACTATTCGCACAACAGACTGCTACTGACGACCCACCCCCAGGCAACATCTTCTGAATTTTCATAATTTGAAAGAACTAGTAACATGTCCTCATCAGGAATTCAAAAGAAATTGCCACGGTCTCTTCGTTGTTTAAATGTTTTTACTGTTTTTGTTTTGTTGTATATATTTATATGTTATTAAAGTTTTATATTCCTACTACTTTATTGGAGTGCTATATATTTTTAATGTGACACATAATTGTAAAAACTTTGATGTACAAAGAGTCATTCCTGGAATCTTCCGCTTCAGGCTCGGTCCCCTCCCCAATCACAATACAGGATGGTTTTCAGATAGTAGGAACACGTGTGGTGTGACGGATCTCATCGGGTGTGGGCCTTGATCTACTATAACTCCTTTGAAGAGGGGTGATTCTTTACAGCTGGGGCCATAAACTACATCTGCAGGGCTAGGTGATAGCCTGGAAAATCGGACACAGAGGAAGAGGAGTGTCAGAGGGTGCGGTAGTGAATAGGGCGAAAGGGAGGTGTCGGGCGGGCACAGAGTGTGATTTTCAGGGAAGAGCAGCGCAGATGGGGGGAGGTTTATTGCCGATGCATAAGACAGAGAGCGGGGGTGACCAGTGCCTGGGGAAGATGCTTGCGAGGGTGGGGAGCCATGCTACGAATCGACAGCGTGCAGAGAGTGGGTCTGGTCAAGGCATCTAAAATGGCTGCCGTGCACGACAAAAGTGTGGCATTTTAAAAAAGGCAAGATGGCGCAGACAATGTTTTTCAAAACTTCCTCATTTCCTTCGAATCGAACGTTAACAGACGTTGGTGCATATTACCAAAGTTAAGCGATATTTATCGCTAACGATGCTTACCAACGAATTTTTTACCGCTAAGCATCGTCAGAAATTATCGAAGATAAACCTTGCTATTATCAAGGTTTATCGCAAATGCGATAATAAACGGCCGCAATGCATGAATATCGCTAAAAAGTCAGCGATATTCATGTATTACCGAGCTAATGCTCTTAGCCATGTTATCCACCTCCCATTGGATAACATGGCTAAGAACTGCTCAGGGCAGGTGTTACTTTTTGGAGATATTCGCGCTTAGCGCGAATATCTCCAAAAGTTGGTAATAGGAGATAGATATCTTGCATGTTGTAATGCAAATTATTGTGGTATATGGAACTCATACCATAATCTCTCAGGAAAGCAGAAACTGATCCTTTTGGGACCGCCTGAAAAGGCCTAGGGGGTGAGGGGTACTCTACTTTGCCCCCTTTTCACGTTCCGAACTATTTTATTTTACTCTCTTCTGTAATTACACAAAATAGCAGCGATAAGATGCATCGGAGACACACAGTGAGAGAAAGGAGGCCGGAGATGAAGAAGAGATGTCAAATACACATTGGAGATAATATAGTGGCAGAAGAGAAGTAAATATGAGTAAACTTACCATGTAACATAAAAATGTTGCACTCTATACTATAAGTCTCATTTTATACTACAATCACTTCGCTACAACCTCATAAATTAAAAATAAAAATGAATAATGTCTCAAACAATTTTTGATTTCTAAATATAAATTTATTCTTCAGAATTTTCTACATTTGAAAGAACTAGTAACATGTCCTCATCAGCAATTTCCTCATGAAAAGTCTGCAATGATGAATCTTGTAACTCTATGGTCTCCAAACATTCGATAAATTCGCCATCAACTGATTGATCAAAAAAATCATTCAAGTCATCTCCTCCTTGTGACAATATTTCATTATTGGTGCTGTCAATTTCAATCAATGTAGTGGAATCATTCAAGTCATCTCCTCCTTGTGACAATATTTCATTATTGGTACTGTCAATTTCAATCAATGTAGTGGAATCATTCAAGTCATCTCCTCGTGACAATATTTCATTATTGGTGCTCTCAATTTCAATCAATGTAGTGGAATCATTCAAGTCATCTCCTCCTTGTGACAATATTTCATTATTGGTGCTGTCCATTTCAATCAATCTAATGGAATCATACAAGTCATCTCCTCCTTGTGACAATATTTCATTATTGGTGCTCTCAATTTCAATCAATGTAGTGGAATCATTCAAGTCATCTCCTTGTGACAATATTTCATTATTGGTGCTGTCCATTTCAATCAATCTAATGGAATCATACAAGTCATCTCCTCCTTGTGACAATATTTCATTATTGGTGCTCTCAATTTCAATCAATGTAGTGGACAATTCAAAAGAAATTGCCACGGTCTCTTCATTGTGAGCCATTTTATTTTGAAATTGCTTGCTGTAAATTGCAGAAAAAAATAATCACTTTCATTTATCGTTTTTAGTAATACATAATATAAAACTAACTTTATCAAGTATTTAGTATAACAGAAGGACTGCAAATAAATAACAGAAAACATTTTTCAAATTATCTTCAAGTGTACAACATAGTTCCCCTTACAAATTAACAACTCACCTTTTTAAAAGTAGGAGAAGTGTTAGTACTGTGTAAATCAAACACCAGAAATTCACCACCAAAAATTCCTCACAAATGTACCTCAGACAGTAGTATCACAAAATGGCTGTGGTTTCCTCTCATTTGACATATATACATAACCAATTAACTTTCATCACACACAAATACAAAACCAAAGTAACATTTTAATTGGTTCTAAATTTCAACACTTTCAAATGTGTTTTCCCCATGCAATTTTCCATAGGACATTTACATACGTCTACAGCCTGAATGGCTGAACGGAATTACACCAAACTTGGCAAAATGGTACATCAAACCTAAGAGGTCAGAAAGGATCTACTATGCCCCCTTATGGTCATTTCCCCCTTCGCTTTGGCCTCCTCTTGTCTCTCAATCCTACCGAGAGACAAGATGGCGGCCGCTACGGACTGTTTGGAATGTTGACAGACGCCGGAGAACCAATCAGCTTCGCAAAGCTCCGTAACGCGAAAAGTACGCGAAGCGGAGCGCTGTTACAGATATATATCTTTTTTTGAACGTTAATTTCTCAAAATCCACTGGAGCACATATATTGAGACCTAGCAAAGGCACATCGGGCTACCAGTCCCTAATATTTTGCCAAGTTTCGTGCAAATCCATTCAGCCGTTCGATTATTATTATTATTTTTTTTTTTTGCCCCGCGGGGCCCTTTTAAAACCTCCACATCAAACCTAGGGGGTCAGCGAGGATCTACTATGCCCCCTTATGGTCATTTGCCCCTTCGCTTTGGCCTCCTCTTGTCTCTCGATCCTACCTACCGAGAGACAAGATGGCGGCCGCTACGGACTGTTTGGAATGTTTACAGACGCCGGAGAACCAATCAGCTTCGCTTCACAAAGCTCCGTTGCGCGAAAAGTACGCGAACTGGAGCGCTGCCCGGTCCGCTGTTACAGATATATATCTTTTTTTGAACGTTAATTTCTCAAAATCCACTGAAGCACATATATTGAGACCTACAAAAGGCACATCGGGCTACCAGTCCCTACAATTTTGCCAAGTTTCGTGCAAATCCATTCTGCCCTTCGAGCTAAAAGTGAGGCCAACCGCCCTATGGAAAACTCAATGTTAAAAACACGTTTTGGGACCCCCCTTTTTTCTCGGCCCCCCCTTGACGAACCCCCCCCAAATTTTCAAGGGCGGTCGCCAGTAGGTATATATAGTTAGGATTTTTTCTCTAGGGGATTTTTGAAAATTCTATGTCTAATAACTTTGGCGTTTGTGGACGGAATTGGCTGAAATTTTCAGGAAAATGGCACATTTTGTTTCTGAGCAGCCCTTGAAAATTTGGGGGGGTTCGTCAAGGGGGGGCCGAGAAAAAAGGGGGGTCCCAAAACGTGTTTTTAACATTGAGTTTTCCATAGGGCGGTTGGCCTCACTTTTAGCTCGAAGGGCTGAATGGATTTGCACGAAACTTGGCAAAATTGTAGGGACTGGTAGCCCGATGTGCCTTTTGTAGGTCTCAATATATGTGCTTCAGTGGATTTTGAGAAATTAACGTTCAAAAAAAGATATATATCTGTAACAGCGGACCGGGCAGCGCTCCAGTTCGCGTACTTTTCGCGCAACGGAGCTTTGTGAAGCGAAGCTGATTGGTTCTCCGGCGTCTGTAAACATTCCAAACAGTCCGTAGCGGCCGCCATCTTGTCTCTCGGTAGGATCGAGAGACAAGAGGAGGCCAAAGCGAAGGGGCAAATGACCATAAGGGGGCATGGTAGATCCTCGCTGACCCCCTAGGTTTGATGTGGAGGTTTTAAAAGGGCCCCGCGGGGCAAAAAAAAAAAATAATAATAATAATCGAACGGCTGAATGGATTTGCACGAAACTTGGCAAAATATTAGGGACTGGTAGCCCGATGTGCCTTTGCTAGGTCTCAATATATGTGCTCCAGTGGATTTTGAGAAATTAACGTTCAAAAAAAGATATATATCTGTAACAGCGCTCCGCTTCGCGTACTTTTCGCGTTACGGAGCTTTGCGAAGCTGATTGGTTCTCCGGCGTCTGTCAACATTCCAAACAGTCCGTAGCGGCCGCCATCTTGTCTCTCGGTAGGATTGAGAGACAAGAGGAGGCCAAAGCGAAGGGGGAAATGACCATAAGGGGGCATAGTAGATCCTTTCTGACCTCTTAGGTTTGATGTACCATTTTGCCAAGTTTGGTGTAATTCCGTTCAGCCATTCAGGCTGTAGACGTATGTAAATGTCCTATGGAAAATTGCATGGGGAAAACACATTTGAAAGTGTTGAAATTTAGAACCAATTAAAATGTTACTTTGGTTTTGTATTTGTGTGTGATGAAAGTTAATTGGTTATGTATATATGTCAAATGAGAGGAAACCACAGCCATTTTGTGATACTACTGTCTGAGGTACATTTGTGAGGAATTTTTGGTGGTGAATTTCTGGTGTTTGATTTACACAGTACTAACACTTCTCCTACTTTTAAAAAGGTGAGTTGTTAATTTGTAAGGAGAACTATGTTGTACACTTGAAGATAATTTGAAAAATGTTTTCTGTTATTTATTTGCAGTCCTTCTGTTATACTAAATACTTGATAAAGTTAGTTTTATATTATGTATTACTAAAAACGATAAATGAACGTGATTATTTTTTTCTGCAATTTACAGCAAGCAATTTCAAAATAAAAGTGCTCACAATGAAGAGACCGTGGCAATTTCTTTGTAAGGGGAACTATGTTGTACACTTGAAGGTAATTTGAAAAATGTTTTCTGTTATTTATTTGCAGTCCTTCTGTTATACTAAATACTTGATAAAGTTAGTTTTATGTTATGTATTACTAAAAACGATAAATGAAAGTGATTATTTTTTTCTGCAATTTACAGCAAGCAATTTCAAAATAAAATGGCTCACAATGAAGAGACCGTGGCAATTTCTTTTGAATTGTCCACTACATTGATTGAAATTGAGAGCACCAATAATGAAATATTGTCACAAGGAGGAGATGACTTGTATGATTCCATTAGATTGATTGAAATGGACAGCACCAATAATGAAATATTGTCACAAGGAGATGACTTGAATGATTCCACTACATTGATTGAAATTGAGAGCACCAATAATAAAATATTGTCACAAGGAGGAGATGACTTGTATGATTCCATTAGATTGATTGAAATGGACAGCACCAATAATGAAATATTGTCACAAGGAGGAGATGACTTGAATGATTCCACTACATTGATTGAAATTGAGAGCACCAATAATGAAATATTGTCACGAGGAGATGACTTGAATGATTCCACTACATTGATTGAAATTGACAGCACCAATAATGAAATATTGTCACAAGGAGGAGATGACTTAAATGATTTTTTTGATCAATCTGTTGATGGCGAATTTATCGAATGTTTGGAGACCATAGAGTTACAAGAATCATCATTGCAGACTTTTCATGAGGAAATTGCTGATGAGGACATGTTACTAGTTCTTTCAAATGTAGAAAATTCTGAAGAATAAATTTATATTTAGAAATCAAAAATTGTTTGAGACATTATTCATTTTAATTTTTAATTTATGAGGTTGTAGCAAAGTGATTGTAGTATAAAATGAGACTTATAGTATAGAGTGCAACATTTTTATGTTACATGGTAAGTTTACTCATATTTACTTCCCTTCTGCCACTATATTATCTCCAATGTGTATTTGACATCTCTTCTTCATCTCCGGCCTCCTTTCTCTCACTGTGTGTCTCCGATGCATCTTATTGCTGCTATTTTGTGTAATTACAGAAGAGAGTAAAATAAAATAGTTCGGAACGTGAAAAGGGGGCAAAGTAGAGTACCCCTAACCCCCTAGGCCTTTTCAGGCGGTCCCAAAAGGATCAGTTTCTGCTTTCCTGAGAGATTATGGTATGAGTTCCATATACCACAATAATTTGCATTACAACATGCAAGATATCTATCTCCTATTACCAACTTTTGGTGATATTCGCGCTAAGCGCGAATATCTCCAAAAAGTAACACCTGCCCTGGGCAGTTCTTAGCCATGTTATCCAATGGGAGGTGGATAACATGGCTAAGAGCATTAGCTCGGTAATGCATGAATATCGCTGACTTTTTAGCGATATTCATGCATTGCGGCCGTTTATTATCGCATTTGCGATAAACCTTGATAATAGCAAGGTTTATCTTCGATAATTTCTGACGATGCTTAGCGGTAAAAAATTCGTTGGTAAGCATCGTTAGCGATAAATATCGATTAACTTTGGTAATATGCACCAACGTCTGTTAACGTTCGATTCGAAGGAAATGAGGAAGTGTTGAAAAACATTGTCTGCGCCATCTTGCCTTTTTTGAAATGCCACACTTTTGTCGTGCACGGCAGCCATTTTAGATGCCTTGACCAGACCCACTCTCTGCACGCTGTCGATTCGTAGCATGGCTCCCCACCCTCGCAAGCATCTTCCCCAGGCACTGGTCACCCCCGCTCTCTGTCTTATGCATCGGCAATAAACCTCCCCCCATCTGCGCTGCTCTTCCCTGAAAATCACACTCTGTGCCCGCCCGACACCTCCCTTTCGCCCTATTCACTACCGCACCCTCTGACACTCCTCTTCCTCTGTGTCCGATTGTCCAGGCTATCACCTAGCCCTGCAGATGTAGTTTATGGCCCCAGCTGTAAAGAATCACCCCTCTTCAAAGGAGTTATGGTAGATCAAGGCCCACACCCGATGAGATCCGTCACACCACACGTGTTCCTACTATCTGAAAACCATCCTGTATTGTGATTGGGGAGGGGACCGAGCCTGAAGCGGAAGATTCCAGGAATGACTCTTTGTACATCAAAGTTTTTACAATTATGTGTCACATTAAAAATATATAGCACTCCAACAAAGTAGTAGGAATATAAAACTTTAATAACATATAAATATATACAACAAAACAAAAACAGTAAAAACATTTAAACAACGAAGAGACCGTGGCAATTTCTTTTGAATTCCTGATGAGGACATGTTACTAGTTCTTTCAAATTATGAAAATTCAGAAGATGTTGCCTGGGGGTGGGTCGTCAGTAGCAGTCTGTTGTGCGAATAGTTCCAAGGCAGCAGAACGTGCTGAAATCTAGATGGCACGAAAGTGATGTCTAATAAGTTGCCGCCCAGCAAATAACGGCGTGGGGCGCCGCGGGGGTGAGTGAGTCCAGTAGGCACCACAGCTATTCTTACCGGCATTGCAGAATTACTGCTGGGGACAATGCCTGTGCTGTAGCAGGGTCACAGCAGAAACAAAAAGGATTCTGTTGAAGATGTTGTTGGTTTTCAATTTGAAAACAGTTCTGGTGTCAACTGCTATGCTAATGTAGTGGTTAATGTTTTGTTTTCTCTAGAAAATGTAAAAGAGGGGGAGGCAGTCCAAAGTTCCGTTAAAAGGGCAAAGGAAAGGATCGGTGGTTTGAACTATCAGTCAAAAAGGGGAGGGGGTGCAACAATTTTTCCTACCGGGTCACACTGTGCTTTCACCGGAACTGAGGTCTGCAGGATTCTAGTAATTCAAAGTGAGGCTGGCGCCAGCATGGGAGCGCCGACGTCCCGCGGATACAGTTTCGTCACTCCACGGGCGATCATGGCAGTCATTCCCCATCGGGGGTCGGAGACTCTCGCGGCTCCTCTAGAATCTTCAAGGTCGTGGAGGACTACGGTGGTGGAGTCAACCAGTGACCGGGCCATTTCTTTATGCTGGGCCCGCTCTTGCCAGGTCGACCGCCATTTTGAGAGTTCGGTAGCTACTGGCGATCGCGGGGTCAAATGAGCGGACGGGCTCCACCCTGCCGGGCGAGACGTTGCAGCATGGCCACAGTGGAAGAACCCTTTTCCGGGCGCCTGGAGCGCTGAGGGTGCAGCTGGGAAGCCTCCACCTGGGGAGGCGGGAGAGGACTGTTCGCACCGTCTCTCCCTCCCAGTGCACCCCACGGCGTCTCGCTTGAGATTTGTTATGGCCGGACCAGGTGATGAGGACGAGGGGGGGGGGGGTCGGAGGCATGTGCAAGACATCCCCCCCCAGTGTTGTCGCAGCCATTATTCAAGAAAGAAGAAGTGTCCCGTCCGTCTTCGGGCCGGGCTGCCGGTGGATGTCGGCCGGACGCCCCTGGCTCTGGCCCCATGAACGGGTTTCTTGGTTTATCGGCTGCAGCCGGATCCCGTCGGCCTCGGCCCCCCGACCGTTGGTGGCCGGACCGGAAGAGCATGTGGCGGGACTACCTGCAACCCTCAAGGGCCACCGCGGCCGGACTGGGAGAGAGAGGGGAGGGTCGAGGAGACATTCCCCCCCCCTGCAACTGTTCAGCGTTGTAAAGGCAATCCCCTGGCCGGGTCCCGCTGGCCTCGGCCTCTCCTCCGGCTACACCCTACGTTAGGATCTCCTGGCCGAGGCGTGGCAGCAGGACCCGCCTTATATGGGCTGCTCACGGCTGGGCGTAGCCGCAACCCTGCCCCACCTTGGAAGTTTCCAGAGTGGGGGCGGATGTTCTACTGACTTGCATTTTCCCTAGTCTATCGATTTTTTTGGCGTGGCAGGCGGTGGGACAGCGAGGGGTGATTTGGTTTCTCTTACTGTTTTTCCGGTCTCTCACCACTGGCATATTTTAACGTTTTCTTGTTTCTAGGACATTAATAGGTTTTATCATTACGTTATGTTATCGTTTCTTTGTTCGTTGTTTAATAAAAGTTCATGTTCATCAGTGGCCTACTGATTTTCGTTTTCCTATTCTTTTCTTTCCAGGTTGTTTCATGCTAAAGTTTCTGTTAACAGGATACAGTGATCACTTCGTTATTATTGCATATGTCCTTTTCACTAGGGGTGCTCTCTGGTCGGGCCAGATGACGTATCTCTAGTAAATGGTCCGGGTGAAACAGGTGCATCAATCAGTGGGGAGTAGATAGGCATGACAGATTACAACGGGGGAGAAAGGTCCGCATTACGTACCCTTTCACTATTTGCAAAGATTTTCCTACGTATATTTGCAAACAGGGAATACCTCCAAAAAGAACCAATTCCCAAACAGTCAATGTTTGGGGAAACAATCAATCAATGAGGAACGAAATAGGCACGACGTGTTAAAGGTTTGCGTTACCTACCCTTCACTATCTGCAAAGGGAGAGAGAATATTCCTATTCTTCCTCGTTTGCAGGCAGAGAAGATTCTTAAGAGAACCAACTTCGAACAATTCAATGCTCGATTCAAACAATCAACAAGGGGTACTGTGAACACAAATGAACGCCGCTTATGTACATACACATTGGTATTATCAACAGGTTGTTCCTAATGTTTCTATTTTAGGGAGGTCAAAAAGAGATCCCATTAGTGGCCTACTGATTTTGCTCGATTCCTTTAGTTTTTTTACACGATTTTTCGCTATCTGCAAAGACTAAACAGAGTATTGCGACTCTGTGCTTGTTTGTAAATAGAGAATGAACCAAAGAGAACAATCAATCAAATGGAGAGAGAAGCAGGCACGACGGATTACAACGGGGGCAAAGGCCTGCGTTAACTACCCTTCACTATCTGCAAAGAGAGAGTACTCCTAATAGAAATGAGGGGTGGGGGCAGCATTCAAAGCAGATCAGTGTGCATAAACACGAAAATGTTTTTACTTACCACGTACTTGACATTCGACAGCTTATGATATTTGCTATTAAAAAACCATTGAAATTCACTGAAAAAAACATAGGTTATAGACCATATAGTTAGGAATTAGCATTTAAAAAACCTTATTTTACTCACACAAAACCATTGAAATTCCATATATAGTTAGTTGCACTAACTATATATCGCGCACCCGCAATCCACTGCTGATCATGTCACATATTACATCATTCATGACATGGTCAGTGACATCACTGATGACATCACTGATGACATCTCATTTGACATCATTCTTGTGCTAATACGATAAACCTCTTCAGACTCTAATATACCCTTAGATACACTCAGTGTATACAGACACTCACACACTGCCACTTATCCATGGAGTTACTCACACACCCAGTCAGTCATGCAAAGAAACAATCTCACCTCCATTTCTTCAACTATACAGTTAAACACACCTTACTTATTGAAACATATACTAACACATATTTACTCTCTTATACAATCCCTGATACAAGTTCACAATGATCGATACAACCACTCACTCATTCAGTGGCTCTCATGCACAGTTATTTATATATGCCAACTCTCACATGTACTGTGTTTAACATATGTACTTACTATGACATGTAGCATTGAGATATCCATTCACTCATCAATACACTCATGCACACAGTCAACTGCCCATGTAGCTGTTTCCACATGCAGTCTTGAACTCATACACCTAGTGAATAAACTGCTCACACATCTATGCATAGAGTCACACACCTTCCAGCCACCCCCACACAAACTCAATCTCCCATAGAAATACTTGGGCAACCAATTAATAACACATATAGCCTCTCGTATAGCTAATGATCAACACATGCAGCAGTTTACATCACAACAGACATAATGATGCACAAATTAAGACAGTTTAGTCACTAACCCATGCATTCAGTAAGACACATTTAATCACTCACTCATACAGTCAGTCACGCACCTACTAAATCCTTCATCCAGACACTTATACATCCACTCATTCTTCAATATGTAAGACATATTTTAACTTTACAGAAACATACAGTCACTGGATGTTGTCATCAGTGATGTCATCAGTGATGTCATTTGAGATGTCATCAGTGATGTCATCAGTGATGTCACTGACCATGTCATGAATGGTGTAATATGTGACATGATCAGCAGTGGATTGCGGGTGCGCAATATATAGTTAGTGCAACTAACTATATATGGAATTTCAATGGTTTTGTGTGAGTAAAATAAGGTTTTTTAAATGCTAGTTCCTAACTATATATGGTCTATAACCTATGTTTTTTTCAGTGAATATATATATAGATAGATAGATAGATAGATAGATAGATAGATAGATAGATAGATAGATAGATAGATAGATAAATAGATAGATAAATAGATAGATAGATAGATAGATAGATAGATAGATAGATAGATAGATAGATAGATAGATAGATAGATAGATAGATAGATAGATAGATAGATAGATAGATAGATAGATAGATAGATAGATAGATAGATAGATAGATAGATAGATAGATAGATAGATAGATAGATAGATAGATAGATAGATAGATAGATAGATAGATAGATAGATAGATAGATAGATAGATAGATAGATAGATAGATAGATAGATAGATAGATAGATAGATAGATAGATGTTAGTGCACATTCTTTTATTCTTGAGACACTTGGTAATGGAGAAAGTGTTTTTTTTCTGTTATGCAGCTATGGTGACTGTCATGCAAACTTTTCATAATAATATTAAATGGACTTAAAGTCAATAACTGAATATCAATGTGTGCTATGTGCCAATGTTTGTCTCATGAAGATAAAACAAGTTGGCATTTCTCATAAATCTAAGTGATTTATTTTTCTCCACAATTATGTAATGGATTGCATTTCCTTAAACTAAACACAGTGTTACTAATCTGGTGAATACAATTATACATATTATATCAGGATATATCTAGTGTAAATGCAAGGTTCATTATAAAAATTATCGCACAAGAGGCACGCAAGAGCACTCCAGGGACCACTGTTCCCTTGAACTACGCGCAACTGATAGTCTCCCTGGGTTTCGTCAACACTTTTGAGCCTCTTGCGAGAACCACCGATTATGATGTCCTTCTCTGGCTCTCGGGAGACTCTCGCAAGAGTTTTCAAATAAGGGAAAAAAGGGAAGCATAGTAGAAACAACATATATCATGAAAGTAGAGGGTAGCTCTGAAAAGAGCAGTTTTTGTTAGCAGTTTTGAGCAGCTTTACAAATTGTATTGTGTTTTTTAATTTTGTTAGCTTTTTTGTATTTTCAATTTTCTTTATAGGGTGAGACAAAAAATGCAACTTGACCTGCCAAACAAACACCAACAGCATCTCCTTAAAAATAAAAAGGAGAAAAACTTGCAAAAAACTGAAAATAAAACACTGCCTAGGGGTGCACTTGTGCTCTTGGACAAGCTTGTCCTGGGCAGACCTGCTTGTCTCTGATGAATAAATTATCTGCTTGCACAAGCAGCAAATAGTGCTTTATTCAGAAAAGCAAGGTTATTTTCTGCCTGTGCGTGTAGCACCTGCACAGGCACAGTATTTCCTGGGGAAAATTATTTTAAAGCCCCAGTTTAGTTTCTAGCTCTTTAGCATGAGCCAACTTTGCCCATTTAAGCCTTTGCAGAAGCATTGCCCTCAGGTGTCTGAACAGATCTGTAATACTCATGCTACATTGCTTATTTCTGCTCCCCTGCTAAACTCTTTGCTGCATAGTTTACAGGTCTGGTGACAAGACGGAGGTTCTCATCCTCGGACAATCCCCCTCAGCATGGGACGACTCCTGGTGGCACACAGCGCTGGGCACCGCACCGACCCCCACGGACCACGCACGCAACCTGGGATTCATCCTGGACTCCTCCCTCACGATGACCAAGCAAGTCAACGCCGTCTCATCCTCATGCTTCAACACCCTGCGCATGCTCTGGAAGATCTTTCGATGGATCCCCACCGAAACCAGAAGAACAGTCACCCAGGCCCTCGTCACCAGCCGACTGGACAACAGAACGCCCTTTACGCAGGAACTACTGCTAAACTTCAGAATCACCTCCAGCGCATACAGAATGCCTCCGCACGACTCATCCTCGACATTCCTCGCCACAGCCACATATCCGTCCACCTGAGAAACTTCCACTGGCTCCCTGTCAACAAAAGGATCACGTTCAGGCTACTCACCCACGCACACAAGGCGCTCCACAACATGGGCCCCGAATACCTCAACAGCCGACTCTCGTTCTACACTCCCACCCGCCAGCTCCGCTCCACCAGCCTCGCCCTCTCCACCGTCCTACGAATTTGCAGAACCACCACCGGAGGAAGATTGTTCTCTTACCTGGCAGCGTAGACTTGGAACTCCCTCCCCAAACACCTACGACTGACCCAGGACCACCTCACCTTCAGGAAACAAGACCTGGCTCTTCAAGCAGTAGCAGCACCCCCCCTCCCCCCCCCCCCCCACCAGCACCATTAGACCCTCACGGGTGAGTAGCCGCTTTATAAATGTCTTGATTGATTGATTGATTGGTCTCATACTTCACAGATACCTTCTTGGTACCTAGCCTCTTTTCAAAGAAATGCCACAGCAAAGATTCCGTGGTTGGCTGTGGTGGCTGAGATGATGCAGAAGCCCCTCTAGATGTTCATTTGAATTAGATGACGATATATTATTGCTGAAAGGGAAATGGGATAGGAGAACAAGCCAAATATGTCTACTCTCACCAAGGTCCAACAGTCAAATAAAGCAAAAAGGATGAAATCTTCTTCTTCGACATAAAGACATTCATATGAACCAATCAGAATCCTTCCTTATGGTATGTTTCCTCTCCTGACCGTTTTGCAAATGTCTTGTGGATGTCTCCTGAGACTGTAAAAAAATACTTGCTTTATATCTTCAAAAGACAATACACAAATAAACTTTTCTAACTTAACCATGTCTAATGTTGTACTTTCTTCAAAATTGCTGGAAACACTGGGCTTTTGGTATTCAAAAGGGCATTTAGGAGTAGTAAATGCCATTTGTGAATACCAAAAGTCCTAAAGTTTGACTTTCGTCTCACTTTACCTTTGTAAATCCGGCCCACTGTAATTAACGTAATACTAAATGCACGATCTCGCAAGCGCTTCATGAGAGCCGAACAGGAAGTACAAGCCCCCTGGAGTCTACGCAAGGGATTGTGCATCCGGCTCCCACCAGCATCATGCAGGAGTCATGACTTTAAAACAAAAAAATATAAAATATCCAACCATCCTTTATACACTGCTGTATTAAAGATTAGCATTGAATGGTAACTTAACACATTATAAAGTACCATATACAACAGATGACAATGACATTTAGAAGTTATGATCTTGCAAGTGTCCTGAGAGCCTCTTACGAGAGTAATGATACCTCAAAAAAAGATTGCTGGTGACATGTCTTGATATCAGAGTTCAAGTAACTTAGCAAATTAACAATTTCTAATGAATAATTATCTGTTTAATACTCACACATATTTTACAAAGCTCCTGCAAACTGTGAACCATATAAAAAACTAGACATTCACTGAAAAACCTAAAGGTTAAAGTAGTGTTTTAGTTAGGGGGGGTTAAAATATCTATTTTTGTTTTTAAAAAACCTTAGAAATTTACTGAAAGATCCAAAGGTTAAAGTAACATAATACTTAGGCGAATTCCTTAGTGATAATGTCAATGTTTTAAACTAAACAAAAATCAGAAATTCAGCAGTTTTAGTAAGTACCACTCACTATAACTCGTGCCCCACCATACCCTGCTTCAGACCTCACATATGCCATCACTCTTGTCATGTTCTATGACATAATTTATGACATCACTCATGACATCTCAAAATAAATCTTTGATTAACTTGCTGATGATATCATCCAAACGTCATTTTCACACATATTGTTCTATAAATTAGTAAAACATTAGAAGCCTGAGAGTAAATACAAATTAGCTCAGGACGTAATCATCCATGACCACTGCCATCACACGAACAACCCAGTTAGGTGTTGAAAACAAGCATTATATGCAAAATTGATCCTATAACATATACTTTACAGGTAGCATAGATCAAATTAACAGTTGACCACAGACATACCAAAAACACTAATTGATTTCAGTGTTCAATACCTATGCAATTGTTGTTAGAAAGCCAAAATAGTGAATACCAGTTCAGAAACAAATGCCCTTCTATGAAAAGCTTTTATCCGTATCAGACCCTTGACACTCACTACAACTAGATTGAGAAATTAAATTGATGAGCAGAAAAGTAGGTACTGTAAACAGCTTTTTCTCCATGGAGACTGTTGCCTCTGTATCACACTGTTTTTAGACAGTGAAACTCTCATGAGAAATGCACCACAGAGTATTTTTATTTTTAAATATCTTTTTATTAAACAAAAGGACATTACACAACTCAAAACTGACCAGAGCGCATTGAGTACTTTCACATATACATATAGAGAACATAGACTTCCAGAGGTAGACAAATAAAGCAAAATATAAAGAATAGGTTTAGGTATCTTCCAAATCCACACCGGCAGTTTCCATCTCAGGTGGTGTACAGATGTCCCCACGATAAGCGTTCCAAACACCCCAGATATTACCCCACTTGCGAGGCCGCCCCTAGATACATACACAGACCTTTCCCGGAACATGCACCATTCAAGGTCCTCCATCCACTTCCCAACCCGAGGTGCCTGAGCCGCACCTCAGAGTTGAGCAATATTGCGCTTGGCAATTGCGCAAGCAAGAGTGACCCAGATCTTGCCATGACTCGAAAGGCTCCCAGACATTCAGCAAACAGCAACGCGCTTCCAACTTGATCCGTACACCCCACACTTCACTCATCTTCAAGTGTATCCTCGTCCAAAAATCACGGACATTCTCACACTCCCACAGAATATGTAGGAACCGTCCCGGCCCTCCACACCCTCTTCGGCAATCCGCAGACACAGCCAACCCCATCCTCAACAATCCAGGACCTGTGGTGTAGGAGCGGTGCAGAATCCTCCGTTGGACCAATCGAAGTCGCATTGGGACCGCCTCTGGTCTAGTGGATGACATCGCCTCCCGCCAGTCCTCCTCATTCAAAACAAAGCCATCTGCAACCCACTGGTCCCTAAGCTTCACCAGGGGATCCTCAGTATGATTAATCAGCTTATTGTATGTCAATGATATGGCTCTGGTTGGCATGTGACCGTCTAGCAATCGATCCTCAAGCGGAGAGGCCACCGGAGGTTTCTCACCATGGGGGACCACTGCACGTAAAGCATGACGAATCTGAAGGTACCGAAACAGTTCAGTATCATGCAGCTGGTACTTGGCCTGCAGCTCCTCAAATGTCAACATCCCATCTTTACACCACACATCTCGCTCCTGCACAGTTCCAATCAAATCCCACTGGTCAAACCCTTTCATTTTCCACAGTGTCCCCAACTTCTCCGAGCTCCACAAGGGAGTAGCCATTGTTATATGCCCTGCCCAGTTAAGGGCCCTTGTAGCCTCGTGCCATATCTTTGTCGCCGTCGATGGAGGACCCACCAAGGGGAAACGACCACATTTCGCGTATAACACCCTAGTATACTCTCCCCCGGGCACTTGGCCACGGTCCGAAACCCGGATCCATCTGCGAGCCATAGATTGCTTGATTTATGGGCACCAACTGGGACGCCCAATAGTATTTCCTGATGTTGGGCAGACCGATACCCCCGTCGTACCAAGGCAACATCAATTTCGACAATGCAATACGGGGCCTCCCCTCCCACAAAAGGCCTCGCTGCCGCGATTCTATCTCACTAAAATACGACGGGGGCACCGGATCATAGGAATTCTGCAAAGCATATAAAAAGCGCGGGAGGGCCATCATCTTAAAAAGGACCGCACGGCCCAATAAGGAGAGCGGGAGTGCTTTCCACCTAGCGAGGAAGTAGGAGATCTCGGCGTCGCGTACCGCGGACGCAAGATGCCTCTGAACTGAGAACCTCCAAGTGTTGCCCCCGTTGAGGGAAATTAGTGTCCGGAGGATTATGGCTCCGTCACAGCTTAAAACTTTCACTTGAATAAACAAGTTACAACTGTGAAATCGAGCTGCTCCCTTATGAATACAGTGGAAAACAGGGCAGTCGTCACTTGATTTGTGCCAAAGTTCCGACAGTTAATGTAAAAAGTCACAAAGTTCCTTGTGTAACATGATTACAAGTCAAGAATAAATTTTGATTTCAGGAAGCTCTTTTCCGTCCTGATGATGATCTAGATTCATATAGATAGAAACGTCGTCGACTCATACAAGAAAATTCCCCCCTTTTAATGTATATTTTTATGTGGATCTATCTTGATGTTATGTGATATCTTGTTTCACTTTTGGTCACTTATGTCACGTCCTGCACACTGTCACTTATATGAGCACCTGAAACTTTTTCTATGAGAAACTAAAATTATAAATAAATGAACATTGTATAAATTCCCTATGCATTTAGCTCCTTAGCGTGAATTTACTAAACGCTTTCATTTTCTTGTTGGGATCTTGTTGGACAATTGTCGAACCATTGTTTGTTTATATATATTCCACCTAGCGACGTCACCACGCAGTCTGGCCAACGGGGGCAACAAATTCAATCTGAAGCGGACCTTGGGGTCCCTCGAGATCTGGATACCCAAATACCGAAAACTGATCAATTCCAGCTTCACTGGGCAATTCTCTGGCACCCTAGGAGGCTCACCACTCAACACGAAGAGGACCGACTTTGCCCAATTAATAGCGAAGCCCGAGTACCTCCCGAAAATCACAAGGACATCCATAAAAACCATCAGGGAACTGCGTGGGGAGGTCAAATACAACAGAATGTCATCAGTGTACAGCGAGATCTTATCCTCCCAGTCCGAAGTCCATCGCAATCCCCTGATCGAACGGTCCCACCGTACCCAGGCCGCAAGCGGCTCGAGGGCCAGGGCGAACAAAAGTGTTGAAAGAGGGCAACCCTGTCGAGTGCCCCTCCCCAGTGAAAAGTCACTGGATTTATGGTTCTTTACGACTGGGGCGGAGTAGAGAAGGCGAACCCAACCGATAAACTCGGGGCCAAACCCCATCTTCTCCAGGACCGCAAAAAGATACGGCCATTTCACTCTGTCAAAAGCCATAGTGGCATCCAGGGACAACAACACCGCCGGCTCACGGATGTGGGACGCGCTTGCCACCACCCCATGGAGCCGACTGAGATTAAGGGCGTTGTTCCGACGCGGCATAAAACCGGACTGGTCAGGATGCACCAGCGTCGTGATGACCTTCACCAGGCGGGCGGCAAGCAATTTGGCTAACACCTTAGGCTCCACGTTCAATAGGAAGATCGGGCGATATGACGAGCAATCCAGACGTGGCTTACCCTCCTTATAAATGACCACGATATTCGCGAGGCGTTGATCATAAGGTAGCTCGCCACGGTCTCTGCTCTCAAGATACATGTCTTTGAATTACGGGGCCAAGCGGTCGGCGTGTAATTTAAACAATTCAATGGGAAGACCGATCGGGCCAGAAGCCCTGCCAGAATGAACCCCTCTGATGGCCATTGCCATCTCATCATTAGTGAGAGCGGAATCCAAGAACTCTCTATGCTCAATAGATAGAACCGGCAGCGGGATGTCGCGAATCATGTCGGCATTCTCCTCCTCCGTGAAGCCCCCCGCTGAAGTATAGACCTCCTTAAAATACCGGGCAAAGTCATCCACAATCGCCTGAGGACCCGATGACACCATACCTGCAATACGCAGTTCCGGTATCAGCTGAGAACCCCAATCGCCCATTTCCAACCAAGCTGTCAACTTCCCGGCCTTGTCACCGTGTTCATATATTCTACTCTGCGTGTTAGCGTGTTGCGTCTTTGCTCTGTCGCGTGTCAGGGTCCTGTACTCATCCCGTAGCAACCCGAGACGGTGCCCCGCCCCAGGGTCGATCCCGGAGGAGACAGCGGTCTCTAAGACCAATAGCTCCGCCTCCACTCTATCTATTTCCGCCCTGCTCTTCTTCTTCTGCCCGGATATTAGGGAGAGTACCTCCCCCCGTGCGACAGTTTTGTAAGCCTCCCACAGGGAGCATTTCGACGTAACCGACCCCTCATTCTCCTGAAAGTAACGATCCGTGACAAGCACAAGTTCCTTCCTGACAGTAGGGTCTTTCAGGCGCCATGCATTAATCGGTGCAACCCTACCAACATCACCCTGTCCCATCCGCAATCGAAGCCAAATCGGCAAGTGATCAAATACCCCCGTGCCAAATGAGTCACCTCCTGGATAGAGGCCGCATGAGACGCCGGCAATAGAACATGGTCTATCCGAGAGAGCGAGTGGTGCGCCACAGAGGCGTGGGTATAACCCACGTCACTGGGGTGCCAAAGTCTCCACCCATCCACCAAACCCGACGCGGCGACAAAATCCACCAGCCAACTGCGGGAAGGCAAAAGTACACAGGGGTGTCCTGTCTAACTCACCATCCATTACAGCGTTGAAGTCCCCGCCCAGTACCAACGTTCCAACAGGCAGCGTAAGAAACACTCTGCACAAATCGCGAAAAGTATCCGCCTGTAGCGCTGGGGGGACATAGACAGACAAAAACGTGACAGTCCTACCTTCCCAAAGCCCCAATATGCCGACATATCGGCCTCTATTATCAGACCACGTTGACTAAATAGTGAGAGGAAAGGAGTTTTTTACCAAGATCCCTACTCCTCTAGAGCCAGAAGTAAAGCCAGCATGCGCCACTAATTTGAAGCCACCACGGTGAAGCACCATACATCGTTTACCCATAAGATGGGTTTCCTGCAGCAACGCCACGTCCGGCGAGTGCCTTCTAATCAGCTGATTCCCCATAGGGCGCTTAATCTTATCGCCCAAGCCATTCACATTCCAGCAGAGGACGGAATACCCCAAACCCGACCTACTGGAAGCCATTCATATCTCCAAAAAAAGACCAGGATATCCACAGGCACCCATAGTGGATTCTGGTCACACAAAACAAACAAACCAACAAACAAAAGCCCATTGGTCCCCAACCCCCAGCCCCTCTCCCTGCACCCCTATATGTAGCATACACTCATCCACAACTCGCAGTGTGCCTGTCGCCCCCAACTAACTACAAGTATCTAAAAGTAGAAAAACGGGGGAGAACCTTACAACAGGTCGCCCGCCCCCACCACCCCAAACCAACCACAATCCCCCCACCCCATAAAGTGCAAAAAAGAGTCACGGATACAATTGGTCCGGGGGGGGGGAAAGGGACAACCCCGACCAGTCCCACGATGCCACCAGTGACACTAGTTGAACCCAGGCACGACGACAAGTCATTGATCTTCACCATCAGTCCAGGCCTGACCCCCAACATCCGGACCCTCGACCCAGTCCAGCCAGTCCGCGGCAACCTCAGGGTTATCGAAGAACCATGTTTTCCTGCCATGTTCAATTCGAAGACGAGCCGGAAACATCATCGAGTAATTCGAGTATGTGGAGAAGTGTGGCTCACCGGTTAGAGAAGGCAGTCTATAATGCAGAGGTCAGACCCGGGACCAGGGTTCAATCCCCGACGCAGCAGGGTCTTGAGCTCAAAATGTCCACGGACTCGATAATTCTCGCCTCGGTGCCTACTCGAATCGTGGGTTCACACTCTGCAACTCTGGGCAATAGCTTGCTTAATCTCCACTACGGCCCCACCGCGATGGGATGCCTGGTCTTCACCTTGGGGATGCCCAGTAGGGGTAATCTCGTGGGGAAAGGCCAGGACGGGTTCCCAAAGCAAGCGCCTTGAGACCTTACGGTGAAAAGGCGCTATATAAGAACGTATGATTTACGATTTACTTCATGTCCCGGTCCCTCAACCGCCGTTTGATGGACATAAAGCTCTGCCGTTGTTTCTGTACCATCTGGTTGAAGTCCGGGAAGAACAACAGCGACGAGTTCTCATAAGCCAGCGGGCCCGAGGATCGTGCTGTTTGCAGGATGGCATCCCAGTCCCGGAAGTTCCGGACCCGGGCAATGAGAGGACGAGGAGGTGCCCCTGTCTTCGGACGACCTCCTGGAACTCTATGGGCCCTCTCCACCGTAAAAAAGTTACTGAGGCCCTTCGACTTAAGATGTTTCAAGATGAGTTCCTTGACAAAGAGGTCCGGGTCATCCCCTCCGACCTCTCCGGTACTCCCAGTATTCGGACGTTATTGCGGCGCGCCCGTCCCTCGTATTCATTGAGCTTTTGATCTAATTGAGTCCGGGCCACCCTCATATCTCGCACCTCCTTCTGCAGCTCCGACACATCCTCGATGAAACTCGTCGTCTTGACCACCAAGTCTTTGACTTTCTCGGTCGTTTTAGTGAGGTCAGCTCTCATAAGACCCACTTCGATCAACACCGAGTCCAGTTTAGTGTCCATCTTGCCCAAGGAAGATTGGATCCCAGTGATCGCTGCCATCAAGTCTTTCAAAGTGGGATCCTCCCCGACTGAATCGCCATCTCTGCTCTCCGTCAGTGTACGCTTAGTATCAATCGGGGACCCCTTGGAGATGGCATACTTGTCCATTTTGTTAGACTGGACCTGTCTGGTGGTCTTCACTTTCGTCAGGGGCTTCTCAGAGTCTCCTCTCGACGCCATTGCCACCGCCAGATCAGGAGAACCCCACCACTGCCCAAGTGGGTCTAGGCGGTGTCCTCAGCAGTTTGTTCTCAGACCAGGATAGGTAGACCAGGGCACTCCAGGCGCAGCCTCCCCGCACTTAGCCACGTTACGACCGGCGACTTCCGGTCCCGAAGGCCGATGTTGTCGCACTCCACTGCGGCCAGTGTCACACTCGGGGTCCCGGCTTCCACACTCGTAGGCTCCAAAGTTTCGGACGACGATAGTCTGTCACCGGATCACCCAATCAAACCAGAATTTCCCCTAGTGACTCAGGTGCTGGTCCCCCACCCGATGGTAGGGACGGGGTTCAGGATAATGTGCCGAATGGCTGGTCAGGATGTGGCGGCCGGCGGAGCCGATGCTCAAGCGGCCAACTTGGTCGCTGGCGCGGCTCCACCCCCCGCACCACAGAGTATTAAAAAAAAACTACTAAGATCAGTGTACACTCTGAAAGATGTAAAAAAAATAATTCTATAAATAAACACAATATGAAGGTGCTAATGAACATACTAGCTGCACCATTCAAACTGAAGTGAAAACATTACAGATAGCTCATTTATTCTAGTAAAACTAGTACATAATCATATCTTACTTCCTGGTACACACAGAATTCTATGTTAAGTTATACATTATCATGCTGAAAAGATTCTCTCTAATAAATCATAGTTGCTTAGAAAAGTTACCATATCATTTGTTGAATATTTCTTCTGATGGAAACTTTTTCTGCAGAACCAAAGTGTTGTGAGGAGCACAGATATGGTGCATTAGGAGCACATGTCTTTTGTAAAAACGTACAAACATTAGCTGGACCCAGGCGAAACAAAATTAGCTACATAAGCAATATGGTAGTTACCTGCCACTGAGTTAACTGTTAAACAAACTAGCACACTCATTGCATTATATTATCAGTGATGTCATTTGAGATGTCATCAGTGATGTCATGAATGAGGTTATAGAGAATGTCATGAGTGATGTCATATGTGAGGTCATAAGTAGTGCATGGTAAGGACTCAAGTTACAGCTGGTGTCACTAACTATAACTGCTGAATTTCAGTGTTTTTCTTAGTTTAAAAGGATAATGTGATGACTGAGAAATTCCCCTAACTGTAACATTACTTTAACCTTTGTTTTTTCCAGTTACTTTTATAGGTTTTTTTAAACAAAAATAGATACAAAGCAATTCAAATCCCACTAGCAAAAACAACTGGCACACTAGCTCAAGCACGTCAGTTTATTGTGCTGAGATGAATGACTAAAACCTTTGTCAAGTAAGGATGATGTTCTCTATGACCCAAAGAAATAAGCAGTATGAAAAACATACTATCCATTTTGTAACAATCAAATTATTCTTGTATTTTAACGCAATTGAAAAATCAAAATTGCATATAGCCTGAAAATATTTTATAACAGATTAATATAAAAATTCATTTGCAGCAAGAGGCATCTCAATCAACATGTTTTCACAATATATGAGTGTATTTTATATATTTGTTTAATCAGGGCAACGTTTTAAGGGGACAGTATGAGGTGTATCCTAAGGTGAAAATTATCCTAACTAAAAACATGGAAAGAGAAAGTAGAAATAATCAATTCACAATGTAAAGGAATGCAAAAGTTATCAATCAATTATAGCATTGCTGTATATCTATATGGCGGCAAATCAGCCACTTAGCATCTGTCATCAATAGTATAAGTCTCTTTTGTCAACATCAGAGGGCCTATGACCAATTAGTCCAATGTCAGACCAAATAAATATGTTTACCCTCATTAGATCAATCCTTCAAATTTAGATCCTATAAAAATAAATCCTACAAGTGTATTCATTTTAAATAAAAACAAATGAAAACATTTCAGGGCGTGTATCCCACTGTCACAAACTATCCACTCGATCATACAGCCAATGAGAACGGGTTCCATTTCACCACAATCTAACCAGAGCTAGCGTTCCTTCGCTAGTATATATACCATCCCTCATACATAGAAACTAGAGAAAAAATAGAAATCAAGTGTAGAAAATTCTTCAGAAAATAATATAATGGTAGCAACAATTCAACCCTGACAAGGTAAATAGAAAAATAAAGTGGTGGAAAGAAAAAGAGTCTAATGACTACAAAAGAGAAATAGGAAAGAAAGGGGATGGAAAACACTCACAAGTTACTAACAATTATAGCCAATATCCCTTAGGAATTCTTACAAAAATCATCAACCCGAAAAATTGCCTATTACTCAAAATCTGATTGGTGCATTGCCTATAATGGAACATAACATCATACAGGAAATGATAGCGATACCTACACAGTCTATGAGCTCCACTGACGTTACAGAATTACTACATTCCAATGTGGACTACAATACCTCATTGAGGTTGAGAACATTTTGACTTTTATAATAAATGATCAATAATATAATGTGATTTCAAAATCAGTGACTTTCTTATACATTCACCACCTCTGATATGTTTGATAATTCTGTCCACACCAAAGAGAAATAGCTGGTCTTTATTGCTATTGTATGTATGTATTGCTGCTGGATAAATATGATCAAGGCTCTTAATGGCATGTATGTGTTCCAAAACCCTCTTTTTTAGTGGTCATTCCAAGACATCAACAACAAAACAAAAAAAGTACCTGTTGTGCATTTAGATATTTCCCTGACCCCTCCAGTGGTAGATGTATACTTATTCGGATTCTTGCTCTGTCTGCATGCTTTGCAAGAACCCCACTTGTAAAACCTCACTTCTTCTCTGGTGTTTTGTGCAGATCAAGATGACTGCGTACTAACATCAGACTCTGAATGATATGGGCTTACTATTGATAAAGGACAGTAAAACATCCCATGTCTTTGCCTATAATGGGATCAGCTGTCATTATACCCCAGTATCGTTTCATATTGTTCCTTAATCTATGTGTTTTCCTATTGTATGTGGTGATGAATGTAGTTATTTCTTCCTTTTTTCAATTTGTTTGAAACTATCTTTGTAGAGAACATCCTCCTTTTTCTTACCCTGCACTTTATGGTGTGTCTATAAAAGAAATGTGTAGGGATAATCTTATTGTATGAAATGTTGTAGTACATTGGGTTGTTCCTTTAACAAAGCCGCTCTCAGGTCTGCAAATAAGATGCGTCCTCAAAATTTCTTAATAAGGGATACTCCATTTGAGTGAATTTGTGTGATAATTACAAGCTTGTAAAATCCCAGTACCAGCGGTCTCTTTTCTGTGAAGTCACTCATTTGTTTTTGTCCACATATATGGCAATGTCCAAAATAATAAACACTGTAGTACCTGCTCCTCTTATATGTAATCGTGGTATTCAATTCGCTTTGTCCAAGCATGTTAATGAATTCTTCAGCCAGATTAAAGTCACCATCCCCACTTAAAAAACTGTATTCAGTGTACCTAATCCAGATGGAAATATGTTTGTTGTACCTTTCTTAAATATCTGTCAAGACCATGTTCTCCTCCAACCAGCCTATGAAAGGATTCTCAAAACTGGGGTCGAGGCAGGTGCTCATCGCAGTTACAGAACATTGATGATACCAAATTTCTTTGAATAAGAAGAGCTTCTGTTCCAGTTAAAAGTTCATACATTTTTGAAATTGTGTCACCATACAAAGAAATAGGTTGACTGCAAAAATAACATGTGCAGGCAGATACTTCTACCACTTATTCTATGCAGTTATACTATATATATTTATCCACCATCACCATAAAGGTAGGACTTCACAGGGCAAAGTATTTTATTTCATTTTGGCAGCCTTCTTTTAACGTGGGAAATAACATGTAAAACAATGTTTCACTACTGATAATCCACCAATCCTCAAGCCAATAAACAGTTGATAAATGCCATAAACTGTAAGCATTTCTTAATCTTTATACAATGTTCAAGAAAGTTATGCCCCAGTGGGCATTTCATCATCTTTCATTCGTCAATGATAGTCCAATTCCGCCCCAGTGGGCTATATACTGATAAACAGTGACGATTCATCACCTTCTTACAGCAGGCAAACACTGCAGTTCCCCTATTCGGTAGCTCCTACAAGATATAAGCTCTTTTGCATTTCTTTATGCCCTGTGTAACCTACTAAAAAATAACACCAAATATTAGGTCCTTATACATCTTAATTTAAAATAGTGAAGTTACTTTCTTAGAAATTCAAGTCCGAACTTCAACTCCAATAACATTAATGTTTCATATTGTTCACCCCAAATGTATTGACATTTCTTCATTACTGGTCAACCCATTGGGAAACATTGTGTCATATTTGATAGTCACTTTAGACTCCCATCTGCATAACCATTGTACCCTGTTGCCCCTTCTCTCTAGTACTGCAAATCTGTCTAGGACCCAAAATTTCAGCAAACATGCATTGTTGCTATGGTGTTCTTTAAAATGCCTCGCCTCTGGATTATGTTTGTCTTCGTTGGTGATGGCACGTAAATGCTCCAATATTTGCTTTTTTGCTTTATGTATAATACTGCCAATGTAGTACTTTGAACATGGGCATTCTAGACAGTAAACACAATGGTCTGTGTTACAAGTTAGATGTTTACTTATTCTGTATGCTGTCTTATGCCGAGACAAATTGACCTCTATACGCTTAGTGCTATATCGTCAGGCCTTGCATGTGTTACAGGTAAAAAACCCTTGCACAATATTCTTCATTTGATTTTCCTGTAGAGTACTACTGCATAGGACATCCTTGAGCGATGCACACATTTTAAATGTGACTTGTGCATGATCACCCACCAATTTGACCAATGTCTCATCTGTTTGTAGGACATTCCAAAATGTATTGAGACTATTTTTGATGTCCCATGCTTCAGTACTGAAATCTGTTATAAACCTGACTGGTTGGTCTTCCATCCTGTCGCTTTTTTTTCTCAACACATCTTATCTTTGAATATTACTCACTTTATTACATGCCTGCTGATGGAGCGAGATAAAAAACAGAATTCTGTTTAAACTCGTGAAGTCACACTTCCATAACATAAATAATATTATTAACGTTTTATGGTGTGTTTTGCTAACACAACCTAGATTAAACTTTACACATGGGGTTGGTAACACGTGTGCTCATAAACGTGCATAAATGTTGCATCTTTTGTTCGTGCAAAAATAATAAATTAATTTGTCGTTTTCGTTTTTGTCATTACTAAACTGCTGCAGATTTAAAAGAAGCATGTGCTTATTTTGCTTTCCTTGTCTATGTGATGTCATTTCTACTATTCTAGGTGCACATAAGGTTTCATGGATTCATGAAGACTGGTAGATATAAAATGCTGCTTAATTGTTGCTTGGTGCTAGGTAACATTAGACTAATTGGGTGGATTAATTAATTAGTAAACAAAGGGTGGAAACAGAATAAATAATATTTCTTACATTAATACTTTTCTTGTGTTTGTTTCATACTAGAAAAATTAGTTGCCTGCTTTTGGGCCTAGTTTGCTCGAGTTTGCTAAAAGATGAATTTAATTCTGCAAGGAGCACGAGATGTCTCTGTGAAAGAAAAAGTTTTCCATCAAAATTGCATTCATTCAGCAAAGATGATGTGTTGTCATCATTCTGTCGGACGTGGCCAAGGTCAGAAACCGGTAGAAAAGAACATTGTTAACTTGGCATCCGCGGAAGTGCAATGGAGTCAGTATGAACTCTTGTTCAAATTGTTGCAAACCAAGGAAGCTTTGGAACTCGTACAAGAAAGACAATGGTCCCAAAGAATATGACCGAATGGAAGTTTTGAAATGTAGGTGACATGTCACTTGTCACCCTTCGTCCAATGAGACATCGTCGTTTGCAGAAAATGTTCCTTTACTTAGATTAGCTAGCATAGAAAGGTATAAAAAGTCCATGCCCTGGGGATGGGCTGGCTGCTGCTTTCTGACTTTCCGATGAGGGTGTCGTGCTGATGAACTTTGCGTGGAGCACGTAAGACTCTTCAAAGAACTTTACTTTATTTCCTTTCATTTAGCTTAGTTAGGGATTTAGGATTTTTAGAAATGCTAAACTTATATTTCTTTGCTTAAATCGTATTTTCTCATGATACTTTGCAAATATGCTTACTATAATGCTAATAAAATTACATTTATAAAACTATATTTTGAATTATCTACAATTAGTTAATAAAATCTTACTTTTGAAACAAGCTGGTCTTGGTTATTCAGAAGCACAGGTTACTATTAGCTAGATGCCATCGCCATGGTGGTCATTTAAATAGTTAGGTTTTGTTCAAATGACGTCAACATTTACCGCGGTTGTATATAATGTGTATATATGTTGTGAATAAGGTGTATATAGATTTAATTTGATCACCTGATTCAGTAGGTCAAATATGTCATGTTTGATTAATGGGTCCATGAGTTAGAATAGTATTTTAGGTAGCAGGTTATAGAGTTGGGTAGCATTGGTTATGGCATATTTCCTATAGGCCGCTGGATCAATTCTTCTGGTAGCAGAAATTGATGGTTGCTAAGGGTAACCAAGGTGATATGGTGGTTGCTAAGGGTTGCTAAGGTGTTATGGTATAGAAATAGGATCGATGTTTAACACATGTTGAGTTCGTTTTTTTGTGCTATGTGTGTACCGGTACAAACTGTGTGATGAGAAGGTAGTCACGCAGAACATTTGATCTGTTTCAGAGTAGTGATATCGCCGTGTATCACAAGTGGTATCGCCGTGTACCACGAGTGTTGTCGCCGTGCAACACAGTGTTGTGGCCGTGCAACACAGTTTTAGGGCTAGGTGTGAATTTTGTATAGTGAGGATTTTCTAAGAAATTAGAGAAGCATGAGAATAGGGACAAAGCGCCTGTTGTAAAACTCACTGTAATAAGAGTATTAGTTATATTCGAGCTTGAGCGAAGGGTAGGGTAACGTCGGTACATGATTATCTATAAACAGGTGAGAGTCCTGTAGGGATACATGTTTTATATCTATAAACAGGTGAGAGCCCTGTACGGATAACGTCGTTATTTTGCTAACGGTGCATGATTTCTATAAACAGGTGAGAGTCCTGTACGGATTTCATGTGTGTTTGAATTAGGGATTTTTTTTTGTGTGAAAGTGCGAGTTTGTTTTGTAATTTATGTTCAAGTGGAACTTTCGGACAGTCACTTAGTTGTGCGTCCTGAGGAAAATGAGTTCATATTTTACTTGTTAGACGGGTAGAGTAAGAGTTGCTCTACTGACAATTGGAAAATATTCTTATGAGAATAGCGTCGACTATTCCGAGGTATAAATACTTGAATGTATGTAAACTATCCTATTTAGAGAAACAGACAGATGAGTCCTTATTGTCATTGTTAAAAATTAATTTTAACCGAAAAAGTGTTCTCAAAATGGCGCTGTGAAAAGATTTTGTGAAGGAGGGGTAAGCGCAAAGAGTGAGAAGTGAGAAACCGCAGCTGCTGTGTACGTCACAGAGTCGCGCTGGGATTGGGTGACATACGTCACAAGCTGTGCTCTGATTGATTCTTGAGTCTCTGACGAGCTGTAAGCTGATTGGTTCTTCAGAAAATCTCCAATTTATTGGTTGAGTAAAGAAGTGACGTAGCTCAACTCTCATTGGCTTGTTGGTGTGTTTCGCGTACGGATTGGTTGTTTTTGCGGAACATCCCGGAAATATTTTTCGAACGAATTTGGTAATTGAATTTAACTTTTAAAAATGAGTTATCATTTTAAACACGTTGAGAAAAAGCCAACGTTGTTTCAGAAACTTAAAAATGTTATTTCGCCTGACAAGAAAATTGAAACGCGAGGTGGTAAATTACTTCATAAGTACAAAACACCTGCAGCGTATATGGAAGGTGAATATGGTTATCATACTGTTCTGTGGTTCGATAGCTGGAAACACTACACCAAGGAGGATGGTGTTTTAGCATGGCCTGATGATGGTTCATTTAATGTAAAGGTTTTGAGAAATTTGCGAGAGAAAATGAATGCTCTTAAACCTAAGCCGAGACCAACTCAATTTGAGGCTTTAGTTGAGTGGGAGGATGAAATGTACCAATTACAAAGGGAAGCAAGTGGAATTAAAAGATCTTCTAAACCTCCAAGTTGGAAGAGAGAGACACATGAAGACAGGATGCGAATGTGGAGACAGGGAAACATGAGTGAGGGACTTTTTGTAATTAGAGAAATGGTTTTAGGCTCTCCTGGTGGAAAAAGAACTGAAAAAAGAAATAGTGCTCCTTTAGAAAGTGAATCCGAAGATGCAGTCTTAGAGGAAATATACACTACAGATAAAAGGAATCAGCCTTTGAGACCTCCTAGGTCATGGTCTACTCCGGTGGTTTCTACAGAAACTACACCAAGTGCACCTCCAATTAATGAAGCTCCTAAACTTTATCCAAATAATTGTGAAATTGTTGAAACTCCGAGAAGACCAGAATTTGAGAATGTCCGTAATGAGGGTAGACATTTTTCAGCGACTCCAAGAGCAAGGGAAGCTCCGAAAAATTATGTGAGAGAAACAAGAAACGTTGAGGCTGTTGATTCTTCTGAGTATTTAAGATCAAAAGAAGAATTAATTCGACAAATAACAAAAAGTATGAAAGCTGTGACAGTTCCAGTAACTATTGGTCCTGTTCAGCCTGTTTTTGAGCAAAGAGAAGCTAATAAGACAGGATTAACTGTTCCTTTAAATGCAGAAATCCAGAAGGTTGCTGAAAAATTTTATTCAGACATATCTGAAATAAACTCTTCAAGATCGAGAATGCCTGATTTAACTTTTAATGAGGATTTATCTCCAAAAACACCGATGGGTGCAGAATCTGATGCTGAGAGTCCTGAAGTTAGGGTGACCAAACCTAAACTTGATGTTGCAAAATTAAAAGCAAATATTGAGGAATTAATAATTGGTACGATTGGTCCTGACAGTCTAAATTATTATCGAGATGATGAACTATTGTTCATTTGCAAGAGTATGCAATGGAAAACAAAAAACAAATATGACCAGTTGGAAGAACTGGCAGCTGAACTTGAAATTGATGTGAGCAGGCAAAAGAATTTTGCAAAACATTACAGATTAGACTTTTCAGAAAGTGACATTGAAAGTTTGAACTCAATGGGAAGAATAATGCACATAAAAGACCTGATTGTTTACATTAAAAAACTGGGAGAACTGAATAAGTGGAGAGTAAAATGGACTAAAAAGAAGGAAGATGAGAAATTGGAAAAATTGTCAAAACAATTTCCAATGAGAGAGATTGCAGGTGGAGGATACGTTCATGTTCCATGGTCAAGACAGGACATACTGCTGTTCACAAATGATTTTCCGAAACTGAGGGAAAAGCCAGTGGAGTGGTATAGGCAGGTGGACAGGTTTATCAAAGTCTCAAAGGTTCTGTGGATTGATCTGGATGGATTTTTTGACATAGTGGTCCCATCAGATCTTTGGACAGAATGTAAAATATCCATAAGTTGGCCAAAAACGGAACCTGATCGGGTTAAGGAAACAGGTGCTCCAAATCCTCTTGTAATGGATTTCTACGAAAAAGTGATTTACTGGTTGAAAAACAAAATTCCACCAAAAGAGGTTGATTGGGTTAAAATAGAAAGAACAAACCAGGAAACAAAAGAATCAGTTCATTCATTTTATGAACGGTTACTGTTGATTTTTAAACAATACAGTGGCTATGAAAAACTAGACGAGAAAGATATGAGTCATTTCGTCTACAGATTTGTTTATGGTTTAAAACCAGAAATTGCAGACATGATCAGGAATAGCATTGTCGGATGGCAAGCACTTTCTGTTAATGACATTTTGAGAAAGGCAAAATACTGCAGCGATGAATTAGAAGTGAGACAAAAGAAACTCAAGGAGAAAGCCATGTGGGCTCAGGTAAAAGTGGCTGAGCAACAGATTGCCAGCCTTGGTAATAAAAACACAAATTTTATTCAAACTGCAAATTCAAACCAAGGGCAAGGGAAGTTTAAAAGTAATAATTTTGTGAGAAAAATTAACCCAAAGATTGAAGAGATGAAGCAAAAACTACCTTGTTTTAATTGTGGCGAGATTGGACACTGGAGAGACGAGTGTAAGAAACCACCTAGAAATTTAAAAAGCCCATTGTTAAATCCACAGATGCAGAATGATGTTGACCTGCAGCAACAGCTACAGTTGCAACAGAGTTTAAACGAACTGAGTCTTCAACGACAGTTGCAGCAACAGGTAAACCAGCAACAGGTGAATCAAGTGAATAACCGTCAGAATCAATTGCCACAGGCACCGTTTCCAAATTGGGGGGGAACGCAGAAATATAATTCAGGTGTGGGATTTCAAGGAGATGATCAGGTAATAAAACCAAAAAGGCAAAGGGTGCAAAATACAGCACAACAGTTTTTGTTAACAGAAGGGCAGGAGAGTGATTCTGATGATTATTACTGACGGTGCCCGAGAGAGGAGGAAGAGTGTGTTGTTGGAGCCACTCTTGAGGTTGACCAGTCTGGTCCATTTGTAAATGGGAAAGTTAATGATGTAGACATCACTTTTCTAGTGGACACTGGTGCTACCCGTTCTACTGTTAGGTCAGTGGAAATAGAAAACCTACCTCTCTCTGGGGATACCATCCAAGTAGTAGGAGTAAGCAATCAACAAATCAGAACTGATTTGACTGATCCAGTACTAGTTGAAATTGGAAATTTCAAAGACAAACATAGATTTGTGGTTTGTAACAGTAGTCCGGTGAATCTATTGGGCAGAGATATATTGTGTAAAATGAATTGCAGAATATATTGTTCTCCTGAAGGAGTCGAATTACAAACAATGGAAGAAGATGGCTTGTACAGACTGACAATGATGTTAATGGACAGCTCTGGTCTCAGAGAGGCTATTTGACCTCAGCAGGGTCACCAATTAAAAATGCAGTTTTTATCAAAAGATTAATTGAAGCCATACAGTTGCCGAAAGAAATCGCAATTGTAAAGTGTGCTGCACACACAAAAGGAGTGGATTATATCTCAAAAGGCAATGCCTATGCGGATGAGACAGCAAAATACTGCGCAAGAAAAGGTTGTGCATATAATTGGGAAAAAAGTAAAGAAACTGATTCAAATTCATTAATGCTAACAACAGTGGTAGAAACATGGAATGAGATTAGAGACTTACAAAATGAAGCAGATGATGAGGAAAAAGATCTATGGTTACGATCAGATTGTAGACCACGTGATGAGGATGGAGTGTGGGTCTATAAAGATGGCAGAGTAGTTTTACCAAATTGTTTTATTGCTGATATGGCCAGATTGTATCATGGCCCAGCTCACCTTGGAAGAGATTCTATGATCAGACTTTTCCGAGAGACTTGGTTCAATACTAAATTCAGAACGATTGCAGAGTCTTTTTGTCAAAGGTGTTTGTCATGCCAACAAATGAACCCAAACAGAAAATCAGTTGTAGGTACAGGGGTAATTGGTCGAGAGGGTGGTCCCTTTACCAGGTTGCAGATGGATTTCATTGAAATGCCCCTACACAATTGTTTGAAATATGTTCTTGTAATTGTTTGTTTGTTTTCAAGATGGGTGGAAGCATTTCCTACACGACATTGTGATTCAATCACAGTGGCAAAATTGCTGCTGAGAGAAATCATCCCAAGGTACGGTTTTCCAGTCACTATTGAGAGTGATGGAGGAAGCCATTTTGATAACAAATTGATGAAGCTGATATGTGAAGCATTAAGCATTGAGCAGAAAATACACTGTGCATACAGACCAGAGGCATCTGGGGTGGTTGAGCAGATTAATGGCACAATTAAAAACAGGATTGGAAAAATGTGTCTGGAAACAGGTGTGAAGTGGACTGATGCTCTTCCACTTGTTTTAATGTCATTGAGAAGTACACCTGATAAAAAGACAGGTTTGAGTCCTCATGAAATACTGATGGGAAGAGTCATGAGGCAGGCTTTTGTACCTGTAGGCAAATTGTTGAGTATAAATGACAGTGCTATTTTGGATTACTGTAAAAGGTTATCTGATATAGTGACTTCTGTGTCTAATCAGGTGGGAACTGAAGCACAATCAAATGAGAAAGTTCTAACACATGATTTGAGACCTGGTGATTGGGTCAGAACAAAAGTACATCGGAGAAGAAATTGTTTGGCTCCTAGGTGGCAGAAGCCTAGACAAATAATTCTGGTTACTACAAATGCAGTGAAATGCAGAGGATTGAAGAGGTGGATACCTCCTAGTCATACCATTCCAGTGCCTACTCCTGAGAGTTCTGATGTAGAAAGTGATACTACAGAAGATTCTGATTCAGAAGTAGAAGGTGAAACAAATCCAGAGACTGAAGATCGACAGGGAAGTCGACATCTGGAACCTGTGCCTGTGAATGAAGAATTGACAAGAAAAAGCTCTGAAATAATTGAAATAGATTCTGGAGAAGAAGAGAATCTATCAGAAGGAAAAACGACTGAGGACTCAGTTAAAAAGATTAATGGAGTGATTTCCATTGAAGACAGTGAGGCTGAGCCAAAAGAAATTTCTGACCAGGAGAGTATCGAAAAGCAGAAGTTAAGCTCTGAAGTAAGGAACGGAAGTCCAGAATCTGGGAAGTTGGAGGTAATTGAAGAGGAGGAGGAAGACGAATTACCGAGTACCAGTGATGGAAGACAAAGTATAGTTCCTGAAGGAGTGAAACTGCCGAATAGAGAAGTTCCTGAGTCAATAATTGAAGTTTCAGACAGTGATACTGGAGAAAGTGATGTGGATGGTGAAAATGGAAGTCCAAAGAAAAGGTCTTGGAAGTCTGAGACGAAAACTTCAGAACCAAAGAGAAAGTTTGTGAGAAAAGCAGATTACTGGCCTGGTGGAAGATTAAGAGTTAGGTTGATCAAGAAACCAAAGGAGCAGGTGGAAGAAATCAGTAGTCAAAAGGATTCGGAAAAGGAAGTTGGAGTTGGAAGGAAAATTGAAGTTGTGACAAGAAAAGGAAAGAGGATTATAAGGCCAAATCAAAAGTACAAATCACCTGAGTGGACTTATCTAGTAATTCCACCTGTCATTGACATTTACGATAGTAGTCAAGAGGAAGAAGAAATTGAAGAAATCAGTGACAATGATTGAAGTACAGAAATTTTAATTGGGATTTGGGTTTTTAATTTTTGGCAAAAGGCCGAAGAAATCTTGTTAGATGACATAAGGTCGAAGAAAAGTTGTTTAGTTGAAGAAAATTCATTTGTGACATAAGGTCGAAGAAATACTGTTAGGGTTTAAAAAAAAAAAAAAAATTCTTTTAAAAGGGGGTGTAAATAATTATTTTTGTTTTAATCTTTTATAAATTACATTTTAAAATAGTTTTATTTTTTTTTCCTTTTAAGGCAAAACTAACCAAAGATGCCTTACGTAATGGAACAAAGTACTTCAGGATGTTCCATTTTTAAGAGATGCTGTAAGATGACTCTGGTGTGTCTGCTCATTCTAATTCTGCTCTGGTTAGTTTTAGCTGTTATCATCCCATTTGAAATTAACAAGGATTTTCACAAAGCCAATATGACAAGCAAAGCTTCAGTTAGTCAAAACAAACATAGTGCAACTGGCAAAGTTATTGATCATCAACCTAACATTCATCAGGACAATTCTATCAGCGACTTTTCAAGCAATACATTTACAAAGCTTTTGAGTGAATATGTCAAGGTAATGGATGCTAAGGACTGCTATGTCTGTGTCAAGTTACCTGCTTCTGTTTCTGAGGGAGTGACATACAATATGCTTCCTCTTACATATGGTGTGACATGCAGTGTGTTAACTAGTTTGTTCTATCAAACTGGACGCTTAGAATACTATTATTCAGATTTTGACGAGATTTTTGCTAATTTAAAAATTGAGGGTGCTTTGAATAAGCATAAAAAAGCGAAACAGATGAGGGAATTTTTCCTTGTCACTAAAGAACTTACCTATGAGTATGCTTACAAGAATAATTTAACTTGCAAACTAAGTGCTGAGGGAAAGAAGTTTTTGAACCTGGTTGAAGAAAGGAGAGCAATTTACAAAAGAAATGAGATAGTCAAACAGACTAAATCCAGGTTCTGGCAGAAAGAGGATGAGAAGCTAAATGGCAAAATGTTTGATAATGTTGCAATTCGCATAGACAAGCCAGTTAGTGGTAAGCTTTGCATTAGAAGAGACAATACATTTTTTGATAACTACTTTGTGGGTGCGAGTAATTGTGAAGATACATATCAGATCATGGGAGGTTGGGGATTCAAAGGTGGAAAAGATCCAATTTTCCCTGGGATTTATTTTGTGTGTGGTGATAAAGCTTATTACAATCTTCCTGGTCATTGGTATGGAACTTGTTATGTTGGGATTGTGTTTCCTAAGATATTCCATTTTGACAGAGATTCAGAAGGTTTGTTCAAAATTCATAATTATGTAAATAGGGCTAAAAGAGAAACTTTTACAGAAGTTATGGGAGATATTTTTCAAGCAGTGATACCTATTGTAGGTATAACCCTGAACTCAGGTAGAATCAGAAAATTGTCCACAATTGTTGACAGATTGTCAACAGATACCGCTGATGGTTTCCAATTAGTAAACGTTGAAGTCATTGCAATTAGATCCATGGTGATTCAAGATCGCCTTGCTTTAGACATACTCCTAGCGAAAGAGGGAGGAGTCTGCGGCATTTTGCATGTGCAACATTGTTGCACATATATACCTGACGAAAGTAAGAACCTTGAGATGTACATTAAGAACATCACAGAGATACATTCAGAAATAATCCCGTTAGAAGAAGAAGATTTTTCAGAAAGACTTTCAAAAAGATTCCAATCAATCAAAAATTGGTTTCATGACATTGGAAGTTCAGTTCTTGGCAAGATTTTGGCACCTTTGATCGTGATAATATTCATTTTCATTTTGACAAAAATTGGTTGTTTGTTACATAAGTGAAAGAGACAAATGAAAGAAAAGAAAAGAATTTATAAACTCAAAAAAGAAGAGGAGAGGGAGATTGAGTTGCAGGAATTACATAGAGCTCGTTATGATAATTGCAAGGATTTTGCAGAAACAGACTTTTAGAAATACTGACACAGATGAATTTGAATCATTTTCCAGAAAGTTTAAAATTTTCAAATTTTGGGTGGTGGTGTGGTGATTTGTTAATCACCAGATGAGGGAGTTGATGGAGCGAGATAGAAAACAGAATTCTGTTTAAACTCGTGAAGTCACACTTCCATAACATAAATAATATTATTAACGTTTTATGGTGTGTTTTGCTAACACAACCTAGATTAAACTTTACACATGGGGTTGGTAACAAGTGTGCTCATAAACGTGCATAAATGTTGCATCTTTTGTTCGTGCAAAAATAATAAATTAATTTGTCGTTTTCGTCATTACTAAACTGCAGCAGATTTAAAAGAAGCATGTGCTTATTTTGCTTTCCTTGTCTATGTGATGTCATTTCTACTATTCTAGGTGCACATAAGGTTTCATGGATTCATGAAGACTGGTAGATATAAAATGCTGCTTAATTGTTGCTTGGTGCTAGGTAACATTAGACTAATTGGGTGGATTAATTAATTAGTAAACAAAGGGTGGAAACAGAATAAATAATATTTCTTACATTAATGCTTTTCTTGTGTTTGTTTTATACTAGAAAAATAAGTTGCCTGCTTTTGGGCCTAGTTTGCTCGAGTTTGCTAAAAGATGAATTTAATTCTGCAAGGAGCACGAGATGTCTCTGTGAAAGAAAAAGTTTTCCATCAAAATTGCATTCATTCAGCAAAGATGATGTGTTGTCATCATTCTGTCGGACGTGGCCAAGGTCAGAAACCGGTAGAAAAGAACTTTGTTAACTTGGCATCCGCGGAAGTGCAATGGAGTCAGTATGAACTCTTGTTCAAATTGTTGCAAACCAAGGAAGCTTTGGAACTCGTACAAGAAAGACAATGGTCCCAAAGAATATGACCGAATGGAAGTTTTGAAATGTAGGTGACATGTCATTTGTCACCCTTCGTCCAATGAGACATCGTCGTTTGCAGAAAATTTTCCTTTACTTAGATTAGCTAGCATAGAAAGGTATAAAAAGTCCATGCCCTGGGGATGGGCTGGCTGCTGCTTTCTGACTTTCCGATGAGGGTGTCGTGCTGATGAACTTTGCGTGGAGCACGTAAGAATCCTCAAAGAACTTTACTTTATTTCCTTTCATTTAGCTTAGTTAGGGATTTAGGATTTTTAGAAATGCTAAACTTATATTTCTTTGCTTAAATCGTATTTTCTCTTGATACTTTGCAAATATGCTTACTATAATGCTAATAAAATTACATTTATAAAACTATATTTTGAATTATCTACAATTAGTTAATAAAATCTTACTTTTGAAACAAGCTGGTCTTGGTTATTCAGAAGCACAGGTTACTATTAGCTAGATGCCATCGCCATGGTGGTCATTTAAATAGTTAGGTTTTGTTCAAATGACGTCAACATTTACCGCGGTTGTATATAATGTGTATATATGTTGTGAATAAGGTGTATATAGATTTAATTTGATCACCTGATTCAGTAGGTCAAATATGTCATGTTTGATTAATGGGTCCATGAGTTAGAATAGTATTTTAGGTAGCAGGTTATAGAGTTGGGTAGCATTGGTTATGGCATATTTCCTATAGGCCGCTGGATCACTGCTTAATCACCTTTCTAGGATAACCTCTTTCAGCGAATCTTCTCCTAATTTCTGCCATTTTTTTCCTAAAACTGTCACCTGAGCTGCAATTCCTTCTTGCTCGAAGTAACTCCCCATAAGGAATGCTTTCGATCAGATTCTTAGGATGACAGCTGCAGCTTGCAGGATAGTGTTACCTGCTGTTTTTTACAATACATTTCACTTTCTAATTTATCCTTGCCTACTTTCAGTTTGATATCAAGAAATTCTACCTCTGTGGGACTCATCTGACCAATGTACTGTAAATTCAAGTCGTTGATATTCAATAGATTAACCGTCATATTAGCCTTTTCTTTTGTCGCTTTCCAAATGCAGAATATATAATTGATATACCTGACCCAGAGGACCGCATGGTCCTTGAAAAGCCCGATTTTATTGACTATCTGTTCCTCCCAGTTTCCGAGGTATAGAACATGGGAGCCTGTGTTCGGACCAACATCACAGGCTTCCATTGAAAAAGGGGTGGCTGCGGAAAACCGTGCACACTGTCGCAGGCACCACATGGTGCCAGCCACACTGTGCGTGGTTTTAAAGGGGGTCCCTTGGGTACCCCCACATGCCCAAAAGGTGGCCTTGGGGTGAAGTAAGGCCTGCTACTGGTCCCCAAAGTCAGTTTCCCAGAAATGTTCTGTGTCAGACAGACCGATTCGGAAAGGCTGTCGGGATCCGACATCTGAATCGGTCATTTGGAAACGCTATACATTGAGCTGTTCGATTTGGCTCTGACTGACCAAAATGTTTCTGAGTCGCTCCAAAACATAGGTTACGACACAGTTTAGGAGAATCCGACTACGTTTCAGAACCTTTCTGACCGACATCATAATGAGGCCCTATATTACTGAAAATAATACTTAAAACAATGATATTCTTAAAAATGATATTGCTTACCTTAAAAACAATATTCTTTGCAATAATGTGTTTGCACCACAATACTTTTTTGTCATGATATGTTTTCTGATATTTGTATTACCTGATATTTACAACTCCATTTTTTTGCCCAAATACCCTGCAGTAAAATTGAAGAGACAGCTTGTGTCTCAGAGACTTTTAAATAAGCAGTCAGGAGTCTTCAAATACAAGAACCGCAGTATCTCTTTTAGAGTTGGCCTTAGTAGGAGTCTCACCATAAATTTGAGGGGCTTTTGAACCACCAAACCCTTGGTTTACCTCATGCTTTCAAAAGGGGGATGAGTGCCAAACTTACTGCAGTTGAGCCTCAGCTTGTTCTGCTATTGGAAATCTCTGCCTAACCGCCCATTGCCACATGGCCATTGGCAAATATACATCAGCATCATTATTCATATGATTATTTCCATTTCGGGACTACCAGGGAATATCTGTCGGTCTCAAATGGAAATAACCACCAGCTACTGAAAGAAAACTTCAAATGCATCAGGACTTTTTGTTTTTCAGAAAGAAACTCCTGAAGCAGGGAATTGCTTCTGAAAAAAAGTTTGCTGCACAGTGTGAAAACAATATAGTGCCCGCATAGCAATCTTCTTTACCTTCTGCACAAACATTACACTAGAAAGGAGGCAAGGAGATTCCTACCAGGGGCCATATTATGCAAAGTGCCCCGGGGGCGCAATGAACATGTTCGTCTACTTTGGGAGCCCCTGGGACACTTTGCAATTACAGAAAGTGCTGCAGACGCTTGTGCGGCCCTTTCTGTGATACAGATGGGGCTGTCGCACATATATTTCACCAGCAAGGAAGTGTGTTCCAATGCAAATGTGGGAATCCATTTCTCTCTGTGTCTGCACCTTATTATAGACATAGGTGCAAAGGCAAAGAATCTGTCAGGAGTCTCACTGACAGTGAACCATCCAAAAGGTTGACATTGTCAGTGCGCCCCTTGATGGCAGCCCTCTAAGGGGGGAATGAGGTCCTATGGATGCCCCTGACATCCCCATGCAGGCAGGCTAAGCCACTCACTGCATCCACCTGCAAGGGGATCTCTCTCCCCTCCTAAAAGTGAAGGTGGGTTGCTGCCTGCACAGTGAAACACGTGATCAGCTGCTTCAAAGCCGCTCTAATTTTTAAATGAATGCGCAGTCCCCGGCCAGCACGACTTTGTGGCTGCTCTTGGGGCAGCACATATAGTATAATAGGATGCACTTTCCCTGTTTACGCTCCACGCACCTGTTCAATGATAAGGAGGGTAGTTTGCAGCTAGTGAAAACGGCCTCTGTTGACCTGGTTTGCAGGCAGGGCTTCACACCAGGGTCAAAATTAACTTGTTCGTATTTCTATGATTGAATATTAAATCTGATTTGTGAAAGCTGGTAATACCATTGACCCAAGTTAAGAATATCTCAGTGCTGATTTTATTTTATATTAAATATTAAATAATGTATATATTATATTCACTGAAAAAACCATAGGTTTCAGGAGTTATATAGTTAGGAATTAGTTTTTAAAAAACCTTTGAAATTCACTCAAAAAACTATAAGTTTTAGTGGTGTTATAGTTAGCTGGACATTTTACTCATACAAAACCAATGAAATTGCTCCTATATAGTTAGTTGTACTAACTATATTTCGCGCACCCGCAATCCACTGCTGATGATGTCACATATTAGATCATTCATGACATGGTCAGTGACATCACTGATGACATCTCAAATGACATCACTGATGACATCATCCACGTGACAATCACATACACCTTTTCATACACTATTACAATTTTTCATCACTGTTTGTAAAATACAGAGTATCATATTTAAATCCATTGTCACAGCAATACAAGTATCTAAAAATCCACTCAGTTATTCATAGATGTATACACACATCTAATCACTTACCTATGGATTCACTCATACATACTGTCAATGAACAATAGAACACTATCAAAAATACTTATACATCTATACCGACATTAAACAACAGCACACATCCTATTCACATATGAAGTCATCCTACTCACTTATGCAAACAATGGATCATACTTACATATTTACTTAGCAAAACACTTATACAAACACCACTTCTTCTATTCATTTAGATAGTAAGTCATACTTAGTGAATTATAAAATCATTATTACAAGTATACAGTTATCCATACAGTCACTCACACAATCATTGTGTCTTATGTATACTTATTTATATGCAACAACTGACACATACACTGCCTTTTAATGTTCTAGTTTGTTGGACCTGTACCTTTGAGAAATATATTTGCTCATCACCACACCCATAAATAGATTCCCTCACCTAAACTGTTAGAACATGTAGTTTTAACTTCATATATCTACTGAATCAAGTATTCACACATCTTTGGACAGTCACACCCCCCCCACCGAACCACACACACTTTCACACTCCCATACAAATACTCAGTTAACTAATCAATAACTAATATGGACTTTCACATAGCTAGTAACCAACTGTAGAATCAGTTTACACAACAACTGACAAAGTGATACAGATATTCACACAGTTTAGTCACTATCCACTATATTTAGTGAGACATTATAAATTGGTCAAGTAAACAGTCAATTACACTGCTACTAAATCCTCCATCCAAATATTTATTTATATATATCCACTCATTCTTCAATGTAAATTGCTATATATATAATGCATATTTAAATAACGAAGCAAACCACATTCACTGGATGATGTCATCAGTGATGTCATCAGTGATGTCATTTGAGATGTCATCAGTGATGTCACTGACCATGTCATGAATGATCTAATATGTGACATCATCAGCAGTGGATTGCGGGTGCGCGAAATATAGTTAGTACAACTAACTATATAGGAGCAATTTCATTGGTTTTGTATGAGTAAAATGTCCAGCTAACTATAACACCACTAAAACTTATAGTTTTTTGAGTGTATTTCAAAGGTTTTTTAAAAACTAATTCCTAACTATATAACTCCTGAAACCTATGGTTTTTTCAGTGAATATATATATATATATATATATATATATATATCCAAACAAAAGTTCGCCTGCAGTAAGGGAGCCCACACAGGTGAGTGGATCTTGCCTCAATTTATTCAGGGAAAACAACGTGAACAGCTAGGTGCTTCGCCAAATCATATTAAAGTCCTGCCCGACGCGTTTCATGTCGAGGACATTTCTTCAGGGGCTCAGGGCTTTGGCTTGGTTCCATCAATCGGCAGGTTTTGGCAGTTCATTTAAAAGCGGTATTTCCCGCCCAGGTGGGCGTGGCCACTCGAGTGGCCTGATGGTTAATGTAGTGCCGTTTAATACTTCAGTGAGTTGCCGTGTGGTTCCTGTTCACCAAATAACTCCCAAGTGGGTTGCTGACACTGTCGCTGCACAGATTGCCATCTTCCTTCCTCGAATGGCATCACCTTGTCCCTGTTGCCACTACGCCGAGTGACGCAGCAGCGGGGCTGCACTGAAGCACAGCGGGGCTCACCTTGCGGCTCAGGCTGGGCCGCTTAACATCCAAACAAAAGTTCGCCTGCAGTAAGGGAGCCCACACAGGTGAGTGGATCTTGCCTCAATTTATTCAGGGAAAACAACGTGAACAGCTAGGTGCTTCGCCAAATCATATTAAAGTCCTGCCCGACGCGTTTCATGTCGAGGACATTTCTTCAGGGGCTCAGGGCTTTGGCTTGGTTCCATCAATCGGCAGGTTTTGGCAGTTCATTTAAAAGCGGTATTTCCCGCCCAGGTGGGCGTGGCCACTCGAGTGGCCTGATGGTTAATGTAGTGCCGTTTAATACTTCAGTGAGTTGCCGTGTGGTTCCTGTTCACCAAATAACTCCCAAGTGGGTTGCTGACACTGTCGCTGCACAGATTGCCATCTTCCTTCCTCGAATGGCATCACCTTGTCCCTGTTGCCACTACGCCGAGTGACGCAGCAGCGGGGCTGCACTGAAGCACAGCGGGGCTCACCTTGCGGCTCAGGCTGGGCCGCTTAACATCCAAACAAAAGTTCGCCTGCAGTAAGGGAGCCCACACAGGTGAGTGGATCTTGCCTCAATTTATTCAGGGAAAACAACGTGAACAGCTAGGTGCTTCGCCAAATCATATTAAAGTCCTGCCCGACGCGTTTCATGTCGAGGACATTTCTTCAGGGGCTCAGGGCTTTGGCTTGGTTCCATCAATCGGCAGGTTTTGGCAGTTCATTTAAAAGCGGTATTTCCCGCCCAGGTGGGCGTGGCCACTCGAGTGGCCTGATGGTTAATGTAGTGCCGTTTAATACTTCAGTGAGTTGCCGTGTGGTTCCTGTTCACCAAATAACTCCCAAGTGGGTTGCTGACACTGTCGCTGCACAGATTGCCATCTTCCTTCCTCGAATGGCATCACCTTGTCCCTGTTGCCACTACGCCGAGTGACGCAGCAGCGGGGCTGCACTGAAGCACAGCGGGGCTCACCTTGCGGCTCAGGCTGGGCCGCTTAACATCCAAACAAAAGTTCGCCTGCAGTAAGGGAGCCCACACAGGTGAGTGGATCTTGCCTCAATTTATTCAGGGAAAACAACGTGAACAGCTAGGTGCTTCGCCAAATCATATTAAAGTCCTGCCCGACGCGTTTCATGTCGAGGACATTTCTTCAGGGGCTCAGGGCTTTGGCTTGGTTCCATCAATCGGCAGGTTTTGGCAGTTCATTTAAAAGCGGTATTTCCCGCCCAGGTGGGCGTGGCCACTCGAGTGGCCTGATGGTTAATGTAGTGCCGTTTAATACTCCAGTGAGTTGCCGTGTGGTTCCTGTTCACCAAATAACTCCCAAGTGGGTTGCTGACACTGTCGCTGCACAGATTGCCATCTTCCTTCCTCGAATGGCATCACCTTGTCCCTGTTGCCACTACGCCGAGTGACGCAGCAGCGGGGCTGCACTGAAGCACAGCGGGGCTCACCTTGCGGCTCAGGCTGGGCCGCTTAACATCCAAACAAAAGTTCGCCTGCAGTAAGGGAGCCCACACAGGTGAGTGGATCTTGCCTCAATTTATTCAGGGAAAACAACGTGAACAGCTAGGTGCTTCGCCAAATCATATTAAAGTCCTGCCCGACGCGTTTCATGTCGAGGACATTTCTTCAGGGGCTCAGGGCTTTGGCTTGGTTCCATCAATCGGCAGGTTTTGGCAGTTCATTTAAAAGCGGTATTTCCCGCCCAGGTGGGCGTGGCCACTCGAGTGGCCTGATGGTTAATGTAGTGCCGTTTAATACTTCAGTGAGTTGCCGTGTGGTTCCTGTTCACCAAATAACTCCCAAGTGGGTTGCTGACACTGTCGCTGCACAGATTGCCATCTTCCTTCCTCGAATGGCATCACCTTGTCCCTGTTGCCACTACGCCGAGTGACGCAGCAGCGGGGCTGCACTGAAGCACAGCGGGGCTCACCTTGCGGCTCAGGCTGGGCCGCTTAACATCCAAACAAAAGTTCGCCTGCAGTAAGGGAGCCCACACAGGTGAGTGGATCTTGCCTCAATTTATTCAGGGAAAACAACGTGAACAGCTAGGTGCTTCGCCAAATCATATTAAAGTCCTGCCCGACGCTTTTCATGTCGAGGACATTTCTTCAGGGGCTCAGGGCTTTGGCTTGGTTCCATCAATCGGCAGGTTTTGGCAGTTCATTTAAAAGCGGTATTTCCCGCCCAGGTGGGCGTGGCCACTCGAGTGGCCTGATGGTTAATGTAGTGCCGTTTAATACTTCAGTGAGTTGCCGTGTGGTTCCTGTTCACCAAATAACTCCCAAGTCTGTTGCTGACACTGTCGCTGCACAGATTGCCATCTTCCTTCCTCGAATGGCATCACCTTGTCCCTGTTGCCACTACGCCGAGTGACGCAGCAGCGGGGCTGCACTGAAGCACAGCGGGGCTCACCTTGCGGCTCAGGCTGGGCCGCTTAACATCCAAACAAAAGTTCGCCTGCAGTAAGGGAGCCCACACAGGTGAGTGGATCTTGCCTCAATTTATTCAGGGAAAACAACGTGAACAGCTAGGTGCTTCGCCAAATCATATTAAGCCCCGCTGTGCTTCAGTGCAGCCCCGCTGCTGCGTCACTCGGCGTAGTGGCAACAGGGACAAGGTGATGCCATTCGAGGAAGGAAGATGGCAATCTGTGCAGCGACAGTGTCAGCAACCCACTTGGGAGTTATTTGGTGAACAGGAACCACACGGCAACTCACTGAAGTATTAAACGGCACTACATTAACCATCAGGCCACTCGAGTGGCCACGCCCACCTGGGCGGGAAATACCGCTTTTAAATGAACTGCCAAAACCTGCCGATTGATGGAACCAAGCCAAAGCCCTGAGCCCCTGAAGAAATGTCCTCGACATGAAACGCGTCGGGCAGGACTTTAATATGATTTGGCGAAGCACCTAGCTGTTCACGTTGTTTTCCCTGAATAAATTGAGGCAAGATCCACTCACCTGTGTGGGCTCCCTTACTGCAGGCGAACTTTTGTTTGGATGTTAAGCGGCCCAGCCTGAGCCGCAAGGTGAGCCCCGCTGTGCTTCAGTGTAGCCCCGCTGCTGCGTCACTCGGCGTAGTGGCAACAGGGACAAGGTGATGCCATTCGAGGAAGGAAGATGGCAATCTGTGCAGCGACAGTGTCAGCAACCCACTTGGGAGTTATTTGGTGAACAGGAACCACACGGCAACTCACTGAAGTATTAAACGGCACTACATTAACCATCAGGCCACTCGAGTGGCCACGCCCACCTGGGCGGGAAATACCGCTTTTAAATGAACTGCCAAAACCTGCCGATTGATGGAACCAAGCCAAAGCCCTGAGCCCCTGAAGAAATGTCCTCGACATGAAACGCGTCGGGCAGGACTTTAATATGATTTGGCGAAGCACCTAGCTGTTCACGTTGTTTTCCCTGAATAAATTGAGGCAAGATCCACTCACCTGTGTGGGCTCCCTTACTGCAGGCGAACTTTTGTTTGGATGTTAAGCGGCCCAGCCTGAGCCGCAAGGTGAGCCCCGCTGTGCTTCAGTGCAGCCCCGCTGCTGCGTCACTCGGCGTAGTGGCAACAGGGACAAGGTGATGCCATTCGAGGAAGGAAGATGGCAATCTGTGCAGCGACAGTGTCAGCAACCCACTTGGGAGTTATTTGGTGAACAGGAACCACACGGCAACTCACTGAAGTATTAAACGGCACTACATTAACCATCAGGCCACTCGAGTGGCCACGCCCACCTGGGCGGGAAATACCGCTTTTAAATGAACTGCCAAAACCTGCCGATTGATGGAACCAAGCCAAAGCCCTGAGCCCCTGAAGAAATGTCCTCGACATGAAACGCGTCGGGCAGGACTTTAATATGATTTGGCGAAGCACCTAGCTGTTCACGTTGTTTTCCCTGAATAAATTGAGGCAAGATCCACTCACCTGTGTGGGCTCCCTTACTGCAGGCGAACTTTTGTTTGGATGTTAAGCGGCCCAGCCTGAGCCGCAAGGTGAGCCCCGCTGTGCTTCAGTGCAGCCCCGCTGCTGCGTCACTCGGCGTAGTGGCAACAGGGACAAGGTGATGCCATTCGAGGAAGGAAGATGGCAATCTGTGCAGCGACAGTGTCAGCAACCCACTTGGGAGTTATTTGGTGAACAGGAACCACACGGCAACTCACTGAAGTATTAAACGGCACTACATTAACCATCAGGCCACTCGAGTGGCCACGCCCACCTGGGCGGGAAATACCGCTTTTAAATGAACTGCCAAAACCTGCCGATTGATGGAACCAAGCCAAAGCCCTGAGCCCCTGAAGAAATGTCCTCGACATGAAACGCGTTGGGCAGGACTTTAATATGATTTGGCGAAGCACCTAGCTGTTCACGTTGTTTTCCCTGAATAAATTGAGGCAAGATCCACTCACCTGTGTGGGCTCCCTTACTGCAGGCGAACTTTTGTTTGGATGTTAAGCGGCCCAGCCTGAGCCGCAAGGTGAGCCCCGCTGTGCTTCAGTGCAGCCCCGCTGCTGCGTCACTCGGCGTAGTGGCAACAGGGACAAGGTGATGCCATTCGAGGAAGGAAGATGGCAATCTGTGCAGCGACAGTGTCAGCAACCCACTTGGGAGTTATTTGGTGAACAGGAACCACACGGCAACTCACTGAAGTATTAAACGGCACTACATTAACCATCAGGCCACTCGAGTGGCCACGCCCACCTGGGCGGGAAATACCGCTTTTAAATGAACTGCCAAAACCTGCCGATTGATGGAACCAAGCCAAAGCCCTGAGCCCCTGAAGAAATGTCCTCGACATGAAACGCGTCGGGCAGGACTTTAATATGATTTGGCGAAGCACCTAGCTGTTCACGTTGTTTTCCCTGAATAAATTGAGGCAAGATCCACTCACCTGTGTGGGCTCCCTTACTGCAGGCGAACTTTTGTTTGGATGTTAAGCGGCCCAGCCTGAGCCGCAAGGTGAGCCCCGCTGTGCTTCAGTGCAGCCCCGCTGCTGCGTCACTCGGCGTAGTGGCAACAGGGACAAGGTGATGCCATTCGAGGAAGGAAGATGGCAATCTGTGCAGCGACAGTGTCAGCAACCCACTTGGGAGTTATTTGGTGAACAGGAACCACACGGCAACTCACTGAAGTATTAAACGGCACTACATTAACCATCAGGCCACTCGAGTGGCCACGCCCACCTGGGCGGGAAATACCGCTTTTAAATGAACTGCCAAAACCTGCCGATTGATGGAACCAAGCCAAAGCCCTGAGCCCCTGAAGAAATGTCCTCGACATGAAACGCGTCGGGCAGGACTTTAATATGATTTGGCGAAGCACCTAGCTGTTCACGTTGTTTTCCCTGAATAAATTGAGGCAAGATCCACTCACCTGTGTGGGCTCCCTTACTGCAGGCGAACTTTTGTTTGGATGTTAAGCGGCCCAGCCTGAGCCGCAAGGTGAGCCCCGCTGTGCTTCAGTGCAGCCCCGCTGCTGCGTCACTCGGCGTAGTGGCAACAGGGACAAGGTGATGCCATTCGAGGAAGGAAGATGGCAATCTGTGCAGCGACAGTGTCAGCAACCCACTTGGGAGTTATTTGGTGAACAGGAACCACACGGCAACTCACTGAAGTATTAAACGGCACTACATTAACCATCAGGCCACTCGAGTGGCCACGCCCACCTGGGCGGGAAATACCGCTTTTAAATGAACTGCCAAAACCTGCCGATTGATGGAACCAAGCCAAAGCCCTGAGCCCCTGAAGAAATGTCCTCGACATGAAACGCGTCGGGCAGGACTTTAATATGATTTGGCGAAGCACCTAGCTGTTCACGTTGTTTTCCCTGAATAAATTGAGGCAAGATCCACTCACCTGTGTGGGCTCCCTTACTGCAGGCGAACTTTTGTTTGTATATATATATATATATATATATATATATATATATATATATATATATATATATATATATATATATATATATATATATATATATATATATATATATATATATATATATATATATATATATATATATATATATATAGGCACCCACATATGCACCATACATTAACCATGGTAGATCAATAACTGTAATGCCTGAATTTATGTTATGTTTTAATTTTTACAGTGCACTTCTTCACTACTATAATAAGTAAGACGTAAAAACTACTAGGTGTGCAAGTCAAAAGATTGGGCATGACTTTGAGAAGGAAGGAGACCAGAGAGGATCAGGCAGTCTCTTCTTGTCGCCAGTCCCTTCCCCCCTCGGAGCAACACCGTCAATCTGTGCAATCAGAGTGGCCGAGGGCGTTCTGTGAGGGGCATTGGCAATTATCTTCATGCAGCTTCCGTAAATGTTGTTGAGCTCTTCTGACGGAGTGAAGTGTCCACTCTTATCTTTCACTGGAGCAAAATGGAAGAGGGTTTAGTTTAAAAAGAATTTGGAGGTATTTTGGAGGCAATCCAAAAGGAATTAGGGGCCATTAAAGAAGATAATAAAAACTTAAAACAAGAATTATTAACATGTAGAAGAGAAACCTCAGATTTAGCCAACAAAATGAGCGGCATGCTTTCTGGACGATATGCATTGTGTTAGATGAGCTATTTTATATGCTGAAAAGATGCTACAGCTCAGTTATCTGAAGATTTAAAGTTAACATTTGCGAATGATTCTTTATTCTACAAGCAACTGAAAAAATTCCAGTTTCACGTGGAACAGGATTGATTATTTTTTTCTGGATTTTTGCTTTAACACATTGTGAACTAGGAAGCCTGAGGGCATTGCTGTGCATGCTCATTCTAGGATACTTCGGTGTTGTAGTGTGTTCTCTTCATTTATCTTGGGCCATGGCACAGCCCTTCTTTAGCATTAGCACGTGAAGTTTGGTAAAATAAATTTTCTTAAATATTGTTTACCTGTGTCACAATCACCTTTCCTAATTGTCTATAAGGTCTGCCACACCTAATGCACAGATGCGTTTGTCATCTGCGCACGGGGTCGGACACAATATTAGTGACAACATGTTTAGCAACTGATAAAGGCACACTATGTTCTGTGATACTGTTAACCCTTTCTGATTTTTACATAGTCACGAAACATGGAACCGGGGGAGGGAGCAGGTTCTGGGCAATTTCTGTTGCACGAGGAATACCCTGTGTAACACGCCTAAATTGCAAGTTATGCTACTCTTTGCTGTTCAAATGTATCAAGAGTGGGCATTCCTCGCCGTGTCCGTCTTGTGCCCAGGTTCTAATGATGTATAAATCAAAAATTGTAAGAAAAGAATCATGATGCAGATATTTCCAATGGAGTTTAAGTTTCATGTTCATACAAAAAAAGTAACAACCTGCACCTCCAATCAGAAGCAAGCCAAAGTGAACACAAGACACCATACAAGTCTAAACTTGTGCAAGGGAACAGTGCATGCATTCCATCCAACCCACAACATACAGCAACTAACATTACAATACAGCAATAAACATAGATACTAATACTCAGAGTCCGACTTCCGTTCAGAGTTAGAAATTGGGTTTCTGGTTGTCAGATCGTGCACCCTGTACAAGCAGGAACAACAGTCCTAGTCAGGGTAAGTCAGATGCACACTTGGAGATTACCTGTGCTCACTCTCTGGTAGCATTGCATAGAGCAGCCAGGCTAATCTAAGAAGGCAATCTGTAAAGTATTTGTGCAACACGCAGAAACACAATGAATATGCTACAAAACAACTCTACACAGGTTAATAAAAATAGATTATTATATTATAAACAAATCAAGATCAAAACGACAAAAGCCAATGTATAGAAGTTGAGATATTGATTTTGAAGGAATAAATGCAGTAAAGCGCTTAGAAGTAACTAGCGCTATTGGGTTAAATTAGATCATGCTGCACTGGGGGAACGTCAAAGTTTGAGTCAACCGCTATGAAGAGCAGACCAGCAATAGGATCCATGCAGGCCCCGGTGAACAAAAGTACCTTTCCTGGTAGCAAAGAGCAAGATGCGTCGATCTTCTCCACAAAAAGAAGGCGATGCATCGGTTCCAAAGAGTCATGATGCGACAAATTCTGCCACATAGTCGAGGGGGTGTGTCGATCCCATGAAGCTGCAGCGGTTGCGATATGCTGTCCGATGTGTCGATCTCTGGTGGCAAAGCGATGTTTCCAATGTGCTTTGCCAATTTTACTCCCGCTGCCGGATTGCTGTGTCTGTTCTGTTGCTGGCAGAAGGGAGAGGCGGCAAAACTCGTGTTGCAAGTATCTGGGCTAATCCAGTGAGCCAGGCAAAGGAGCAGGGGTAGAGACTTTGATATTTGAGTCATAAATGTAGTGAGTGAGAAATAGCGACAACAAGAATATCGTGATCAAGAATATAGAATTAAGATAAGTAATATCGATGTAAAAAATATCGAAGTGTTTATTATCGTTTGCAAAAATATAGTTGTTTAAAATATTGATTGTTTAATTAGTGGTATGTATTTTAGTTTATATTTGAAATGTTTGTGATGTATTTTTTGTATAAGAATGGTTTATATTTTGTAATATATGTGTTACATTTTTAGTAGTTATTAATTGTATTTTAATTGAATTTTGCATTTTCTAGTTCCGTAGCGGGTTGTGGGTTTATAGGGAATAGGGTGCAAAGTAATTTAATTATATTAGATTAATGATTATTTTTTATTTATCAATATTTATTTAATTGAAATGTTATAGTGTTAATTGTGTGAAGTAATGTTTTAGTAATTAATTATTAATATGCTGTCAATTAATATTAATTAATTGGTATTTAATTATGGTATATGTTTAATTTATTTTGGTGTGCGTTTTGGTATTAATAGGGGTAAAGGGTGGGAAGTAATTTATTTTTGATTGATTAGTTATTAATTGGTTGTTAATTAATATTACTTAATTGGTAATTAATTATGGGAATTGTGTAATTAATTTTAGGTGTATGCTTTGGGGTTTATAATGTTAAAGGGAGAGAAAGTAATCTATTTTCGATTAATTAATAATTAGCTGTTAATTGATATTAATTAATTGATTACAATTAAATATGGCAATTATGGAATTAATTTTTGTTGCAGGTTGCGGGGTTTATAGGGGCATAGAGCGGGAAGTACCTTATGTTTAAATAATTAATAATGATTTATTAATTGAAAATTATATATGGAAATTGTGTAATTACTTGTGTTTCTTGTGGGGTTTATAGTGGTAAAGGTTAGGATTTTTTTTGTGTTTAATTAATTAATGTATAGTTGTTAATTAATGTTAATTAATTATTTGATGTTTATTATGGGTAATTGTTTAATTTTTGTTGTGTGGTTTTTATTTTTAAAGGGGTAAAGGGTGGGTATTAAATACATTTTATTTACTTTATAATTAGTTGTTTAATAGTAATAGTTTTCATTTTTAAATAAGTTTTAATTGTGTAATTTATTATTTTACAGTTTAATTTAGGTGTGTGTTGTGGGGATTATAGGGTTAAAGTATCAGAAGCTAATGAATTTTTATTAATTGTATTTTTTTAATGAATAATATTTCTTCAATTGGTAAATAAATATGGTAATTATAGAAACACCTTTTTTTATTTAGAAGTGTGTTGTGATTTGTGTGGTGTTATAAAGTAGAACATGAAATAAATACATTTAAGTAATAATTAATGTTTTTGTTTGTAAATATTTTCTAGTAAAAAATATTTATTTTTGGGGAATAAATTTTTTATTGTATATAAGATTTGTAAGTATTTGTCATATGTAAGTAATATTATAATATTGTTTATGTTAAATATATTTCTATTTTAATTTGTAACATATTTATATATTTATTTATTTTCATAATACTTTTTTGATTTTTAAATATTTTTTTTGTTTACATTTTTTAACTGAATGGGCTGTGAATAGTAAATGTTATCCCTCCACTATCCAATACTTTCCCTACTGTTGCACGTACTGGAGTGGGAATAGTTATTTTTACGCATCCACTATCAAACACTTTCCCTACTGTTACCGCCGATAGTTGCAGAGGAAGAACTTTCCTGTTTTCCGTACTCGGAGGTTGCTGGCAATACGGATTTTACGCAGAATGCCTTTACACTACGAGGCTTATGTTTGGAATACACAATAGCATGGAAGGATTGAAGATCGTTGCTATATATTAAGAATACTGACCCCTCGAATTATATTTGGAAATTTATATTACAACATTCGTTCCGTCACTTTACGTGAATTTAAGAAGGCCCACCGTTCTTGTATCTCGACTTACTGATTCTAGTCTTAGCCCTGAAGAAGTCTTTTGGTTACCACACCAGGACGAAACACGTGTTGGCGGCTAGTGTTTGTTCGTTTGAAGAGGATTGCAATAAACCACGATGAAACAAGGATTAATCGTCTGATTTAACTGAATTGATGGACACTAATAGTTGGCTTGAAGCTCAGGATATACCCCATGTTTTTCTACTGTTACACTTATTGGAGTGGGAATAGTAAATTTTTCCCCTCAGCTATCCAACACTTCCCTACTGTTGCACTGACTGGAGTGGAAATAGTACTTTTTACCCCACCGCTATCCAACATTTTCCCTACTGTTGCACTGACTGGAGTTGGAATAGTAAATGTAATTTCTCCGCTATCCAACACTTATCCTACTGTTACACTCACTGGAGTGGGAATAGTAATTTTTAACCCTCCGCTATACAACACTTTCCCTACTGTTGTAACCATTAGAGTGGGAATAGTAATTTCTACCCCTCCACAATCCAACACTTTCCCTACTGTTGCACTCACTGGAGTGGGAATACTAATTTTTACCCCTCCGCTATCCAACATTTTCCCTACTGTTGTACTGACTGGAGTTGGAATAGTAAATTTAATCTCTCCGCTACACAACACTTATCCTACTGTTACACTCACTGGAGTGGGAATAGTAATTTTTACCCCTCCGCTATCCAACACTTTCCCTACTGTTGTAATCATTTGACTTGGAATAGTAATTTCTACCCCTCTGCAATCCAACACTTTCCCTACTGTTGCACTCACTGGAGTGGGAATAGTAAGTTTTACCCCTACGCTATCCAACACTTCCCCTACTGTTGCACGCACTGGAGTGGGAATAGTAATTTTTACCCCTCAGCTATCCAACACTTTCTCTACTGTTGCAACCACTGGAGTGGGAATAGTCATTTTTACCCCTCAGTTATCCAACACTTACCCTAATGTGCACTCATTGGAGTTGGAATAGTAAATTTACCCATTCGCTATCCAACACTTTCCCTACTGTTGTACTTATTGGAGTGGGAATAATACTTTTTACCTCTCCCCTATCCAACACTTTCCCTACTGTTGCACTGACTGTACTGGCACATTTAAGTTTAAATATTTTTTAATAGTTTAATGTTTTAATTTATCATAGAATGTAATTTTTCTTATATTTTAAATTATTTATATATATATTTTAAATTTTACATAATGTTAAACTTATAAAATAAATTACAATTAATAGTTTATTAATTGTTTTAAAGTAAATGTATATATATATGTATAAATTATTACGTTTGTGTGTTCACTTTTTTTATTACGTTTTTTAGTGTATTTGTTACATTTTGTTGAAATGTATATTACATATATTTTATTTTGTTAAAAATAATAAAATTTAATATATTTAATATTTAACCCCTTCCATGCTGATGACGAACCCCAGCCGTCACGCTCCACGGTGCTCGTGTGCTGATGACGGCTGGGGTTCGTCGCGGCCCCGTCCTGTTCTTTTGTTTACCGCACAGCGGTGGAATCGGCCCAGCATGGAAGGGGTTAATATTTTATTTGTTTATATATATGAAAACAAACGGCAACTTCTTTGCAAGCAACCGAAAGGACACAACGGGGATTGCGAGAAAGATCGTTTACTGACAGTGAAGAACTGGCATAATGCATTTCGACACTCAGGTCTTCTTCAGATGCCTATGGAGTCGGAAATGGGTTCCACCCTCACTTTTGCCTCCTTGGCTCCTCCCATTTTCGTGGAGTACAGCTGGCCCCAATCTAGAAATCATAGTCTCTCTTTTCGTAGTCCGATGTAATGAACTACACCTCCCAGAAGTCCATAGGTGAATTCTGACTTCGATGGGGCTCTGATGGCTTTATATTGCTGCTGTCAATGCCTTGTAGAGGTGGGTGCTGTTTTCCCAAATTTTCACCCGATACGATGAAAAACCGGTCTCCCTCGCGTCCCCAGACCTTTGCCTCATTAACTTCTCCGAACCGGGTCATGGAAACACAGAACAGTGCCCGTGCTCCCCCGTCAAATCCGGGTTGCCTTTGAGCAAAAACCACTTGCTGGGTAGGTTTTCCGAGGTGGTCCGAGGTGCTACCAATACCTTGAATAACTTCAATTTCACCAGAAATGCCTCGGACACTTAGAAGCAGGTCCTTTCGCACGCTCCTGGTCTGCGTGCTAAAACATGAAAACAAATGGCAACTTCTTTTGCAAGCAACCAAAAGGACACAGCGGGGATTGTGATAAAGATCGTTTACTGACAGTGAACAACAGGCATAATGCATTTCAACACTCAGGTCTTCTTCAGATGCCTAAGGAGTCAGAAATGGGTTCCACCCTCACTTTTGCCTCCTTGGCTCCTCCTATTTTCGTGGAGTACAGCTTGCCCCAATCAAGAAAACATAGTCTCTCTTTTTGTAGTCCGATGTAATGGACTACACCTCCCAGAAGTCCATAGGTGAATTCTGACTTTGATGGGGCTCTGATGGCTTTATATTGCTGCTGTTCATGCCCTGTAGAGGTGGTTGCTGTTTTCCCAAATTTTCACCCGATACGATGAAAAACCAGTCCCCCTTGCATCCCCAGACGCTTCCCCTCATTAACTGTTCCCAACCGGGTCACGGAAACACAAAACAGTGCCCGTGCTCCCCCGTCAGATCTGGGTTGCCTTTGAGCAAAAACCACTTGCTGGGTAGGTTTTCCGAGGCGGTCCGAGGTGCTACCAATACCGCGGATAACTTCAATTTCACCAGAAATCCCTCGGACTCTTAAAAGCGGGTCCTTTCGCACGCTCCTGGTCTGCGTGCTAAAACATGAAAACAAACGGCAACTTGTTTTGCAGGCAACCAAAAGGACACCGCGGGGATTGCAAGAAAGATCGTTTACTGACAGTGAACAACAGGCATAATGCATTTCGACACTCAGGTCTTCTTCAGAGGCCTATGGAGTCGAAAATGGGTTCCACCCTCACTTTTGCCTCCGTGGCTCCTCTCATTTTTGTGGAGTACAGCTGGCCCCAATCAAGAAAATATATTCTCTCTTTTTGTAGTCCGATGTAACACCGTCCCCTTGCTCGTATGAGCAAGGGGACGGTGTTCCCCGAAACGCATAACTGGTAATAAAACTTTTGTCATTAGAAATATCCTTACAGAGCGTGATTACTTGGACCGTGTTGCACAAGCACATTTCCCGGTGAGCTTCGCCGGAACACGACAAGAGATAGAGTGATACAGATATGTACACAGTTTAATCACTATCCCATATATTTAGTGAGACACTTTAAATTAGTCAGACAGTCAATCACACTACTAAATCCTCCATCCAAACACTTATAAATCCACTCAGTCTTCAATGCAGATAGCTATATATATAATTCTTATTTAAATATCGAACCAAAACACATTGATTGGATGATGTCATCAGTGATGTCATTTGAGAAGTCATCAGTGATGTCACGGACCAGGTCATGATATCATATGTGACGTCATCAGCAGTGGATTGCAGGGGCGCGAGTTATACTTAGTACAACTAAATATAACAGAGGAATTTCAATGGTTTTGTATGAGTAAAATGTCCAGCTAACTATAACACCCCTAAAACCTATGTTTTTTACAGTGAATTTCTAAGGTTTTATAAATGCTAATTCCTAACTGTAACCTGCTTGAAACCTATAAATTTCTTTTCAGTGAATATATGTATATCTATATATATATATATATATATATATATATATATATATATATATATTCACTGAAAAAACCATAGGTTTCAGGAGTTATATAGTTAGGAATTCGTTTTTAAAAAACCTTTGAAATTCACTCAAAAAACTATAAGTTTTAGTGGTGTTATAGTTAGCTGGACATTTTACTCATACAAAACCAATGAAATTGCTCCCATATAGTTAGTTGTACTAACTATATTTCACGCACCTGCAATCCACTGCTGATGATGTCACATATTAGATCATTCATGACATGGTCAGTGACATCACTGATGACATCTCAAATGACATCACTGATGACATCACTGATGACATCATCCAGTGAATGTGGTTTGCGTCGTTATTTAAATATGCATTATATATATAGCAATTTACATTGAAGAATGAGTGGATATATATAAATAAATATTTGGATGGAGGATTTAGTAGCAGTGTAATTGACTGTTTACTTGACCAATTTATAATGTCTCACTAAATATAGTGGATAGTGACTAAACTGTGTGAATATCTGTATCACTTTGTCAGTTGTTGTGTAAACTGATTCTACAGTTGGTTACTAGCTATGTGAAAGTCTATATTAGTTATTGATTAGTTAACTGAGTATTTGTATGGGAGTGTGAAAGTGTGTGTGGTTCGGTGGGGGGTGTGTGTCTGTCCAAAGATGTGTGAATAGTTGATTCAGTAGATATATGAAGTTAAAACTACATGTTCTAATAGTTTGGGTGATGGAATCTCTTTATGGGTGTGGTGATGAGCAAATATATTTCTCAAAGGTACAGGTCCAACAAACTAGAAAAATAAAAGGCTGTGTATGTGTCAATTGTTGTATATAAATAAGTATACATAAGACACAATGATTGTGTGAGTGACTGTATGGATAACTGTATCCTTGTAATAATGATTTTATAATTCACTAAGTATGACTTACTATCTAAATGAATAGAAGAAGTGGTGTTTGTATAAGTGTTTTGCTAAGTAAATAAGTAAGTATGATCCATTGTTTGCAATTCAATTCAATTTCAAAGCTTTATTCGATTATTAAAAACAATCACAAAAGCATACAATATATATAAAAAACAGGCTACAGACATTTCAGTGGAAAAAACAGCTCATCAATAATGGGATTAAAACACCAGGCTTTTCCTATATGAAACAGCTTTAAGTAAAAAGGTAGCAGTAAAAAAACAGATATCCAAAGTATCTAGTGCAAATAACAGTTTCAATGCTTGGGCTGTAGTATACACAGAATATTTCTTAAAAACAGGTCTAAGATAGTAACGACGAAGGTGCATGTAAAGAGGGCAAATAAGCATAAAGTGCAAAGTGCTTTGCCTAGTTAGGCCATCACAGGGGCAGGGGGATTGGCTATAAATTTTCATCTCTGGGAAAGCCACTAAATTATGTACAATACCAAATCTCAACCTCGTGAGAACAAACTGGTGCGATTGCTTGGTAATAGTTTTAAGGTACATAGGCATGCCCCTGTCTTCCAACATATTCGAATAATAAAATACATGAGTTGACATGAGGCTACATTTAGTCCTGCGCAAGTTAGATTTGGTCCCTAAAAAGAAATTTTTGAGTTCCTTTTTAGGTACAGTAACAGCACTATGGGGGTCATTAACAATGTCAAGGTTAAAAATTTCACTAAAGGAAGATGAAACGTAGTTTAACCAGGGAATCTTGCAGGCGTTGTCCAAACGAAGACAATCTAGAATAATCCGCCTGGTAAAGTCAGTCTCATCTTTAACCCAGATTGACCTCCAGACCATTAAAGGTCTCATTCCCAATAGGTCTGTAAGATGGTTCATGCCCACCTCGCTATGGCACAGTTCATTGGATGCCGAGGAGGGTAGACAAAGGAGTCTTTTGAGGAACCGATTCTCAGTGACTTGCAGCTCCCTGTGGTTACAATAGCCCCATATACCAGAACCATATAGAGCAATGGATACACATCTATGCCTATAGATATTTAACATGTCTAGTATGCGGCGACTACCTAGCTTAGATGCAAAGCGGAATACTCCGGATGAACTTTTGCCCATTCTGGCATTCACGTTTAAAATCTCAGGTGCCCAGGTCCCTCTGTTATTGAAGGTTACTCCAAGGTAACAGAATCTGTCCACCACCTCGATTTTGTGATTATTAAAATGAAATGACTTGGAAAGTTTCATCCGTTTGCCACAGGCCATAATGTAGGTCTTGGAGTTGTTAATTTTCAGTTTTCTTCCATTAATGAAGTCATAAAAATAATTCATTAAATTTTGGAGCCCGTTTGGAGTACGCGAGAGTAGAACCGTATCGTCCGCATATAGCAGGACTGGCACGGGGTAACCACCAACCTGTGGAGAGTCAGCCTGTACCCTCTTCAGTTCGGACTCCATGAAATTTATAAAAAGGGAAAAAAGCAGAGGAGCCAGCACACAGCCTTGCCTTATGCCTGAGTTAACCCTAATTTTCCCAGTGCATTCAACTGCCCGGCCATAACGGATCTGAGCCGATAGGTTATTGTAGAGTCTGGCCAGGAAGTATATAATTGCTGGGGGGGCTCCCATGTCCAATAAAGTGGACCATAACAAGGTATGGTCCACTAAATCAAAGGCACTCGAGAGATCAGCGAAACAGAGAAATAAAGAGCCCTGTTTCGCTTTGGTGTACTTCCCGATGAGGAGGTCGAGATTGATACACTGCTCTGTTGTCCCAAGGCCTTTGCGGAAGCCGTATTGGGACTCGGCCCAAATTTTATTTTCCTCCGCCCATTCCTCTAAACGCATCAGGAGGACCCTACTCATAATCTTAAGGGAGTAATCCGGAAGGGAGATAGGGCGGTAGTTCTTAGCCTCTCCTCTATCTCCCTTCTTATAGCTGGGTAAGATTATGGATTCACTCCAAGTAGGTGGTGTACTCTCCATGACTGAGGCATTAAACACCTGTGTTAGGAGTGGACTCCAGAGCGTCGTGTTGGATTTATACAGGTCAACCGGGACCCCATCAGGTCCCGGTGCCTTTCCCCCTTTACTCTGACTAATAGCAGTTTCCACTTCTTGTAGAGTAATGTCCAAGGATAACTTCATTCCGAACATAGGGGAGGAGGAACTGGCGCAATCCTCCCTAGTCGGGTTAAAAATTTCAGAAAAGTGTGCAACCCATTTCGCTTCACTAACCTGGGCTGACAATATAGGGAAGTCTTCTTTTACAAGAAAGGGGCTATTAAAAGTGGTCCAGAAGAGCCTACTATTGTGCAATATAGCTGCTTTATTAAGAGCATCCCAAGCTTGTTCCCTTAGCTCTTGTTTTCTGCGTATTAGATGAGTTTCGTATGTCAATCTAAGGGATATGATAGCCTCCCTGTCTCTGGGTTGTTTAATGAGTGCCTGCTTGAGTTCCCGGAGAGATTTAGTGCACATACTATCGAACCAACCAACATTTTCCTTCTTAATTAAACCTTTGGTGATGGTAAGACATCTTCTTATAATAGTGCCTAACTCCACAAAATCAACTATGATGCACTCAAGGGATGCTTCTGAATCCAAACATTTATATATTGCAGCAAACCCCGCTTCTATGATTTTAAGCTGCAGCTTCTCGGAGTTATCCATACACCACTTAATACGGATACCATTCTGCCTACAGGGGGTTACATCTTCAATTATCAGGCGTTGAGTGTTAACTGGTAGCCCCCAGACAGAAATCGACATGGTAATAGCATTATGATCGCTACTTCCAAGGTCGGCAACAATGGGAACCGTACAAAAAGGGCCAAAATGTGTAGAAACCAATAAATGATCGATAACAGAGGCCGAATTCAATCCTACAAAGGTTGGGACAGAGTTACCATCAGCATCTGCAGCCGGAGGGTGAATCATAAGGTCCATGTTTAACATAAAGGAATTGAGAGAATCACCATAAGGTGAGTGAATAAAGTGTGCCCGGTTTTCCCCATTATCCCCGTCAAACCCACAAATTCTGGTGAATGAATGGGGACAGGTACGAATAATAAAATCCCCTCCCCAGACGATATCGAGAGGTTTATGAATGCCCTTACGAATGTTACTCACGGCTAGACCCAACTCATCCATCACAGTGGTATTAGAAGCATCAAACAAATTGTTGTAGTGGTTAATCAACATAGTTACATGGCCCCTTATATGTTCCAGGATTAAAATTTGTGAATGGTGACCCACAGACTGGTGTAATTTCATACAAACAGGGAGATTCACAGAAAGTAGATTTACTAGCCCCCCTTTGGCCCTGCCCATATTGGACCTTTGTGCCTGATTGTTATATGACACAAATCCATCGAGGTTGATATCAGTGGTTACCCAAGTCTCTTGTAGACATAAAACATCAAAATCGGAAAGGATTTCACTCCAGCCCAGGGACGACATTTGCCGGCTCCAACCTGCAACATTCTAACTGGCAAATTTAAAACCAGGGATACAGGGGCTGGTTCAATGATCTCAGGTACATTAGTGATTGGGAGCTTGTTGGCAACTAGGGGAACCATCGAAGTAGGAAAAAGGGCAGGGACGGGTGGTTTAACTCCCTGGAAGTGTATGTGCACCAGAGTAGAGATGGAAGGTGTTACGGTTACTAGACAGTGGCCCATAACTGCGACTAGATTATTATCGATGGTTTCAATTCCCTGGGAAGGTGAGTACACCGGGACAGCAGTAAGGGGCTTTACCGGTGGAGAAGTAAAAGAAGGGCTAGTACCTGATGTTACAACTAGACCATTATCAGAAATGAGAGGGGTGGGAACCAGGGCTGGGGGCAGTCAATCAACACCATCCAGCCCGTTAAGAAAGTTGAATCGATTATAATCACAGAAGGGGGTCTCTGGGGGCAGAAAAACCGGTCTTGCTTCATACCCACGAAATCTACCCCTCCGCTCAACCCTCGTCCAGTTACCTTGGACTTTGTCATGATGCATATGGGTAGGGTGGAAGAAAAAAGACACTGGCAATGTCTGAATGGTGGAATCGAGAGATCTATTGAACCCGGCACATATGTGTAGAACTGTCCTAGGGTCTCGAAAGCTCACCGTGATACAATCCCCAGTTATAGATTTTCTGGTTTTACCCAGCCAAGGTACCCTTCTCACCATGATAATTTCATTATTAAAATGGGCCGGGAGGGGTCCATTCCAATTCAGCCATTTAATGACTTTACTTTTAAGTGAGTGAAAATTCTCGCCTTCACCCACCTCAAGAGGGGGGACACCAGCCATGACTACCATGAAGCGATTGACCTCAGGGGGCAGGTCGGGTCTACATGGTACAGGGGCAAGCTTTTCAGGGGTTGGAGGAGCTATATAGTCATTGGATATGGCCCCAATAGAAGCGGTCGTAAGGTGGACTGGACCTACTGGTTGCAAAGGTGGAATAATAGGGTTGCTATTTTGTATCGGGGCTGGGTTGACCATAAGGGGTTGCGGAGGGAGGGCAGCAGTAATCACTAAGGGAGGTCCTAGGTTAGTTGGAGGGATTTGAGAGTTAAGAGGATTAGAGGGAGAATTTGACTCAGAGAGTCTACCTAGGATAATAGCGGAGGTTTTCTCAATATTGGATAGACGAAGTTCAATGCGTTCCAATTTAGACTCTAAGGGGAATAGAAGGGTTTTAAAAAGAGCTGAAAAAACAATAGAGGAGTAACCCCTCGTAGGTAGAGAGAAATAACTCTCTAGCAATGAGCACAAATGCTCTGGTCAGCACATTTTGCCCCAACCTGTTGCTGGATAATACATATCCTTATAGAAGACTCCTCACTCACCAACCTGGTTGGTGACATGCTTCATCATCGGGGTCCCACCCCATAGGCCGAGTGCCTACAGGGTGTGCTGCGACACCTGATTACAGTGGAGCTGGTTTCGTTTTTATGTGTTCAAGACTATCAAGATTGTGTTTAAAAAGGGCCAACACTACTCACTTCAAGTATTTTATTCTTGAGTGCTTGAACCCTTGATAAAATTAAAGTGTGGCACCTTTGCCTAATTAGGAAGGCTTTGGTGTCAAAAGTCGTATTTAAAATATATAAAAATAGCGAAAGTGTGCTATGTGAATGTGAATATACAAAACTATTGTTTAAAAAGGTCTACATGTTTCAACCCATACATGGATTCAAGGGTTTTCGTCAGGACCGTGGTGATTTGAACTGGGTGGTCCGCCCACGCTAAGGAGCGTCCTGCCCTAGTTCAAGTTAGAGACCATAAATAGTGATCTCGTGAAAAAAGGTGCGTTTTTCTCTTTTGAAAAAACGCTTAGAAGCGGAACTATCGCTTCATGGGCACCAGCGTTACCAAGTTGACAGGATTCCGTCTCATGTCGCTTCTGTTCATCAGACCGAAAAACCTACTTGGTTCTTGCTCGGCGTGCCCCGTGGAGTGTGAAAGAGCTCCCAGGGTTTCTATAGAATAATCCGTGTTAGGTAGGGGGTGTGATGATTGTGGTGTGGGGTTGGGGGTTTCGTGTCGATGTTTGGCTGATTTAGATTTGGCTCCCAATTTTGAATTATAGGGCCTTTTACGTTTAGATGCGGCCCCCTCATTCGCCCCATTTGAGACAGAGTCACAAATAACAACTGGATCAGGAAGAATGGGCATATTAATGTCAAGAACCAAATCAGTATTAGGGAAAATTTCATTAACCAATAAGTCCAGATCAGGTGACGCCGAGTTAATCTCCACAGATTTTTTAGAAGAGTTCGTCGTGGCATTATTGCTAGTCCCTTTATGCCAGTCCGGAGTTTTAGTACAAGCCAGAGTACCAAGGGAAGATCTTTTGTTAGTTAATAATTCCTTTGATAAGCGCTTCTCTAGAGCGTTTATTTCGGTATCAATGAATGTATTGGCTCTTACCAAAAATTTATCCATACCTCCGGTAATAGCTGCTCCCCCTAAGGATGACTTGCTCCTAGTTTCTCGACAGGACATCGCCCCACACTATAGATATTCTGGAGGGAGCAAAAGCAAGGGGGGTCACAACAACCAATAAGTAAGGGTGGTGACAGGCTGTGGGCGGAGCAACAAGGAGAGCGGACCAGATGGCAGCTGTTGGTCAGGTAGGGACTCCTGGGAGATGGAGTCTCTGCTACGCTCGCAGCCCTGTTGTACGCCACCAGCAAGAGCCCGCAGTTCACAGCTCCCTCAGGCGTCCAATTCCCTCAGGCTCAGAACGCGACGCGGCACCCGCGGAGCGGTTGCGGCGAGGTCAGGAAAATGCAGCAGTCGTCCCACGACGGTAGCTCCCCGCAAGGCAAAGTCTTCAGAACTGCACCCACGAGGTATGAGCAGCTGGCGTTTAAGTTCGCTCCAGTGGGCTGTGGGCGGAGCAACAAGGAGAGCGGACCAGATAGCAGCTGTTGGTCAGGCAGGGACTCCTGGGAGATGGAGTCCCTGCTACGCTCGCAGCCCTGTTGTACGCCACCAGCAAGAGCCCGCAGTTCACAGCTCCCTCAGGCGTCCAATTCCCTCAGGCTCAGAACGCGACACGGCACCCACGGAGCGGGTGCGGCGAGGTCAGGAAAATGCAGCAGTCGTCCCACGACGGTAGCTCCCCGCAAGGCAAAGTCTTCAGAAGTGCACCCCATTGTTTGCATAAGTGAGTAGGATGACTTCATATGTGAATAGGATGCGTGCTGTTGTTTAATGTCGATATAGATGTATAAGTATTTTTGATAGTGTTCTATTGTTCATTGACAGCATGTATGAGTGAATCCATAGGTAAGTGATTAGATGTGTGTATACATCTATGAATCACTGAGTGGATTTTTAGATACTTGTATTGCTGTGACAATGGATTTAAATATGATACTCTGTATTTTACAAACAGTGATGAAAAATTGTAATAGTGTATGAAAAGGTGTATGTGATTGTCACGTGGATGATGTCATTGGTGATGTCATCAGTGATGTCATTTGAGATGTCATCAGTGATGTCACTGACCATGTCATGAATGATCTAATATGTGACATCATCAGCAGGATTGCGGGTGCGCGAAATATAGTTAGTACAACTAACTATATAGGAGCAATTTCATTGGTTTTGTATGAGTAAAATGTCCAGCTAACTATAACACCACTAAAACTTAAAGTTTTTTGAGTGAATTTCAAAGGTTTTTTAAAAACTAATTCCTAACTATATAACTCCTGAAACCTATGTTTTTTTCAGTGAATTTAAAAGGTTTTTTTAAATGCTAATTCCTAACTATATAAGGCCTGAAACCTATGTTTTTTTCAGTGAATTTCAAAGGTTTTTTAAATGCTGATTCCTAACTATATAAGGCCTGAAACCTATGGTTTTTTCAGTGAATTTCAAAGGTTTTTTAAATGCTAATTCCTAACTATATAAGGCCTGAAACCTATGGTTTTTTCAGTGAATTTCAAAGGTTTTTTAAATGCTAATTCCTAACTATATAAGGCCTGAAACCTATGTTTTTTTCAGTGTTTTTGTTTAAAAAATTGATTGGTTAACTGGCTTATTAAGTGTATCTTAGTGAATACATATATTAGCGAGTAATGTTTAAATATTTAAATATATGCATGAGTGATGTAATATGTGACGTCATCAGCAGTGCATTGCAGACGTGCAAGTTATAGTGAGTCCAACTAACTATAACGTGGGAATTTCAATGGTTTTATGCGAGTAAAATTTCCAGCTAACTATAACTGGTGTGAAACCTATGGTTTTTTCAGTGAATTTCAAAGGTTTTTTAAATGCTAATTCCTAACTATAACTGGTGTGTAACCTATGTTTTTTTCAGTGAATATATATATATATAACATTTCTATGGCAAAATGAAACCCCTCATTTTGTTCCTTTTCAAATTAAATGTATTAAGTGTTACCACTTTATTCCAATCAAGATGACTTCCGGTGTGCCATACTTTTGTCATAAGTAAGACTGTTAGCGTTCTAGTTGTTCTTTAGAACACTCTGGACATTCTGTCATTGGGCTATAGTTGGGCTACATCTGGCTGATATTTGGGCTACATTTGGTTTTTTGTGTCTGGTGGCCATCTTTGGGCTACATTGGGCTACATTGGGCTACATTTGGGCTCTAACATATATATAGCCCAATGTAGCCCAATATATATTTTTTCAAAGTTAATTTTTGTAAAAACCACTGGAGCACATATCTTGAGACATAGCAAAGGCACATCGGGCTACCAGTCCCTACAATTTTGCCAAGTTTGGTGGAAAACCATTCAGCCGTTCGGGCTAAAAGGGAGTCCAACCGCCCTAAGAAATTAACATGGGGAAAACATGTTTTGGGACCCCCCTTTTATCTCGGCCCCCGCTTCACGAATCCCCCGCAAACTTTCAGGGAAGGAGCGGAGCGCCGCGAGGCAAAGTTAAGGAAAATTTCAGGAAGATTCCTCAACCGGCGCCAAAGTTATTCCCAATAGAATGTTGCGATTTCCCTATGGAAAACAATCCTAACTATATATACCTACTGGCTATCTCCAGTAGGTAATATATATATACACTCACACACATCTATACTACTATTATAAAGAGAGAACTTGCACCTTTTGGCCAGGTAAACTCAGGAACCACGGCGCCAATCTACACACCCGATACATCTATGAAAATGTCAGGGTGTGTAGATGGACATAGGCTATATAAATTTTTAAAAAAAGTAAATTAAAAAAATTAAGTTTGTAAACAAAGTAGTCCCCTGAAAGTAGTGCCGGCCGGGACCTAGCGATGGCTGCGACGCGACGTGCGTGATGACGACGAAGGAGGAGGGCGGTGCAGTGACGAGCGGCTGTGCAGTGAGGAGCGGCGGCACAGGTAAGGAAAGGGAAAGTGAGACTGTGTGATGCAGGGGGAGGCAAGAAGGAGGCAGCAGTAAATAAAAATGTCGGAGCGCGAGTGAGTCGGGGCGGGAGGGGGGCGCGAGTGAGTCGGTGCGGGAGGGAGTCTGTGCGGGAGGGGGTCGGGGCGGGAGCGGGTGTACTGCCCCCAGCCCCTTTCTGCCCCATATATATTACCTACTGGCGGTCGCCAGTAGGTATATATAGTTAGGATTTTTTCTCTATGGGTTTTTTGAAAATTCTATGTCTAATAACTTTGGCGTTTGTGGACGGAATTGGACTGAAATTTTCAGGAAAATGGCACATTTTGTTTCTGAGCAGCCCCTGAAAATTTTGGGGGGGTTCGTCAAGGGGGGGCCGAGAAAAAAGGGGGGTCCCAAAACGCGTTTTTCCCATGTTAATTTCCATAGGGCGGTTGGCCTCACTTTTAGCCCGAACGGCTGAATGGATTTGCACGAAACTTGGCAAAATTGTAGGGACTGGTAGCCCGATGTGCCTTTTGTAGGTCTCAATATATGTGCTCCAGTGGATTTTGAGAAATTAACGTTTAAAAAAAGATATATATCTGTAACAGCGGACCGGGCAGCGCTCTGGTTCGTGGACTTTTCGCGCAACGGAGCTTTGTGAAGCGAAGCTGATTGGTTCTCCGGCGTCTGTCAACATTCCAAACAGTCCGTAGCGGCCGCCATCTTGTCTCTCGGTAGGATCGAGAGACAAAAGGAGGTCAAAACAAAGGGGGAAATAACTATAAGGGGGCATAGTAGATCCTCGCTGACCCCCTAGGTTTGATGTGGAGGTTTTAAAAGGGCCCCGCGGGGCAAAAAAAAATAATAATAATAATAATAATCGAACGGCTGAATGGATTTGCACGAAACTTGGCAAAATATTAGGGATTGGTAGCCCGATGTGCCTTTGCTAGGTCTCAATATATGTGCTCCAGTGGATTTTGAGAAATTAACGTTCAAAAAAAGATATATATCTGTAACAGCGCTCCGCTTCGCGTAACGGAGGTTTGCGAAGCTGATTGGTCATTCTGTCACTGGGCTATAGTTGGGCTACATCTGGCTGATATTTGGGCTACATTTGTTTTTTTGTGTGTCTGGCGGCCATCTTTGGGCTACATTGGGCTACATTGGGCTTCATTGGGCTACATTCGGCTAATTAGCAAATAGCTCATCGCAAACTAGGAATGGTAAAGAATCGCTATTTATTCCTTAAAGTTCGCTATTTAGGAAATGCAAAAAACTTTGATGATACATATGGCGGTTCATCTCTAACAAGATAAGAAGCATAGGGATACATTTATGATGACTGGCGCATCACCAGGGATGTGTTAGTCATTCTGTGCCGCTGTTCCGTCACCTATGGTGTGCTGCATTTACAATGCGGCGCATCATGGGGCAAAAACAGCACAGATGCGTGATGTATCTGTGCCGTAAAGGTGGCGCATTGCTGGAGTTGTATCGCAAGTGTGATGAAGCTCCAGCAAGGGTCGGGGGTGTCCCTGTCGCAGGGTTTCTGTTCTCACACAGAACTGTGGACAGAGGATTGGAACCTCGGCGAATGCATTGTTGGAGTTGTATCGCAAGTGTGATGAAGCTCCAGCAAGGGTCGGGGGTGCCCCTGTCGCAGGGTTTCTGTTCTCACACAGAACTGTGGACAGAGGATTGGAACCTCGGCGAATTAGGGTGTCCCAAAACTCACGTTAGTAATCAAAAACTCCTTAGCAAGCTAGGTACAGTGTCACATTGGATATAACAAACTCTCAATGTTTAGACAATCCAGAATATGAACTTATAGTACCTCAGGATACGTGGAACTCATGAACAGTCGGTCGTTATAGATTTCTTAGAAACCAGAACATGGAGTTAAGAAGAACAGATGTGTATTTGAAATGTTTATTTACTAATGCCGTCTTCTCAGGCGTAGTACCTTAGATAATAAAAGTACACATATTATCAGTAACAAAATTACCAGCATAGTTACTAGTACATAAAAAGCGAATGGTGACAGTATGTTAACATGCTGTAAATGAATAAGAGTTAGCAACACTTATAAGCAGCCGCGGGCCGTGGAGGGAGTTACGGTGAGGCAGGGAGGCGGGGAGGGGGAGAAGCAGGGTGGAGAATACAAGTACACATATTATCAGTAGCAAAATTACCAGCATAGTTACTAGTACATAAAAAGCGAATGGTGACAGTATGTTAACATGCTGTAAATGAATAAGAGTTAGCAACACTTATAAGCAGCCGCGGGCCGTGGAGGGAGTTACGGTGGGGCAGGGAGGCGGGGAGGGGGAGGGGCAAGGTAGAGAGGGCTCCACCCTGCTTCTCCCCCTCCCCGCCTCCCTGCCCCATCGTAACTCCCTCCACGGCCCGCGGCTGCTTATATCTCACCCTCCCTAATACACATATTATATTATTTGCTAAGAAGGTCTCTTTGTGTTGGTTTAGGGCGTGCCCATACTTTAGTGTCTTAGATTTGAAGGAATCACATCAGCATACACCAGCTCTCTCTTCATGTGAACCGCATCAACTGTTGTGTATGTGTGTTCGGCAAAGCAATATAAAACCCGCCTCATGCCCAGAATTGGCAGAAGTTGCACTTATGTTATGAGTATGAAGTCGTGGAGATCAGACCTCATAACAATTCTGTATCGTGTTGTTCTTGAAACTTTAGCACTCGCTGTACAGATATAGTTTAACAAGTAAAGCAGATAGTAGACCAATAACATATTATTCTCATGTAAACCACGATGAACTACTAGGTGGAAAGCTAAAGCAACAACTAAGTGTCGTGTGCAGAAGTTGCAAAAAAGGAAAAATGGCGTTTAAACCGGTAATGAGCCCATGCTAACTTAACACGGTGTAAAGATATCCAGGACCTAGATGACACCTCCTCATGATCCGGAAACGAACTGAATAAGATAATAGAAGTGCCATCTCATGAGAGCAGATTGCAAGTTTATATGTGGACGGTCCGCAAGGTAAAGCATTAAAAACTAGGAAAATTTAATGCTAAAGAAAAATAAAACAGCCAAGTACTTTATCGAGTCTTAAGCCAATAGGCAAGGTAAATAATAAAAACTTGACAAATAAGTCAATGAATTGTCAATGAAATGCTAGTACTCAGCATATCAAACATGAAAAAGGTCTATGACATAACTGTGTATGCAAAATAAGCTGCAACAGCCTCCAATAGGAAGTCACCGTCTTCATCCGAAAACAGTTCAGCCATCCAATTTAAAAGCGGAAAAGAACATACGTGCTCTCCCAGCACCGGATCCTCTATCACCATCAGAGGACAGCTCGGTGGGTTTTCAAGAAAGCTCTGTTCCAAGAAAGACTGTGCTGCCGCCAGTAAATTCCAGGGACCAAGTAGTCCATGCATCAATGCCACAGCCATAATCCTTTCACCAGGACAAACCAACTCGTGAGTAATGATAGGAGTCATCAGCTGATTAAAGTCGACGTCAGGAGAAACCGGTCCGCAGAGACACAAATCAATGGCCCAATCGAAATCACAGGTCAGGCAGTGAAATACAGGCTGGACACAGGTGAAGTAGGAGAATCGAAAAGATAATCCATATGCCGTGCTTAATATCGCCAACGGCATTGTGCCATAATATTCTAGCATGCGATTGCGGAACAGTGTCAGCAGCTGCAGGGTGGGAGGTTGCATAGGAGGGACATCCATATTTAAAAATGTAAAAAAGCACAAGAGCGTCCGCTGGTAATGCAAGTAAAAATGCCAATCCACGAACCAGAGTGCAGAAAATAGAATGAAAGGAAGCAGGGATGACTCCAAAGATTTTCTCAAATGAAGTCACGAGACCACTGGTAACAACTTTAAAAAAGTGCGCCAGGGACTTTGTGGAGGATGCGTTAAAGATAGTCGGAAACATGTTGCTGAAATTGAAAGGCAAATCTTAATTGAAAAGGGTGTGCACCTCTGTACGGGTGTTCGCTATGTGAAGTACGAAAGTTTCACGGGCCGAACTGAAGGCCACCTCTCTCTGAGACAAAAGAGCTCTTATTCTTGCCATGCCGTTGAAACGTGTCCCAAGGTTGGTATTTGTGGCCAGATTGAAAACTCCCTATGTTCATGTGTGGGAGGAAATAGAACATTTCTGCAGCAAATAACCCGTTCACTTACTGTTACGATAAAAGGAATACTTTTAATTAACTCAGAACAATCTTCATTATTGAGCATCAAATAACTACCATTTTCCAACAACTTGAACGTGGGGATGATAGCAGGAACTGGCGTGCCTTGCAACACGCAAGCCATATTTGGTCGGTGTTTGTTGCATGAACCGTGTAACTGTATGTGCCTACACATTAGTGAATGATCTGGCGTCTCAGTGCATTCCTCTCCATTCAGATAAACTTCTTGATCATCTTTGAAACATCTGTATGTGTATGGAAGCGACCAGACCTCATGAAGAAAAGCACTACCTAAAGGTTCATAACGACCTATTGGTATATATTTCATACAATTTGAAAACTTATATAAAGCAAAAGGCAGCGTTATTAAACCGTGGATAAGGCATGTTGCCAAAAAACCCGCAATCCTCTGCTGATGATGTCACTGAGCATGTCATGAATGATGTAATATGTGACATCATCAGCAGTGGATTACGGGTAATGGTATCTCTAGTTTACTCCCTTATAGCTGTCTTTCTTTTAACATAAGTGTCTGTTTCCTTCCCTTATACTTACTGTTTTTGGTTCGCTTCCGGTTCGCGTACCAGCGAGCGAACTGGGAAGCGAACTAAGAGAAATAGAGGTTGGCACAGTTCCAAATATTGTACCAATTTTTTAATAACGGGGAGGTAGTTCTGAAAAGAACTTTTTTTTTTATTTTTCTGAACATTTTTTTACTGTTTTTGAATTTTTCGGAACAGTTTTATATTTTTTTGGGTTTTTCTTGGAGGGGGCAATGAAAACGATTCATTGTAAAGGGCTCAACAGGAGCAACAAAACAAAAAAAAGAAGTATTTATTATTTTGGGCGTTTCGGACAAACTTGCATATGATAGTCAATAGCTCTGTTGATCAGAGTGATGCTTTTTTCTCCGTAGGAAATGAATCCATCGCAAAATGCGCAGATGTGTTTTACATCACCAAATCTCATTTGTATATTTGGCACCATCTCCCTGCCCTCTGGTCCCGTTACTTCCGGTACAACAGATCTTCTGGCCATAATAGGGAGATTATCTAGGTCGTTCCGAAACTGTGCAGCACTGTAGTTGTTAGGATGCCACCTAGTCATATGGCGATGCATTGTGTAGTTTCCGAAACTGTATTTTTTGTCGGTCCCTCTGGACAGTCTATCTTGACATATAAGGCAAGTTACGTATCTTGCATTTACTTTTTTCTGACCTTTGGGAATTTTAAAAAATTGCCAAATGAAGTTTTCTTTCCGGTGAGACGTCCTGGGCTGCTCAGGCAAAAACTGCCTCTCTTCGTGCTCGTCCTCCTGTTCCTCTTCTTCTTCTTCTTGTTGAATTATAACTTGAGCAGGTGGTCCACTCTTCCTTGGATGTGGTGGAGGTGGTGGGGAAGCACCAGCTGAAGCTACTAAAGAAGCCATTGCTCAGTGATCACAAAGGGTCTTTCTCTCACAATGATGAAAGTCAGAGTGAGGAAAGAAGGAGGGATTTTCATCATTTGGGAAAAACAAGAGTTCTCAACCAATCAAAAGTGTTCATTTTAGATTATATGACCTAGTCTTACATCATTAGGAAACCAAAAGTGAAATGAACCAATGAAAAGTGTTATTACCAAGTCACATGACTTGCTGTGTTTACGTTAAGCGCTTTGCAGGGCCTCCCGGTTTGCTTCCAGAAACCTGCGCTTTGCGACTCGCTTCGCGTACCAGTTCGCTAACGTAGTACGTCATATGACGTATCACGCGACAACGTGAAACGTCATGCGGACGGGAGGCGTCACGATGTTGTTTTGTAACGCGGCACTTGCGGTAAAGAAACGTTTACCGGCTCGCGGTCTATTTCGCGGCATCAAGGTCAGCTAACGGGAAGCTTCCCGATTTGCGAAGCGGGAACGAAGAAAAAAATATATTTTAAAAAAAAATTATTCATAAACATATAAAATATATTTTTGGATTTAAAGAAGAATACATTTTACAGCTACAGATATTAGCTGTTAAAAAACCAATGAAATTCACAGAAAAAACCATAGGTTATGGACCATATATAGTTAGGAATTAGCATTTACAAAACCTTGAAAATTCACTGAAAAAATCATAGGTTATAGACCATATATAGTTAGGAATTAGCATTTACAAAACCTTGAAAATTCACTGAAAAAACCATAGGTTATAGACCATATATAGTTAGGAATTAGCATTTAAAAAACCTTATTTTACTCACACAAAACCATTGAAATTCCATATATAGTTAGTTGCACTAACTATATATCGTGCACCCGCAATCCACTGCTGATCATGTCACATATTACATCATTCATGACATGGTCAGTGACATCACTGATGACATCACTGATGACATCTCAAATGACATCACTGATGACATCACTGATGACATCTCATTTGACATCATTCTTGTGCTAATACGATAAACCTCTTCAGACTCTAATATAACCTTAGATACACTCAGTGTATACAGACACTCACACACTGCCACTCATCCATGGAGTTACTCACACACCCAGTCAGTCATGCAAAGAAACAATCTCACCTCCATTTCTTCAACTATAAAGTTAAACACACCTTACTTATTGAAACATATACTAACACATATTTACTCTCTTATACAATCCCTGATACAAGTTCACAATGATCGATACAACCACTCACTCATTCAGTGGCTCTCATGCACAGTTATTTATATATGCCAACTCTCACATGTACTGTGTTTTACATATGTACTTACTATGACATGTAGCATTGAGATATCCATTCACTCATCAATACACTCATGCACACAGTCAACTGCCCATGTAGCTGTTTCCACATGCACTCTTGAACTCATACACCTAGTGAATAAACTGCTCACACATCTATGCATAGAGTCACACACCTTCCAGCCACCCCCACACAAACTCAATCTCCCATAGAAATACTTGGGCAACCAATTAATAACACATATAGCCTCTCGTATAGCTAATGATCAACACATGCAGCAGTTTACAGAACAACAGACATAATGATGCACAAATTAAGACAGTTTAGTCACTAACCCATGCATTCAGTGAGACACATTTAATCACTCACTCATACAGTCAGTCATGCACCTACTAAATCCTTCATCCAGACACTTATACATCCACTCAAGACATATTTTAACTTTACAGAAAAATACAGTCACTGGATGTTGTCATCAGTGATGTCATTTGAGATGTCATCAGTGATGTCATCAGTGATGTCACTGACCATGTCATGAATGATGTAATATGTGACATGATCAGCAGTGGATTGCGGGTGCACGATATATAGTTAGTGCAACTAACTATATATGGAATTTCAATGGTTTTGTGTGAGTAAAATAAGGTTTTTTAAATGCTAATTCCTAACTATATATGGTCTATAACCTATGGTTTTTTCAGTGAATATATATATGTATATTCCATCAATTATGGGCAGCACTGCTGTAATGTTATATGGATGGCCGGCACTGATACAGCTGCAGTAGTAAGTAACATATTCACAGTTAATTTTTTATTTTACCTCTAGAAGTATCCTCGCAAATTTGATTTTACTACATTGTTAAGTTTTTATCCTTCTTTGATTTGAGGTGTAACCATTTAGCAGGTGTGGTAAATACCACCCTTTTCCCTTTTTCAGGGCCTAGTCTGACTTCGCCGTATTCTACGCCGTATTGACGCCTAGATTACTTCAATGGCAACGGTGGAATTCAACTTGATGAGCTTACTTGCCGGTTTATAAACTTTTGACTGAAATGTCACCACGTGCACAGAAACCGCTCTCTGGAATTAGTCTGGGTTTAGTGTTTTGTTCACTTCTTCACTGCACGTCTGCAGGCGTAATGTGGGGCCTATTTAATCACCAAAGGCAATGTAGCATAAGCTGGAAATAATTTCCGATGCCCTTTTTAATGTGCATGTCTCGTCGTATTACTAGAAACACCTTTTCCCGCCGCATAGCGAAATGTTGCAAAGAAGAGCATTTACCATCTTTGAGTGGATCACAGTTTATTGTGCCACAAAACAAATGTTCTCAGTTATTCCGCGCCACAATCTTTAATGTCCTGGCTATGCTTGTGTCTTATTTCATGACCCAGTTACCGCCCAGGGCCCTTGCTGCACAATCAACCGCATTCCTCTGCCACAGCATAGCACTGCCATTCTGCCCCATGACACATTTACTTTTTTAAATTAGATAAGACGCAGAAATGATGATGCTGGTGCAATCAGTGCCCCCAGCGTTAGCTCCGGTGTAAAAGCTCTCTCAATGTAATGTTATTCTCTGTATCTAGCGGTGCCCTCATCAAACACCTAAATGTGTCATTTTGTTTTTGAGTAACCCCTCCTCATCAGTTCAGTGGAGCAGACAACATATCTGCACCACTGTGTTACTACTGTGGTGATGTCTTTTCAGGGATTTTTTTTGTATGGACTTTTATTGCAAATTAGCATTAAAGTTTAACACTCCATGGCCTTGCAGCGAAACTGTTTTTATTTAAAGCCATCTCTTATTCCGAAGTCAAGGGCTTCTTTTTATTGCAGTAGCACAGATGAGGCCATGCGGCCGCCCTTATTTATTTGAAGCAGGATTGCCTCGTGTTTAATGCTGCAGAGTTTTCAATTATCCAATAGGAAATCCTAGGTAAGCCAAGCCAATGTTCTTATACATTTTAATGGTCGGTTTCAGAGTAATCATTATATCCACAGCCACCATTAATAGCAACGTGTAAAAATGTAGATACAAAAGCGAAAAGGCAGTGCTGAATTGCTTATCTACTCAAGCCTGATTAGTAACGCCCCAGAGGGGTGCTGTGCTATTTAACAGACCCATTAAAAAACAAAACACCCCGGGTTTAAAATGGATGCTGGCGATAGTCACACCGCATTCTGCATGTCCAAGTATTAAACGTCCAGTTTGCACTAGTATAAGTCAGCTAGTTTGACCTGCCACGATCTATCGAGGAAAAAATTCAAGTATGTGGACCTTATTGCACCACTCATATCTGCGCCCCTGTTCATACAGGGCTTGGTGCATGCATTGCAATTTCCAACAATGGTATATTCAAGGACTACAGCAAATGCACCCAGAGTTCTCTTAGCTTGTTAGGGGGTGATTTCATTCATGGAGACCTGCGTGTGCTAAACCAAATTCGTTTTGCATTTATTATTTTGAAGCACACGCAGGTCTCCATGAACAAAATCAGCCCCCACCGCAGTGAAATCAGCCCCCAGCTCAGCAGCATTCCAAAGTGCCCGGTAGTCAGTCCGGCCCTGTAGATCGGTTTAGTAAACAAGTGGGAAAAGAGTGCAAAAAGGACCGCATGTTTTGTTGTCCAGATATACCAGAAGAAAATAAAATAGAGCGAGATGGGAATGAAGAAACAAGACTGAGGGGGATATGTACAATGAAGTGGCAGAGCGTGACGTTAGCCTCCTGGGCTTAACAACACGCTCCACCATATTTACAAGAATGTGGTGCAGCCTTGCGTTTTCCTCTGCGTAAACTTAGCGCCATCGCAGGCACCCTTGCACCAGAGAACTGGGGTGTCTGCATGCAGGGGAGGATTGGTTATGTGTAGGAAGGTGTCCCTTCCTGCACATAAACAATCCTAAATGCCATTTTGTAACTTTCATGTGTGCTGCCTCATGCAGCACACAAGAAAGTTACAAAATGTAATTTTTAAAAAAGGTTAGTTTATGTACAGGAAGGGACACCTTCCTCTACATAAACAAACCATGACATTTTGATTTGTTCATGTGTGCTGCACAAGGCAGCGCACATGGAAAAAGCATAAAACGAGGAGAAATAATACATTTCTCCTCGTTACGCCAACGTAAGACCAGGAGGTTCCAGCGAGAATTTTTTAAAGACAAATAGGATAAAATAGTACAGAACAATTTCTTTAATAATATGATAGTTTTCACAAGGTTTTCTAAAGAAATAAAGTCAAATGCTCATGATGTATGCACTCTGTGGCCTCGCAAGCTCTTCTTCAAGATGTGGGTTGGAGGGCAAGAAAGAGTTCCCAAGCAAGCAGCGTTGATGGAGTAAAGAGCACTGTGTGAAATTTGTTGAATGAATATTTCACATGATGACAGGGCACTGAAGACACATCTCCCCCTTTGCTTCTGCCACTATACAGAAAGTCAATAAACTAATGCATTTAGTTAATGCAGTTTTCTATAGCTACATAGATTTATAAGGTGCTTGTGCCACCCAATATGCACATAAATGCACAGCATTTTCATTTACTGATGATTTACACCAATTATTCTAGCTCTACTTTCTTCCAATGCTTGCAAAATTATTGACTTTTTTGCATCTTTTAATGTTTCCATCTACGCACTATTCAGGACTTTCAACATACATGCCCTGTCCTACACAATTCCTCAAAAAAATGATTATGAAGGTGTTTGTGCAGATCCATGTGTGGTGTAGCGGTCTAGTGGTTTACCAACGTGATGCGCTAATGCATGCCGGGACGGGCTGTGGCCATCTTCTGCCCGGGACAGCCTCTCTGCGGAAGTGCCACGGCGCTCTCCATATTAAATTAAGCACCAGTGTGGCCTCTTCATTATCAGGAAAACCACCTCCACAAATTGGTGATGAGGCTGACTGGCACACCACACCGCCACCGCGCAAGACGCGCACACATAAGACTGGCCTGTCGCACCCGGTGCAGTGACATTAGGAGAGCATGGCAGAGGGTCATGGGGCAAGTGCAGTGCCCCCACAAGGAATCCAGTGCTTCCGCGGGGGGAGACTCTACCCTCGCAAGTGGAATAGTCATCAAAGTCCAAGACCGTGAGGACACAGCCTGAAATCACCGAGCAGTGCTCAGATTCCCAGAGCCCTACAGTCCTACACAAAGTGCCTTAGACTGCCAGCACATCCTAAGCAGGAGCCTGTGGTGCCTGCTGCCCTGCACCTAGAGGTGCCACTCAGCTGCCCATGACCACGAGGACTCAGCCTTCATCCATGGAGCGGGGCATAGCAGCCCAGGGCCCTGCAGTGCTGCACAAAATGTTACAGATCCAAGTAAGTGCCTGTGTGTCAGCTGGTCTGCACCTACAGGAGCGCTCCTACCGGGACATTACCCTTGCGCTGTTCCACCCAGCTGCCTCCAGCAGTCCCTTTAGGCATTCCTCAAGGCAGGACTAAGAGAGAATGTCCATATGGTCCAGCCAGCTTGCGGTCCAACTAGACACTTCCCTGAAGGGTCTCCACGAGGGCAGTAGAAGCACAAGTGAGGTGTGTTCACAAATCATACCCAGCCATTGCGCACAAGAGTCATGACCACACAGCCTAGGGCCACGTGCCCAACTTTGCCTAAGCCAATCATTCCAGCTGTCACTAACCTACACCTGGCAAAAACACAGTCCCACCCCCGGTCAAGATGTGTGCACACATATTTTCCCTCACCAATCCAGTCCCCTTCCTGCCGAAACCAGGAGAATCTGCCATGAAGTAGGAGGACTGGAAGGGATATTTTCTGAATTATTTGTCAGCTCTGGAAGACGAGGGAGAAGAAGCTTTTTACAGCAAACGCAGGAAGAAAATTACTTTGCCCAATCTGGGGCCAAAAGGACTTAGAGTGTATGAGAATATGGTAAAAAAATATTAGATTCCCCGATGACGATGATGTCTTTCAACATGGGTTGGAGGACTTATACAATCATTACCAACAAGTAGTTTGTACGGCTATAGCCCGCTACAATTTCTTCCAGCGGAAACAGATAGACATGGAGTCAGTGGAAGATTACATGGCTGCGCTTAAGCTGCTAGCAGTCACTTGAAAATTTGGACACCTCCACGATGATCTGGTACAGGACCAGATAATGTACACGGTCAATACTAATATACAGGAGATGCTGTGGGTTAGTGGTGATGCACCCCTCAACGAGATCATAGCAATGGTCAAGAAAGCGGACCTCTCTAAACGGTGCGCTGCAGCTGCCAAAAAGGACAGTGCCAATAAGGCTACAGTGTGCAAAGTGACTGCTACCAAATGCCACGATGGCAAACCTCCACCCACAGCCGGGGCCAGGTACAACAGGAAGCCACTATCCAAAGCAGCCGGACCCCACAAGACACCAGGTGACCACAAGGGAAGCTGCTACAGGTGCGGCAGTCATACGCACGCAGCTAATGACAGAAGATACCCAGCATTTCGCGTTAAATGCTCCTATTGTGGGGTGATGGGTCATTTTGGGTAAGTGTGTAGACGCAAGCTCAGCAACTCCTCTGTTAAATGCGTCCTACAGGATTCTGACACAGAGGGGGCGGGGAATGAATTTGATGAGGACCGTGATCTTTGCATTGATGACCTAGTTCTAGGTATTGATTGTAACAGCACCAAGAAACCTGCTTGCTTATTGACCATAGGAGGTATACAAGTTTCCATAGTGGCGGACTCAGGGTCACCGTACACCATCATTCAATGCAAAATCTGGGTGATGGACTTCATACACACCTTAGGCACTCACCTACACCCCACAGATGTTCACCCAGTCACATTCACGGGAGAAAAGATCCCCATGCTAGGTTTCCACTGACTCCAATTCGAGTTCAAGGGCAGGACCTCGGAAGGTAAACTCTATGAGGCGGAAACAGGTCCCTCTGTCTTGGGGTGGACAGACCAAGGAGCATTAGGGATTCAACTGAATCCAGGTGGGACTACACAAGTACTCATGACAGACGACCCACAGACAGGCGAGGTTGGAGCATGGAAGGGAGACTTTCCGACGGTCTTTGGAGGCACAATAGGAAAACTCTCCAAATTCACACACAGAGTTTGCCTCAAAGATGGAGCCACACCTGTATGCCCCAAAGTACAGAACATCACTTTCAACTGCAGGGAGGCAGTGCAGATGGAACTACAGCGCCTGGAAGACAACGGGATGATCGAGCCAATAGAGAGCGCGGAATTGTTGGCGCCTTTGGTAGTCGCATGTAAGCCAAATGACAAGGTGCGCCTCTGAATAGATTTGAGGAAACTCAACAAGAACATCATAGTGGACAAATTCCCATTGCCCAAAATCAACAAAATGTTGGCCTTGACCAAATGAATCAAATGGTTTTCGACCATTGACCTCACTGCGGCGTACCATCAAATCTTGCTGCACTCCTACTGCAGGAAACTAACATCGTTTATCACACCATTTGGCTGCTACAGGTTCCGGCGGATGCCCTTTGGCCTGGCATCTACTGCAGCGGTGTTCCACAAGCTGAAGCACAAGTTGTTTAAAGATATCAGTGTAGTGCAATACTTCCAGGATGACATCCTGATCATGGGGAAGACCAAGCAAGATCACGATACAAAGCTCTCTTCAGTATTGCAAATTCTATCACAAAACGGCCTCACAGCAGAGTGTGACAAGTGCAGGTTTGGCCTCCGCACTATCACATATTTGGGACTTGAAATTAGCGACAAAGGCATCTCTTCCAAGAGAGAAAAACGTGGAAGCAATCAAGTCAGCACCTATACCTCAAGGAAGAAGTACGTTATTTCTTCGGGTTGGCCAAATTCTATAGCAAATTCGTACAAAACTTTGCCACCAAGACACACTATCTACGTCAGCTCCTCAAAGAAAAGAAGGCCTTTGCCTGGTCAACCGACGCAAATGCTGAATTTATACAAATCAGGAATGACATTTGCGATGCCGTGCCCCTACAAGGATTTGATCAATCTGCACTCTTCATCCTCACCACGGCGCCAGTGGCAAAGGACTGGGAGCTGTCCTATCACAAATGTCCAAGGATGGCACTATGAGCACCACCAGCTTCGCGTCTCGCTCGCTGGGCCCAACGAGGAGAAGTTCAGCGTGGTTGAGAAGGAGATGCTAGCAGCCATCCGGGCGATGGAGAAATTCTGACAGTTTCTCTGGGGCTCCAGGTTTCTCCTCCGGACGGACAACAAGCGGCTTGTTAAGGTTCTTACATCCAGCGGACACACCAGCGCCACTCCACGCATAGCAAAAATGACTCTCAGGTTGTCGAATTTTGTGTATGATGTGGAATACATATCGGGCAACAAGAACAAAGTAGCAGACTACCTCAGCATATCGGCGGCGATGGAAGGTGCGCCAGCACAATCAGAATGGGATGAGTACATGCTCGCCTTCACCAGTGATCAGGAGGAAGTCATAAGCGTGGACGAATGGAAGGCAGTGTATGAGGAAGAGCCCCATCTCAAGAGTGTGAAAATATTTGTCACTCAAGGGTGGCCAGAGAAAAAGCACTTGGATACTAACCTCAATAAAATTCTGGGAAGTGCTGGAGGAGTTGTCCATTAGTGAGAATGCATTATTCCTTTTACAAGGGGACAAAATTATTCCGCCACAACAATTAGTGGAACGCATGCACCCAATCTTACATGAAGGCCATTTAGGAATGGTTAAGACGAAGAATCGAGTTGAACTATCGTATTGTGGCCTGATGTTGACAGCCAAGTGGAGAAGCATATTGGGGCCTGCGAACAGTGCAGCAAAGCAGGCAAGGCGCAAACCATGCTCCGACCACCCCTGGGGAAGTTCACCACTCCCACCAACCCATGGGAAGAATTGTCGGTCGACATACTGGGACCTATTCTCAACAAGCGTGGTGTCCCCAAGTACGCCATCATGTTAATGGACCGATACTCCAAGTGACCGGAAGTAGAACTGTGCGAAAAAGCGGACAAGGACAGAATCCTAACCTTCCTCACAACCACATTTTTGAGGGAGGAGATTCTGAAAATCATCACGTGCGACAACGGCTCCCAGTTCACCTCCAACAAGTGGACTGTGTTCATGAAAAGGAAAGGCATTTTGACCAGGCACACCCCCGTGTACCATCCGGCTGAAAATGGCCTTGCAGAGAGGTTTAACCACTGATCAGGGGGTCAGTGCAAGCAGCCATCAGCACTGACGCTTCAGAGTAAGTAGTTCCCCAGTGGTAGTTCGGAGCAATTTGGAGAAAGCCCAGCAAATTTACACGGACCACAACAACAAGACGCATAGGCTGAAAGACGTCTCGTTAGAAAAGTGGGAGTGGGCCAGAGTAAAGCTGGCTCAACTACGAAGGAAAGGCGACAGCAAGTTCAGCGAACCTGTGCAAGTCAAAGAAGCCTACGCATGGTTTGCCTTCTAGAGTGACGGAAAAGTATGGTCCCACAACAGAATGGCCAAGTGCAATAAAGTGATTGAATGGGGCAAGGGTGAGACCTCGGCAAGCACCAGTAACATCAGTTGGGACTTTGATAATGAAGAGTATGGTCCAGAGACAGACACACAGAGAAATGGCATGACAAGAGACAATGAAGACAGAAGCAAAAAACCACAAGGACAGAGGAGCCTAGAAACTACACGACAACTTAGGCAACAAGAAGACCAAAGTATCAGCAAATCAGACATCAGGCGTCAAGCCTCCACAGCTCCCAACGGTAACCAGCAAGGGATTTCAAAGGAAACTAGGACACACACGAGGAAGACACACATGACACAGGCACCCACTACACACACCCGCACAGGCAGGGCAGTAGTGTTACCAAACAGATACTGAGAAAATGATATGTAAGCTTGTAGAATGTTGTGCTTGCCTTCTTTCCTTGTCTTCCCCCCCTCCTTCCTTATCATCAGTCGAGTAAACCTATTATAGTATCGGTGTCAGGGATCATTCTCTTGGCACCTCTGGTTGTTACAGTTCTTGTTATGGTTATTAAAGAAGAGAGATATGTGGTGTAGCGCTCTCTAGTGGTTTATCCAGGTGACGCATTAATGTATGCCGGGACGGGCCGTGGCCATCTTCGGCCCGGGACAGCCTCCGTGCGAGAGTGACCCCCGGCGCTCTCCATATTAAATAAAGCACCAACTACTTTAACCAGAGTGCGGCCTCTTCATTATCGCGAAATCCACCTCCACACCATGCACTGCTTTATGTTTGTTCTTGATAAAAACTTTTTAGTAGTAATAAATATTGTTTGTGTCCTAAGCCACCCTTACAACGGCCCTATGAGTAACCCTACCTTTCCAAAGCCAATCACAATTTACCCCTCCATTGTAGGGTGGTTGGACGTCCAGGATTTGCTGGGACAGCCCCAAGTTTTTCACCGTCTGTCCCGCTAAATTTCAGTAAATTTGGCATATGTCCCAATTTTCAGAGAGGGACGACTGATTTCAGTTTTCATGAGCTCCCTAGCAGGATTCATTACCGACACCAAGGACATCATTTAGGAGTCGCCAGGGGTCACAGCTGCGACTCCCTGGCTTGCCCCTTGCAACCCCTGGCCCCAGAGAGGACAAAATCAGTGCAGGGAACACAGTGGCAGCTTGTCCCTATGGACATCGTAGGAGTGTCAATTAGTTTTCTCTCAATTTTTTAATTACACTAATAGTGAATAATGTTTGATTATTCACTATTAGTCTAATAAAAATTGAGTACAATTAGAGGTGGAATATGGCCTCCTGAGGCAGCTGACGGAAGTAGAAAAATGCTTTTAAATTTATGTTTTGCATGCTTCCGGGTGAGTGTGTTTACATGAGAGAGAGAGAGAGTGTGTGTGTATGTGTGAGCACATGTGTATGGTAAAATTGAAGATCAAAGGTGTGTAATGTCACTTCCACTACCCCAGGACTTTGGTAAATTGAGATTCATGAGCGACACGTCGGATAGCAATTTAAAGTACACTTAGTGACTCAATAGCATTGTTTTCAATGTTGGTGAGCACTGTTACTCTTGTTATTATTTGACTTTAAGTCGAGACAAATTGTTTCTTGTATGCATAGATCGAGTATCTATTTACTTTTGAAAATTGTGTGTAATATACGTAAGACAAGGACATCTCAGCTTATTTTTGCTGAGCTTTTGATTTCTGACGAAAAACGTAGAAAATCTTTTATGATTTATTTTACACCTAGGGAGGCAATCATTAGGGCTTCATGGAGGTAGTAAGAAGCACAATGATGCCCATCAAAGGAAAATACCCTTGGTTTGCTTTTTTTATGTCTTATTGCATCAAGGAGGCACCATCGCACGCACATATTGAAAGCTTCGAGAGAAGCACATTCTTGCAGCACAAACGTATGCATGTAATGGATGGGAGCATTGAGTGCGCACAATAGAACCCATAAATGGGGGCCCTCGTTAGTCCATTTATTCATCCATGGAGAACAGCATGCCCAAAGGCAGGGCCATTTCAACAGTCTGCAATACAGTGCTGAATGTTTTCTTTGATCAAGTGCAACTTCCAGTGCTAAAGCATCATTTCAAGGGCCGCGCACTGTGGGCCGTCACACCAGAACCTGGACTTCTATGGGAATTCTCAAGGGTATATTATCATGTCCTTATCGCCGTTCTTGATAATATGGCCCCAAATCTTATACTGTGCCTCGGAAGGAGGCTCACGCATTTGGTGTGTAGTGGGTACAGTAATTACCTACCAGTCATGTAAAACAATAACATTAATTATATAAAGACAAGACTTATTCATAAATTAACTTCAAAAGCCCATTTCAGGCAAATGAGAAGCAAAAGCCTAGTGCACAATGCCAGAGTTGAAAACCATTTTCTTTTGTATATTGTTTGCAGAAAATGTGGGTGCAATCCCTAAGGCGGTGCCTGAGCAGGCATCACCCCATTGTAGTGAATTACTTTCTGGCCAACTGTGAGAAGGGCTCCTTCAGCCCTTCGGAATCATTGATTGGTCCTGCCGCACACTGTCTACGACCTCCGCTTATCATAATGCGGGCGGTCAGACCGCTTCACTAGATGTCAGTTGGACTGCAACTGACAAGCCGTCAGTTGCGGTCCTACTGACATCATAATGAGGGCCTAAGAGTCGATAAAGCGCAGTTTAACCATTAGAGACATAATAGGTAGGCTCATGTGGCAACATTTGATGGCGGAACGCCCAGAGCCAGAACCACATATTCCTGCAATATGCATACAGGTCACAGAACTAAGATACACGCTCACCTTGTTCACAAGCGCCGGGGAACAGGAAGCACCGGGACCCACAGTCAAATTTTGGGGAGCACTCCTGCTAACTCAAGCCATGCTCCACAGCCTTGAACTTCCCAGGAGGATGTCCAGGTAGATGGTAGCTCTGTCACTGAGCCAATAGCTGTGAGAGCCAGGGGGATGGCCCAGGCCATGATGTCTTTCATGCAGGAAGCAATCCTCCTGCTCATACCCCCCAGAAATGAGCAAATATTTTTTAGCTCTCAACTCGAAAGGTTCACCATCAGAGCAAACACATGTTTTTCATGTTCAAACTGATAATGTATTCCGCTGGCGGAATTTTATTAGTAATTCTGCATTACAATAGTAATGCAGACTTACTAAATTCCCCCAATTCTACCAGCGAAATTCAGAAGTCTCCCCACCCCTACAAATCAGATAATTTTTCCATTTGGATTGATACATCAGACTGCTAGCCTCCATGTTCCTCTCACCCCCCCCCTGCAGCACTTATGAGGGGGTGTCATCTTGACCTGTGGTTTATGTAACAGGTGGATCTAAAACAACAATATAAGCATTAAACTGGAACCTTGGGCATTTTCCATGGTGCTTCTATTCAAAGGTTGCAGACAGTAATTCCTTTTGAAGCAACTTTGAAATGAAAATCCCTGGGTCGTGGGTCATGCTACATCAAGGATCCTTCCCATGGTGGAATGTGGGCTAACAAGATTTTTGTTGTATATCTTGCTTGGCAAATACTTTCAGGGCTGAGGTCATACACAATCTTTCAGAGCCAGTGCCGACAGTCATCCTTGGCTCTTACTGTTCATTTCAGGCACACCCACCCCTACACAGCACTTTGTGCCTTTCCTCCTGGTGTCTGGGAAGGGTCACGCAATGTGGGAATAAAAGCCAAAACTGGTCAGCAGTGCAACTTCTCCTGCAGGGTCAAGCCTGCTGGATTAGGAGCATGGAAACTGCTGATGAAACTCAAGCTGACACTGTGCAGAATCCAGTGCTCAGCTTCCTGCCTTCAGCCTCTAACCCCACCCTTGCACATCTCGTCAAAGACTGGGGTGGGGTCAGTGAGGCTCCCTGACCCCACTCCAATCTGTGACAAGAAAGGAAAGGGTGGTGTGGCATTGCTCCAGTTCTTAACTGATGTGAAGACCCTGGTGCTACAGGGTTCCAGCCTGAAGCGCTCAGGGACAAACTTTAACAAAACGTAATCAAGAAGTGGAACGCAGCTCAGGAAGCTGGAGCTTAGCCGGACCGAAGACCTCACAATTCTCAGGGCTGTGAGATCATGAACCCTGAAATTCGATTGCTGGCAGTATATGCACATGTGCGCCATCCATTGATTTAAGGAACTGAAACAGATGGTGAGTTGGAGAGAGAGAAGTGGCTACTAGTCACTGAGGCCATGAACGACACTGAGAATGTGTGTGTATGTGTTATTTTTGTGTTTAATCCCATTAGGTGTTTTTCTGCAACTCAGCACAGGAAACCATAACAAAACAAATAGGGCACTACTCCAACGCCCACTAGGGTGAGCCGCTCCAAGTGTAAAAATAACGTATGGATAAATAAATAGATCAGTAGCACTATGTGACACATATGTAGTTATGTGGGCTGCATTGTGTATTGTGTGGGTAGTGTGGGATGGTGTGTGAGTGCATTAGCAATCTATATGAGTGTGATGTGGGTGTTGTGAGCTCTCTGACTATGCTCTGAGTTCCACTGCCAGTCTGTTGGAGTGCATTGTTAATGAAGTGGAGTGTAGAGGGTATGCCGAACTATGGCATACCTCCTGAGCGCTCAATAAGATTATTAAGTACTGTGAGGTTTACTCTGTGTTTTGAAAGTATACTTTCCTACGCGCCTGAGTGGTACTATACCTGGCAGATATTGGCAGCCATCGGCAACCCCAGTACACGGCCTATCCCTGCTGACGAGGGGTGATACCCCGAAACACGTGTCCAGGGATGGCGAAGACAGCGAAGATAGCAGAAGATCGAAAGATGATGCATCGCGAACACTTTACTACATTGACCAGAGTCCTTAGGGGCGACACCGCCGGTGTGTGAGTAGTGTGCGACCCCACCCCCATTTGTAACTTTAAAGCTCCCGTGAGCAGTGGGCTGACGAGCCTGGGATCCCGCACCTACACGCCTGAGTGGTACTATACCTGGCAGATATTGGCAGCCATCGGCAACTCCAGTACACGGCCTATCCCTGCTGACGAGGGGTGATACCCCGAAACACGTGTCCAGGGATGGCGAAGACAAACGAAGATAGCAGAAGATAGAAAGATGATGCATCGCGAACACTTTACTACATTGACCAGAGTCCTTAGGGGCGACACCGCCGGTGTGTGAGTAGTGTGCGACCCCACCCCATTTGTAACTTTAAAGCTCCCGTGAGCAGTGGGCTGACGAGCCTGGGATCCCGCACCTACGCGCCTGAGTGGTACTATACCTGGCAGATATTGGCAGCCATCGGCAACCCCAGTACACGGCCTATCCCTGCTGACGAGGGGTGATACCCCGAAACACGTGTCCAGGGATGGCAAAGACAGCGAAGATAGCAGAAGATCGAAAGATGATGCATCGCGAACACTTTACTACATTGACCAGAGTCCTTAGGGGCGACACCGCCGGTGTGTGAGTAGTGTGCGACCCCACCCCCATTTGTAACTTTAAAGCTCCCGTGAGCAGTGGGCTGACGAGCCTAGGATCCCGCACCTATGCGCCTGAGCGGTACTATACCTGGCAGATATTGGCAGCCATCGGCAACCCCAGTACACGGCCTATGCCTGCTGACGAGGGGTGATACCCCGAAACATGTGTCCAGGGAAGGCGAAGATAGCAGAAGATCGAAAGATGATGCATCGCAAACACTTTACTACATTGACCAGAGTCCTTAGGGGCGACACCACCGGTGTGTGAGTAGTGTGCGACCCCACCCCCATTTGTAACTTTAAAGCTCCCGTGAGCAGTGGGCTGACAAGCCTGGGATCCCGCACCTACGCGCCTGAGTGGTACTATACCTGGCAGATATTGGCAGCCATCGGCAACCCCAGTACACGGCCTTTCCCTGCTGACGAGGGGTGATACCCCGAAACACGTGTCCAGGGATGGCGAAGACAGCAAAGATAGCAGAAGATCGAAAGATGATGCATCGCGAACACTTTACTACATTGACCAGAGTCCTTAGGGGCGACACCGCCGGTGTGTGAGTAGTGTGCGACCCCACCCCCATTTGTAAGTCTAAAGCTCCCGTGAGCAGTGGGCTGACGAGCCTGGGATCCCGCACCTACGCGCCTGAGTGGTACTATACCTGGCAGATATTGGCAGCCATCGGCAACCCAAGTACACGGCCTATCCCTGCTGACGAGGGGTGATACCCCGAAACACGTGTCCAGGGATGGCGAAGACAGCGAAGATAGCAGAAGATCAAAAGATGATGCATCGCGAACACTTTACTACATTGAGCAGAGTCCTTAGGGGCGACACCGCCGGTGTGTGAGTAGTGTGCGACCCCACCCCCATTTGTAACTTTAAAGCTCCCGTGAGCAGTGGGCTGACGGGCCTGGGATCCCGCACCTACGCGCCTGAGTGGTACTATACCTGGCAGATATTGGCAGCCATCGGCAACCCCAGTACACGGCCTATCCCTGCTGACGAGGGGTGATACCCCGAAACACGTGTCCAGGGATGGCGAAGACAGCAAAGATAGCAGAAGATCAAAAGATGATGCATCGCGAACACTTTACTACATTGAGCAGAGTCCTTAGGGGCGACACCGCCGGTGTGTGAGTAGTGTGCGACCCCACCCCCATTTGTAACTTTAAAGCTCCCGTGAGCAGTGGGCTGACGGGCCTGGGATCCCGCACCTACGCGCCTGAGTGGTACTATACCTGGCAGATATTGGCAGCCATCGGCAACCCCAGTACACGGCCTTTCCCTGCTGACGAGGGGTGATACCCCGAAACACGTGTCCAGGGATGGCGAAGACAGCAAAGATAGCAGAAGATCGAAAGATGATGCATCGCGAACACTTTACTACATTGACCAGAGTCCTTAGGGGCGACACCGCCGGTGTGTGAATAGTGTGCGACCCCACCCCCATTTGTAAGTCTAAAGCTCCCGTGAGCAGTGGGCTGACGAGCCTGGGATCCCGCACCTACGCGCCTGAGTGGTACTATACCTGGCAGATATTGGCAGCCATCGGCAACCCAAGTACACGGCCTATCCCTGCTGACGAGGGGTGATACCCCGAAACACGTGTCCAGGGATGGCGAAGACAGCGAAGATAGCAGAAGATCAAAAGATGATGCATCGCGAACACTTTACTACATTGAGCAGAGTCCTTAGGGGCGACACCGCCGGTGTGTGAGTAGTGTGCGACCCCACCCCCATTTGTAACTTTAAAGCTCCCGTGAGCAGTGGGCTGACGGGCCTGGGATCCCGCACCTACGCGCCTGAGTGGTACTATACCTGGCAGATATTGGCAGCCATCGGCAACCCCAGTACACGGCCTATCCCTGCTGACGAGGGGTGATACCCCGAAACACGTGTCCAGGGATGGCGAAGACAGCGAAGATAGCAGAAGATCGAAAGATGATGCATCGCGAACACTTTACTACATTGACCAGAGTCCTTAGGGGCGACACCGCCGGTGTGTGAGTAGTGTGCGACCCCACCCCCATTTGTAACTTTAAAGCTCCCGTGAGAAGTGGGCTGACGAGCCTGGGATCCCGCACTTACGCGCCTGAGTGGTACTATACCTGGCAGATATTGGCAGCCATCGGCAACCCCAGTACACGGCCTATCCCTGCTGACGAGGGGTGATACCCCGAAACACGTGTCCAGGGATGGCGAAGACAGCGAAGATAGCAGAAGATAGAAAGATGATGCATCGCGAACACTTTACTACATTGACCAGAGTCCTTAGGGGCGACACCACCGGTGTGTGAGTAATGTGCGACCCCACACCCATTTATAACTTTAAAGCTCCCGTGAGCAGTGGGCTGATGAGCCTGGGATCCCGCACCTACGCGCCTGAGTGGTACTATACCTGGCAGATATTGGCAGCCATCGGCAACCCCAGTACACGGTCTATTCCTGCTGACGAGGGGTGATACCCCGAAACACGTGTCCAGGGATGGCGAAGACAGCGAAGATAGCAGAAGATCGAAAGATGATGAATCGCGAACACTTTACTACATTGACCAGAGTCCTTAGGGGCGACACCGCCGGTGTGTGAGTAGTGTGCGACCCCACCCCCATTTGTAACTTTAAAGCTCCCGTGAGCAGTGGGCTGACGAGCTTGGGATCCCGCACCTACGCGCCTGAGTGGTACTATACCTGGCAGATATTGGCAGCCATCGGCAACCCCAGTACACGGCCTATCCCTGCTGACGAGGGGTGATACCCCGAAACACGTGTCCAGGGATGGCGAAGACAGCGAAGATAGCAGAAGATCGAAAGATGATGCATCGCGAACACTTTACTACATTGACCAGAGTCCTTAGGGGCGACACCGCCGGTGTGTGAGTAGTGTGCGACCCCACCCCCATTTGTAACTTTAAAGCTCCCGTGAGCAGTGGGCTGACGAGCCTGGGATCCCGCACCTACGCGCCTGAGTGGTACTATACCTGGCAGATATTGGCAGCCATCGGCAACCCCAGTACACGGCCTATCCCTGCTGACGAGGGGTGATACCCCGAAACACGTGTCCATGGATGGTGAAGACAGTGAAGATAGCAGAAGATCGAAAGATGATGCATCGCGAACACTTTACTACATTGACCAGAGTCCTTGGAGCGACACCGCCGGTGTGTGAGTAGTGTGCGACCCCACCCCCATTTGTAAGTCTAAAGCTCCCGTGAGCAGTGGGCTGACGAGCCTGGGATCCCGCACCTACGCGCCTGAGTGGTACTATACCTGGCAGATATTGGCAGCCATCGGCAACCCCAGTACACGGCCTATCCTTGCTGACGAGGTGTGATACCCCGAAACACGTGTCCAGGGATGGCGAAGACAGCGAAGATAGCAGAAGATCGAAAGATGATGCATCGCGAACACTTTACTACATTGACCAGAGTCCTTAGGGGCGACACCGCCGGTGTGTGAGTAGTGTGCGACCCCATCCCCATTTGTAACTTTAAAGCTCCCGTGAGCAGTGGGCTGACGAGCCTGGGATCCCGCACCTACACGCCTGAGTGGTACTATACCTGGCAGATATTGGCTGCCATCGGCAACCCCAGTACACGGCCTATCCCTGCTGACGAGGGGTGATACCCCGAAACACGTGTCCAGGGATGGCGAAGACAGCGAAGATAGCATAAGATCGAAAGATGATGCATCGCGAAAACTTTACTACATTGACCAGAGTCCTTAGGGGCGACACCGCCGGTGTGTGAGTAGTGTGCGACCCCACCCCCATTTGTTACTTTCCGAGTGTAGCAGTTGCTAAATAACTACTATGGGATCTATGCCATTGTTGTAATATTTTAAGATGGGAAAGTGGCACATGTTTGAACGGCATTCAGTCCTCTTTCCTCACTCTTTCCCTCAGGATTTGCACTGATTGAGACATCTCTATGAAACTTAAGATGAGAATCCAAAGAACAGTAGAACACGTAACATCCCAAAATACCCTCAACCAAAGTCCTTAGCATGCCACAGTCTCACAATCCTCACCCACCTCTCAGTGGCGTAACAAAACTTGAGGGGAGCCCCTGCAAAGCACAATGAGGCCCCCCCCTAGATTCTGTAATAAGTCCAAGTAGTTGAGGTGTAGTATTAAGATGAATGCTGTATTGATATAATTCTTAGTTGTAGGTAAGTATCAAGCATTAAGTAGTACAGGATAAAAAATCACAGAGAAAGGGCCGCCAGGAGCTGCTTCCTTGCTGCTTAGCCCATCCTCTCAACTGACACTCTACACACAGGCATACCAGAACATCCACACTGGCTGAGCAACAAGGCAGAGAAGCAAGAAGATTGCATTACATTAAAGATCAGTATACTAGACACCTTCCCCTTTTAATAAACAGTAACAAAAGAATTATGAAAGGAGTAAACATTGTAAATGGATAAATAAACATAGGTATAAAAATGATTCAAAGCATTTAGAGAAAAGACATACAATAATCCATAAGGGAAAAGACATTGCATTAATTAACAAAAATTACATAACACGCCTCTTCGCCTTTTCACGGAGAAACTGAAGGAAAGTAAAAGTAAATGCATGACACTAAACAATAATTTCAATAAAAGATAGATCCTGCAACAAAGGTCTAAAAAAGAAACAGAATAGATCAAGTAATTCACAGAAATAAAGAAAAGAATGTGAGAAAAAGGATATTTCCAACTATACGTGCTGCAGGACTAAAACAAAACACAGTGGATTTATAAATCTAGCACCGTAAAGTAAAATAGCAAGTAGAAACACGGCAGGTAATATTTCCACGCACAAGTGAATATCACATAGCCAGTAGGCTATCAAAATGTATACCTCTAAGTTACATATCCACGCACAAGTGGAATATTATATAGCCAGTAGGCTATCATAATGCATACTAATCAATGACAGTCCCCTTACTAAAATTTGCAAACAAAGCGATGTAAGGAATCATGTAAAAACAAAATAGGTGACAAATCCACGTACCGGTGGAAGGTCACATAGCCAGGAGGCTATTACAACATAAACATTTAACTAATCCACAAACAGTAAAAAGTAATTGACAACCAATATGAAAAACTCTCACATCAGATGAGTGAGAAACCAATTTGCAGAAACTTTTACATATTTCACATTCTTAACTGGGATGCACTGTTGAAATCATAACTAAAAGCTGCAGCAAAATTAAATGTCTGATGTTATCCCCACATTACTATGTACTGCTGCAAATCTAGGTGAAAACAGTTGGAAAGAAAATGTGCATGAAGACATTGTACAGAGCAATATTAGCTCAAGAAAGTCTTACTCACAGAAATACCAACAGACCTCAAAGGACAGCGTAACCCAAAGAACCACACGGTGTCAGCACAAATAATCAAGAAGTGTTAAGATTTCACGAGGTGCCAATGACAGGACGGAGTGAAGCCCTTCTCAATAACTTTATTGAAATTGACACGCAGAAAAGCGTGGTTGGCAAAGATGAACACTACCGGAGAATACACAGCAAACTACGGTGCTACTATCAAACACAAGATGGCGACACGCACTTTATGCTGTACCGGATGTCTGCAGGCACGTCTATGCAGAGCAGAGCAGATACAGCAGGACAATGCGTTAGGCGAAGACACAGCTCGCGCTGGCACCAACGAATGCTGCAGGTAGGTGACGGTTTTTACAGGTTTTTTATTTTTTGAATAAAAGCAACAGAAATTACCCCCCACAGTGATTCTTCCTCCAAAAATAAGAGAACTGCACAAACAAGAACAGTGGCAAAATTGACAAAGTTCGCCTGAAATACAACAGCAAGCAGGAACTGGCACATTTCAGTTCTGTGCAGGCAGGGACTGGCACACTTCAGTTGTGTGCAGGGAGGAACTGGCACACTTCAGTTGTATGCAGGCAAGAACTGGCACACTTCAGTTGTGTGCAGGCAGGAACTGGCACACTTCAGTTGTGTGCAAGAACTGGCACACTCAGTTTTGTGCAGGCAGGAATTGGCACACTTCAGTTGTGGGCGACCGATAGCAGGGTCACTGGTGGGGCTCAAGGGTGCCAGTATTCTTTTTAAAAATGTAGAAATACGTTCCTTTACCTTGAATTTACCAAAGTTCATCACGTCGATTCTTTCCAGATCGTTGCCAGATGTAAAAAGTCCAAGTGGTTTAGGTGTAGTATTAAGATGAATGCTTTATTGATACAATTCTTAGTTGTAGGTAAGTATCAAGCATTAAGTAGTACAGGATAAGGAATCACAGATCGAGCTCCACCATGAGCAGCTTCCTTGCAGCTCAGCCCATCGTCTCAACTGACACTCCATACACAGACATACCAGCATTCTATTACCTCACGACACATACCAACATTCCACAGAATATCCACACTGGCTGAGCAGCCAGGCAGAGAAGCAGGAAGGTTGCATTACATTAAAGATCAGTATACTACAGAAGCTTACCACCTACCACTTTTTTTGCCCCACCAACAAAAATAAGCAGTCGCCTAAAGCCGTGTTTTCAGCACTTATCTGTGCATACTTCGAACACCAAATATAAATAGAATGCACTTTGATTGTCTACTAGGGCTGCCTGAATGATGAGATCCATGACTGATAATTAAAGGAAACAAAGTCTGGAAAGTCACATTACAAATTAATACATACTTTTTTTATTCATAACCCTATTTAGTGCCAATACAAGGTCTTCCAGGCTCTTTAAACACAAGGCTGGCCTTTTTTTTGGCAACCCTACTTTATATTCCTTTTCATGAAATGCATTCTCACACTACAGCAGTAAATGTAAATTTCAAATGCAAGTAATAGGTAGAGCGGGGGCCCAGGAGGTACTGGAACCAGAAAAAACGAAACCTCCGTAACCAGTTTACAAAGATCTGTAAATATGCAAATGGTCTCTGGCCCCGAGGCAGTTGCCTTCTATATCCCTTGGTTCTGGGCCTGGAAGCTCAGGTCAACTGCACCCACAGCATGTGGCACACACCATTTAATCTTTGAGGTAGGACTGTTATGAGGCAACTCACAGGTGCAACCAACGCTGGCGAGAGAGTGTAGTGCTGCCTGTGTGCGCTACAGCGCCGATGAGGCCCTGGAGGCTGAAAAACAGGGGCTGCTGGGGGCATAGTTGTCAAGGTTTCAGAATGCCATGTGTGACATTTTCATAATTTCAGTGTAATTATGAGTGACATTTCAACGACTATGAGTGACACTTTCTTGCGAGCAAAATTAAGCAATGAAGACGATCAACACATATAAATATCAGAAATAACACCACAAAGACCATTCCGGTAGAAACGCGTCAGTCTTTTGAATAAACTTTTAAATAAACTACTACGGTAACTATATCTCAGAGTGCAAGCTTTCCTCTGTGCATGACCAAAACGCAGGGCTGTTTGCATTTTTATAGTGGACATGATGCCACTGCTGTGTACCAACCCTGACAGGTGGATGTGATTGGAAGACTGTAGTCCTTTCATATTCACACATTTATAGCATTTCTTTCATGCATCCATCAATCATTAGATCCATGGATCAATCTACACATTATTTAATATATTCATCCTTCACTCTTCCCAATCCATCTATTCTTGACCCTTCAATGCATTCACCCTTTAAACTATTGATCTTTCACTCTTCCATCCTTCATTTCAAAATTCCCTCTATCAATTCTTCCACTACTCTATTCATTAATTCTATCATCATTCCTTTCACCCTTCCATCCTGCCTTTTCTCACTTATTTACTTGCATGTTTCTTTCCTTCCAGTCTCTTTCTGCCTTTCCTTTATATACCCATTAGCTATTTCACATCCTTAATTTTTCTTTCGCTCATTATCACTTTTTCTATTTGTCCCTTTATCAAGGTGTTTCCCCTCATTTATATTTCTCTATTTCCTTGTTCCATGTCAGCCCACCACCTACACCCCTCTCTCATGATATTGCCGAACAGTATTATTCATGAGCATCTTGTATGCAGGGCTGAGAGGAGAGACCCAGCAACACAGGAATAGATTGTTATTCGGAGAGGATGTAGGGCGGGGCAGGAATGCTGGCACAAAGCGATTTTAGGGTTTGAAATAGTATAACATTTTCAGAATGACAGCCATAGTGAAATTGCTAACTGGACCTCTAGCTCATAAGATTAACTAAAATGTACAAGTCACTTTTATTTGCCAGATAAATCTAGGCTGGAAAACATATTGCAAGAAGCAAAGTTGTGCTGAGTTGCAGCAATGGCGTAATAGTTATCTAGTGACATTTCAGTGTGTGAGTTATACACACAGGCATTTTTATGCATTACTTAAAGTATGTTTATTCGTGTGCAGTGAGAGCCCATAGTGTTTTCAGTTATGACCCTCCCTCCCCCTAGTGATTATTTTTGTGCAGTGAAAGAGTCTCTAGTGGGTGATTATGTGCAGTGTGTAAAGCCCTATTATGCCTTGAAGGTGGTGTTTAGGAATAGCTGGCCTCTGTATGTACCATGAGCGTAAAAAGGAATAGACTTTCGCATTTGAACAGATATACTGCTAAAGAAAAATATCCATTCTACGCTACCTATAGCGCTATAAGCAAAGGTCTACATTTTGGCATCCACGTTACTGGCAGACAGAGCATTTAGGGCCAGATGTAGGAGCCAAAATACCGGTCGGTAACGGCCGATTTCGGCCATTACCGACCGGTATTTAGGATTTGGCATGTAAGGGGCATGTCATTTACAAAATCGGTAAATTTACCGATTCGGTAAATATACAGAATCGGTAAAATACCGATTCTGTAAATTTACCGATTCTGTACATAAGATGTAGGTGTCACTTCAGAAAGTGCCACAGGCCCTTAAGAGTCGGTATTTTACCAACCAATCCTTTTGGGTGGTAAAATACCGAATACAGGTGTGCATGCACACCTGTATTCGGTATTTTACCGAATACACCCTGCACCCTTGCAGAAATCGGTGTTTACTGAATCGGTAAATACCGAATCTGTAATGCCCATTGATTCCTATGGGCTTCAAGGCCCATAGGAATCAATGGGCAATACCGAATCGGTATTTACCGATTCGGTAAATACCGATTTTTACAGATTCGGTAATTCAAAAAAATATTTTTCCTACATCTCCCTCCTTCTAATTTACCGATTCATAAATACCGAATCGGTAAAATTCTGTATTTATGAGTCGGTAAATTGAAGTTACCTACATCTAGCCCTAAGTATCCATTTAGGGACAGCTTTTCATATATACAGTGTTTGCAGGGATGTTCCTAGTGCTTTCCTATATAGGTTTACTATTCTAGTGTTCATGGGCATAAGCATCCTTAGTAAATACATTCGAAGTGCTTGTGTTGCATTGTTAGATGGGGTTTCATACTTGTATATGCATTGTTGGCACAGTGTCCATGCATTGTTGGTATAGAGCCTTCATGCTAGAGTGTATGCAGGGTTGGTGATCATTGTTTCAGGTATGTGCATTGTTATCAGAGAGAGCGGTCGACCTCGAAACTGGGGAACCGGATTTGAGTCTCGGCAGGTGCGCTCAACATCCCGTTCTGGGTAAATCACTTAATTTCCCTGTGCCTAACAAAAAATTATTGTGACCAGCTGTGATGCAACCGGTGCTTATGTAAAGTGCTCTGATACCTTTGTGTCAAGTTTGTGCTTTATAAAACAAACTAAAAAAAGCCTTTTAGTGCCTTTTCGATTATTGCAGACGTACTTCTCTATTGTGCATCTGCTTTGTTGGTGTTTACATTGCGCTTACTGCCTGTGTGTATACGTGTTATTTGCAAAGCACCACCGCTTAGTGAGGGATTCACTGGAGCACCCCACCCCCGCAACGCAGGGGCCTGTGTTAAACCCTGGGCCTACTATATAATATTAGGTTCTACTTCTATTCCCACTCACACTGCAAAGAACTTGAAGTGTTAGTATGAAGCTTAGGACACAGTCTGCGCACCCACCCTCCCCTTTCGATTCTGGAGAATTTCTGTTCCTCAGTAAAGTACATCAAAGGATTCCATACCTGGGAAGTACGGGAGCGCCACCTTACAATTTGGCATGATGACTTTGGTTTGCATGTCCAACGCGGGTGACAGTCGAAATCTGGGGCAGGTTTGAAATGAACTGCTTGTTTTGTAAGAGTCGATGACGTCACACCAATTTCATTTTTAAGGACAAGTGACTTCGCCACAGGGGGAGGCGTGTGAGCGCCTAGAAGTCACAAATCTCATTTAACTACCAGAGCAGGCTTCATCTCGCTTGCAAGGTGGGACAGGGCTTTGGCGATGTACGACCCCGCGCAGGTTCAGAGGATCACTGGCGCAGCATCTTTTTCACTCACCACCACTGGGTCAGCTGCTGTGACCCAGCGGGGGCATCAGCACAGTGCCAGCCCTAGGAGTCCCTGTCACTGCTGCATAGCTCCCAAGGTTTCAGATTGCTATGTGTGACATTGCCATAATTTCAGTGTAATTATGAGTGACATTTCAACAACTATGAGTGCCACTTTCTCCTGAGCAAAATCAAACAATGCAGACATGGGAAACATATTAGCATCAGAAATTGCAACCATTTGAGCAAAGAGAAACTCTAAGAAGATCTTAAAACATCTGCAAAGCCTCAGAAATGAAAGGGCACGGGGCGTGGCTTGAGCGCCGCACAAGATGGCGGCTTGATACCGGAGCTCCGCTAACCGAGCACCGGCGCCGGCAAATTTCTCCGCATATACCGGACATTTGCGGACACCACCAGCATATTTCGCTATCGGAACATGAGGTGAGCAGGAAGATCTAAGCTGCTTCACTCTACTCCAGCGCTATGAGCTCTTCTCCTCAGTGACGCGGTTCGCTATTTCGGCGGCCGCCATTTTATCGCTTTCTGCTGCGATAATTCCACTACCGGCGATTGCCGCTTTTCTGCCACAGTGTTTCCTCTACACAACTTTGAACTGTCAGCCTCTTGCCTCAATGGTTTACATACTTCCATGATGCCTTTCCAGCTGCAACTCTCCTCTTTCATTTTTTGACGTGCACGCGCCATTTTCCTTCACGCTGCCTAAGCGCTTCACGCTGCATTTTCCTGAATGGCGCCTCTTCTCGCCGCCTTTTCATATGTGCAGGACTTGCATGTCTACCACAGAATTTCTCATTATGCACTGCCATTGCAGTAATCTTCCTCACAACCATTGACTTTTATGCCCTACTCACTTCTTGAATATACTGCGTATCCTCTTCACTGCTGACTTTGTCCATGCGCTTGGATTTTCAGTTTCCTTGCCATGCGGTGACATTCTATTGGCGCATTATATATTTTTATATTTGTGGTGGTTTTCCTGTGAAGAGGCAGTAGATGCTACAACTACCATTCTGCATACTTTGGTTTTATCTCAGCATTGTAGGGCACATTTCCTGTACGCATTTTATAGTATCACATCACAGAGTGACTTCCTCGCAATTTATTTATTTATAAAATCTTTTTCTCTGGAATCTGTGGTGGCACTGCTAGTTTTCTCCCTTGCCTTTTATGGGGAAGCTGCGTACCCTCAAGCTTACTGCTTCTAAGGCCAAAACACGTCATTCCTCAGATTCTGACTCCATGACGCAGAACTTGGATAACTCTGTTTCCCTTAAGCCGGATGTCACTCCTGGGGCAATTCCTAAAACTACTCCCTCAAGTAAGCTTTTGCAACCTGGTTCAACGAAACGTCTGAAAAAGGATCCTCCCTCTCCAGGCTCCTCGTCGCCCTCGGCATCTATGGATCTTATCCTTGAGGAAATTCGTGCGCTCAAACCCTTCATGGCTGAAACTACTAAAACTTTACAATTTCTTCATGACAAATGGTCTACTCTTGAATCGCGGGTTCTCTTGGTGGAACAATCTACAGAGTCTCTTCAAACTTCCTGTGCTAAAATTTCGCTGTTAGAGAAGGATGTCTCTCTCCTGAGACGGCAGACAGAGGAGTTGGAAAATCGAAATCGTAGAAATAACCTACGCCTTTATAATCTTCCTGAACTTACAGAAGGGTCCAATCCAACTGCTTTTTTCCAAACCTTTTTACCGAAAATTTTGGATCTTCCTCCTTCCTCTTCACTTAACATTCAACGTGCACACAGACTTGGTCCTAAAGTTTCCACCAAACCCCGCGGAGTCATCATGCTGTTCTTACAATATACTGACCTCCTTCAAGTACTTTCAGCAGCAAAAGCTAAAAAACAAGTTATGTGGGAAGGTCACTGATTATATCTTTCTCAGGATGTTGCTAATGTGACAGCTGATCGTCGGAAACAGTTCCTTGATTTGAGACCACGACTGCGAGCTCTTGGTGCCAGGTTTGGACTGCTTCACCCATGTCTCTTCAAGGTAACCTATAAAGACAAGACAACAACTTTCGAAGATCCACAAGTCCTTGAAGAGTTTCTTCGTCATCATGAGACCGACAGCATGGACACTGTGAGAGCTGTTTAACCATCCATGTTTTACCATGTTAGACTAATAATGTTTGCCTTTCTGTTACCCTGCCGTATCTTGTCTTTGTTTTCTCCATCCTGCTGAGTACATCTTGCCCTAGTATATCTTGCCCTAGTATTGTGCAGTTTATATATCTTGTATTTCATATGTCTCTTTACCATTCCCCTTTTGAATTTTGTCTTCTTACAGATCCTCTCCCCATGTTTCTTCACCCCGGTGTATTTTTGCTTCCCTTCAATTCGGTCCTCTGCTGGTTCCTCAGGTGTTCGGTGGCGTGAGTTTCCGTTGTCGATGTCGTCTTCTTCTGGCGTCGTCACCCCTCATTCTTCTTCGTTCTGTATTTATTGGTATGTTTCAACATTCTTCTCACATTTTTATATTTTTTCTACTGTTCTCTTTTACTATCTTCCTTCTCTACTCTTTTCTCCTCCTTTTTCTTGCTATACTCTTATTATTTTCTCCTGATTTATTTCTCTTACATATTCTATTTTATATTCTTGTTACTTTTCTCTTATTTTCTCGGCTCATTTTTTTTTTTCCTCGGCTCTCTTTTTACTCCATCTTTTCCTTTATATCATTCTATTGATGATTTATATTCCGTGTAGTTACTTGGAATGTCAAGGGGTTAAATAACCCCATTAAACGTCAGCGAGTTCTAACGCATTTGACAAGGCTTAAAGCTGATGTAGCCCTCCTCCAAGAATCCCACCTTTCGGAAACGGAGGCTATCAAACTTAAGTGTTGCTGGGTGGGGCATGTTTTTGACTCTCCTGCTTTAGGTAAGAAAAATGGTACCGTTATATTATGTCATAAAAAGTTAACAGTTTCAGTTATATCTCAAGAATGTGATGTTAATGGTCGTTGGGTTCTCATTAATCTTCGTATTGATAATATTCCTATAGTTATTTTCAATGTTTATGCTCCCACAGGTATTGATAAATTGTTTTGGCCTGCTATTTCTGACAAACTTGTTACACTCAATGAACAATATGTTATTTTCGGTGGTGATTGCAATCAAGTACTAGATCCCTTTATAGATAGAAATTCCAGAATTAAGTTTGTTCCCCCCAAAATGCATTCCCAATTTGTTACATCTATTCGAAATAATGCTTTAGTTGACATTTGGAGATTATGTAATCCTGACCTTAGAGAGTACACATTTTATTCCCCCACCCATCACTCCCAATCTCGTATTGATTACCTCTTCCTCAGCAAACCCCTAGCACAACTTGCCATTCATTCAGACATCGGTTCCATTTTAATTTCAGATCACGCTCCCGTCTTTGTTGATTTTGATCTTATCCCCTTCTCTCCTCACTCAGGATGTTGGAGATTTAATAACTCATTACTCCTTGACTCTAATTTTTGCACTCAATTTACAGCCTTTACCACTGAATTCTTTACACTCAATCACCTCCCTGAGTCTCCATATGTCATGGTGTGGGATTCATTTAAAGCGGCTGCTAGGGGCTTTATCATTAATTTCGTTTCTCAAAAGAAAAAGCAATCAATCTCTAAATCAACTCAACTTTTAGATAAAATTAAGAAGTTAGAATATGCCTATTATAATTCTAACTCTGAATCTTCTCTTCGCGAACTTATATCTGCCAAATTTGAATTTAATAAATTTACCACAAATGCAGCATCAAACTCTCTCCTTAAATGCAACTCTCGCTATTACGGTGGCCAAAACAAAATGGGCAAACTTCTAGCCAATTATCTCAAGATACGGAAGGAAAGAGCAAAAATTGAATCTTTACAAGGTCCGGCTGGTGTTTCTCTATTTAAGGACAAAGACATATTGACTCAATTTGTTTCCTTCTACCAAACTTTATATACTCCTGAATCTAGTCCTGATCCTATTGATCTTCTTGCATATTTTCAAGACATCCCCTCCCCTCACTCCTCTCATGTTGATTTTCAATCATTGGATTTGGATATTTCCCTCTCTGAAATTTCACATGCTGTCTCAATCCTCCGCCGTGGTAAAGCGCCTGGGCCTGACGGTTTCACCATTGAGTTCTACAATCACTTTTCCTCCCTTCTCCTCCCTAAACTACTCCTGTTATTTCAATCCTTTGCGGATTCCGGATCTTCTCAGGGAACCTTCCAGGAAGCATTAATATGTTTAATACCCAAACCAGATAAAGATCATACCTTATGTAAAAATTATCGCCCCATCTCCCTGGTAAACACAGATTATAAAATTTTCGCCAAAATTATAGCCCTTAGATTAGATCCTCTGTTACCGGAACTTATCGGCCCCGAACAATCCGGATTCGTTAAAGGCCGTTTATCGTCAGATAATTCTCGTGTATTCTTTAACATTTTGAGTAAGGCCGCCTCCCTTTCTACTCCACTAGCTGCCATCTCTCTTGACGCCGAAAAGGCTTTTGATAGAATAGGATGGGACTTTATGTTTCAGGCTCTCCGTTGGTTTGGTTTCTCACCTAAATTCATTTCTCTTATTTCTTTACTTTATTCTAGCCCCCATGCTTCAATTTTTGCTAATGGTATGACTTCCGATTATTTTCCCCTTCGAAGGGGTGTACGTCAAGGATGCCCTCTTTCTCCTCTTTTGTTTATTTTAGCTTTAGAACCCTTTTTAACTAAGATTCGACTCGATGATAATGTTTCTGGTTTTCACTATGGTTCTCAACAGCAAGTTAAATTATCGGTATATGCAGATGATATTTTATTTTATTGTTCCGACCCTCACACAACTCTACCTTCCTTTCTACATCAAGTTTCCTCCTTCTCTAATGTGTCTGGTTACCGTCTTAATACTGACAAATGCGAAATCCTGCCCTTGAATCCTCTCTGTCAAAAACATCTCTTTGATGCCTCTGGCTTTTCCTGGCAGCCCTCTAAGATTAAGTATCTAGGTGTTTGGTTCGCGCCTCGTCTTTCCGACACTCTTAAGTTCAATTTCGAATCTCTTTCCGGTAAGCTTACTGCGTCTATCAATCGTTGGAATCCTCTCTTTCTTTCCTGGTGGGGTCGTCTTGACTCCATCAAAATGATGCTAGCACCTTTAGTCCTTTACTCTATCTCCATGATTCCCATTCGTATCCCAGACCATTATTTCAAGTCGATAGACTCTATTCTGTTAAAATTTCTGTGGAAGGGTAAAAAATCTCGTCTAGCCCTCTCTGCTTTGAAAAAAGATAAATCCCTGGGTGGAGTCAAATTTCCTAAATTTAAGTCTTATCATAATGCTTTTTCCTTAAAGCAAGCATTGCGTTGGCTTTCTTCAGATCTTCCTTATTATCCTCCTTTATGGCTAACGTTAGAATCTTCTTTCCTTCATCCTTATGATTTTAGAGAGGTTCTTTCCTTTTCATCTGGTGTTACATCTCTCCGTTCCCCCATCATCTCCTACTCCCGTTCTCTTCTTCAACCTTATTTATTATCCTCTTACCCTTCTACCTCCTCTACTCATACCCAACCTATTTGGCATAATAAACACCTTAAAATTCGTAATCGCTCATTATATTGGAAATCTTGGCATTCCCTCGGCTTAAAATGGATCTCTCAACTACTTTCCGGTACTCAACCTCTTTCTTTTCAACACCTTCAAACTCAATTTTCGTTGCCATCCTCTTCTCGTAAACAATATTTATCACTGATTCCCTCCCTTACCCAATACCTTTCTTCTCTCCCGACCACTAACTCTATCCCTATAACACATCTTCCTGTTTCTAATGCCCTCGACCATTCCCCTTCTGCTTCTTATCTCTATAATTCTATGCAGTCTTCTACTGAACGTGCTAAATCTAAAGTTGAGTTGGCTTGGGAAAAAGATTTGTCTCAAATTTGGTCCTTCACTCTATGGGATAAAATTTGGTCTAAGATCCACAGTACATCCAGAGCTGCTAACACTACCCAAACTTTATTCTTTGTTTATAACCGTACACTATTTACTCCATTAATTCTGTCATCATTCTCCTCAGACACTCTCTCCACTTGTTGGTCCTGTCCCTGCCCTTTGGCTGACCTAAAACATATGTTGTTCGAATGTCCTTCCATTTTGCGTTTCTGGCATTTAGTTTGGTCCCAATTTCAAAAGATTTTCAACTTCAATTTCTCCTTTTCCACTGTTCATATTTTCCTAGGTTCTCTTTCTCCTGTTTTTACCGTGTCACACCACAAACATAAATTACTTGACCTCTTGATAGCCATTGCCTTACACCATATTACGTTGCATTGGAAACAGGCTAAAGATGTTACCTTTAATGCTTGGTGGAACGCAGTTTGTTTTAATCATCGTCTAGACACTAATTTTGTTTCCCCCATTTCTTTAGCAATCAAACGTGATCTTTTATGGCTCCCCCTTACCGAGTATTTATCCAGAATTGTCAGACCCCCTCCCACTTCTCCAGTACGGAATGTCGAAGTTCAAAAACCACCGTGATTGCATTTTTCTTAAATTGCATGTAATGTTTTTAATTGCATCTATTGTTTCTTTCATATCACTCATATGTTTTACCATTCAGGCTGTTCCTTCATTCCCCTATGCTCCTGAACATTTATTGTTTTACCCTATTTTTCTGTATAAGATATTATAATCAGTTTCACCATTTTGTAAGAGAGATTTCTTGTTTTTCAATAACTTCTGACTGTTTCTTCATTTTCTGTCTTTGTTTCTTTATACTTCAATAAACTTCAAACTTAAAAAAAAAAAAAAGAAATGAAAGGGCACTACCCTACTGCCCTTGTAATGGGTGGGGGATAAAGTGTTTTCCGCTTATTCACTGTGTCTTGCCTTGGTCTTTTTTTTTTTACTTTTTTGCATTTTGGTGAGAATAATGACAAACATCACAATGCAAAGAAAATTCGAAGCCAGGGTGAAACACTCATACCCGACAATGAATATATAGCGGTCTCTTGTGCACCGTTTCTCCCACAACAGACATTCAATGAAGTAAGTATATTTTATTGGAGATCTACACATAATTTCTGGGTACCACTGTTAGCTTTATAAACTGATGTTTTAATTCAAACAGGCATGTCAAACGTCCATTGCAAACTAAAAAGACCCTCAGGCGTACAAATGTGCACGTATCCCTACTTATGTAGCACAAACAGACCCTCATTAGTCTTAGTCTTTAGTCAAACTACCCTACCTCATATATCTTTTTACGAGTTCCATCCCTTAAGAAATTCTGTTTTACTTTACCCATCACTTTTTACATTTGTACATTTCGAAACTAACTGCCGGCAGAATCTGGTGTGCCATCACTATGCACTAACCCTGCCTGCACTCACACCAGCATGGATTGCCATGCTGCATGCATGCATGGCCTAGACCTCACCTGTCACACTTCCCAATCCCAGACTGGATCTCCGTCCTCCTGTACTATCCCAGTCTGGACGACCTTCATGTGCCCTCCCTGGTATGGGGATACCTCCTCCTCTTGGGCAATGCCCATTCTGCCTCTCCTCTGCCGACACCCTCCTTCCAGTCTCTGTAGGTGCCACCAAGGGTGGGAAGTCCGACTGCTGATCAACTAATTGTAGCTGCCATCACTTTGTTGTGTTCATCCACTCTGACTCTCTATTCACCCCTCCCTGGCACATGGAGAGCCCATCCTTCATATTTGGCCCTCCTTCACCTTGGAAAGGTTGTCCGAGTCAGTGAAGAACTGTGTACCGTACCCCATCTTTCTAGAGCCCTCTCGGTGCAGGTTCTGTTCTGTGGGGAGTTGCGGTGTACATAGGATGCACCTTTTGTAGTACAGGTGCCCTGGGTGTAGAGAGGTGCTGTGCACAGATGGTGCGACACCTGTGAATACGAGCTGTGTACGCAGCATGCTTATATGCAGATGACTGCAATGCTGAAGGCTCCCATCTGAAAATACGATTTGTACCATGTGCGCCCACCTATGAATAACAAACGGTCCCCGGGAGCTTGATAGCAAGACGATGCTCACTACTTTCTCTTTACAGAGGGTGCTGTGGACACACAGTGTCCATCAACAAGGGGGGCATTCTCTATATACAAGGTGTCAATCTGAAAAAAACATGCATACAGAGGCGATGTGTGCATATCCCAGCTGCTAACCTCGAAAGGTGGGATGTGTGCACATGCGCCACCTATGGATACATAATGCCCACCTTCAGATAAGTGCATGTTCACAAGATGCGTACAGCTCACCCCTACCTGGAAATAAGTCTGTATACTCAGAGCACCATCTGCAGAGATCCTCGGTAGGGGTCTGCTTGCAATTAAAAGCCACCCAGTCTGGCACGGGTAATCGTCAGAAACACTATAATGGTCACGTAATGCTCACGTGCGACACAGACAGTAACATAATCTCGACAGCAGACATCAATGTGGGTGAAAGTGCGCGAAACCCCGATGCAGCACAGTCACATAGCACTGGTTCTTCCAGACACAGCCCTCACTACTGGTGAAGATGGCCCTTCTGCAACTGTTGCTACAAATACAGCAACAGCATTTCACCACATGTGGCACTGATGTGCCCTTACTGGAGAATTCACTACTTTCCCGTTACCTGATCACTTACATATCATCTCTACTCCCAGAATCCCTTGAAGCACATTTCCTGGAAGCCACAACCACAATACTCTCAGTTTGTTCTGTTCTTCTTCTGCCCCCAGACTCACTGAGCCGGCCAGTCTGTCTACCAGTGAGGACCGGCCATTTCACCGGACCACTGTCTCCTGACTGCATGATGCAGCAGGGCCCTCTTCCTCACCCAGTGCCCTCGAGTCGGCCGGCCCGGGTTGCTCCGAAATAAAATAAAATAGCTGGCGGGCCAAGCGGGTGAGCCAGTTAGCAGCAGAGGCCTGGGGCAACACGCTGGTAGGACAAGCAGTGTGCGGCCAATTGGACTTTCTTTTATATTCAAGCTCCCTTGAGCTTGTGGGGCTGACGAGCCCGGGTTACGCACCTGCGTGCCACGAGCGGTACCAGACCTGAGAATATTTTTTGGCAGCCTACGCAGCACCCCTACATATATGCCTATTCCCTGCTGAGGAGAGGTAACAACCTCGAAACACTTGTCCAGGGATGGACAATGCAACAGTGATTTTTGCTCAAGACTCTGGCAGAGGCGCACCCGCTGATGCTTACTTCATGGACCACAATGCTTTGGGGCAACACGCTGGTAGGACAAGCAGTGTGCGACCAATTGGACTTTCTTTTATATTCAAGCTCCCTTGAGCTGGTGGGGCTGACGAGCCCGGGTTACGCACCTGCGTGCCACGAGCGGTACCGGACCTGAGAATATTTCTTGGCAGCCTACGCAGCACCCCTACATATATGCCTATTCCCTGCTGACGAGAGGTAACAACCTCGAAACACGTGTCCAGGGATGGGCAACGCGACAGTGATTTTTGCTCAAGACTCTGGCAGAGGCGCACCCGCTGATGCTTACTTCATGGACCACAATGCTTTGGGGCAACACGCTGGTAGGACAAGCAGTGTGCGACCAATTGGACTTTCTTTTATATTCAAGCTCCCTTGAGCTGGTGGGGCTGACGAGCCCGGGTTACGCACCTGCGTGCCACGAGCGGTACCGGACCTGAGAATATTTTTTGGCAGCCTACGCAGCACCCCTACATATATGCCTATTCTCTGCTGACGAGAGGTAACAACCTCGAAACACGTGTCCAGGGATGGCCAACGCGACAGTGATTTTTGCTCAAGACTCTGGCAGAGGCGCACCCGCTGATTGCTACTTCATGGACCACAATGCTTTGGGGCAACACGCTGGTAGGACAAGCAGTGTGCGACCAATTGGACTTTCTTTTATATTCAAGCTCCCTTGAGCTGGTGGGGCTGACGAGCCCGGGTTACGCACCTGCGTGCCACGAGCGGTACCGGACCTGAGAATATTTTTTGGCAGCCTACGCAGCACCCTTACATATATGCCTATTCCCTGCTGACTAGAGGTAACAACCTCGAAACACGTGTCCAGGGATGTCCAACGCAACAGTGATTTTTGCTCAAGACTCTGGCAGAGGCGCACCCGCTGATGCTTACTTCATGGACCACAATGCTTTGGGGCAACACGCTGGTAGGACAAGCAGTGTGCGACCAATTGGACTTTCTTTTATATTCAAGCTCTCTTGAGCTGGTGGGGCTGACGAGCCCAGGTTACGCACTTGCGTGCCACGAGCGGTACCGGACCTGAGAATATTTTTGGCAGCCTATGCAGCACCCCTACATATATGCCTATTCCCTGCTGACGAGAGGTAACAACCTCGAAACACGTGTCCAGGGATGGCCAACGCGACAGTGATTTTTTCCCAAGACTCTGGCAGAGGCGCACCCGCTGATGCTTACTTCATGGACCACAATGCTTTGGGGCAAAACGCTGGTAGGACAAGCAGTGTGCGACCAATTGGACTTTCTTTTATATTCAAACTCCCTTGAGCTGGTGGGGCTGACGAGCCCGGGTTACGCACCTGCGTGCCACGAGAGGTACCGGACCTGAGAATATTTTTTGGCAGCCTACGCAGCACCCCTACATATATGCCTATTCCCTGCTGACGAGAGGTAACAACCTCGAAACACGTGTCCAGGGATGGCCAACGTGACAGTGATTTTTGCTCAAGACTCTGGCAGAGGCGCACCCGCTGATGCTTACTTCATGGACAACAATGCTTTGGGGCAACACGCTGGTAGGACAAGCAGTGTGCGACCAATTGGACTTTCTTTTATATTCAAGCTCCCTTGAGCTGGTGGGGCTGACGAGCCCCGGTTACGCACCTGCGTGCCACGAGCGGTACCGGACCTGAGACTACTTTTTGGCAGCCTACGCAGCACCCCTACATATATGCCTATTCCCTGCTGACGAGAGGTAACAACCTCGAAACACGTGTCCAGGGATGGCCAACGCGACAGTGATTTTTGCTCAAGACTCTGGCATAGGCGCACCCGCTGATGCTTACTTCATGGACCACAATGCTTTGGGGCAACACGCTGGTAGGACAAGCAGTGTGTGACCAATTGGACTTTCTTTTATATTCAAGCTCCCTTGAGCTGGTGGGGCTGACGAGCCCGGGTAACGCACCTGCGTGCCACGAGCGGTACCGGACCTGAGAATATTTTTTGGCAGCCTACGCAGCACCCCTACATATATGCCTATTCCCTGCTGACGAGAGGTAACAACCTCGAAACACGTGTCCAGGGATGGCCAACGCGACAGTGATTTTTGCTCAAGACTCTGGCAGAGGCGCACCCGCTGATGCTTACTTCATGGACCACAATGCTTTGGGGCAACACGATGGTAGGACAAGCAGTGTGCGACCAATTGGACTTTAGGATACCTCACAAGTCACGCGTGGTCACAGGTCACCTGCCCCACCCTATTCCTCACCCTGAAGTCTGCGCAGATGCGACCAGAAAGAACCACGTGCATGCCGCCACGCACCATTTAATTATGAAGAGCCTCAGAGGCCGGCCGGGGCCCAGGCCTGCGCACCAACCATTTAATTAATTAAGAGGCTGGCAGGGTGTACACAGGGCATCATTGAATTAATGAAGAGGGTGCCTGGCCGTGGCATGCGCCGCTACACACACCATTTAATTTATGGGGAGGGTGGCTGGGCGTTCATGAAGACTTGAAGTGGCTTGCTTGCTGGCTCCGCTGAGTGAGTGGTCCGATGAGCACGGGGCCCCGCACTGCGGGGGCTGCGGGGGCCTGTGTTATGCCCCTGCCACCCCTTAAACCTCTCTACATTTTAGTCACCAATAGACAGATACTCCCATGTTTGAATGGATTTCATTCAAAATGTTTTGGGGGAGTTGCTACTTTTGAATTGTGTTTTCCTACTTTACTAATGTCTAAATATTTCATAACATTTATTAACCCGATTTCAACGTTGAAATTATTTTAATCTTTAACCCTATTTTATATGTGCATCAATGTATATATATATATGCGTATTTCCTTACTTGGGAATTCCATTTCACAGCTTGCATCTGCAAACAGATTTCAAAGTAGATCCGAGGTATGAAGTGTTGGTGGAGTGTTTCATAAATAAACATTTTTTTATGGATAACTGCTGAGAGCGAAGCCTAGAACGGAATATATTGTACTCGTTTCTTCATACGATCAAACCTCGGGCTACAAGGCAACCTCCTGCGTTGTAAATCTGTTCAGCTGCTGTGAGCCACACACACCTGCTCTTCCACGTTTCTTAGGATTACATTGAAATAATACAAAAAAAGATTTCAAAACGTCATTAAATAACTTTAAAAGTAAGCCTCTGCTTACATTAGGCACAATAGGACTAACACATTTTCCCAAGGGGGTGTAAATGACTGGTGGGCTACAACTTTCAAAATAAAATACGATGTTGGTATGAAATACCTTACCTGAAACCTAAGGCACGAATGTTGGCGGGAACATCCATCCTGTAGAGAAGGTTCCATTCACATTAAATGGAAGCCGACAGCACTACGATATCTTTAATGCATTGAATAGCATGCTTCCCTTCCATTCCATTCCATGCACTGGTATATGTGTTTATCTGAAGCCCTTTAGAGCCTTGACATACAGGGGCTACTTTATAAACACTCTGATAGAGTAAGTCACAATATATAAGTGCATTTTCCACCCACTGGGAGGGACCATGATTTCTAACAGATAACCTGGTTAAGGATTGAGCTTGTTGAGAAAGATGTTCTTACCCCTTCTCCATTTTGGCTTCTTGCATGCTGTACGGCTACAAGAACATAACCGCTGTCTTCCTCCTGTACAAATATCACTTACATACAAATATTACATAGATGAAAAATGAGAATACGAGTACATGCATGTATAATTAATACAGTGTTTAATTTTAGTCATTGTTTGCAGGAGGGCCTTACCAACCCTTATTTCCGGAACATCAGTTAACTTTCCTGTTCTGACTATGACTGAGCAAGAGAGAAAGAAACACAAATATAGAAAAAGAGATTACCAAAAAACAGTGCCAAAGCCAGAAAGCAGTAATGAGAAAGAACATGCAGGAGGGAGGTCAAGATGCAGGAAGTGTCTGGTGACGGATAAAATAATCAAGACTATGCATTCTTAGAATTCAGCAACCCGGTCCTCAATAGCACCAGCTGCAGGTTTCAATACTTTTTCTTTTACAAATTGAGTACTAAATTTATGGTTGAAAAGGTTTATTCCATGACCTAATCCTCATTGTCATTCAGAGTCATATTTAATTTCCTGATTCAAATGTGGATCAAAAATGTCAAAGATTGCATGAATAAAGTGTTGATAATTGTTTTACCGCACATCAATCTAAATACAATCGTTTAAGTTTGTCAAATGCTTAGAAACAGATTGACACGGAGCAACGATGACTTTATTCTAAAATCTGAATTCAGCAAACTTTGGAAGAACTAAGACAACAGGTGTTTGCACACCAAAAAGTGAAACTAAACCAAGAAAAAACAATGGAACTCATCATATTTGATCATAAACAATTCACAAGTCAAAAGTAATTTTACAAACCAATATCAGAAAGTAATCGAAACACCAGCAAGAAAATTCAATATAGATGCTAGATAATGGTATCAGTGTGAATAAGAATTATTAATAAAGTACACAAACACACAATGCTAAATCCAAAATTATACAATACTACAAATCACAGGAACCATACTGTGTTACTAAAACAGTCCCTTACAAACTTAAAGAACATTAAAAGAAATGTGATTGGATGTCAACAGCTCTAAAGGACTCTGGGGCGATTGTGGCCGCAGCTGACAACTACACTGATACAAACCCACACACAATATTTGACTAAACAAAACACTTCACATAGGAAATAAAATTGCTAACAGTAGTCTTGAAAAAAAGTGATTTAACCCTATTTTACCACTTCTAAGCTATTGGCTACGTGTATCTGGTGATGCCAAGTGGGGCCTCCCTGTTGTCCTCACTCTCTATCTGTCGCCTGTATGTCCCCTGCCACTTGTGCCTAATGGCCTGACAGCACCATCCACAAACCTTTAGTCAAGATTGCCACTTTGAATGGTAAACCAGGTATAGAAATATTCCAAACTGGCTTGGAAGAGATGACAATTACATTTACCTGGCATTGACACATAGCTGTAACCTCATTAGACGGACCTCTACGTGCATGTAAAATCATTCCTAAGAGTATCCTTATTTCCCCTTTTTAAGTGGGGTTAGGCTTAGAGACTAGGGGCCAGATGTAGGTCGGTCGGTAACGGCCGAAAATCGGTATTTTCGGCCGTTACCGACCGGAAAATCAGATTTGGTATGTAGGGCCCAGAATTTTACAGATTCGGTAAATTTACCGATCGGTAAATTTACCGAATCTGTAAAATACCGAATCGTATTTATACCTATTCGGTATTTTTGATATGTAGGTGGGACTCTTCTGAGTCCCACAACCCTTACCGATTCTGTATTTTACCATCAAATATATTTGATGGTAAAATACCGATTCAGGTGTGCATGCACATGTGTGCATGCACACCTGTGCCATATGACAGGCAGACCTGCCCTTAGGGCAGATATGCCTGCCACATGGCCCCCGAATCTTTTTTGGGGGTGCTAGAGGGTGTCAAAGTGACACCCCCTGCACCCTTGTCAAAATCTGTTTTTACCGATTCGGTAAATACCGACCGGTAATGCCCCATTCATTCCTATGGGCTTCAAAGCCCATAGGAATGAATGGGCCATTATCGATCGGTATTTACCGAATCGGTAAAAACAGATTTTTACCGATTCGGTAGCACGAACATCTGGATGTTCCTACATCTCAACCCCTTAGATTTACCGATTTTTAATTACCGAATCGGTATGATTCGGTAATTAAAAATCGGTAAATCTATTTTACCTACATCGGGCCCTAAGGCCCTTATTACAAGTTTTGTGATACTCCAGCATTAGCAGCACTGTGCTGCTGGCTGGGGTACAAGCAAAGCCATGGTATGCCCGGCTGCCATATTACAAGTGTAATTCAGGTCGGACAGGCGTTGCAGGAGTGGTCTGATGAAGGTGGTCTTTTAGGCTCATAGGAGAGCCTATCATGCAGACCGCCAGTGTCAGAGCGCGGACTGCCATTCCTCACGGTGTAGCATGCATGCCACACCATGCAGGAACTGGGGCTGCAATACCAGGTGGGCACAACATATGCCCCCCTGCATGCACCCCCAAAGCCAGGAGCTGCAGGGGGCTCTGTTAGGGCTTCCTTAGTTGCCTCTTTGCCACCCTTTTCATGGCAGGCTCACCGTCATGAAAGGGGTGGTGGAAAGCTGACTCAGAATATGCTCAGCAGTGCTGCCATGGTACTGCCAGCATGTTGTGGCTCCTGACCACTTCGGGGCCACTGCCAGATCCTGGATCCCCAGTGGTCACAAAGATTCTGTGGTGGTCTGACCACCACACTCATAATACCGTGGGCGGTCCCACAGTGTGGCGGTGGTCGGACTGCCGCCACGAGTATGGCATTCCTGTGGACCACCAAACTCATATTATGCCTGTAAGTGTTCAGCAGTAATTTTACAGCTGCCAAAAATTAATTAATCGGTTGGTTTGTGCAACAAATTTCATTACCATTTACTAAGATGCCCAAGAGTAAAATGTAGGAAGACTCAGCACCTAACATATACTTTTACATAAAGTGTTCTTTAAACTGGCCCAGGCGGCCTAAAATGTATATCACCAGGGCTAGAGAAAAGTCAGCTATCATCTCAATGCATGCACTTTAAAAATGAGGTCTTTGAAATCCTCAAACAGAACCTGCTCCTGGTGATCTAGTGGTTAGTTTTTGTGCCCAGGTTAACTTTTCACTTTAGATGTGCAGAGCACCGCATTCCGAATTCATGCTCTTTGGCTGCAGGTCAGCTGAATGGCAGTGTAGGTTGAGGAATATGGCAGAATATCTGGAAGTGTAATACACACATGTTCTTGGTACAGAAGGGGTGGATAGCACTTGACCCTTTAGATTGCTTCAGGATATTTGAGGCTGGTTACCAAATGAGCAATCAGCCACACAGAATTAGCAGGCAACACAGTGTTTTATTCACTCCTCTTGCAGATAGATATAGACATTTATTGTGACACATACTCTCAAGTCAGAAGAAGGTTCTGCTGCTGTCTCTGGCTTTTCCATCTCATTGGATTTCCCTTAATACATAGGTAACAAATGCTTTAAGACCCTTGAATGTCTCACAACAAATGAGCAGGACAAAGTAGCAGGAAGGGTCCGACTGGCCTCAAGGCTACTTTGGGAACCAGGCTAAGCTAGAAAGGTCTAAGGACCTCCTAGATATTAATGCATCCTAGAAAGACTTCTACTACATGGTCCATTTAATATGGCTTGTGGCTTCTTTGGCATCACAGACTGCTCACACCTTAATGGAGAATCAGCTGTGCAGATTGTGAGAATGGTGTGCTGTGTGACCGTGTATACTTTAGTGAGTCACCCTAAGTGGAACAGCTATGCTCAGGTGTGGGTCCTGTGCACACCGTCTCATTGGAACCAAGATACATCTGAATGATGATAAGTAGGGTAAAACTAGTACCTGTGTTCTAGTTTGGAGAGGACCTGGGTTGGAAGATCAAGCTGGACTGTTCCAATTGGAGTAGGGTCACAACTGATTTAAATATAGCTGGGGCGAAACTGAGGTGGTATGGTATGTAAACTAATGATGGATTGGTATGAGGCCAGAGTAATTACCAGTTGCTGAGATTAATTTTAGCATTACATCAATAATTTGTTATTATTCTTTAGTTTTCACCCTAAGTGTGATGGATATGCTCAGACAGGGTCCATTGCACACTGTGTCACTTAACTCATGTTATGCCCGGCTAATGAGCCCTAAGTAGGCTGAAACTGTTTTTAGGTTGCTTGTGTTCTGGTCCCTTGGAGGACCTGACTCGGCAGATTGGACTGGACTGTTCTTAATGTAGCAGGGTCAACACTGATTTGCATATAGCTGAGTCCAAACTGAGGAGGCAAGGTGTGCAAAATAACAATGGATTGGGATGTGGCCCTGAGTAATGACCAGTGACTGAGATTAATTCAAGCATTTCATCTATCACTTTTTTTATACTTTAGTGTGTCTCCCTTAGTGGGACAAGTATGGCCAGATGTCACTCCAGTGGACAGTGTAACTGGAACCAAGCTATTCCTGGCTGATGAGCCCTTAGTAGGAGAATCCAGTCCTGGGTTGCTTGTGTGTTGTGGCACAGATGAACAGTTTGCTTGGACCACAGCAAACTCTCAGGGAGAGCATGGTCACTATTTGGGTTACCGGTCCTCTGTTCCTTCATCATTTGTAGCGCCTACCCAGCCTGGGTACCCGTTTATGACTAGGTCACACCCAGGCGTAGTATTACATATCTTTATTCTGCTGCATGTAACTGCGAACTCAACATTCTAAAGCAAGCTTACATGACATTGCACTCTGAATCCTATGTCCCAGCTCTACCAAGACCGTATTCTGTCAAAAAATATCACAGGACATGGGGTAAAGCCCCTTGTCTGTAACATTTAAAAAAAAACTATAAGAGGGCAGGTGCACAAGACGCCCAGTGGGGGGGCTATCAAAAGGCCTGCCCATTTTGTTATGTTTTGGGAATCAAAAGGGCAAAAAGTCATGGGATTTGCAAGTGTGATTTCAGGGTTGCGAATCCCTGACACCTAAAATGACAGTCGGGCATTGTCAGTAGATTGTGGTGAATCAATACGAATTTAAAGAATCTATCTTCTATAGAGCACAAGCAACCTACTTCATATTGACCCCATAGTTCAGCACTGTATAATGCACTAATGAGATGCATGTTCTTGATACTTTGTTTTGTGGTTGCAGTGAGGCCATGAGACCCTCGGCCACACTCCAAGCACACTCCTACAAAAGTTCACTATACCGGAAATGCTGTCATCAGATGTATCATCTGAGTTTCCCTTCCTCGGGCAGAATGCACCTGCAGGACATTCTGTCCTTCTCCACTTTCAGTAGGCAGCCAGGCTCACAGTGATGTCCCTCTCATCTCCAAGAAACTGGTCATAAGCTCTACCAGTCCTAGATTATAGTGACTTGTCAAGTTGTCTGTGGAGATGCCCATCCATGTTTAGTGAAAAAACTTAAAGGGGAGCCTAAAAGGACAAGCCCTTCCACTTCTCTTCTTCGAATGACTCTCCCCATTCCTTTACCATCAACCAAACGGCGCAACTTGGGAAGTACTCATAAGCAGGCCCCTGCTAAAAAGGTTACCATATACCTTCTAAAGACAGTCCTGACTCCATCCCTGCACACTTCCATATCTAGGTTTATGCCTTCCAGCTCAGGAATGCAGGAATCCCTGGGGAGAATGTATCATAACCTCTCTCTGGTGTCATATCAAACAGGGGTGGCCCAAAATGGATCCAACTGACTCCAGCTTTCACACACTCACAACCAGCATGGAGTCTTTCTACTATTTACCGCATATATACACACACTCAGCATACACTCGTGGATTTCAGGGCATGGTCTAAGCATGACATGTAATTAGATTTTACATGAGTGTGCTTGTAGACAGTGAACTCTCACTTTGAACAGGTGAAAGTCCACTCCAAAGCTATGGATACAAAACGGATATGCTGCCACCACCACTTTTAGTTCATTTCCCAAATGACACAGTTGGTAGAGTAATGTCACTTCATAAAAATACGTTTCAAAACAAAATACTCCTCAACCTGAATATTTCTTCTGCCAAATGCTTGTCTCAAAGAGTCTCAAATATCCTCACCTCCTTCCTCTCCAGCATATGTGTTGTTTCCATGAAATGATAGTAGGGAAAGGACATGCAACTCTATATGATAAAGATGGATATGGAGTGTGGGCACTGCTTTGACACATTTTTCATGGATGGAAACAACATGGATGATTTGTTTAATAGAATCTAGGTCACTAGAACCCCAAAAAGTTCTTATGTATCAATCAGTATAGAATAGTCGTAATATGTGTGTTCTAATAAAGGTGATCACTGTTACAGTATTAGATACATAACGCGCATCCACAGGCACACTGAATCGGCCCATTGAAAGGAAAAAAGCAGTGGGCTGACCATAAGAAAGACAGAGGGGGTTTACATTAGTGTACTTCAGTGTTGTTTGGTCCTTCAGTGCTTTTGGGGTTAAAATGAGAAAGCACTTATTGGTATGGTTTGATTAGAATTTGTGGGTCTGTATGGTATGCATAAGTTTGATGTTTCAGGTTCTAGGTATGTAAAAAGAATGAATAGTGAATAATTGTTTTTATATAAAACAATAATGTTGCACAGTTAATAACTTGAAATGAATTGTCATGAATTGATCAATGGATACATTTGTTATTCATTGCACATAAATATTTTGATGTGAAGACAAAAAATAAATATTTTGAACTATATATTGTCATAGATCAATATTTATACCCCACCCTGGATATCAATTTTGATGCAATATAAAGAATTATAGATGTATGAAAGTGCCTTGTTTAATGTTCTGACCCCCAATGTTGTGCATTGATGCTGCTGTTTTTTTTACTCTGTGCACTGGAACATTGCTAACTAGGCCCCAGTGTATGTGTTCTGAAACATGTTGAAATTGGCTTACTACTAATTGGTGTATAGATAACTTGTCTATAAAACCATAGTATATGGTGTTCTAGAATACACCTATAGCATGGAAATTTAAAGGTCACCTATGAAGTATGGGAATACATTTCAAAAATAGCTGTTATCTTGTCACACTTGTGGATGGCAGGGTAACCTGTGTGACAAGATAACAGTTACTTTTTAAATGTATTCCCGTCTAACCCTTCTATCGGTACTACACTTTACCAAAGGAGAAGCCTCTGCTTTTGCCGCTCACCGCCGCACAAGTCACCTGGGCAGTCCTGTTGTGCCGGTCCCGGTTGGGAGCAGGGAGCGCCAGCCGGGACCACAGATCCCAGCATTCCAAGCGGCAGCGGCAGGAATTGTCACCCACACTACGCCACAGCACCAGGAGGCACTTATAATCAACGCAGGGCTCCCGCAGCGCGGGAGTCCCGTCTAACCCTTCTATCGGTGCTACACTTTACCAAAGGAGACGCCGCTGCTTTTGCCGCCCACCGCCGCACGAGTCACCTGGGCAGTCCTTTTGTGCCGGTCTCGGTTGGGAGCAGGGAGCGCCAACTGGGACCACAGATCCCAGCATTACAAGCGGCAGTGGCAGGAAAGGCCGCCCACACTACGCGGGACTCGCGGGGGCATGCCAGGGTGCTGCCCGGGCGAACACCGGACCAAGGGCGGGCCTGTCCGCACCCCTCAGGGTCCGGAAGAGGCCGGGCAGCCACCCCCTTAACAACACCAAAACGCTGAATGACTGCCTTGCTGAAACGGCTACTTACTTGCTACCTAGTGGAAGAGGAGGTGAGTACAAGGCATTGGTGTCTAATTGCAGTCTCTTGTTTTAACAACAAGCATTGGGAGGTTGCCAAAAGGCCAGTTGCGGACTTTTCAGGCTCGGGAAAAATACAGAGGGTCTAGGGTCTGAACTCATCTAGTTATTTCTAAGGATCTTGACTGTCCTTCATCTATTAGGCTGTCCACAACACTTATTTGGCAGGATGAGTAAGCGGAAGGCAAAGGATTCCATGGTGGTGGGGAGTGTAAAGGGGACCCTTGGTGCCTTCCTATTGAGGGCAGAGTCTTTATTAGTTCATGAAATCCAGTTGGCTGAGAAGAGACTCTCATTGGACTCAATTGTGTCTCAAAAGCAGTCCTCAATGGGTAGTTTAGCTACAATTTAATCACCCAATGTCGGCAACGCTGCTGGCCAAGATAAACCAAAAAGTGGACACATTGTAATTAGTTTGATACCAGCAGCCTTATCACCTCAGTTGGCGGGACTGTCAGTCCAAACACTCAAGCTATCACTCGATGATTTGAGCCAGCCAGCGATTGATGTAGATGAGAGGGAGGAGAGCTGTGATTCAAACACTGTATTAGCTTGCGGGGCAGGTCAGGTGGAGGGGGTCTCCAGATGAGCCATGACTCCGTCTAGTGGCATAATTGCCCTGAGGGAAGGTGAGGAGATGGTTACCCGATCCAAAAGGGCTTTATTAGACAGAAGCATTCCAAACAGCGCTGTCAACTCTTCAGCTGGTGCCACGGCAGCAGTAAAGCGAACCCGGGGGTGGGGCGTCACACTGTTAATGGTAAATCCAAGCAAAAGGGTGCTCCAAAAGGGTCCAGGCCTAAAGATACAGAAGGTTCCGCAGGGAGACAACAGTGTTCAAACTGCGGAGAGACAGAAAAGGATCGGAGGGACCTGGAATTGTGGTCTAGGTTGGAAACAATGTTTACTACCCACTTAGGGCCCATACACGAGAAAATTAAAGTTATAGAAGGGAAAGTGTCCCTGCTGATCGCCCAGAATAGCATCCAGACAAATGCAGCTATGGGTCACACAGTGAACAGCCTGGGGGTATTAGATGGTCCCATTACTCCAAGGGTTGGAATGCCCATAGAGAGAAAAGAGGATGGGACGCATGTAGGTGAACAGCTGGAGGGAAAAAAGGAGGGTGTAGATAAAGACCAAATGGTGGGGTCCATGGATGTAAATGCCTCGAGACCAAGAGCCACTGGGTGAAATTCTTGGGATAGGAGGGGGGTACCACAGCACAAAACTTGAGTCCTAATTTAGGCCACATAAATAGTGAGGGCATAGCAGATAGACCTCATGAAACCGCGCCCTCTTCAGATGACTTTGTTAGGTGTACGGCGGGTTTGCTGGTTCTAGATTTACCACTGGCATCCAGCCCATAAACACTGTAGTCCTGACAGGGGTTCCGGCCCTCAGTATAAATAGAGAAGAAACCCTGCGAATGTTGATGAACAAGGCAGCCCATTGGCTGAACAGGAATGTAGATTTCAAATTTTAACCCATAGGCATATATTAATGGCGAGAAGGGTCTCCTGGATTGGATGCAGTAGGAAGAGCTTTCCGGGAGACACTGTGATCTTAAATCTAAGGTTTCCAGGGCGAGTACACCATCTCCTTACCCAGTGCAAGGGGTCCTTCCAGGAGGAGGGCGGATCCACTTTCAGAATGCTCCCATTAGGGTTCTTTTGTAGGGATGTGATGGGAGCAAATAATCATGATAATCAGAGGAGAGATATAGAAGGATTTGCTAGAGGGAGTCCACCGGTTCTGCTAACCCACCGGTATGCCCCTCTCATTAATGATTCAGCCCTTGATGACATAGATTGACGCATTGGGAGTACGTCAAGTAGGGACGGCCAAGGATTGGAATGCGGGTCTCTCATTGAAGATATGGGAGGGACATCCACGTCAAAGGTTAAGGACCTTATTTCTCCCTTTTTACTGGGAGATCCTGAGGGGCCCGCCACTGAAGGAAATACCCAAGTAGCTACTGTATCGTCCAGTCTTAATAGCTGCCCGGCACTAGACAGCCCAGATGTCCTCAGACAGGGTAACATTGAGATCATTTCATGGAATATAGCTGGTCTCTCATCTAAATTATCTAACAACGAATGGCTAGATCATATAAAGAAATTCCAGGAAACTTGGGAGACGGACAGCAATGCGTTCTCTCTCTCAGGATACAAAATTTATTTTGTACCAGCACGTAAGGTATCTCGGGGAAGAGCAAGGGGAGATCTGATCACATATGTGGATCTGAGCCTACAGGGGAGATGGGATGATTTGGGTTGGGACTCAAATTTCATGCAGGGGATAGACTATGGTGTAAGGGATATAAGTTAATTTTTATTAATTTTTACAATGCTTTTTTAACGGGACAGCCCACAATAAGATTAAATGAGCGGGAGAGCTTGGTGGCAGCCGTACAAGATCATGGGGCATGGATGTCCCAGCTGGTGTTACTTGGTGACTTTTACTACCACTTGGGCCCAAATGTGAAATTTAGGGGATTGGTCTTCATGCCCACTGGAAGAGGGTCCGCACCTAGAGCACACAAGCGAGGGAAAGGAGTTAAATAAGGTGTTAGGCACTCATTTCCTCACACACACCATGGACCTGACTAATGTAATGGAGGACGGTTTGGTCCATCCAACCTTTAAAGGGAGAGGCTGTGATTCTTTTATTGATTTTAAGTTTGTCTCCAACACGCTAAAGCGTTGGGTTTTAAGTTTTGAGATACATTTAAGTATTTTTAGTGATCACAACCATTTGGTCATGTAGATTAGGGACCCAAATTTAAACAAGCACTTAGCCCGTCAGGGGGAGAGTGGCAACATAAATGCCACTGACCAAGGCAGGAGGCTTAGATGGTCTCAGGTGGATGGTGAAGCCTTTTATAGAGCCCTGATGGCGGAAAAAGATCAGTATGTGTGGAAGTGCTTAATCCCAACAGTGGACGGGGAGAACTGGTCAAAGCCTTTGAGAGTGTCACCCAGCATATTGATGGTTTATTTAGGAGTAAATTTAACAAAAAGGGAAACGAGGACCATAGGTTGTTTGACCATCATTGCTCCTTCACCGTGAAGGAGCTGAAGTTAGCACTTAAAGCTGTCCCTAAGGACAAGATAGGGTGTCCACATGTAGGGCTCTCTACAAACAGGCAGTAAAGAGACCTAAAACCTCCCTGCAACAACAGGCGTGGGAGAAGGTGAGGGAAGCGGTCGAGTCTAAGAACACAACCGCTTTTTGGAAGGTTATTAATGACCCCTGCTTTCAAGATGCTAATAAACCAAGGGTAGCAAATCACATCCTGCCAGAGTCCTGGTATGGGCACTTCAACGGCATATACAATCATGGCATGACAGAGGATCCATCAGTAGTTGAGGAAGGGGGTGAGACTGCGGCCCATATAATATTTTCCCTGGGCGAGATAAAGGTGGGTATAATGGGTCTGATAAGGAGTAAGGCTCGAGGGCCCGATGGGGTTCCCCTGGACCTTTTCCTGAGCCAGGTAGAACTCTGGGCGTCCATATTGACTAGGGTGATCACTGCTGCAGTGGAATCGGGTATGCCTGCATCCTAGTCCACAGCTACAATTGTCCCCATCTTTAAAAAGGGGAATAGGGACCGCCCACTGTGTTATCGTCCCATTTCTCTCATTGATGTGACTGTTACAGTCTTAGGCATGGTTATCCTCAACCGACTATTAGACTGGGCGGGGGAACACCACATAATCACCAATATGCAATATGGGTTTCTGTCAGGATGATCAACTGCCGACCAATGTCTCAACTTATATCTACTGGTAGCCAAGTACACTATTGCCAGTGATGAGACCGTGTACTTGGCTTTCATGGACTTGACGGCAGCTTTTGATCGGGTGAACCGTAAGAAAGTGTGGGAACTCTTGGGGGCTCTTGGAGTGGACCCTGGTCTAGTAAACATTACATCGGAACACTTTCGCCCAAGTTAGATATAAGGAGGAGGGGAGTACTACTGATCAATTTCCTTTCTCATAGGGGGTGAGACAGGGTTGCATCCTGGCCCCGTCACTATTCACCCTGTATATAAATGGCCTGGAGCAGGCGCTAGACGCTCTCGGGGTGGACTCGCCAAGGATAGGAACAAGAGGGATCCCCGTTCTGCTTTATGCTGACGACGCAAGGCTTCTCGCGCGGACCCCTCGAGGGTTACAATGCCTGATAGACGGTTTTGTCCATTTTATGGAGAGTTTAGACCGGTCTGCAAACCTCTCAAAATCATATATCATGGAGGTAGGGAAAACCCCGAAAAGGAAATATAAATACATGATTGGCTCACACTGCCTGGAAAAAGTACAGACGTTCTCATATCTGAGGATACTATTTGATACCCGTCTTAGTTTTAAAGCCCTCAGAGATGAGAAATGCCGTACTTTGGTTAGCTGCTCCGGTGCAATTATGAATTTTGCACTCAGTGTGGGTCGCTGGTCACCGGAACAAATTTTGAGACTGTACAATTCAATGTGCTGTGCCAAAACACTTTACGGTAGTGAGGTCTGTGGTTTTATTGACTCGCATCATCTCCAAATCTAAGAGAATAAATATCTGCGGCGGCTGTTGCAAGTCCCACAAAGTACTTCGTCCCATATTATCCATGAGGAATTGGGTGTCAGTTACATCAGAGACAGGTTGGAAATAAAACCCATTATATGCTGGATTAAAATCTGGACAAACCCTGAGGCCGCATTAACCAAGCAGATTATAATGGATTGTATGGCCTGTGACTGGGGCAGTAACATCCCATGGCTGAAGTATGTGAGGGAATCTTTGACAGACATGGGCTGCATAGATTATTTTATCCATCCCACAAAACTGTTATACCAGGATAAGGCTTAGGTTAAGGTGGAATTCCAGAAGTACGTGGCCTCCCGTAGGGAAGATAGGGAGTTCATCAAACCCCCAGTGAGAGCACACCTTTTGACCAAAACCTGCCTGGGCATTGAGCCTTATTTGTCTTTTATACACAATGCCCATGACAGATTTTTAATGACACGCTTCAGGCTAAACCTAGTACATCACAGTTTAGCGGTGCCGGCAGGCTACACAACATCTACAGAGTTGAAGGGCTCCTGCGGCTGCGACCACCAGTTTCCGCAGAATAACCTTCACTTTGTTTTACTGTGTCCCTACTATGTGCGCCCTAGGAAGCTTTTTTTTTAAAAAGCATTTTAAAAAGCATTAAAAAAAATGCTGGTTTTAAACAGGCTAAAGTGGCTCTACTGTTCCTGAAGCTGTCCACAGAGGTTTTACCACATTGTTGTACCGTAACTTTTTTAAGGTCGGCACTGAGACTTAGAAACACAAAAGGAGAGGGGTTGATGGAGCGAGATAGAAAACAAAATTTTGTTTAAACTCGCAAAGTCACATTTCCATAACATGAATAATAATATTAATAATTTGTGATGTATCGTGTTAATACAACCTAGATTAAACTTTACACATGGGGGGACTAACATGTGTGCTCATAAACGTGCATAAATGTTGCATCTTTTTGTTCGTGCAAAATAATAAAAATAATTTGTTGTTTTCGTTTTTGTCATTATTAACTGCAGCAAACTTAAAAGAAGCATGTGCTTATTTTGCTTTCCCTTGTCTATGTGATGTCATTTCTACTATTCTAGGTGCACATAAGTTTCATGGATTCATGAAGACTGGTAGATATAAACGCTGCTTTATTTGTTTGCATTTTGCTAGGTAACATTAGACTAATCGGGAGGGTTAATTAATTAGTAAACCTAGGGTGGATACAGAATCAACATTATTTCTTACATTAATACTTTTCTTGTGTTTGTTTATTACTAGAAAGCATAAGTTGCCTGCTTTTGGGCCTAGTTTGCTCGAGTTTACTAAAGCTGAATTTTACTTCTGCACAAGTCACGAGATGCCCATTCTGAAAAAGTGTTCGTCAAAGCTGCATTCACTAAGCAAATCTGACTTGCTGTCACCATTTTGTCGGACGTGGCCAAGGTCGGAAGTCAGTGATAAAGGACAATTTTGTCAGCTCTAACTTGGCACCCGCGGAAATGAAATGAACACTGTGAGAACATTAATTTACAATTGTTGCAAACCAAGGAAGCTCCTGGTTGCATTCGGAAAAGACAATGGTCTTTAAGAAACGTGACCTAATGGAACTTTTGAAATGTGGGTGACATGTCACTTGTCACTCTCAACCAATGGGACTTCGTGGATTTATGAAAACTTTCCTTCGCTTAGTTTAGCTAGCATAGAAAGGTATAAAAAGTCATGCCCTTAGGGATGGGCTGGCTGCTGCTTTCTGACTTTCCGATGAGGGTGAAGTGCTGCTGGACTTTGCGTGGAGCACGTAAGAATCCTCAATGAACTTTACTTTATTTTCCATTTATTTAGCTTAGCTAGGGACTTAGGCTTTATAAATGCTAAACTGTTAAAATCTTACTTAAACTTTGAATTTCTTACTTAAACTGTATTTTTCTCATGAAGCTTTTCAAACATGCTTACTTTAATGCTAATAAAATTACAATAATAAAATTGCATTTTTAAATACCATAATTTAGTAAATAAAATCTTACTTTTGACAAACAAGCTGGTCTTGGTTATTCAGAAGTGCAGGTTACTATTAGCTAGATCCCATCGCTAATGGTGGTCGTTTAAATGGTTAGGATTTATTCTAATGACAATATTTCTTACGCAGATGTATAAATTTGTATATAGTTTGTAAATAATGTGTATATAGATTTAATCTGACCACCTGATTCAGTAGGCCCAAATATGTCATGTTTATAAATGGGTCCATAAGTTAGTTTAGAATTTTGTTTATAGGTTATGAAGTTGGGTAGCGTTGTTTATGATATATTTTCTATAGGCCGCTGGATCAGGGTGAATATATATGGTTGTAGTGTTGGCATGTTAAAGGCTCCAGCAATGAAATGGGCGGGGGAGGTATTTCCTTATATAAGGGATTATTTAGTTATGTATCTTTTTAAGAGGTTGTTTTTACACGTTTTATCGCCTTATCAACTTGCGTCGATCCTTTTGAACCCAGGATTACTTATTACTGACCTGCACAAGAATGTTACAGGAGAAGGGGCTTTATCAGGAATCGGTTTTCATATGTATTTTTTAGCTAGGTCTCTGATACTGTGACATTTGTCTGTTTTTTTAAATTGTACTTTAATTGTATTGTATTTTATGCCGAATAAAGTATATATTGATTGATTGATTGAAATTGATTAAAAACCCAACTTAGTGATGAATTCAGAATTTTTATAAATATTACAGAAAAGGGAGTTTTATAAATGTACTCCTATCAGCTTGCAGCTCCTGGAGACTAATGTGCATCAGCCCACCAAATGTCACCCCATGGGTTAATAGCATTGATGACATGGGAAAATTGCTCCCAGAGCAAAGAAAATTATCTGGGTGTGGGTAGGTGTTTTTGTTCCCCTAGCAGAAAGGCCAGCTGGGCTATGTACAAGAGCTTCGTTCACTTTAAAAAGGCCTCTCCTTTTATAAGCAGGTTTCAGATGCAATCTAAACAGGGACTTTCTTTGTCCTCCCAGTCAGATCGGCACCAAACCTAGTGGGCTGAAAGCTGCTTCAAGATTTAGTTTCGAATGGCAACAGATGAGAGGCTGTCTATTACCCATACCACACCTCTGGGTGGGCACAGAGACTTTGTACAAGATGAGAACGGTTTCTCCATCATGGATTCAATGAAATAGTGGCTCTGCAGGATTGTTTGCAGTAGGTTACACTGGTACTCCTTCAGATGTGGGTGGGGTTACCCCTGGGAACTTAACCACATCGGTTAGGAAGGTGTCAGGAGCCATCCAACCCACACATGGCAGTGGCAGACATAAATTTGGCACCCAAGAAACTTTCTTGAGAGCACTCTGAACCTGTAGAAAAACAGACGAGGGGCTGCACAGGCTGTCTGAGATCAGAGAGGAGAACTGAAAAGCTAAATTTGCTCCCACTTGCACCTAGGACAATGAAAGGGACTCCACGCGTCAGTTGTGTGGCCTCTTTTGTGACTACTGGAACACAACAAGCTGCAAGATGTGGCCAGTTGCCCATTATCAATTGGGTCTGATCTGGACCCTGATGGTGACCTCTGCTGGAGTGCATCTTGATCCACAAATGCTATTACTAATGCCCTGAGACCCTTTGCAGTCTCTACCTTGATTTCTACTATGTATTATTTACAAAATCTTTGGACTTCAAGACCTCTTGAGGACTGAGAAGAACATGACATTCCAACCTGCCCAAGGTGCAACCTCACTAGGTTGAAGATACAGGTTTTCGCTGTTCAGAGCATCCCCAATGCCAGCAATTCCATTTCAGCAGGAAGTTATCAGGCCACTTGGAGCCATCGTCGGACACAGCCTACAGCCTTTCTCCACTGGAGGATTCTGAGCTCTGAAAAAGACACCAAGGGCCAGATGTAGGTGAGGGACATTTACTGATTCGAAAATACCGAATTTTACAGATTCAGTATTTTCGAATCGGTAAATGCTATGTAGCAAATTATTCGGTAAAAATTACCGAATCGTTAAGATTCGGTATTTACTGGAGGCCCATAGGAATGAATGTCAATTACCCAATCGGTAAATACTGATTCGGTAAAAGGGGGAAAACATTGAAGGGTGGCAGGGTGTCACTTTGACACCCTGTTGCACCCCTCATTTGTGTATGGGTGCACAGGTGGCACACATACATGCCCTAAGGGCATGTATATCTGCAAGATTGCACTGAAGTAATTTGCATGAAAATGCTTTTTTGGGGGTTTTCGTTATTTACCACCAACTTGTTGTTGGTGGAAAATAACGAATCCTAACATGGGATAAGCACTCATTTAAGTGCTCCCTACATTAGGAATTCGGTAATTTACCGAATCGGTATTTAAGAATTCGGTAATTTACTGATTCCTTAAATTACCGATTCGGTAAAATACCGAATCCTTAATTTAGGCCCCTACATCAGAAAAGCCTATTACCGGTCAGTAACGGCCGAAATTCATTATTTTCGGCTGTTACCGACTGGTAATAGGCTTCCTACATCTGGCCCTTAGTCTTAATGTAAAAATGTTGACCAAGCGAAGACACCAAAAGCATCCAACCAGCTAGAGGACTTCCCTGGGCATGAAATTCGAATTTTCGCACTTTTGAGCTTTTCCCACCAAAACCAGCACATTCACCAAGACCTTGCCCAATGCCTGTCCACCACTGTGTAGCCCTCCACAGATACAAACAGCTGCCTTGCTTTGCTAAATGACTTTCATTTTGAGACTACAGGGTATATTTAACAGAAAATGTCAAAGCGCAGAGCTGCGCTAAATTTGCCAGCGCCACTCTCTGACATTATCAAAACGCAAGGATGCGCCATATTAACTACAATATGGTGCAGCCCTGTGTTTTCCCTAGCGTTTGCACTAAATTTATTTGCCTAGCTCCAACCACAGTGCAAGGGTGCCTGCTTTGTAGAGAATGATTGTTGATGTACTGGAAGGTGTCCCTTCCTGCACAATGGCTTTTTGTTACTTCTATGTATGTTGCATTGTGCAGGACAAATAGAAGTAGCACATCATCATTATTTAATGAGTGTTTATGTGCAGGATGGGACACCTTCCTGTACATAAACAATCCAATCGCCTAGAATCAAGCCTGTTTTTTCCAAAACCCCATGCAATAATTTGCCGTGAACAATCTATTGCCGCTCTTAGCGCTGGGATGCCTTAGGGTAGCTATGCACTCTAGAAATGCTTCTAATAGTAACAATAATAATAATAAACAATCATTAATAGTATCCTGCACATAAACAATAATTGATGGCTTTTTGCTGTTTCTATGTGCGTGGTCAATGCAGCACACATAGAAAAGCAAAAATGATGAGAAATAGGAGCATTTCTCCTTACACATCATTCTAACGCCCGCTCTTGTATGGCTTCGTTTTGGTGCTGCCATAGATTTACACCTCCTTGTAAATCTGGGGCAGCGGCAAAAAACAATTGCCCATAGCAATACCCACAGAATATGCTGCCCTTTCATGCAGGTATCTGTCTGAAAGGGCAGCATATTCAGAAAGTGCTGTTAAGCAACAGTCATGGCTTAATGTCACTTTGTAAATATGATGCAGGGCATGCAGCCATCGGAGAGTCAAAAAAGTTACTCTCTGGTGATTGTGAGGGCATTTCTCCTTACACATCATTCTAACGCCTGCTCTTGTATGGCTTTCGTTTTTGGTGCTGCCATAGATTTACACCTCCTTGTAAATCTGGGGCAGCGGCAAAAAGCAATTGCCCATAGCAATACCCACTGAATATGCTGCCCTTTCACGCAGGTATCTGTGTGAAAGGGCAGCATATTCAGAAAGTGCTGTTAAGCAACAGTCATGGCTAAATGTCACTTTGTAAATATGATGCAGGGCATGCAGCCATCGGAGAGTCAAAAAAGTGACTCTCTGGTGATTGCGAGGGCTGGTAAATATGCCCCTATGTCCCAATGTAAAAAGCAAGCTTGACTGGGTCAAACCTTGTTGGTGTATCCAACATGGCTCCTTCATAGTTGGTTTGAAATCGCAAATAGGTCCCGGTCTGCTGCGATAAGTTGACCTGCAATGCTTCTTTGCTCTATTTTTACTTGAATTTTCTAAAATTCAAATCTCTGGTTCACCTAATTGGATTTATGTCATTTTGGTGTAATTTTGTTTATTGAATTATTCTCTGTTTATATAAATCGGAGTGGGATTTTGATTGTGTTCCATTCCTGCATTTGGAACTGTTTTTCTGAATGCCTTATTCAATTGTTTTGTGCCATAGCTACCAGGGGATGAGTGCTGGTTTAAATTACAGTAACCTTTAACTTGACCTTCAAAAATAGTGATAATATTACTTGTGGTGGACTACCATCCACCCCAACTAATAATTCACTTTTTCAATAAATCAGTTGGATTTTTTCTTTGATTATTCAAAGTGAACACACCCATCCATGCTGTGTTTCAACTCATTCCTTCCACTACCAGCCTGTTGATCTTGAGATGACAGATCATAATATATTCCAAGTCCATCAAAGACTCACTCTCTGGAACATTTCTAACTTTCCCATAGCTTCCGCCCAAACCCTATTTTAGTTGAAAAAAATAACATTAATGTAAGATGAATATTTTCTCTCTGTTTAATGCTTTAACTAAGATGTATTTGCCATAAGAAATTTCCTGACCATCCTTTCTGATAAATGGGAAAGCATACTCCAGGAAAAAATCCTACAATCTCTGCCCACCCCCTTTACTCGTGTTAAATCTCACCCCTCGAACCTTAACTTCTTATGCAAGATTGAGTAGTTATTTCTGAAGTGGGATGTTTCTATAAATATGTAGCTCCACTAAATCTGCCGTTACACTGTTAAAGCGATTAACAAAATCACTATTCGCCGAGGATCACAAAATGGCCTGTCTTATGAAAAATACTGAGAACCAAAGAAACCAGTACTGCTTTAAAAAAAGATTTTCTTTTAAAAAATCATCACGTGCAAAAGGCAGTGGTCCTCTTAGCAAGAATGAGATTTTACTTACTGTTAAAACCTTCCTCTTAAGCCTAAGGGGCCTTATTCCCACGCATAGATGATATAATTCATAATTTCCTTTCCCCATCAGAAAGTCATCATTCATATTTGTATTTGTATTTTAAAGTATTTGTAGAGCACAACTTTCATCCCAAAAGACATCACGTCACTAGTACCAAATGCAATGCCGTGAGAAGAGATGTCGGTCAATCTGGGTTATTGAAGAGGGGAGCAGTATCTGGGGAAAAGGAACATTTGTAGCTTCTTTCTAAAAAGTAAGTATGGGCGAAATTTGCGAATTCGCGTTCTGCGAATTTGCACAAAATCGAATTTGCAATCCGCAAATTCTGCGAATTTGTGCGAATTTGTGGATTTTTGTTTTTTTGCATGTTCGCTGGGTTTTTTGCGTGTTCGCGGGTTTTTTTGCATGTTCGCGGGGCTTTTTGCGTGTTCGCGGGCCGCTTGCATGGTGAAGTTACCCATGCGGTCGAGTATGGGCACAGCACCCTCTGGTTCACCACTGCCACCCTCTGGTTCATCACTGCCACCCTCTGGTTCACCACTGCCACCCTCTGGTTCACCCCTGCCACCCTCTGGTTCACCCTTGCCACCCTCTGGTTCACCACTGCCACCCTCTGGTTCAGCACTGCCACTCTCTGGTTCCCCCCTGCCACCCTCTGGTTCAGCACTGTCACCCTCTGGTTCACCACTGCCACCCTCTGGCTCATGACTGCCACCCTCTGGTTCATCACAGCACCTCAGGTTCACCACTGTCCCCCTCTCGTTAACCACTGTCACCCTCTGGTTCAGCACTGCCACCCTCTGGTTCACCACTGCCACCCTCTGGTTCACCCCTGCCACCCTCTGGTTCACCTTTGCCACCCTCTGGTTCATCACAGCACCCTCTGGTTCACCCCTGCCACCCTCTGGTACAGCACTGTCACCCTCTGGTTCACCAATGCCACCCTCCGGTTCATGACTGCCTCCCTCTGGTTCATCACAGCACCTCTGGTTCACCACTGCCACCCTCTGGTTAACCACTGTCACCCTCTGGTTCAGCACTGCCACCCTCTGGTTCAGCACTGCCACCCTCTGGTTCACCACTGCCACCCTCCGGTTCACCCCTGCCACCCTCTGGTTCACCACTGCCACCCTCTGGTTCGTCACAGCACCTCAGGTTCACCACTGCCCCCTCTCGTTAACCACTATCACCCTCTGGTTCAGCACTGCCACCCTCTGGTTCACCACTGCCACCCTCTGGTTCACCCCTGCCACCCTCTGGTTCACCACTGCCACCCTCTGGTTCATCACAGCACCCTCTGGTTCACCCCTGCCACCCTCTGGTACAGCACTGTCACCCTCTGGTTCACCACTGCCACCCTCTGGTTCACGACTGCCAACCTCTGGTTCATCACAGCACCTCTGGTTCACCCCTGCCACCCTCTGGTACAGCACTGTCACCCTCTGGTTCACCAATGCCACCCTCTGGTTCATGACTGCCACCCTCTGGTTCATCACAGCACCTCTGGTTTACCACTGCCACACTCTGGTTAACCACTGTCACCCTCTGGTTCAGCACTGCCACCCTCTGGTTCACCCCTGCCACCCTCTGGTTCACCCCTGCCACCCTCTGGTTCACCCCTGCCACCCTCTGGTTCATCACAGCACCCTCTGGTTCACCCCTGCCACCCTCTGGTACAGCACTGTCACCCTCTGGTTCACCACTGCCACCCTCTGGTTCATGACTGCCACCCTCTGGTTCATCACAGCACCTCTGGTTCACCACTGCCACCCTCTGGTTAACCACTGTCACCCTCTGGTTAACCACTGTCACCCTCTGGTTCAGCACTGCCACCCTCTGGTTCACCACTGCCACTCTCTGGTTCACCACTGTTTTTTGTGCCCTTCTGCCCTCTGTTAGACTCGTTTTTCCCTTGTTTTTCTGCCCTTCTGTCCTCTGTTAGACTAATTTTTCCTTTGTTTTTCTGCCCTTCTGCCCTCTGTTAGAATCGTTTTGTGTGCCCTTCTGCCCTCTGTTATTCCCTTGTTTTTGTGCCCTTCTGCCCTCTGTTAGACTCGTTTTTGTGCCTTTCTGCCCCGTTAGACTCGTTTTTTTGTGCCCTTCTGCTCTCTGTTAGACTTGTTTTTCCCTTGTTTTTCTGCCCTTCTGTCCTCTGTTAGACTGATTTTTTGTGCCCTTCTGCCCTCTGTTAGACTCGTTTTTCCCTTGTTTTTCTGCCCTTCTGCCCTTTGTTAGACTGCTTTTTGTGCCTTTCTGCCCTCTGCATCACCACATCATCACTCAGCGCTACCCCAGCATCACTCAGCACCACCACATTATCACTCAGCACCACCACATTATCACTCAGCACCACCACAGCACCACTCAGCGCCACCACAGCATCACTCAGCGCCACTACAGCATCACTCAGCGCCACCACATTATCACTCAGCACCACCACAGCACCACTCAGCACCACCACAGCATCACTCAGCACCACCACAGCATCACTCAGCGCCAACACAGCATCACTCAGCACCACCCCAGCATCACTCAGCACCATCCCAGTATCACTTAGCACCACCACAGCACCACGCAGCATCACCACAGCACCACTCAGCACCACCACAGCACCACTCAGCACCACCCCAGCATCAATCTGCCCTTTGTTAGACTGCTTTTTGTGCCTTTCTGCCCTCTGCATCACCACATCATCACTCAGCGCTACCCCAGCATCACTCAGCACCACCACATTATCACTCAGCACCACCACATTATCACTCAGCACCACCACAGCACCACTCAGCGCCACCACAGCATCACTCAGCGCCACTACAGCATCACTCAGCGCCACCACATTATCACTCAGCACCACCACAGCACCACTCAGCACCACCACAGCATCACTCAGCACCACCACAGCATCACTCAGCGCCAACACAGCATCACTCAGCACCACCACAGCATCACTCAGCACCACCACATTATCACTCAGCACCACCACATTATCATTCAGCACCACCACAGCACCACTCAGCACCACCACAGCATCACTCGGCACCACCACAGCACCACTCAGCATCACTCAGCACCATCCCAGTATCACTTAGCACCACCACAGCACCACGCAGCATCACCACAGCACCACTCATCACCACCACAGCACCACTCAGCACCACCCCAGCATCAATCTGCACAACCATTCAACAACAACTGGTTCAAATATGTTCTCTCAATGTTTCAAACTTTATTACAAGTGTCACAAAAAGATGTTAATATTTCACTTCTGTTCTTGGATTTTCGTCACAATCAAATACATTGAACATAATCTTCACAAAAGTTATTTACAAAAGTTTAAGCTATTGCCATTATAAATTAAAATCACTTTTATTTAAGTATTAATTATTTAAAAAATTTAAAAGCCACTGTAATTTGTAATATCAATACAGCTACGTCACGTAAATACAAAACATGTTGCATTACAAATGCTATAGGTGTCACATTTGCCAAAGTTATAACTATTGGCATTGTAAATGACAAAGCTATTAATTTAGCTATTTTCAAAACCAACACATAAATAAAAAAAATTGTCATTTACAAGACCAATAGCTCAAACTTTCCTAATGCGAGACCTATTGCATTGCAAATGCTTGTTTTCATATCTGTCCGTGCTTCCTGTTGAGGTTTAATTTTCGTGACAGGCGCCTCATTGCCTACTTGTAACTATTCTCTGACCCTGCTTCAAGGGTCAGAGCAGAGTCAGAGAATAGTTGCAAGTAGACAACGAGGCGCCAGGAAGCACTTACAGGCTTACAGCAGCAGGTGCCCAAGTTGAAGTTAATTTCTTTGTAACCCTTTTGTAAAAGGTTACAAAAAATTAGCTTCAACTTTTGCACCTGCTGCTGTAACCCTGTAAGTGCTTGACTGAAAATTCGTCCCCGCTGATTCGCGGCTTTTACCGCGATGTCGCGAGATTCGCAGATCACGAAATCGCGGAAAATCCGCAAATTTCGCGAGCGGAACGAATTTTCAGCCCATGCGTACTAAACAGTCGCTTGCACGGAGGGTCGGCCCAAGCATCCACATCACTTCCGGTTGTACTACCGGAAGTAGTAGCAGCGGGAAACAACCTTTACAACACAACTTTTACAACGCACTACCATTACAACAAAACTTTTACAACGCAACATCCATTACAACGCATGCATTTACAGCGCAACCATTACAACGCATGACACTACAACGCACACCACTACAATGCATGGCATTACAACTCAGTCATTACAACGCATACCATTACAACGCATAACATTACCATCCAACACTTACCCTACTGTTGCACCCCCTGGAGTTAGAATAGTAATTTTACCCCTACACTATCCAACACTTACCCTACTGTTGCACCCCCTGGAGTTAGAATAGTAAATTTTACCCCTACACTATCCAATACTTACCAAATATGCAATAAAATGTAATGCGTTGTAATGGTATGCATTGTAAAGGTATTATGCGTTGTAATGGAATGCGTTGTGAATGTAGTTTTTAAAATTTCGTTGTAATGGCATGCGTTGTAATGGAATGCGTTGTAATGGATGTTGTGTTGTAAAAAATGCGTTGTAAAGGTGTGCGTTGTAAAAGTGTGCGTTGTAACGTCATACCTCCAGTAACAGCACTCTAGTCTGCCTCTCCCTATATAATCGGGAGGAAGGCGTGGACGCGCGCAGTGGCACCCTGATTAGAAGGACACGCTGTTTTTGCATCACTTAGCCTGCAAGAAACATATCGCGAGGCCTGTGTCTAAGCTCCTAAAAAGATCGCTTTTTAAAATCTTTAGTGTTATGTGCTTGACTTTTGTGCAACATGCATCTTTATTTAAAATTGAAACGAGCTTACCACTTCTGATCACCGTTTGTCTGCCTGAGACCCCGTTCCGTCACGGCTTGTGCCGCTTGCACGGAGGGTCGGCCCAGGCATCCACATCACTTCCGGTTGTACTACCGGCAGTAGCAGCAGCGCTCTAGTCTGCCTCTCCCTATATAATCGGGAGGAAGGCGCGGCGCGCCAAAGGCAAGCCCGTCTGCGCCCGTTCGCGCCAGAATGCTGCCAGTCGCCAGGACACTCTTTTGTCTCTTTTCAGGTATATTCTTCTTACTTTTTAGTGCTCTTCAATTCCAAAACCAGTATGTTCATCCTCAAGTATTCCAGCATTGAATTGAGGGAACTTAATCTCCCCCATATCATTCTTCCGGACGCCCGAAAAGCTGATATTAATACATTTCCGCAGATCTCCTGTCTAGTTCCTCCTCCTGACGAGACTGTAATCACGGCCCCCTCCAATTCCAACCCTCTTGGTGGGGCTCCTCATGAACTCACTGCTATCTATTTTAATGCTCGCTCAATCTCAAAGCATACATTGGAAATATGGAGCCTCCTTGACGCAGAGGCCCCTGATATCTGTTTCGTGTCTGAGACCTGGCTGCACGATAGTGTGTGGTACTTTAAATTCTGGACTCATGTAATAAACTTTGTCATAGCATGACGATTTTTATATCAAAAGACCGAGAATAGCCAGTACACTATGTACAAGCATTTTCGTTATGTTCCAGTAACAATTTCACCTCGAAATTGTCATTTTCATTTTGAACCCTTGGCATCCATTTTGTGTACAGCAGCCATGTTGTGTGTTGCCCTTTACATAGGCTATAACACACAGCTAAATTCGATCCCAAAAAGCCACGTACACCTTGATTGACTTTTTCCTGACCTAGACCAGGTGAAACCATTGCCCCAGGCCGAGCCTGTTTGGTCAGTTCCTCTCCCAGTGGCCGAGCAAGATAGCATCAAGGCCCAACATGCCATAAACCTTTTCATCGCATACACATCCTGCCTATCTTACTTCCATCTGTCCCTGTTCCTGCCTCCACGAGCTATTTATGCCATGGGCTGTGATCTTACTGTTTTGGGGTTATCCGGCCTTGTCAGCTAAAGAATGTATTCATTATGTGGACATTGTTTATGGCCTGGACTTATCTTGAAAGTGGGTTTTGCATCTGTGTGCACGTTCTGGGAATGTATTTCAAATATGTGCCTAAGGCATAAAAATCTGTATAAAAGGACTGTGCGGAGTCCATGAAGGGAGGCTATCTCATTCAGTCGCTTTTAGGCGTGGCTGGGCGACGTAGCCTCACAGTTGTATTTAATAAAGATGTCTTTTCATATTTCAGATTCTCTGTCAATTCCTTTGCTGCTTTTAAATGGACTACCTATTGGTAAGACCCCTGAGAAGGAGTTTGAGGATTTCTAGAACCTCAAATGGCGCCCAACTCGTGGCTCAATCGTCCAGTGGCTATCTGAGGAGTAACTGTGTCAGAGGATGGAAAACTGCTGGGGAAGGCAAGACAGAAATCTACTAAAAAAGGTACTCTGTGCACAGAGGTTCTGGGGGATTCTCTGTCTTTGCGGCTCAGTATGTTTTTGATTTTTTCTGACTCAGAATCTCCAAAAGATGCCACTCTTGATTGAGAAACCCTTTCTTTTTGTAGCGTAAGTATTTTAAAAGAGACTGTTGGGACGGTTGGGAATTGGCAGTTAGAATTTTGACAACTATTTGTTTGCTATAGCTTTGATAGATTTGTATAGGTTTGGATATGCGAATTGCAATTTGTGTAGGCGGATATGAAGAGACTTTTCTCCATCTGCTCCAGTTGAAGTATTTGTGGGTCGCGCCCATTCCTTGGTTCTTTGGTATTTTGGTAAGTATTTGTGGGTCGCGCCCATTACTTAGTTCTTTGGTATTGCGCTTAAGATTATTTGAACATTGCAATTTTCAATAACCAAGGGTCTTGTAAATTTACGAGTGTATCGATAGAGATAACCCCTTGAAGTTTAGAAGCTAGATTAGTGGGATATAGGATGCCTGATCTTAGCATTTTTGGAGATTTGTGTTGGCCAACTTTGGTATACGTTTGAATTTGCCGGCTTCCATTAGGGAATATCTAAATAGGTTTAGATATACAAACATATTTCTTCCTTGGTGATTTTGTATCCCCAGGGAATTAAAATATGACATAATGCAAAACAAGGATCCTTTGCTCTGGGCAATTTTACATGCAAAACGATTTTTGGTGTTCTGCCACCTAAAGCTAGTGTATTAAGTGTATTTTTGGTTTCCTGCACATACAGTGGTCTGTTGAGCTGTTTATGCAGTTTTTTTTAACACTATTGAGAAGTGTTTCTTGTAAATATGGTCACAGCTACACTGGTTGGGTTTTGAGTACAGTCTGGGCTGTCCTGTTTCCGTCCTATGTATTGACCTGTGGGTTCCATGTGTGTTTAAATGTGGTTTTTGCCGTTACTGTAACTTCTGTTGTGAATAGCGTTGGCGCGAATTTATGAAACAAAATGCCTAAAAGCGCTGTATTGTGTGTCCTGAATGTTTTGAACACTTTCTGTTTCTGTTTGAAATGAGCTCATGTGTGTATTAAGAGTTTTGATGTTTTTCAGTTTGTTGAGTGAAATGTTGGATTAATTAATATTAGGTCGAAAATTACATGAACAATGCAGCAGTTTACCATGCGACATGCTAAAATCGCTATATGTTGCTATTTAATTTATACATTAAGCAAAACGCATATGTGCAAAATGTTAAAGGATTTAAATTAGATAAAGTTAAAATTCGTATTTACTAGGAATATGAAAGGCCTCAAAAATAAATTGTGTGTTTTATAGAAAAACGAATTTATAGCATTTTTTGTACCTACATGCATTAGTATATGCACGCATACAAAACTACCGTTACACGCTTAAAAAGGATAAAATTAGGAAAAAACATTCAATGGATATAAATCAGGCCCCAAAAAGGAGAAAACGAAATTGTCTATTTTTTCAAAAATAAATAAATTTACTGCATTTTTCCTTAGATGCACTGTATCAGATGGTCACGGGAAAACATCTCGGCTAAAGTACATTTTTTCCTTGCCAGATTTAAATGCATCTTTTTGCACGTGCATTTTTAAAACTTAAAATGCCTGTTTTCAGTAAAACTAAAAGCGTGCTCAGGTTTCAGCATTTCTTTCAGGTTTTCAGCCCTTCCTGCCTTAAGGCAGCAGATGTTGTTTTTCGAGGGCCATAAATTGCATTGGAACGTTTTTAGCACAGTTGGATCTTTTTTAATTTTAGATTAGTGTTTTAGAGGGTTACAAAATACGGTTCTGTGTATCACTGGAAAACATCCAAATGTGGTTTTATTCTTTTTAAGCAAATTTTAAAAGAATATTTTTGGTTCTTATGCTAAATACTGATGGCCTTTTAAAATATGGCGCAGAAATGTGACGCAGGAAAAATGTCATGTTTAAAGTTAAGCTTTTGTGCTTCGGCGCATAAATGAACTCATCTAAAATTATAGGCAAGGGATGCAGCTTACCTTTATATGTGGAATTCTCATAAAAAGATAATTGGTTTCTTTGAAAGAAAAATTATTAATTATGAAAAAATTATCTGAAAAAAAAAGTGCTTTTTAATATCGTTTTTTGATATTTATAAAGCTTAGTACTCATGCTATGACCCCCTAGCATTAAAATTTGATTTAAGTTATGTGTTACTGAATAATTAGGGAAATTGCATGTTGGTTTTCGCTTGGCGCAGGCGTAAAACATTTTTTTTTTAGGATTTACATGACAGATGCCCAATGTTCAACCTCTGTCATGTGTAAAGGACATTCTGAGGATGATTAATATGTAAAGCAATCATAGGATATTAACTTTTAAGTTCCCTAAAATCCAAAGTCGAAAATGGGTAAATTAGACTATTTAAAGAGGCATTCTTGCCATTAGAGTAACTTTCACAGTGTCTTAGGCTTTAGTAAATACATACATTTAGGTATCATATAAGTTTGCCAGTTATTCTTATTTGGGGTGCTATGCTGTCTCAGTGAGCCAATGTGAATGATGCACGGATTTTGTTTTATATCAGGATTGAAGGTTCTAGCTTTGGCAGGGCCTACTTGGACATTCATGTTTAGGGTTGATGAAAAGGGGTATCCTTGCATAGGGTGGTAACAAGCAGTTGTTTTAAGCTGGTATGTTGTGTTGTTGTGCTCAGAAAATTCTTCACAGTGAATGTTTTAAAAATTCTAAGAATAAATGACTTTTAACGCTTTAAAGAAGTCATTTATAATATGTGGTGTTTCAATAGGGTTGATTATTGGAGGGTTAAAAAGAGCGGGACAGTTTTTGCATTTGTCAGCTCCAGGGACGAATAGGAGGATGGTCAAGGAACGCACGAAGTATGTCAGGCAGAGTTTGACCTGAAGGTCAGTGAGGTGGGGGTTAGGAGTAAGTGAAACCAGATGTTCTGCTGAGGGCCTTTCGGACCTCAGGGCATTCTGGCGCAGGGGATGTAGAGTGTCTGTGAATGAGTTCTGCTTTTTGAGAAGTTGGAATTAGTATGTTTTTGGAAGATGGTTAATTACAGTTGGTATTTTGTATGTTATGTGCAGTCAGCAGTATGTTGAAAAGAGATGGTTTTTTTATGACTTCTTTGCAAGGAAATGTTCGTGTTTTTTCATGATTTTGTATTTTCCCCTTTATGAATGGTTCCTACTGGTCGATACTGTAAGTTTTATTTGGCAGTTCAATCTCCAGTACTGGTGATGATCTGTCAAAAGGGTGGGAGTAAGTGAAAGTGCAAATTTTGCGATTAAATGAAAGTATAATTTTGGTGCAATTTTGATTTTTTTATTCTAAACCTGACAAATTAAGCAGGCCTGCATTGATGGGTTTTGGGCTGCGTGAATACATGCGTCACTGCTTATGTTATTGTGATTTGTCCATGCCTTTTTGTGCTTGCTATACTGCATGTATATTTGATGGCTTGGTATATGTTGGCTGTGTTTTATGTTGCTACTTAAGAAATTATTACAAGTTTGCCTTTATTGCAAGGAGGCATGTATGACGATATGTGTCACTTTTACAATAATTGGGTAAAATTTGTATTGATACTAAATTTCACAGACATGATGTTTGCATGCTGTGGACACGAATAGACAACACCTCACCAGTGTATGTCAAAATTTGGCCATAATAGTATTGAAGTAAAATAAAAGAGATATACATGAGTCATGATATTGCCCTCTCCCTTATGGACCAGGTAATTCTAAATTTATGTATCCTTGATTGGACCTAAGGATGAAATTATGGATTTGTGGCTCTTGTTAAAGGTGATCTAAACTTTTCATTTTTTTCCCTGCAGAAGGAACTGGACCATTAACTGACATTACCGTATATGGTGTACGGGCGTGGTAGAGTGCAAATTTCTGCACTATTTGTGACTTTTGTGTCCAGGGATTTTAGTTGTGTCCTATTTCCATTTCCCTTTTCCATATTCCTTTCACCAGTCAGCCCATGTATTATTATGGGTGTATTGTTTATGTGCACACTTTTAGACTAGAGTGATGTATCAGGGATCCCCCATGTTATGTAAAATGTTTTTTCAGACTGATTGTCGGGGTAGTGACAGGCTGGTTAACCGACCCAATGTTATAGTAAGACACGTTTTCCATCTCAATAGGAGATTTCTTAAGTTTACCTTTTTAACATGACGTATTTTAATTCCTCAGTTCTCTTTTATTCCTGCTGCTTTAATTTGTGGTGGGATCAGATATGTTCTAATCATGCAAATAGCGGGACTCTCCAGTTCTGGTCTTGTTGTCTGCACATTTGATCATTAGCCTTTGTATTGCATAGTGCACTTAATGCACATTTTTAAAGGGATTTTTCTTCATGTCCTTGATAATCTGTATTTTGTCATTTCTCTATTTGAGATGTTCTAGATAAGGAATTTAGAACACCTAGGCTTAATCATTGAGGAATATATGTATTTGCACCATTAGACAATGCCACCATATGTAAAAACATCCATTTAGATAGAATTTTCATGTAGTTATTTACCCTTCGATGATGAAGGATATGCTCTCACACGAAAACCCAATTGAAAAGCCCAGAGACACCGTTTGCCTACTGCCTTTATGTTTGAAATTGCTTTTTGAAAATGACAGTGCATTCTAGACCAACATTGTCCCATGGCGTGTGGCCACTCCTTTGCAGATTGCAGGCCACTTGCTTTCAGTCCCCTTGTCAAAACCCATGAACTGTTTTTGTGCTTGATTTGAAGGAAACTAACAGTTGTCACATTTCCTATATCACTAAGTTCTGCGGGAATCTTCCAGAGTCAAAGGAAGAGTGATACCCTGCAGACCTGTGATCGAGACTAAGCACACTCTCCATCAGTGACAGATGAAAGACAGACTTCTTGGCTCTACAATTCCTGCAACCAGAAAGTAGTGCTCAGCAATCATCAGCGTGACAGCGATCATCAGCGTGCCCCCAATGGTACCTCCCAAGCAAGCCATTTGTTTCATCAGAAGGCGTTGTAAACAGAAAAAGAAAAGAGGAGCTGGTTTCAAAGATGCGAAGGATCCCTGTTGTTGATGGCAGGGCTGTCATCCAGTTTGCTCAGTTTGTTCAACTGTCATGTGCTTGAACCTCTGACAGCGTGCGGTCCCCTGATCCCCTTGGCCTAAGTTTTTGGCCCTCCACACACCTCTTTTCCTTTGCTCCAGCGGAAAGGCAGTGCAACCGAGGATAAAAAGACACTACATTCCGGTGCCCATGAGAGAGCAGCTTGAGCGTCCTCTGACACTCTGATGAGTGTTGGAGTCTGAAAGTGCTGCTGATCTTGCTGGGTTGTTTCTCAGTAGTGCTTGGATCTGCATGAAATGCGTTGTGCCCTTGATCAATGAAGGGTGCATCATCTGTAGTATCTGCCACGAAGAAGAGACACTGGTGCACTGCCTTGAGACATTGAGACTTTGTAATTGAGCTATGAGTGTTTGCCAGGAGGGCACTCCAACGGATACTGAGTCATGAAGAGCCTGAATGAAGAGGCCCAACGCGAAGAAGACACTGGAAGCGGATTTGAGGGACAATAGAAGCCTACCAGCAGAGGCTTTGACGGACTCTGGGTATTTTCTGTGAGCTTGTATAGAATTGGAGTTTGGGAACTAATTTTTGCAGCTTTGCTAGCATTATTTTAAAGTACTATTCCCTTGAGTAGAAGCAGAATAACGTCCATTTTCTGTGAAAGAGTATTCCCTTTTCACCTCAGAGCATTAATGAGAGTCACCACTGTTTCACTTGAACATATAATGAATTACAGAAATGCATAAGAAGACCTAAAATGTACTAGATAATTTTAGGATGTACGTTTGCTTAGGGTTGTGGAAAATTATGATTCATTTGTAATAGCGGTCACTACTTTGTTCTTATGTTCCTAATGACGTGTTTTCTAGTGTGTTTTAAGCAGGCATTGTCTTTTATGGGTGGGATTGTTTTTGCCGCCCAAATCACATCTGCACCCACCTCCCAAACCTATGTCTTTTCCTACTTCTACTTCTTTTCATCTTTCCAGATGTTACCCGAACACGGATAGTTAGGAGATCAGAGTTTACTGATAAATCCCTTTTGTACCGTTTTCATCAACACCAGTTAGTAGTTGAACATCACTTATTGTTGGGTGTGTGGTCTTGTACCACATACTACAGATAGAGGCACTCCCTATTTTTGTTCTGCCATATATGGCCTTTGTGCTACTGCGTGTGTAGGGAGACCTGTCCCGAGAGAGACGCTAGGTAATAGGATTATGCTTCAGTAACATCTTGAGGATTTTTATAAAATATAGATCTGGACTCAAACTAGCGTGAGTATAGGTTATTGCCTATGTAAGGGCAAAAGGTGCGTCTGTGGTACTTTAAATTCTGGACTCATGTAATAAACTTTGTCATAGCATGACGATTTTTATATCAAAAGACCGAGAATAGCCAGTACACTATGTACAAGCATTTTCGTTATGTTCCAGTAACGATTTCACCTCGAAATTGTCATTTTCGTTTTGAACCCTTGGCATCCATTTTGTGTACAGCAGCCATGTTGTGTGTTGCCCTTTACATAGGCTATAACACACAGCTAAATTCGATCCCAAAAAGCCACTTACACCTTGATTGACTTTTTCCTGACCTGGACCAGGTGAAACCATTGCCCCAGGCCGAGCCTGTTTGGTCAGTTCCTCTCCCAGTGGCCGAGCAAGATAGCATCAAGGCCCAACATGCCATAAACCTTTTCATCGCATACACACCCTGCCTATCTTACTTCCATCTGTCCCTGTTCCTGCCTCCACGAGCTATTTATGCCATGGGCTGTGATCTTACTGTTTTGGGGCTATCCAGCCTTGTCAGCTAAAGAATGTATTCATTATGTGGACATTGTTTATGGCCTGGACTTATCTTGAAAGTGGGTTTTGCATCTGTGTGCACGTTCTGGGAATGTATTTCAAATATGTGCCTAAGGCATAAAAATCTGTATAAAAGGACTGTGCGGAGTCCATGAAGGGAGGCTATCTCATTCAGTCGCTGTTAGGCGTGGCTGGGCGACGTAGCCTCACAGTTGTATGTAATAAAGATGTCTTTTCATATTTCAGATTCTCTGTCAATTCCTTTGCTGCTTTGGAATGGACTACCTATTGGTAAGACCCCTGAGAAGGAGTTTGAGGATTTCTTGAACCTCAAGTGCTACCCCTGATCTCCATATAGCCTTTCCTCCGCAGTATAGCCTAATACGTCAGAATAGGAAGGACTCCAGAGGGGGCGGCTTACTAATCGCAGCCACTCATAACATCAATATAAGCTGCGTGGAAAGCCTGTTTGACCGCACTGAAATTATCGTATTTAACATGAACGGTCCTTCAAATGAGGTTTGGAAGGGGGCCCTACTCTATCGTCCCCCTGGCGCTAAGGGAGAGTTTGCTAACTCATTATTAGAAATCATCGACCCTCATGTTCTGACCTCGGATACATTTTTGCTGATTGGTGACTTTAATTATCATGCCAAAGAGCTATCAGACGTGGACACGGAGAAACTAATCTCCAACATGTGTACCCTGACCCTCACTCAGAAGATCGCCGGTCTGACCCACCTGGCCGGCCATACTCTTGATCTTCTCTTTTCCAACTCCTCCGATATCAGGGCTGACCCCTCCATCTAACTGCTCTGGACCGACCATTATCTAGTGAAGTTCACCGTTCCCACCCTATAATAGAGTCAGCCTCTAAAGCGGAATTTATATCTCGCAGACCCCTGAAAAAAATCACCTTACCCTCTTTTTCTAAGCACTTCCAACTCGAGTCCATAAGCTCCGTCAGAAGTGTTAGTGCAGCCACACAGCACTTAGACTTAACCATTGAAAGAGGACTTGACAAAATTGCCCCCCGATGTAAGATCAAGTATAAGACCAGGACCGCTCCATGGTTCACTAACCAGCTAAAAATTACAAAATCTCTAACAAGAACCGCCGAGAAAAAATGGCGGCATAATAAAGATCAAACAAACCGGAATGCATATAAAACTCTGCACACCAGCTACATGCGAGATATAAGGGCGGCCAAGCGATCATACTTAACGGACCGCATAAACACAGCAGAAAATTCCTCAAAAGTACTATACCAAATCCTGAGAGAATTTACCATTCCTAATAACCCATCGTCAACCCCTAATTCTAGCGAATGGGCGGAAGCACTTTCGGGGTTCTTTGAGGACAAAATAACTGCGATACATGCCTCCTTTCTTCCCTGTCAAATCCCATTGCAGCCCATAGGACCGAGACCTACTTCAAGGGACCCATTATACACCTGGGACGAATTTGAAATGATTGATAATGACAAGACCTTGCCAATTGGACTAAAAATCAAGTCTGGCTCCCCCACTGATCAGGCCTCTCCAAAACTGTTCACTATACTTGCCCATCCCTAGTAGAATGCCTTACTAGTCTCCTCAATAAATCCCTTCTGGAGGCAGACTTTCCCGTAATATGGAAGGCAGCTAGAATTAGGCCAATACTAAAAAAAAACTCAGCCGACCCTAATGTTCTCCTAAACTACCGGCCAATCTCTCTGTTGCCATACTTTGGAAAGATACTGGAATCCCATGTCAATAGACAGCTGGTGAGCCATCTTGAGAATCAGGGGCTCTTAGATCCCTCCCAGTCGGGCTTCCGCACCACCCATAGCACGGAGACGGCACTGGTAGAGGTCGCGGACAATATCAGGCTGGCTCTGGATAAGCATCAATCTACGATCCTTATCCTACTCAATTTATCCGCGGCTTTTGACACCATCTCCCACCGCATTCTTACCCAACGGCTGAGGGAGATTGGTGTCAGAGGGAAAGTCCTAAAATGGTTCACCAGTTACCTATCCGATCGTACAACTGCTGTCCAAATTGGCAATAATATTGCAAACACATGGCCGGTCAAGATGGGTGTGCCGCAGGGCTCTATTTTGAGCCCTACGCTCTTTAACGTCTACATGACACCTTGGCGAGAGTAATTAGAGCGTTCAGTTTAGAGGTTCTATCGTACGCCGACGACACCCAAATTCTAGTCACCTTAGGCCCGGATCTCAATGAAACCAAACTGCGCTTCAAAAGCTGCATGATCGAGGTTAAGAATTGGATGGGCACTAATCACCTGCAGCTCAACGGCGATAAAACAGAGATCATGCTTTTTGGGAAAGCCGCTGAACACTGGGCCCATGACTGGTGGCCGGAACAGCTTGGTGACTATCCCACCCATAAGGAATCAGTACGGAACCTGGGTTTTTACATGGACAATAAGCTGTCCATGAAAACCCAAACAAACCACATCGTGGGAACCTGTTTTGGACTCATGCGCAGTCTGCGCAAGGTCTTTAAGTGGATTCCAGCGGAGGCACGAAAACCCTTAGTACAGGGTCTAATTATAAATAGGCTGGACAATGGGAACTCGCTCCTTCTAGCAATAAATGAGCACCACTTGAGAAGACTGCAGGTTCTCCAGAACACCGCGGCCCGCCTGGTTCTGAATCTTTCCCGGAGATCTTCGTCTGCCCCATGCCTCAGAAGCCTTCATTGGCTTCCAGTCAAGAAGCGAATCATGTTCAAGACCTTATGCTTGGTCCACAAGCACATGTACGGTAGTGGCCCAAAATATTGGTCCCACAAGCTGACGTGGTACACACCCCTAAAGCAACTTAGATCTAGCTCTGCGTCACTCCTCACCCCTCTGAGAATACAAACTTGCAGAAATGGGGGTCGAGCCTTTTCTTTCCTTGCCCCCTCCCTCTGGAACAAGATGCCCCTGAATCTGCGCACCACTTTAGAACACTGCTGCTTTTGTAAGAAGTTAAAGACATGGCTCTTTGCAAACTAAGCTGTCTTCTCATATCAGAGCCGTCTGCAAGCGCCATGAGACTCTTTGGAAGTGATATGTGTGCGATACAAATGCATCTGACTTGATTTGACTTGACAGATAGTCATCTGTCAGGCGTAAATCAAGTGGGAGGTTTTTCTAGAGGACCGCAGCTGCCTTGGAGAAGGATCGGTCGCCCATCCTGACCTTGGTTGTACGTTTGACAGTTGCAAGGGCATGATGGAACGTGAAATTCTATTTTATTTTGTAGAATGTGTGGGCCTCTCTTATGTAGAGTTCTGTTTGTGTAACAAAGGAGCTTAAATTTGGCTCTCTGGCACACCGGCAAACAGTGTAGCTCATTCACGCAGTAAGAAGCTGAGCTATATCTGTTTTTATTTCAGCTCAGTATCAGTTTAGCAGCGGCGTTCTGGACTACCTGGAGTCAGGAAAAAAGGTCTTCGGCCATGCCAACATAAAGTGCATTTCCAAAGTCCAGCCTGCTCAGGAAAAGGGCCTGTGTCACTGTTTTCCTGCAATTCTATGGGATCCAGGGAAAAAGTCTCTTGAAAAGCTTCAATGTGGCAAAACTTTTTACGCACAGGGTGCATACCTGATCCTGCATAGATAGGTCATCATCAAAAATAATGACCACGTTTTTTGCAGCATGCTTGGGTTGTGGGGCGGGGCCTAGTGCTTGGGGCCACCAGCTTCTATCCCAAATTGCATGTGCTCCCCCAGAGAGCAAAATCTCAGACTTTCCAGCGTTTTATTGAATTATATATCATCTTGTGATTGTTAACATTGCATACGATCCAAGGAAAGATCATATGTGTGTCTACCCGTGAAGGTGAATAAGGCAGCAGATAGTCACGAGGAAAGCTTGAAAAATTATTTTGCGCTGCACGGTGACGAAGATAGAAAATAACATTGGTATGCAGAACACACATGGTCAGCGACTAGCTGCCGCCTCCCCCCCAATCCGGCACCCAATACCCAGGAACGTGGACACGAGACGTCTTTACTTTTTGGAAGGCGGGCGCTAGTCGCCCGGCCGTATTTATTAAAGTATGAAATTAAAAAAGGTTTTAATTGCATAATCAACAATTTATACAAAAATTCAGCAGGACATTTAGGTACATACTTCTTAGCAACAAGTTTGAGAGCCTGACTTTAACAAAACTCTAATACATGTTGTTTCCTAACTTATACTAAACATCCTCATCTAGAATTTTTGTACATTTCTGGCCATATGGCAGGGTCACTACCGGTGTCAGGTCCTACAAGCTGCGCCTCCCCTCTGGATGTGCGCATGCGCAGTGTTACCCCGGGAATTGCCCGGTCTACGCCCTGAACTCCATTTACCCACTAAAGGAGGGCCCTTACTCTGCGCCGGTGGCGTCATGAGTCCACGCGCGCGGGGTGGCTACCAGCCTAAGGAAAGCGTGAACTACTCCTACCCGCGCTCCTTTGCTTTGCAGCATCTATTACCTTGCCCCTGGAGTTGTGGGAGTGGCCCGCAGGCTCCTCCCCCCGAGCGCGGGGCACACCGTTACGGCGAGGGAGCGTCCAGGGACAAGGGGGTCTCCTGGGCGCTCCCTATCTCTTTATTCTCGAGGGGCCAGGTGGCCCCTCCTATCGCCCGCCCCCCCTGACCCGGACCCACTTCCCAGGATCCGGGTCAGGGAGGCCGCCAGCCAATCGGCGGTGGGCCGCGCCCCCCAGGGCACGCCCCCACCGCCGAATGGCGACAAAGGAGAGAGTGGGGGCGACGGTCGCCGCGCCGCCATGCGTGCGGGGGGGCCGAGGGCCCCCCCTTTTCATTACATCAAATCACTAGGTAGATAAGCCCCATTTTTATATTGCTTCCGTTTATTAAAAGAAAGCACAGTGGGGATTTCAGCAATTAAACCCCACTTTGATTCTTTGGTAGAAAATATTTTTTTAAACCAAGCAATTAAAAAGTAAAAAAAAAAAAACTTGAAAGCTCTGCAAACCAGATCAAAAGTTTTCAGACGCATTTATGGTAAGTGCAGCGGAGGCACTTAGGGCCCCAGGGGGCGTTAAAAACAAATCACTCTTTCTGGCTTTGCTCTCTGAAATGTGCATTACAAGGAAGTACTTTGGATTAATCCATCTGTTGGCGAAGCAGGGCACGGTGGAACCCACGGGATCATTCTGCGTTGGATAAGTAGACGCCTCTGATATATATAAAAAAAAAAAACACGCAGGGACTAAATTGCTTTAGAAGACAGGCAAAACACTCATTCCTTCTTATGGGATTAAGAGGATCTTTGAACATCGGTCTTTGTGCAAACCCTAATACCAATCATTTTTCTTCGTGTGACTTGGTTATGCGTTTTAGGGAATTAGTAGGCATTAAGAATAGAACTGTATTTTTTTTCATTTAGAAATGCAAGTAATGTGGTAGGCGAGTGTGCTATTACTGCGTGTAGCTGCTACGCGTTATAATATAATATTCCGTTTGTCATTCAATGCAAATGTTGTGAAGGTCAGTATTGAGCTTTAAGGCATCTTATACATATAATATGCTTACATTTGATTGCACATTATTTTGCATAATTTTCAGGTAAATCATTTAACCCAGATATTGCTAAAGTCCATATGAACAAGCACTGCAGTGAGAGCCCACCCCAGCCGTTTAAGGTTGATGACACAAGATGAACCTAATGGCCACGGCAATTTCCCCACTGCTTAGCAGAGCTGAATGAATTGCTTACTAGGCATTAAAAGGATAGCAATGCTGTGCGGGTATGTCAAATGTCTGTGCGGTGCTCGGTTCAGAAATGTGATGCAGCCAGGATCCCCAAACGTCACCAGCTCCTCCTGTTTACATGAAAAAAAATATGCTCCATTGAAAGAGAAAGAGCGTAGCTCCGGCGCCTAGCTCTATCCAATGGGGCAGATGTGTTAGCTGCGTCATCATTAACAAACAGGGCAGGTTAGGATTGGGGCCCTAAAAAAAAACTGCCCTGTGGAAGAACGACACCCATGCATCCCCAACCCTCCCCCCTATCATTCGGACAGCCCTGCTGCCCTGGAGGAGGCCTGCACCTTTTTTTCCAGAAGACACCTTGCTAGTCATTCCTTCTGCAGGATCAAGGATGGAAAATCATGAACTGCCCAGGTGCTGTTAATTTGCATCAAACTGCTATTTATTGCCGTGATATGAATAGCATAGGTGTGGCATTTACCGTATCTTATTTTGCCGTCATCATTGTGTTTTTCAGCGACAAACATCAATAATCCATTCTCGGGTCGACTTGAAAACGGAATTGATATTTAGATTTTCAAATACCTTCATACTGAAGTTCAAATCCAGTTCACTGAATAATCGATTTAAAATGTGAACCTATAAAGGGATTTTTATCAATGGAATAGTCTGCCAATAATGTCAGGTGGTCTTAAGGTTTGCAAAAGAGAGTATTGAGCCTGTTTTTGGTCACGAACATGATTGTGTGTCGAATGGGAAAAATGTGTGAAAACGTTCATTTTTTTGCAACCAATTTTTTACAAAGTGTTAGTGGTATAGTGCCTTCCATCAGGTAGAATTTCTTTAAAATAACACAGACAAAACATGCAAGTAAGCTATAATTCTGCTCATTCTGTAATGGGCGCAAAGAGCAAAACCCAGTGTTGTGCCCTGTTTTTCACTTGCCCTATTTTTCACTTGCTACACAGCAGGAAACGAGCCCCAGACCCAGAATGCTATGCTCCCTGATTAGCTATTTAGCTGAGGGTGACTAAGGGAGTCCAGTTCAGTACTAATATGCTGAGTGAAACACAAGTGCTGCAATGGTGAGGTATTCATGCACATTTGCTCACTAATAGGCCTTCGAAAATTGTATCACAATAGTGCCCACAAATGTTTGGAAACTCGTCACCTTTAGGGTGAATCGAAGTACATATTTAGATTTAGGCTGCAAAATACCTAGTACCAGCATAGAAAATAGATGTGACTTACATTGCATTTAGTTCTTACTCTTTATTTTAAAGCATGCTGCAGTGAAAAGAACAAAAGAAAAACCATTTGTTTATACAATGTATTTATGTAAAAAAAATTGTGTCTATATTCAGTTACCTCTGAGATGTAAAATAGTCCCTCGCCCACTGCAATCCATGCACTTCATGTGAGACAGAATGATACACCAAACATGAGGAGTGTGCAGATAAAAAGAGACTAGCACTTTGAGCAAATTATGCAAAGTGACATGTTAGAGTCTAACATATGGCTAGGCTTCATGTTTCAGTGTTTATTTGTGGTGGATTCAACACGATGTTGCATTGTTTGTTAGAAATCAAACCACATTTTGAAATTATCAAACCTGTCCATGAAAATGAACATTTTCATTCTTGTATATTTTTTCCTTTGTAAATTGAATATAAAAAACCATAATTTGTGAATTTGTTTTATGTCAGTCAGTCACAGTCACAGTCAAACCACTTTATTCGATTACTTAAAATCATAAAAGTATGCTATACATATAAAAAACACATTAAAAATATTTGTTTAAAAATACATTGTACAAGGTAAAAATACAGTACAAATTCATTTAAAAACCAAAAACAGTCTTTTCTAAATTTAAAACCATTGATTGGTATACATTGTCATTATATTAAGAGGATTGGATTTCTTGTGCGGCTTTCTGTCTAACCCTCCTGTTTCTAACAGACGCTGCAAGAAAGCTGGCAACACAAAACATGGTTACTGGGGATTCCATCAGTTGTAAAAACAATAAAGCAGGTGTACACTGAATAAAATTCATCTTTTTCAGTAATGGAAGAATAAACCTTTTCCTGGCATCATGGTACAGAGGACAAAAGATCATAAAGTGCATAGTGTCTTGGGGGGAAAAATCATCACATTTGCACGGAGCAGCGTCCTCGAGTCTACTCCAGCCCTCCACGTCCCAAAATACAGTATGTAATTGGTTGAACCGGAATTTTGTCAATAGCCATCTATGAAAAGAATTAGTCACAATTGACAAATAGGGAGACATCGCTATAGACAAAGTAACCAGAACATGGGCCCTGACCGATGGTTTACATAGTTCTACTGCTTCCCGCTCTGCCTCCCTTAGCTTGATGAAATTAATTTTTACCCACTCTAGGTCAGCCTTGCATAAAGATTCAGGATTGAAGAAAATCTCAGGTCGCCCCATGTACACAGCTAACATTTATATATATGACAACCACTGGATTTCCTTCATATTATCAAGGTTGATACAGTCCTTTAAAATCTTGTGGTTTAGGGTGTGATGTATTCCTATAGGTTCTGAATCGATCCCCCTATTCCTGACCCTATTCTGGTTAAACAAACCAACAAGTTAACTAGCAGTCAGCCCATGAGGCAGAAAACCCCCATGATGCAGATACCGTTATCTGACGCAGTCACACTACGGCACAGGAACGTGTTATCTGATTAGGTCATAACGCTTGCGATCTAATTAGACAAGCGATATTCCTCCAGCCCCTGATAAGGCATACGGAGTTCTCATAACAAATCAAACCTGTGACAACCTGGGCAAAACCCTGTGGCCATTGTTTTGATTTCACCGAGAACTTCAGTAAAAGAATGTGCTAACGAGCAAGTCGTATGACATCCTTATTGACGTATCTATGTCCATCTTTACGTCAATCTCGGCACCTTAAAGGTATAAATATTACCGATATTGCCCTATGCAAACACACGCGTGGTGACGAGACGGAGCAGCCATACTTGCCGAAGCGAAGAGCAGAGCAGACCCCGCTGGCGCAGCCCCGCCTTCCTGACGCGCTGAGAACGAGACGCGCTGATTTCTCCTGCCGAGAGATCCAGCACTGGCGCTTCCGGGTAGCCCTCGCAGGCAGCCTGGAATATCGAGACCAGAGAGAGAGATACCATCCCTCATTCAACCTAGATTCCAGGTACAGAACTGAATAACCCCTCACAGAGAATTCTTTAGTTATTCACTTGGCAAAAACAAACTTAACTTAAACTGTAACTTTCTATTCCCGCCCACGTATTAGACTTAGGTCAGGTACACGGGGTAGGCGTATTTAGAAACACCAGTTGAGTACGTTTAGTCAAATGTATATGTGTATGTAATATATTTTATTCATTTTAAACATCTTATGGCTTAGAAACCATATCAATGTTTTTACAGTATTATTTTATACTATTGCTTTTAATGTATGCACTTTACTTAACTATAAGTATTGCAATAATATCGATCCATTTCTCTTGTATGAGAAAAGAGACTGATCAATAAATAACACCTTTTTATTGAACACGCCCGTCTCTTCCTTTTCTCTACAATCTGATGAGACTAAGAATGCACGTACTGACTGAGTAAAATAAATTGCCTTTTGTTCACACGACTCTCGAGATATACTCTTGATTAGGGGAGAGCAAAGTTGTCATGTTCTATGGTTGTCAGAAACTAAATCCCTTCTTGTCTAATCAGGGAAGTTAAGTCCTCCTTGAACATTCGAGAAAGTTTCTAGTGAACTCTGAGCTAAGCTGGCAAACCCAAATCTTTAAGTCTAGTATCGACAGTAGTAGACCTAGTTAACGTCTGGTCTAGGCCTTTACTGCTGTAGGTATTATTCCAATGCGCAGAGCCTATTGGGATGATAGGAACTACACTACATGGCGCCCAACGCGTTTGGAAAGGGCGATAAAACTAACGTAAGACATTTAGAGTAACTCAGTCGTGCTTTCTCATTCAGACTCCTTTTCCCAAATACTCCAAAGACGTCTGGAGTGGGTGAAAGGTTATATCCGCCAGACCTCGCAGGAGGGAACTCCTATGTATGGTTCTTGGTACAAGTCAACGTTGAAGGATACACGGTTCCAAAATATTGTGCATCTAATCTTTGTTTCCATAAGAAACCTGATCTGCAAACAAAAGAAAAAACCTTTTGTACAGTAAAATGTCAGACAATGAGGATGAAAGAGAGGCAGTTAGATTAGCAACTGAACTCGCAGCAGCTGATGCTACCATGCAAGACGCAGACCCGGATATAATACTCATCCCGGTCATTAAAAGGAAATCTATAACCATAAAACTTATAGAAAATGGACTGACACCTAGAGGTGGTACAGTCATATTCGTAATTGAGGCACACGAATATCGGCAGACAGAGGTATACTATTCATGGATAAATTTTCCAGCAGCAAATCCTGTAACAAAGTACTTCCACTATTACAAAATAGAGGAACCTCCTGAAAATTACACTCCTTTCGAGGAGGTGGAAGTACCACTCAAATTTCAAGAGCATTTGCTCTTATTTGATGGCGCCCTAAAACACAATAATCACATCACCAGGCTCGGTCCTTTAGGTAGACCAGGAGCAACGTGGCCGGTCCTAGCCGGATACACACCACATCCAGACATCAATGGGATGTCTGCAGCAGAGCTGTTAACACAGCTAAAACAATTAATAAAAATACATAGACAATTAGTCCAATATGTGATGCGGACTTCAACAATTCAGCCAGCGATTAAACTCCCACAGCTGACCCCTCATCAGGGGAACACAAATAAAATTACACCACAGAACATCCAGTCCTGCCTAGGTAAAGTACCGGCTAAACGGGAACAAATACCATTCTGGCTAGCGCAGAAAATCACCCAAATAGAGGCGGTGTTTCCAGACACCACCCCGCTAGAAAAGCACAGGATTCTGACTATCTGTCTTCCAATGGGAATCGCACCACACATTGAGGACTGTGACACTTGGGGTACAGTCTTTGCTTCCATCTACACAAAAACGCACGGTGTTCCATCCATTTCAGTAATACCAGATGTGCTAAAACAAATTCAAGATGAATATGGTCCTGAACCCGCTTTAACTCTTGGTATGAAATTACTAAAAGACTTCAAGCAGGTCTCGGCTATACTATTAGCCAACATAAAAGGAGAAGCAGCAAACGTGGCGATCCGCCAGAGGTTAAAAGAGACAGATATAGCAGACCAACCAGCTGAAATTGCCAGAATCATAGAAAAATCCTATGAGGAACTAGGTAGAGATAGTTTAGGTGGAATACCAGTAAAACCGCAACTAATTGAAAGTCCTGAAAAAATATTTTTTTATAATAATTCTACATCACCAAAAAAGAACTGGGATGGAAACAAACAATCCAATCCTAAAGAAAAGAAATTCCAGTCCCGAGGAAGGTCTCCTAGGCGAAGAGAAAAATCTCCGAACCAAAGACACAGGTCACCTCAGAGTGACCCCTCTGGGAAAAGATATAACCTTAGAAATAGGGATAATATTAAAAAGCCTGATAGATATCAAGACATTGATACACGTCCCTCTCAATCTTTTCAGACTTCCTCGCAGAAATCGGAAAGAAGAGGACGATCAGAACAAAGAGAAGAGCACACCAAGTCCAAAGACAAGGAACCTGCTCAGCTAAAAAAGAAATTACAATTTCCAAAAAAGAAGGTAGCCAGTATCAAGGTAGTTAACAATGCCGAGAATACTGAGGACACAACTGAAAAACGGAGAATGGGCTCAGACAATGCTAGACAGCGCAGCAGAAGTGAGCATAGCTCGCAAAGTCCTTATGAATCATCTGGAGACAGTGGACACGAATGAATATCTTCAAGTGGAAACTGCGGACACCAGAGTTAGCAAACCTCACAAAATATACGAAATAACATTGCGTATAGAGGGAGATAAGACTAGGAAAATAAGGGGACTATTTTGGGATAATCTCTCCAAGGGCTATGATATCCTTCTAGCTGAAAAAGACTGGCCACCAGAGTTTGTCAGGGAGTGCCCTCATGGCGAAGAAGTAATTATGCCTGCCTTCTCAAATCATATCCCAATTCATAAAAAATACACACTTGCCAGAAAGTGGGCAGTAGCTCTAGCTCCTGCTTTATATAAAAATCACGTGGGATGGGATGAGGACTCTCCTCCTCACAAAATCCAGTTAAAATCACAACCTACTGCACAAAGGCAGTACCCAATTAAGCAAGAAGCTAAAAAACAGGTAAATGAAATACTAGATCAGCTAGAATACCAGGGGGTGATTGAAACTTGCACCTCACAAATGAACAACCCTTTGTTTCTGGTCTCCAAACCAGACAATTCATATCGTCTAGTTTTGGATTACCGACACCTTAACACATGTTGCAAAACATTTGCAGTGCAAAACTCACATAGTGCTGCACTAATGAATAACATAGTGCGCAAAAAATACAAAACAACATTAGACATCTCTAATGGATTCTTTTGTCAAAACATAGCACCAGAGAGCAGATATTTAACTGCATTTTCAATAAATGGCACTCAAAAACAATTCTGTCGGTTAGCCCAGGGGTACAAGAACAGCCCGGGAGTATTCTCAGCGAGAGTAACAGAATTACTACAACTATATGATGATGAAGCATTATCTTATGTCGATGACATTTACTTAACAGATGATGACTTGGAGACTCACTTGAAAAGAGTGAACACCATAATACTTGGGTTCGCTGCAGAGGGTTACAAATTCAACTTTAAAAAATCCAGAATCGCCCATCTGACGGTCCTGTTCTTAGGATATGAATTATCAAGTGAAGGCAAAAGCCTGGCAGACAATTTCCTAGAGAAATGTGCCGTAATCCAAGCACCTAGAACACTAAAAAACCTACAGTCGATTCTAGGCTACCTAAATTTCGGAAGAACATACATTGCAAATTACGCAGAAAGGGTCAAACCCCTTTATGATCTGATAAAACCAGATTTTAAAAGATCCAATTGGACTCAAATACACACAGAAATTTTGAGATCCCTACAAACAGACATGCTAATTAAAACAAAATTAGAAACACGTGATAACACACGCAATCTTGTGATTCGAGTCATCCCAGGGAGATGCGGATTCACATACCTGACCTCTAATGAGGGAGAAAAGGTACCAATTGCATTCAAATCACACTTGTACACAGAAGCTGAACAGAAATTCAGCAACAAAGAAAAAATTGTTCATGCAGTTCAAACCGCAATAGCTAGAGAAAAAGATCAAGCTGACGGAAGACATATCACAGTCAGAACAGCAGAATCAGCCTTTGAGGCACTAACAACACCGTGTAATTTACCAACAACAACATTGAATCCGGAATGGATACAATGGGTGAATTCAATCACAACGGACAAAGTATACTATTACTTTGATCCAGAACTAGAAGAATTAAAAAATCTAGAATATGAAAAAAAATATCCTCTGCCAATCGACATTCTGCCTTTACGACATTACGCCTGTGTAATTTATACAGACGGGCATGCTCAACCCCCCGTTTGGGGCGAACAGGCATACAACCCCACATGTGGGATTACAAAAGAAGTGTGGCGCGGAGGTAAACTAAAACCTCTATTAACAAAAACACACTCAGTAGAAACTAATTCAGAACAACAAACTGAAATATTAGCTTTGAAAATGGCGCTAGATAATGCGGATCGCGAATTCCCGACACTTATAGTGTCAGATTCATATTACTGCGTCAAATCATATAACAAGGATTTGCAGACATGGATTCGAAACGGTTACAAAGATGACACAGATGCACCAATAAAGCAGAAAATGCTCTGGGAACAAGTAGTTCTTTTACAAAAAGAACTACCAAAGACTCACGTGATACATACGCTGAGTCATCAGCGTGATGGCGTTCGCGCTGCAGGGAATTCATTGGCTGAAACAGCCACAGCGGCAGCCACTAAATCGGCTCCCGTAGTTCGAAAAAAGCGTACATTAAAATACATTGACGGTGAAACAGTGCTGGCAGTGAAAACGTCATCAAAAGGCGACTGCTCAGCGTTACCGATCAACTATCCACTCAATTATACATACATAATCGATGCAAACTCCGTCCCTTTTGCTCGAATCCCTGGAGTGGGGGATAGGGTGATTCCAAACATGGACAGGAGAAACTTGTTAATCGCAGACGCACATATGGGCGAGGGTCTCAGACACCTCAAACTAAAAGATTCTCTGGGAGAATTACAATCACGGTACTGGTGGCCAGGCATGAGCCTGCGTCACACCAAGTTTGTAAAAAACTGCCCAAACTGCAACAGAGATCGCAGTGGGGAGAAAAACAGTTTAATACCTCGTCGGTTTACTCCAGGAAAGATCGGGAATAAAAAAGGAAGGGTTGCGATTAACATATACAGGCTAGTTCCACTTATAATGTAGATCACCAGCACTCGGCTGACGTCTGGACTGTTATACAAAGATTTGCGAGTCTAAATGGCTTATACGCTAAGAGCATGCTACGTTTGACCATTGTCTTCACTCTAGCCCAACAGCCTGAGGGGAAACATGACCAAATGAGCATAGCCCAGCGGGAATCTTCTCACTTCCTTCCTGAGGGTACGGGATGGTGTAAAGAAAAAACCAAGGCATAAAGCAATCTATAGCGGAAAGGATATTAGGTTCGGGAGCTGGGTGGGTCAAACATCTAATAAGTGTCCAACGTAGTCTAAATAACTTGCCAAGAAATTCTCTGAAGGGATTCAGTGCGTACGAATTATTATTTGGAACTAGGATGTTGATCTCTGACATCGCTAGTCAGACTTCAGTGGTGAAAGAAAAAAGCTTTGATATCAAAGACCGTTTGGCTATTTTGCAGGACTTAAACAAAACAAGAAAAGACCTGAGCAACATAAAGTTGAAACAACAGCCAACAACCACTGAAGAACCACCACCTGTCCCAGCAAGACCTGTCTGGATTCCAAAAGTCGGGGATCTAGTCAGGGAAAAGATCGCGGTAAAGAAGGAATTTGGGCCTTCTTACAGAAAAGCAGTTCCTGTCTTGTCTGTCAACGGGACAAGATCAGTTGTACTACCGCCACTTGCTGGAAAAAAGGAGAACCGAGTTGTATCCATCGACCTGGTAAAACCACAACATGTGGCCGATAACAAACAGTAGGCCAAGTGGACTCCCAATAAGTAGCAGAACACCAAGGTTTGCTACCAGTACAGAGGTCCTAACGAAGAGGCTCATCACATTCGAAACGCCTACAGAAGAACAACAAGGACTATGCAACAATGCAATAGAACTCAGACCTCTGAAAACCCAAATAAAAACATTTAGCAGAGACACACCAATCTATAATGAAGTACCAAGTGAAAATGCAAGAAACAGTAATCCTGAAGCAATTGGAACAATTGACAGAACAGCATCTGGCTACTTCATAAACTTCGGTGATTCCTCTGAAGGCTTCAGTGAATCAAAGACACAGCCATCATCAAAAACCTTTAAAGATAAAGCTAAAGAACTTTTGAAACAACTGAAAGAAACATATCTGATTTCCCCATGGATTGAATTTTGGGTGGGTTTTGGTGCATTTATCCTCATACTTTGGCTCATCATGATACTAACTTTGGGACGCTTCATTGAGGGAAAATATGCAAAAATGGACACAGCAAGTCAGAAAATCAACTTGATCCTCAAACCACACACATCTTCACACATCGAGAAAAGAGAACTTTCTTCAGTCAACTTCACAGCCAATCCGATACCGGGTGGGGTAGCCTGGGACAACACTGACTATGAAATTTATGGTCCGGTCGAAATCCTGAAATATCCACACCAAATTAAGATCTCCTTGAGTGACTTTGCAAAACCAAGCTCATTTGCTGATGATTGGGACTTCGAAAGCATTAATAATATGATGTCTGACTTAGTAATGTCTGCTAAATTTACCAAACATGATTATTTGCAGGGTTCTACAAATTATGATAGTATGTACTGTTATAACCACTATGGTAACCATTTTTTACATAGATCTGCACAACCTAGAAATGTTTTAAATTAATACAATGGGAACATTGTGCAACCCCTCCAAAAGGAAGCTCAAGGACCTTCTATGACAAATATTCATACTTTTCAGGTTTTAACACAAGTAATGCTGAAGCATTCTATTTTAAATTGTCAAACAAGACAGGGACAAAGACCATGATAACCAACACAAAATTGATATATTCAGACTCATTCTTTGAACAAATGAATACTTTTGGTTTTGATTATTGGGACAAAAATGTTGAATTGAAAAGTGTTTGGGGTACAAAAGAATGGCAAGTGCAGGGTATAGAATCTTTGTTTAGAGCCTGCATGATCCCAGAACAAATGATATTTTTAAATGACACTGTTCAACAAACTACCTGTCTTGGCCTAGCCAAAATCAAAGACTTAAATAAACCGTCTATTCCAAAGCCAACAATGCTCAGCAATAGCTCTACAGATGAAGAGATAGACATAAATTATGTATTAAACCAAAACAGAACACATCCTGATTGGAAACAATGGTTGATCTGGCCCACAGATACTAATAACTGTCAAGACAGATTCCTGAACAAAACACAGGGGTTCAAAAGGACCAGGCCAGACCCTAGATATCCCCAAAGACATCACCCAGGGATAATAACAACCTACAGTGTGGGCAAATTATGCCTTCAGTGGCTACAAATTTCCACACTGGCAGAAATTAAACAACACCTAACTTTACTTACTGATGGTGCTGACTTGCGTGATTTCATTATGGGATCGCGCAAACAGCGTCAAAAACGTTTCATAGCAGCCTCTGTATATGCAGCATACAATGAGGCCTGGAAGGTTACTCAAATTGAAACAGCAGAGAGAATACGGGAAATTGACCGTATTAATTTGGAAAAATCACTTTCTGTAGTGGACAATGGGTTAATGACTCTGTCCTCCAGAATTTTTTCTTTGGACAGCATTGTGTCTTCAGCAATCGACATATTGTCGCAAGACTTACTGTTATTACAACACGGTCAGTCACAATTGCGCTCTATTGTACATCTTGGCTGGACGTTACAAAATCTACGTTCAGGCTATGTGCCTTGGCGTTTAATCAACACAACGTCACTATTCCAAATCTTTAACCTTACTGATAGACAAATTAGTATGGCGCAAAAGGGTGCTGATTATACAATCTTGAGCATTGAAAAACTCGAAAGATTACCAGTGACAATGTCAGAACGACCTGTCAGTGAATGGATAATACATGGGATAATAAATATTCCAATCTCAACCTTCAGGTTTCAATACTGCCAAAAATATATACAGGCTGGCATGTACGAGAAATTGGGAAAGGGGTACCTTAAAACAACATGGAACCTGCCCTATTCACATGCATGTGTCAGTAATAAAGGACAGAAAGTGTTTCTTAGTGGCAACAATTGTGCGATGTCACTAAGTGGCACACTTCTGTGTAACGGAATTAGTTTGCATGGAGCCTGTGAAGGGAATTCATACAACCTTTCATGTCACCAGCAAGGCACACCTGCAACAGAAATAGAACCATTCTTTCAAAGACTCTATAATGGGAGTTACATTCTAATTGTAGATCGCAGATGTTGTAGTCTTATGCCCGGGACTCCTTATCTAGTAACTACGACTGCGAAGGTCAAGTGCTGTGGACGCTCATTGTTCCCCAGCTCCTTTCCAGACAGGGAGGCAAGGGCATGGCCCAATTTGAAAATTACTTCTATTCGAATAGATACTTTAAGCAGAATGAAAACAGTGCTTCTTCAGACGCCTACAAGGCTCACGTCATCAAAAGAAACGTATGATCTACAAGTCGCAAGGACGACTGCAGAGATACATTCATTGTTATCAACTAATTCCCCCATACATTTCGCGGAAATTCTGAACGAAATCTTAAATATTTCTGATACCAATGGGGTCTCAAAGGTATTTAAGACAGTATTTTCGATGGCATTAACACCATTCAAAGCCATACTGGGTATTTTTCCAGATTTCGTTAATTCGATTTTTGGCGGACTTCCCCTGATCTTGGGACTAATTGCAGGAATCCTATTCTTAGTCCTTATTTTTCGTTATGGCAACCCATGTCACAGACAAAACTCTTGCGACAAGGGAAGAAACAATCCTAGCCATTGGATACCGGGACCGGATATCAAAAATCCTGGGACTCTCCCGGCTTAGAGACCTGAACATGACTTGGTTTCTATCATTTCGACCAATGTGGCAAAGATGTGTTTTACCTGTATTAAGGTGTCTGCTATGCGGAGAAGAATGCGTGTTAGCACCTGTCTGACGCTACAATCGGATGCGCCAATGGATGCAGAAACATTGTTGAGCCCGATCAAGGTTCATGCTTTGTGCTGCCCTCAAAGGCTACCAATCCTGATGACGGCATTCGTGGAAGCTTCACCACTACGATTGATGGGTAGTGAAGTTCAAGATGAAAGCAGCATCGATCAGGTACGACCTTCTGTCAGCAATGCGAATCAGAATGTCAATGGAGACAATCATGCGCACGAATGCATGATTACACCTATTCCCGAGTTAGTGGAACTTTCCCAGGAAGCTGTTGACAGTTTTTTCGAAAGCCTAAATGATATGATGTTCTCGCCAGAACAGAAATAGAGACTTTTGAACAAGCTCGCACACGGCGTTCCCTGAAATCGGCCTTCAACTTTAAAAATAAAGTCACATGAACAATTTTCCCTCCAGTTCACGGACAGCAATTTTTCAGCAGCCCCAAAATATTTTTGCATATTTTTCGGGACACTATCTTCTGCTTAAAGTAAGAACTATTCTTAGAGAACTAAGGTTTCTAAATTTTAGATAGCTTATAGACATTAGCTGCCCGCTGGTATGTTCATTGTTATTATATTCTGTGATGAAATGGTCTCGAACTTTTCTTCTGTATTAAGAGCCATTTCATGTGTAATTCTCATATACAAAATAGCAATAATGTATACAAATGCGATTACTTTGGCATTTTTCTACAGCTTGAGTGCATACAATATATATGACTGCAATTTTTCCGTATATTTGAAAATTTCAAAATGCATTTATGTATTTTTGGGGTGGTAAGGTATACACTATACTCTATAGTATGTTGTACTATGTTATACTATGCATAGATTAGTAAATATGACCATAGTTAGCGTGGAGTGGGTGTGATGTATTCCTATAGGTTCTGAATCGATCCCCCTATTCCTGACCCTATTCTGGTTAAACAAACCAACAAGTTAACTAGCAGTCAGCCCATGAGGCAGAAAACCCCCATGATGCAGATACCGTTATCTGACGGAGTCACACTACGGCACAGGAACGTGTTATCTGATTAGGTCATAACGCTTGCGATCTAATTAGACAAGCGATATTCCTCCAGCCCCTGATAAGGCATACGGAGTTCTCATAACAAATCAAACCTATGACAACCTGGGCAAAAACCCTGCGGCCATTGTTTTGATTTCACCGAGAACTTCAGTAAAAGAATGTGCTAACGAGCAAGTCGTATGACATCCTTATTGACGTATCTATGTCCATCCTTACGTCAATCTCGGCACCTTAAAGGTATAAATATTACCGATATTGCCCTATGCAAACACACGCGTGGTGACGAGACGGAGCAGCCATACTTGCCGAAGCGAAGAGCAGAGCAGACCCCGCTGGCGCAGCCCCGCCTTCCTGACGCGCTGAGAACGAGACGCGCTGATTTCTCCTGCCGAGAGATCCAGCACCGGCGCTTCCGGGTAGCCCTCGCAGGCAGCCTGGAATATCGAGACCAGAGAGAGAGATACCATCCCTCATTCAACCTAGATTCCAGGTACAGAACTGAATAACCCCTCACAGAGAATTCTTTAGTTATTCACTTGGCAAAAACAAACTTAACTTAAACTGTAACTTTCTATTCCCGCCCACGTATTAGACTTAGGTCAGGTACACGGGGTAGGCGTATTTAGAAACACCAGTTGAGTACGTTTAGTCAAATGTATATGTGTATGTAATATATTTTATTCATTTTAAACATCTTATGGCTTAGAAACCATATCAATGTTTTTACGGTATTATTTTATACTATTGCTTTTAATGTATGCACTTTACTTAACTATAAGTATTGCAATAATATCGATCCATTTCTCTTGTATGAGAAAAGAGACTGATCAATAAATAACACCTTTTTATTGAACACGCCCGTCTCTTCCTTTTCTCTACAATCTGATGAGACTAAGAATGCACGTACTGACTGAGTAAAATAAATTGCCTTTTGTTCACACGACTCTCGAGATATACTCTTGATTAGGGGAGAGCAAAGTTGTCATGTTCTATGGTTGTCAGAAACTAAATCCCTTCTTGTCTAATCAGGGAAGTTAAGTCCTCCTTGAACATTCGAGAAAGTTTCTAGTGAACTCTGAGCTAAGCTGGCAAACCCAAAACTTTAAGTCTAGTATCGACAGTAGTAGACCTAGTTAACGTCTGGTCTAGGCCTTTACTGCTGTAGGTATTATTCCAATGCGCAGAGCCTATTGGGATGATAGGAACTACACTACAAGGGAAAGGTTCGAATTCAACCAAATTTTGATCCATAGCAGGATGGGGGCTATTTTAATTATATCTGCTATGTAACCTATCCCCAATTCAAGATGGACAGAGTGGGTAGCTGTAGATTGCGGAAGGCCTAGGAGGGACCGTAAAAATTTGTTTTCTTCTGTTTGGATGGGGTCGGGTTTGGTAAATCCCCATATTGCTGCCCCATACCTTGCGATAGATATGGACTTGGCTTTATAGATTGCCAAGATCGCCTCATAGGGTTTCCCCCCCAACCTTTTAGCAAAACCTAACACTGCAGCCGAAGAAATTCTCACTGCATTTACATTTATTGAGAGCTGTGGGGACAATGAACCCCTATCATCAAAAACTACTCCCAAATAGGTAAATACCTTTACTCTGGTGATTTCTTCATTGCCACAGTAAAAGGTCTTAACTTTATTTTTTGAGACACCCAATGACATAACATGAGATTTGCCATTGTTTACCACCAGATCCAGGCTTTTCATAAAATCCCCGAAAGAGTCCAGCAATCTTTGTAGGCCCAACGGGGTCCTAGCTAATAATACAGCATCGTCCGCATATAGGAGCACCGAAACCGGTGTACCTCCCATGCGTGGGATGTCGGAATTCGCTGTTAACAGATTTACCTCCAACGAGTTTACATATAGCATAAACAACATGGGGGCCAAGATGCATCCCTGACGCACCCCTCTACCGGACTTAAAACTTTGCGTGCATTTCCCCTCATTCGTCATCCTAATTGAGGCATTTAGGTCTTTATGCAACTCTGCCAAAAAATACACAAGGAGTCGATCAAGGCCCATCTCCAGGAGCATTGTCCACAGCCTTGACCTATTAACTAGATCAAAGGCCGTGGACAGGTCCATAAAACCCAGAAAAATAGAGCCCCTAGCCGCCTTCGTGTATTTAGCTATAATTAGGTGTAGGTTCAGACATTGGTCCTCCGTGCTCGTCCCCGCTCTAAAGCCATACTGGGCGTCGGACAGTATGTTGTTGTCCGAGGCCCACCCTGTTATCCTTCCTAGAATAACCTTCCCCAGGATTTTTATGGAGGAATCTAGCAAGGATATAGGCCTATAGCATCTAGGGTCTCCCCTTTGGCCCTTCTTAAACACTGGAATTATTGTTGATCAAGACCAGGATTTAGGGAATCCTACACAGGCCGAGGTGTTAAAGACATTAGTCAAGATATTTGCCCAGTACAACGGGTTTGCCTTGTACATATCTGAAGGTACCCCATCTGGGCCTAGAGCCTTTTGTCCTGCTGTGCCCTCAATTGCTTTGACGACTTCCGCCAAGTGAAACCTTGCTGGCGTAATCGGAGGTTGTGAGGATGGGGCACAAAAGTTTCTAGCTCTAAATGACTTCCATAAATTTGTTCAAAGTGGCTCAACCAGTCCTCCTCAGCTATATTTACTTCTAAAACATTATTTTGGGTACTAGAAAACAGGGGAGTATTAATAATAGACCAGAATTTTGCACTATCTTTTAGGGTTGCTTTATCCATAAGCTCAACCCATGCATCATATTTAATTTCATTTTTCCTTTCCTGTACTGCTCTTGTATACTCTCGTCTGAGCTGGGCAACCAGAGCTTTGTTCCTTGGTTGCGCCTAAAGAGCTTTTTTAAGGAGATTATGGGATTTAGTGCATTTATGGTCAAACCAGCCCATTACCGGTTTATTTTTAGCTGGTCGACTTTTGGACATGAGTTCTTTAGCCACTTGGCAGCAGATAGCTTCATATGAAGGTATTACTTCCTCCCCATTAGAGAGGGGATCTCCACAGATGTTTAAATCCTGGGCAGCCTTAATGGTGATGGTATTGAAAAACTCCTCTGGCACAACCTTACTCCAATTTAGCCTTCTCCCCTGATCTTTTGCTTTAACCTCCCCTACAGTCAGCTGCGGAACAGTTTTATTTAAAAGAACAAAACCATTTACCAACTCAATCACCACCGGATTGTGGTCACTAAAGGAAGAAGGTATAGCATTATAAAAGATTACGTATTTTAAAAGTAATAAGGAAAGAAATATGTAGTCAATTATTGTTTCACAATCCCTGCCTATGTACGTGGCAACACGGGTACTTTTGTCAAAAATCCCTGCTTCGAACAAATCGTTATTAGACAGAGGTTTCTCCAGAGCTTCCCCCTTATGGGTATGCTCGAAATGCTGCGGGGATGTGAAGTCTGGCCCATCATTATCAATTAATAGACAATTCTGACTACATAAGTGCACATTAAAATCGCCCAATAAGATATATTGGCAGAAAGTGGTTTGCTTTACATTATAAGTGTTTAAAAAATCTGTCAACCACACCAAGTGTTCATTTGGGGAATCCCCTTGCTGCGAGTTATAGCAGTTCGCTAGGATTAGTTTGGTAATATTTGTGAGTTTTATTTCCAGGATAAGAAAATTGTAGGAGGCACAGTCTACCCTATTAACTTTCCCCCTTACATTCACAGATACCAATAGCACAAGTCCCCCTCTATCTCTCCCGGCTGACGATCTTAGTGCAGGAACAAAATACGAGGTGAAACCATCCATCCAAAAGTCACAGTTCTTATCCCAAGTCTCTTGGAGAGCCACAATGTCATGTTGTTTAACAACATTTAACCAGTTGCTATCCTCTCTCTTGGAACGCAGGCCAGCAACGTTCCAGCTTAACATCTTAACCGTTTTCCCCTCGACGTTGCACATAGATACGGGGTTACATTGGGTAGCGAGAGGAATCAAAGTAGGCTGATCAGGAACCGAGGGAACCAAGACTGGGGAAGACTCATTCACTGGACCCTCTCCAACCTCTCGTCAATCGCACAACTCTAAACCAGAGAGTACATCAAATCTGTTATGTGTGGCGATGTTAGGCCCATAGTTAAAATAGTTCTCTCCACCCGGACCCTGAATTGAGCCTGGCGTCTGAGCCATGACAGGTGTATATGGTCTCGTTCTCGCACTATGCGGGGGCGCTCTTGTGAGGTGATTATAAAATAACCCAAGAGGTCGCACACAAATACTATTGGCATCGTACGCCATGGATGCTGCCCTTAACAGAACTGTAGCCACATGTTGTGGGTGTCTGAAATGTACGATTATGCAGTCCCCATTACACATCTTTCTGGAGGGCCCAATCCAGTTAGCCCTTCTAGTTGTTATAATGTCAGGGGCAAAATGTATAGGGAAACCACACCTCCTGTTCAACCATGACACAGTTTTATTTTTTAGGGTGTCATGCGATTCCTCAGGTGTCTGGGCTGATTGCGTATCATGGGGCGGAACATTGGTTAGGACAATTACGTAAGGGGAACACTCTGGGGGAAGGTTTATAAATTTACTTCTCCTTGCCAGATTATTGCTAGATGTAACATCAGGCCCGGATGTCGGTCGTGTAGGTACACTCACTGCAGTGATAGGGGCCGTTATAACTGGGTCTATTCTAGTTGTATGCTGGGTAGATTGCTGCTGATATTAAGCTCTCACTTCCTTCTCTGTCCCCTCTGTGCCCTTCCCAGCCTGTATATTCCTATCAGCCACTGCTAGTTGTTTGGATATCAGCCCTCCTAGCCTCTTTACTTCGGCAGTGACACTCTCGAGTGTATGCACTAGCGGTTGAACATACTGTTCTAATTTAGCTTTAAACTTGGCTTCCAAAGAGCGAAGTAGTTGGGAAAATTGGTCTGAGCTTAAGGTGTTATTAGCCAAATTTCTTTCATCCTGTACATTAATGGACTCATCTGTGTTGTTCTTTTTTGCTGGTATTTGGGTATCTACCCTCTTTTTTGAATGCTTCCCCCCCTTTTGTTTTGTTGTTTCCTGCAGGTTCTGACAGGTCTAGTGATGGGCAATACATCCTCATTATCATCGCTTATTATGTTTAAGTCTACTGCTGGGGGCTCGGTGTGAACCTGGGCTACCACCGTGGTGACCACAGTGGGATCCATTTCAGGGGTAGCAACCACTTGGGGATTCTCAAGAGGGATTGCAGGATCTTGGGCAGAATTGGGTGGGCTACCCCTTCCCAGGGAGGCCCTCCTATCGTTATTGATTTTATTTACCATCTTCACCAGGTAGTTATCAATAGGGCCAACCCCCGATGTAAATTTCTCCTTAGTGCCACTTGGCATGGTTTATCCTATTGCCTATTGCCCAGTTTAAAGATACTAGGGCGAAGAAGAACAGAATATGTGTCCAAAACAGTACGAAGTGGATATAAAACTATATGTCAAGTCAAACACTTTACCAGATATATATGTCCTAGATCTCCAAGGGTTCTGACACGATTTGGCCAGGGTATATGGCCCAGCCCTGCCTCTTCCTGTTTATGACTGTCATAGACTGTCCCGCCCTTTTCCCGGGCTTCTCCCGCGCACGCGACTCGTGGGGCGAGGGGGCGCGAGCCTCTTGAAGCGCCTCCGGGCGCGCTGCTCGTGTGTGGGATGTGCACCGGCCCCGGGTGGTGCTGGGAAGTGTAGTTACCCGATGGAAACTACAGCCGTTGCCCTCACGGCGTTCGCGGTTTGCCAGCCATTCCCCTCACGGCGTGTGGCTGAAGAGTGCCCCCGCTAACAGCAGATCAGCAAGGGTTGGTCCGTTGTTTTTGTGTCCCCCTAGGACTCGTGGAGCGCAAGCCTCTTGAAGCACCTCCGGGAGCGCTGCACGCGTGTGGGATGTGCGCCGGCCCTGGGTGGTGCTGGGAAGTGTAGTTCCCCGATGGAAACTACAGCCGTTGCCCTCACGGCGTTCGCGGTTTGCCAGCCGTTCCCCTCACAGCGTGTGGCTGAAGAGTGCCCCCGCTAACAGCCGAGCAGCAAGGGTTGGTCCGTTGTTTTTGTGTCCCATTTTGCTGTATTTTTGTGTATTGTTATGAGGTTTGTAGCATACCAATTGCTTGGTCTGTGGTCCCTGGTTTACATTCATGATGCAGTGTGGGTCCACAGTAGTCAAAAGGTTAAGAACAGAAGGACTAGACTATTGTAGCATTATCAACTTGTGTCTACCCACCCAAGAAAACTCTCGACTGGCTGCAGGGAAGTGCCGGGGTTAAATTCATGGCAGTATACTACTCACAAAGCATACTGAAGCAAAGGACCTGTAGTCTAGCAGCACGTTACACCAAACTACATCCCCACCAGAGAACAACACTAGAGGTTTGCTGAGTGCATCAAGCAATTATTCTTCAAGAGGACGAAATGCAGTGGAAGATGTGTGGGTGTTCGAGGAAAGACATAATGGAACAGCTTTTTTGTACCTCGAAGTTGAACCTAACCACGAGATCTGAAAACCTTTGAAAGCTCATCTGTTCAGCCTCACCTTCAATTGAGAAGGTTGGGGAACAACGATTGTATTGTAGAATACTAGATATGGCTACTCAACCTGCCTGTTTGTATGTGGCCTCCTCCTTCCAACAATGTCTGTCAGCCCTACCTACTAGAGTTTTGAAGTAACTGAAAGAAAACATGTATCACTCTAGACAGCTTCATTATACATTGATAAATACATCTGCCTTTGCCACACTGACGAGATGAGACATTGTCAGCTAATACTGCAACTCAGTGTCACAAAGTGAGTTATTCATTTTTGGGGAGCAAGAGGGGGTTGTATCAACCAACTTAATGCTCTATTACTTACCGGTAATCTTCATTACTCCAGGTCCTGTTGTCCTCGTCCCATTCATTAACTAGTTGGAGATAATCATCTCCCAACAGAAAAAAACAAGAGGACTGCTGGGACCCTAATACTGCCCCTCCCACTGGGAGTACATAAGCAGTACTTACCCAGCATCCCGTCTGTACAACCAAGCCCAGGCAGGAAGGCCGGCTGCCCGGGAGGGAGGGGAGTATGAATGGGATGAGGACAACGGGACCCGAAGTAATGAAGATTACGGTAAGTAATAGAGCATTACCCCCAGGTCCCTTATGTCCTCGTCCCATTCATTACCTAATTGGAGAATACCAAATCAGAAAACCGGCCTTCCAAACCCACAAGCACACCTAGTAAACCACCACAAAAGGAGCAACCCAAGGGAGCACCGAGAAGGGCAGGAAAAGGGAGACCGCAGGAAGCAACCGGCCTGCAACCCAGAATAGGACAGCAGGAACCAAACAAGGACCGGAGACAACCCAGAAAGCCAGGGCTCCAAAAGGAGGCCGCCAACCAGAGAAACCTGAGACAGGGCAATCAGGACCAAGACCCAAAGGACATGGCCAAGAAATGCACCAGACAAGGCCGCCCAGCTCAGAACCACCAGGAAGGCACCCAGGACCCGGCAGCCACACAGACACAGAGCAAACCACAACCGCCCCAAAGAAGGCCAAAGAAAGAAGCCAAAACAGGCCAACAGAGCGCAGGCACAAGAACCCAGCTCAACAACAACAAGGAAGGAAGGAGGAAAGCACAGGCCAGAAACCGGCCTACCTCACCAAACCGAACGACCCGGCCCCAGAGAGCCAAGAAGAGAACAGAGGGAGGAGCCACAGCAAGAGCCCAGGAACCGAACAGAAGCGAGACCCCAACCAAACTGAAAAGGACAGGGACGGAGACAGAGACACGAAACCCCAGGAGGCCAAAAACCCCAAAGGGAAGGAGACCGCAAACCAAACCCAGAAGGCCACCAAACCCAGAACAGCAGGGGCAGAGGCCAACCCAAAGACCACAGGCAAGAGACGCCCCCAGAAGCACCAGTCGAAAACCGACCAACAAAGGAGAGGCCAACAAAGACCGTAAACCAACAACGAACAAGCCCAACAAGGGCAGGGACAGGGCCAGCAGCCACAACCCCCAAAAAACCCGAACCCCAAAAAAGGGAGGAAAAACAAGGCAGCACGGGAGTCCGGGCAACCAAGAACCCCCAGTAGCCCCCAAACCAGGAAACAACCAGGCCAGAAACCACCAAACCACTGAGGGCAGACACAGGTGCCAACATGGCGGAGGACTGCACAGGCACCCCACACCTCCAGACCAAAAGCCCACAAAGCCAGACCCCAGCCATGCTGGGGAGGAGCCAAGAAAACAGCACAAACCAGGGCAACAAATGCAAAGGGAACCAGGAAGCCAGGACTAGAGCCAAGCAACCTGCCGATGCAGGAGGACCCGCGGGCCCAACCAACCCACGTAAGGAGCCCACGCAGTGCCCAGGTCAAAGCAAAGGGCATGGCGGATCAGGGAGTCAGACCACACATAGGGCCAGAAAAAGGAAGCAGAGAAGGCAGAGGGACAAGCAGCAGCAAAACCCCAGACAACCCTCAGCCAAGAAGGTGGACCCCAGAGGGGAAAGAGGAACACCACCGAACCGAACCCCAACCAGAGAAGGGGGTGGGGTACCCAAACAGACACACAGTGAGAACAAAGCCTGGGGAAGCAATGGAAGACAGGAGTGAGCCAGGACACCAGAACCAGGAAGGATCCAGGAATGCCCAGCAAAACGCACCCCAGAGCCAGTCAAAAGGCAACACCAAAACCAGAAAGCCAAGGATGCACAGCCCTAGGCCATCGGAACCAGCCAGAAGCCGGCAGATCTAGAGCAACAGGAGTGAACCCAGGACATGCCAACCCAGAAGCACCAAACACCAGGACCCCACACAGGCAAACCAAGCCCGGGAAGAGAACCACCGGCAGAAGCAGGCCCAGAAGGACCCACCAAGACGAGGCAACAAACTGCACAGCACCCCACCAGGACACACAAAGAGAGCACAGGCAAGGACCCAGAGCAGAAAAATGTGACAAAAAAGGCGCCCTAAACCCACAGGAGTGGGAAAGCCCAGCAGACAGCCAGCCAGGCACCCACGAAGGGAACCAGACAAGACCAGGACCCCCCAGGGAGCAAACATCATCTAGAGCACAGACGGACACTCAACTGGGGGAACCGCAGAATAGAAGGGGGGAAACAGGGGCACGCCCAAGACATGGCAGCAGAGAAAGACAGCCAGGCCCAAACAGCAGCGGCACGAACCCCAGGGACCAAAAGGCGAACCGCCACCAGAACCACACCCGGGGGGGACACCAAGGAAAGAAAGAGCACACGCCCAACCACACCAGCCTGAGAAGCCCCACCAGAGACCCCAGGCGGCCCCAACCAGGAACAAACCAGGCTCGACCAAGCAGAACACAGAGACCAGAGGAGAGCAGTATTGATGGCAGAACCAGGAGGGGCGGCCAGGAAACACAGAGCAATCCAAAGACCAGCACAGAGAGCAGGGCAGGAGCAACCAAAAAACAAAAGCAACTCGCAAAGGCGAGGCAAGCAGCCAGAGACAGGACCAACCAGCCAGACCCCGAAGCAACCCAAGCACACAGAAGGCCCCGGGCAAACACCCGAAGCCTCAGGCCGGAGCAAAGGAGAACAGAACAGTCACACATGAGGCAGCACAAGCAACCCTGGAACACAGAGAGGACAACCCACAGAGCAGGCAGAGGGGCCAGAGCACCCCAGTGAGCACCAGGCACGACACCAGGAAGGACAAGAGGAACCAGGTGCCACCAAGGGACAGGAGGAGCAACGCCAGGAACAGGAGCCCCCGAGCACCAAACCTCAACCAACCATGCAGAAGCCAGGAAGAGGAGGCGAAAGCCGAGCACAACCAAGCAGAGCAGAAGCCACAACTGAACAGCCTGCCCGCTGCGGAGGTAAGGACCCCTGAGAAAGGGTGGGCAGACAGACAGACCCAGGACACCCAAGGTCAGGCCACAACACCCTCACCCGCGACACCCCAAGATGCAGGGACGCAGAGGGGCAGCAAAGAAAAGCGGGGAAGACCCCGGCAGGCCAACAGGAACCCAGGGGAGCCAACAGGACCCCCCCACACACACAGCCAACAAAGGAACAGGAACACTGACCCACCACCCGCCATGGGCACGGAGCCTCAGAGGAGCCGGGAGCAGGAGGGCCCAGAAGCTCACCCCAACAGACCGCCTCCGAGGAATCGAGAGGCACCCCAACCCAAGAACAAGCAGCAGAGGGCATGGTGCAAGCAAGCAAGCAGGGAAACCCCAACTACACAGGGAAACCCAGAAGCAGGTACAGACAGTGATAGAGAAAAAAAGGAACCCGTCACCACAGAAGTGACAGGAACCCACGCCAACCCGGCGCAGGCCACCAAACAGGAAGTGTGAATGCCAATAGCACAGAGAACCAGCAAACAAACACAATGGAGAGGAGATCCCCCCCAACAGTGCCACAAAAGAAAAAGGCAGAAGTGCGCACGGCCAGCAGCAGGGGCACCACCCGAAGGCAGCGACCCAAAGAGAGACGTCCCCCAATAGCAACAGGAACTCCCACCACGCATCCCAAGTGAGCAAGAACACAGGAAACTGTGCTGTCAACAAGCTCCGAACCCGGAACCACAGCGCGACCAAGTGGCCAGCTCCAGCTGGAAGAAGATAAATAGGCAGCTGCAGGTGTTGTACAACACCCGTCACAGGGCCCCCAGCAACGCCGGAAGAGTCACGACCCCCCGCCGCGCTCCGGGGGAGGGGGCGGGAGCCAGAATCAGGAGCAACAGCAGGCAAAAAAGAAAGAAGGAAAGAGCACAGGACACGCAACCCCCACCAGGCAGACAATGTCCCAGATGAAATACCGCCCCCAGAATACCGCCCCAAACTGAGGGAGATCCCAGGGCCGGTATAAAAGCCATCTCCATAATGCAGGAATGAACAGCTCTGCTCGTTGAAGTAGTCGCTTATAACTGTATTGTATTTGGTGACCAAGCGCAGCTCCATAGTGTTGTGCAAAGAGGTCGCCTGCGCTCAGCAGCCGTCCAGCGCAGACAATATTCCCTCTGGTACCCCAGGCATGCCAGGGCAGCACCACCACCAGTCGCGTCACCAGAGGCTCCTGAAAGAAAAAAGAGCGAAAATACCCAGAGTGGGGGCCACCAGCACAACAAGGCCCCCACCACCCCCAGGAACAGCAGGAACAGCAAGCAAAGAAAAGACTGCTGCATAACTCACGAAGCCCAGATACAAACCCACTACCCGTTCCATGGGAGAGTAGAGAAAGACAGCCAGGCAGAACACCCCAACTGGCGCCAACACCACCCGGGCAGCGAAGCGTCCCCCGAGAAGGGAAACATGAAAACCCAACCTCCGAGCAGCACAGACTGCCAGCCACTCCGAGGGAGAGTAAATACCGAACATCACAGTAAGAGGAATCGAAAACCCGGCCAGCGGGACTCATCTAGTGCGGGGCCAACCCCATGGACAAGGCCCCAACCCCAAACGACCAGGAACCAGGACACCTGCAGGAATACAGCAAGCGCAGCACATCCACCCGCCAGGCTCAGGAAAAGGAGCACTCGACCCAGAAGAAACCCAGGAGACCAAGCCCCAGCCGCAAAGGGCCAGCAGGTCAAGCAGGATACCAGCTCCAACAGGGACAGACTCCCAGAAATCCCAGCAGGCCAGGAGAAAGCCCAGGGAAACCCCACACCCGCACAGCCAGGCAGCTGGGCGAGGGGAGAAGATAAGCACCGCCACTCCAGCCTAGCAGGAGCAGCACCAGCACACCGCGTCATCATACTGTCGACAGACAGAAAAAAAGAACAGACGGGATGCTGGCTAAGTACTGCTTATGTACTCCCAGTGGGAGGGGCAGTATTAGGGTTCCAGAATTCAACTTGTTTTTTTCTGGCGGGAGATGATTATCTCCAATTAGTTAATTAATGGGACGAGGACATAAGGGACCTGGGGGTAATACCACAATCTTGTGAAGTGAGAACAAAGTTCTCTGAGGAATGCTGCACAGCCTCTTGTAGCTTTGGAATAAGCAACAGGTGTTTCCTAAAGAAATGCCTAATGGTTTAAGCAATCTAAAGCAACACTAAAGTTAAGAACACAATACATTATTATTCACAGACCAATTTAGGAAGAAATTATGAGCACAATAATACAAACACGGTCAAAACCAAATTATCGGAACCAGAGAAATCAATTTTTAAAAAATTAAGCAAAAATCACAAAGAAATAGGAAAGTACCACTCAAACTCAATGTTTACGGTAGAACAGAACCTAGGAGTGATTTCTGACAACTCTGATGGATCAAGGATTTGGTAAGCCAGTCACGTCAAACATTTAACCTTGGACTGTGTTCCTTTTTTGTTTCATACTTGCTTCCTTTGGGACGACGCCTTCTCAATGTACTGTTTATGACTTTGCATATGACATCACTTATACCATGAAATAAAAACACTGTGAACAGAGGTGTGCACTTATAATAATAATTTGAAAATGGTGTGTTAAGTTAAAAATGCAAGTTATAAGTGGTGGGTGAATTCAAAATTTGAGTCAAAAATATAACTTTAGAATTTGTGTAGTTTATTTTTGTTTGCTTGTAAAAACTAAAGTTTTCCTAACTACAACTTATCTCTAACCTTTGGACTTTCCATGGAATTTTAATAGTTTTTATGGTTTAAATGAAGATGTGTTTCAAATAATAGTATTGAGTGTCAATTAATAATGTCTCATTAATTGGAGTGTCGTACAGTAAAATGAAGGTAAGTCTCGTACAGTCGAGTGTCCTAGAGTGGAGTATTGTATTATGGAAAAATTGCAGTGTTGTAGAATGTACTGGGATAGAGAGGGAAACAGTGTAGCAGAGTGTTGTAGACTGGAGTGGTATAAGTTTAAGTTTAAGTTTTTATTATTATGCATAGTTAATTAAAACCGTTGCATACATACATTTAACAGTAAAATCAGTTGCATTACATTAATACAATAAAAACTAAGAACATTTTTAAAATAACACATTTATGTATGCGTGAAACTTTTAAGGTAATGTCAATAAGTGTATATGTCCTTAGCACAAACGGCAGTGAGTCTATTAAAGACAGCTCAATAGGAAATATCTTTTTAAACTTATGAAATGATTCCTCACGGCAAGTAGGCAACCTGTATCTGGTATTTATAGCAACCCGATTACGTTGTGAGATGCCGGTATTACAAGGTGGCACAAACAGCTCCCAAAGATGTAGCTTTTGCAGATAGTCTTTTCAGCTTTGTCGTAGTAAATGCAAAATATTTTATGAGGCAGCAGTTTAGCTGTAATATGGATGGATCAAGCACAGCATTGCTGCCTGCCTACAAGACCTGACACCATACTGATTGAAGAATGACTTTAGTAACATTTTCCATAGGTCTTTTAATTTCTCACAGAGGTATATGATGTGAACACGATTTTCCATGCCTCTAGCGCATAATCGACAGGGCTGATCTTCACCCCTTCTTTCCCAAGGTGGTAGAAGCAAGTAATTACTCCAACTCCCAGGCGTAGCCTCAAGAATCTTTCCATGGTCGCAGTTTTTATACCTGCCTTGAGATAGGGTTGGTGTTTGAGGACGTCATAGTTATTTAACACAGCCCAACCATGAGCTCGATTGGACAGTGCATTCTTGTCCTCTATTGATGTCTTGTTCTCTTGGTTATTAATTTCCTAAAGGCTGAGTTGCCCATTGGAGTGTTCCAGGCGTCTGTGAACCCTAGTGTGTTGATGGACTCTTGAAGGTACACGTTGGCGGTCAGCTTTCCAGAATGGGAGTGCTCAACCCAAAGATAATTGTTCAGAGTCCCCACTTCGGCTGCTCTTATTTATGACAGCTTTTTACAAAAGCATCCTTTCTGTCTGTCACCTGGTTTTGAAGGCCGAATTCCAGCTAAGTAAGTCATAACTCCCTTTCTCAGCAGAGATTCTAGCTGGGGCTTAAAAGAGTTCCTATGGTCTAGCCAAACGCCCAGATATGTATAGTTTTCTACTTGGTTGAGGCGTTTGCTTGCCAAGTACTACTTTGGGTTTGCCTTCTTGCGATGATTTACAGCCAAGATTTTTGATTTTTTAAAATTAATTTCCAGAGCTTTCTGTTGCGAGAATGTATAAGTTGCGTCAAGAATGTACTGCAGGCCAATAGGAGAGCTACTAATTAGGACTAAATCATCGGCATATAGCAGGTTTGTCAATGTCATGCCCCCTAGCTTCGGAGAGTGTGAAAGACAGCTATCCAGTTCCACCAATAAATCCGCCAGAGAAAGGCTAAAAAGCATAGGGGCTAGTAAACATCCTTTCTTTAGATCCTTTATAGCAGTAATTCTGGATGAGAGGTGCTTCCCGGCACCTAATTTGATTCTAATCCATGTGTTGGTGTGCAGTTGAATGAATTGATTCAATAAAGGTGGTGGAATCCCCCAATTGTTTAGCTTTTGCCAGAGATTTATGTGGTCATCATGATCAAATGCTGCAGAATAGTCCATAAAACAGAGATATAGAGGGTATTTCCCTGCTTTGCAGCATCCATGAGCATGGTTAGGGCCATGATGTTGGTTAATGTGCCATGCCCTTGGCGGAAGCCTGTTTGGGTGATAGGAATTTTGTGGTTCGTAGAGGACCAGCTGGTCAATTCAGTTGAAATGATCCCCACAAAGTATTTGGCCTCTGTGTCTATAAGGGCTATCAGGCGATAGTTGTTTGGATCCAACCTTGTTCCTTGCTGTATATTGGGCTGATGATCAAACCTCTCCATGACTCAGAGAATTCTGCAGTTCTTAATGCGTGTCCTTTCACAGGTTCCAAAGCATTACTCCAAAACTCAGGGTCTTGCTTGTACAGCATTGGTGGTATACCATTTGGGCCTGGTGCTCCCGCCCGCCTTCCACTTGCAATTTGCTTATTTATTACGGTAGCCAGTGGGCCATTTTGCTTTCCTACTACAGTTAGTTGACATTGTGAGCCTCTTGGCTGATCTGTCGCACAGAGTTTTGGCTAGAGTGAGCCTCTTTCATCTTCACTTTGTAGGTGTTGATTTGTGTCTGCCTGTGTTAAGTTGTTAGAGCTTGAATTGCCCAGTTGGAGAGGGGGAATAGTAGATTATTTTGCTGGGTCATTAAAATGTTTAAAATGGTAGTCAACCCAAGAGACTTCAGTGATACTTGAGGCTATACGTACTGCAAAAAGTGGGATTATGCTGTTCATGTGTGAAAACGCCGCCGCCAGACTCCTGACCGGGACCAAATCTAGATGCTCTGCCAAGCCAGCCCTCAAAAGCCTACAGTGGCTCCCGATTAAGGATAGGATTACCTTTAAGACCCTTTGCATTCCACACAAAATAATGCAAGGTAGAGGCCCGCCGATTCTGAGATCCCTCGTCAAACCCCATCACTCGAACAGACAACTCAGATCAGACTCCCTTTCCCTGGCCAGCGTCCCTAGAATAAAAAAGGCCCGCTCCGGCGGGCGACTGTTCTCTTACAACGCTCCAAAGTTGTGGAACTCCCTTCCACTCTCCATCCGAAGAGAACACAACCTACTTACCTTTCGTAGGCAACTAAAAACATGGCTCTTCCCATAACTCATCACCTTTTTGCCCCCCACTGAAGCTACAGGTCTATTCAGCGCTGGGATGCCCCAGGGTAGCTATGCGCTTTACAAATCTGCATTCAAATAAAAAAATTCAAATTCATCTATTAAAGGTGATGGTTGGAGTCACGAGTGACTTGGTCGCAGTATACCTTAGAGAGGGCAACGGTTGGGATCCATATGTTGGATCATAATGCCCTCACACACCCTTGCAGGTCTCATGAAACAGCTGCTTCACGCAATTTTCTGCCGGCATAGTATTAATTCCTAAGGCGGTAAACCTCATGTTTGCCATACCACTGCGGCTGCATACTAGCCTATAACTCTGTTAGGCTAAAGGGGGTAACAATGTACGGTATTATCAGGTACTTTGCTAACGGTTGCCGCCCAAGCAGCCGCTTCACGCAACTTTCTGCCAGCATAATTTCAATTCCAAACGCAGTTTACCTCATTCTTTTCCATAATGCTGCTGATGCTTACAAGCTTACAACTCTGTTAGGCCCAAAGGGAATATAATTGTACTGTGTCATCAAGGCTGGTATTTACTCAGTTATATAATGCCAAATAGTTTCATTAGCACTACAATATCACAGACCTTCGTTGTGGCAGCCTCACGCTTCTTGGGGGTTTGATGAGTTGCCGCTCAAATAAGGTGCCGATTGCAAGGGTTGTATATATTATGTTTTTTATCTCCCCAACATCAGTTCATCACACACATTTTTAAACTGTCCTCCAAACGCCCCTCGGCGTTCACGCACTTTTGTAATTAGTTCCCTCTATTTAAAATATCCACACGACCACGTGACTGATATTGCCGAAGGAATATTATTGTGTTGGTCTCTTCTGCCATGGTAGAATCCTAGCATTGGGGCTGCAAACTGCCACTGCTAGTTGCTGTGTGGGCATGTGTTTCCAGTGTCAGATGCTGAGATCCAATGCTAATTGACTCTTTGTAGTTGACAGGCCCTTGTATAGGAGGATGGGCTTTAGTCATATTGTGATTACTTCTGTTATGTGCTGTTAACAATTGATCAGGTGAGGGTCATTCTGTTTCGTGCAGGCTGACACCTTGCACATGATTTTGACTTAAGGATATTGAGCATTTGATTTGGGCTTCTTGTGTGTCTAGACCTAATTTCTGATTTGCCACTTTTGGTCCTTGTGCGAGTTTCTTTCTGTCTGGTGCTGTTATTGGTGGTTCTAGCCTTGTATTTGTGTATACCACGGTCTTCCGCAGAAGTGTAGGAATAAAAGAAGAAGTAGTGTTGCCAGCTGATTTTCCAAGTGGTTCGTGTCCGTCCTCCGCTTTATTACTACCACTCTCTGATTGGCAGGAACTACTTTGCAGTGCCTTTCTGGGTTTGGGTCTTGTAGTGCTGACCCTTTTGCTTTCAGCTGCTGTAGTTGCTGAGTTTGGAGTTTCCTCGCTTATTTGGTCTGCTGCCACTATCTCTAGCTGAAAGGTAATCACTAAATGTTGTGCCCGGGTTGCTGATTTCTTGTTCCTGCCTTTCCTTTTATGTTCACGTCCAGATTTTGCCAATAAATCAATTTTATTTAGTGGCCCGGCTTTTGGGCCTTGTGAGGAGTTGCTTCCTCCTGGTAAGCTGTCCCCATTAGGCTGTAGCAACCCTTTTGATTGTGGGCCATGTATGCTGCCATCGACCTGCAGGCTGTCGAAACAGGCAATATTCTGAGTTATAGCTGATTGTTACGGAACAGTCAACAGTCACCCAGTATCATCGGGAGCGTTAATAACTTATCCACTATGGGGGCACAGGAGCATTCCTATTGCTCAGGCTGCGATTTAAAGGCCCCTTCTTTACCTCTTTTTATTAGACCATTTAAATCGCCTAATTTCCTATCGATCCTCGAGGTGAAGTCAGCTAGGGTTTGAAGAACTGTAAGGGATTGATATTGCAGGGCCACAGTTGAGTATTGCATAGTGCTTAGTATCGACTCCCAGTCTAAGGATTTGTTGCAGTGGGTGGTTTTGCCTCTTCCTTTCTGTGCAATTTGTGGAGGATTGCTGTGATCTTGACTATAAGAGGCTACTAATTCCTCTCACTCTTAATAAAGCTAGGAAAGACATGTAGCCAGCTGCTGTTGGCATGTCTTCATTATGCAGCAATTGACTTTGCTCTAGGGACGATGAGCTGTAAGGCTGATTAACCTGGCCCCGATAATATTAAGTCAGGACTAGTTGCTGGTGATGATTGGGGGAAAAGATTATTTTGTTGTAATGCTAATTCCCCTGTTTTGTGCTCCTTGAGCTTGTGTACTGTTGCTGCTGTCAGTGCTGTCGGTGAGGGGCTTTGATGGAGGATTGAGGCAGATTTCTTAACAGGCAGATTTCTTATCAGACTTTGTTTGATTTGTCAGGGTTTCTGCGTCCTCGCTTCTATCCTCGCTTCTATCCTCGCTTAGGTGTAACTCTGGGATTTTGGGAATAAGTTGAAAGTGTTGGAAGTCTGAGCCTAATGTGGGTTCCCCTTGCCCTTGCTGCTGCAGTTTGGAAGGTACTGCCTCTGGCTGGGCCTCTGTAGGCCAGAGTAGATGAGCATACAAAGTAGGGATTTGATTTTTACGTGAGCTGTCCCTTAAATTATGTTGTGAGAAAACAAAATGCTCATTATGGTTTTCCTCCTGGTGAGCGTGTTGATAAGCAGATTGATGCTCCTGTAGGTCGCAGTCCATTGCCCTTATAAGGTCTTTTCTTTCACATTGTACTTTTAATATGACGATTTCCTGCGTTGTGTCATTATTTCCATTTTTGTTTTTTAGCGAAAGCAGCTCTTCCTCACTAATATTCCCACTGAGGCTTCTATGTGGACCTGTTTCGGGCCCACCATTAAAATGAATTTGAGCAGTGATCTCCCTCGGCATTGTTGGTAGGTCAAGGCTTTGTGGAGCCATTGTTAGAAGAGGGGATTGTAGTCCTTCTATGGTGGCACTTTTTGAGAATATTACTGTGCCAGGATCTTTCAGGAAGCAAAATTTAGTGTATATTTTCGGTTGAAAAAGGAGAGGGTTTCTCCTTGATGGCAACCCTCCCTCGCAAAGTAAATCATGGTCCTCTAGTCCCTGCCTCGTATTGGTTGTATTGCTCCTTACTGTTGCAGCTGCTTTTTGAAGATTGCAGGTGAGCGGGAAATTGTTTTGCAGGTTGTGCTGTACTTCCCCTGATGGATCATCAAGTTTTCCATGTTTTGTATTTGAGCTGTCTTGGGCGAGGTCCAGTGGGTCAGTCTCACTGGTAACACTGGACCTCCTCCTCCCTTCATTCTTTCGTTTGACTGCTTTGGATTGTGGTTGTGACTTTGCTTTCGCTTTCACCGGTGCTTTCCTTACTCGGTCCGATCTCATAGCGCCCTCCTTGATGACCATTCTTATACCCAACTTGTCAACCAACTTTTCGACTTGGAGTGTCCTTTTTTGGTTGTGGAAGATAAAATAGTCAAGTCAAAACACATCTTTATTCGATTCATAGAATCGTAAAAAGATAAAGCAAAATCATACAGTGTTCAGATACTTCCAGTTCATATAATATGTTCACAAATATAGATTGTCAGTTTATAAAACATTACATTTGTGCAAATACGCAGATCCGGAATAAAATGCGATCGAAACAGTACAGGAAGGAATACGAACATTGAGTTCTATGTACAAGAAAAGTCGTTCAATCTTTACTTCCTTCAAGTCCATTATAGTAATATTCACAATTATGGGTTACTGATTCGTACAGCATAACATTTGTGCAAATACACAGTTCTAGTCTGAAGTGCGATCACAGTTAAAATATAAAATATAAAGTGCAATTAGGTATATAAAGTGCAATCCTTTGTTATCGTAATAGTTTTCCCCAGACTTACTGAGCATGCATTTCATAATAAAATATTAAATACTATATACACTAAAAATGGTCAACAACGTGGCAAAAAGAATACATGCTTAATATTCTTAAGTCCACTATTACAACATCCTGGTTAAAATTTCAAACCCTTCTTTATTCTTATATAGTTAGCAGCCAGTAAGAATATCAAAACTTCAAAAACAACAAGCTGAGTGTTGTCGGTTTTTAAAATACATAACATGTCCATATATATTCTCACACCCATTTTCCGGTGCAATTCATTTCTGTCTGGCTTTCATGTAGATAGGGCAAAATAAAAGGACATGTGCTATATTTTCCTTCATAGACAGCTGGCACATTACACACTTACTATCTTCCTCCCCATTGTGGGGCTTTCCCCACTTGGCTGTAAATGACCTAACACATACAGTTCCGTACCTACATTTTAAATACAGTATTTTTGCTAGTTGAGGTTCTATTTTATCAAGGAAAATCTCAAAGCGAGGGGCGGGTTTAACCATCAGGTAATCATTCATGAGTGAGCCAGCGCTACTATTCTGAAAAACTTTTTGTACAACCTGGCTCCAGTAAATCCTCTTAAGTTCCTTTTTTGAATCCAGGTAAAATTTTTCTGGGAGATGCTAAAACTCACTAAGTCCCAAGTCCAGTAGCTGTTTACGTATGTTAATCAACCATGGGAAGGTTACATGGGTATCTAGTGCAATGAGTTCTTTTAGTGCCTGCCTGTAAGTAGAAAGTTCATCAGTGGCCCATAACCTAATCCAATATAACAAGGTCATCAAAACTGTCCTATCCTCTATACGTTTTAGCCCCAGGTCATACATGTATGGAATCACCGGGGTACTTTGGGGCAGAGGGATCATTGCTCTTAGAACCCTATTTTCTCCCATAGTAATAGTGGAAGTTTGCTCCCCACCCTACAACTCAGAACCATAGAGGGCGGCAGTTTGAGCCTTCGATTTATATACCTCCAATGCCAGAGTAATAGATTTAGTATGAGTAGCATGGAGTTTTTTCTGGATGGGCACTGAATTTTGCATCAAAATCGTCCCTGATTTTCTAATATGGGGGTACCATGAAAGCTTGGAATCTAGGGTCACTCCTAAATAAACAAAATTGTGACCCCTCTCTATTACTGCACCATTTAGTGTAATATTATTTTTAAAGCTTTTGTGGGGCCTGATACACATGTATTTGGTTTTTAGGGGGTTTATTTCCAGTCCCTTTTCTGTACAGTACTCATCAAGCTTATTAAGGAGGTTCTGTAATACCCTAGGGGTTTGTGAAAGCAAGATAGTATCATCCGCAAATGTCAGGGCATATACGTGGGAACCACCTAACTTGGGAAAGTCATGATTTGAGTTTAGTAAGAAGTCCATCATATCAAGATCAAATAAAAAACTGTAGAGACTCAGTCGGTTTACAATATGGATGTGCAGTGCGGTATTCACTGTATTCAATAAGAAGTGCAAGTGCAGGTGCAAGTGCAGGTGCAGGGAGGTGCCACTGCCCCGTGGTTCTCCATGGATCCCCAAGGGCTTCAAAGGGGAGTGGCTTATCCGGCCGGAGATTCACCGAAGGGTCACTGGCAGGTTACTAGCAGCTGCTGGGAGCAGGAGGCAGACAGGTGAGACACACAAGGCAGGTTCCTCCTGGTCTATCTAATTGGGCTGTCACCGAAAATACTGTAAGGGTGCCTCACACACTGCAGCTCCCTTGCCGAAGTCAGTGAACGCCGGTGAAGGGGTATTTGAAGGGTTATTTGAAGGGTGGTTGAAGGTGGGTGGTGTAAGCCCTTCCAGGTAGGGTGGTGCACCCCTCTCACCTCTCTCGCCTCTCACCTCTCACCTCCAGCGTGTTTTCACACCCACTGCTTAGCCTGTACAGCGAGTGGGTGAGGTAGGTGGTGTGAACCCTTCCAGGTAAAGTGAAGCACCCCTCTCACCCCTCTCACCTCTGGCTCGTTCACTCACTGCTTGCCCTGTACAGCCTGCTTAGCCTGTACAGGGCGCCACAGGCTCTGCGGGCTTGGGATGGAACTGCCTGCCTGCAACGAGCCTGCGGTAGAGCAGCACAAGTGCAGCGAGGTTCTGCGGGTCGCCGCGCGGGCCCTGCAGGCTCTGCGGGATCTGTGAGGCTCAAGATAAAACTGCCCATCTGAAATGAGCCTGCCGCAGAGTAGCAGACCGGTGTCCTCCTCCTTTCTCCTTTCTTCTCGCACAATTGCAGCGAGGCTCTGTGGGGGGGCGCTGTGGGAGCGCTGCGGGTTCTGTGAGGCTGAGCCTGCATCAGATCGGTAGATCGGCAGAGCAGCAGAGCGGTGACCTCCACCTTTCCCCTTGCACAGGTGAATGGCTGGCTGATGCGGCTAGCATGATCCTGAAAACACGGAGTGGAGCAACAGAATCACTGGTATAGAGTACAGTAGTGTGTTATACAGTGATGCTGCATGGAGTAGATGATTGGAAAGTGGTGTTCACCACAGTAAAGTCTCATACAGTGGAGTAGTGTTCAGTGGAGTTTTGTCACATAGTGTGAAATAAAGTACAATACAGTGTATTAGCAGGTCTTAAAGTAGAATAACAAGGAGTGGATTTTAGTGTAATTGTTCAACGTGTAGTCAAGTAAACTGTTATTATCTGGAGTGGTGTCTCGTGTAGTAGAGTGGAGTGTTTAGAGTATTGAAAAGTGATGCTTAGAGGAATATAGGGTTGTACAATTTAGTATACAGACATAGATTGGACTGTGGACTTAGACAGTGGAGGGTACATGGATAGAGTGAAGTAAAGTCTTTCAGAGTGCCATGAAGTGCAGTATAGTTTTGCAGAGTGTAATTCGAGAGAATTGAACAGAGTGTCTTACAGTGAAGTCGCATGTAGTGCAGTGGTATACCATGTAGTGGCATGAAGTGGAGTACCATAGAGTGTAGCAGCATATAGTGGAATAGCATACAGTGGAATACCATATAGTCTAACAGTGTACAGTGGAGTGTAGATGAGTAGACTGCCATAACGTGGAATAGCATTGACTGGAGTGTTGTAGAATGGAGTGTCATACACAGAAGTAGCATAAAGTGTAGTGGAGTACAGTGGAATGGCGAACAGTGGATACGCATATAGTGGAGGGGCATACGGTGGAGTTGCATAGACTGGAAAGGCATACAGTGCAGTGTGATAAACTGGAATACTATATAGATCTGGCTAGCCTGAACAAACTCTCAGTGGCTGAGCTTAGGGTTCATTGTAGGTAAGGGGGCTACCTACTAGCAACAAGATGAGAAAGGCAGAGTTGATTAGGCGTCTTAAGGCCTGCGCACAGGCAGCTCCAGAGATCGAAGGGAAGGGTGAGCCTTCCAACAACCTCCTAGAGGAGTTTAATGAAGATGACATATCCAATACTTCCAGTACTAGGTTCATACTTCCAGCTAGGGTCGGGTGTGGAGGCTCCCCCACACCAGAACCAAAGCTGTCCTGTGAAGAGAGACAGCTGCAGGTCAGTTATCTTCTGGAAGAGAGGAAGTTGGCCCAAGCTGACAAGAAGTGGACAACAGAGGAATAGAGAAAAAATTTAATGGATTGGTGGCTTTGAGCCCAGGCTACCCAAGGGATAGTTCCCATGTATTTAGAGGGGGATGACATTGACGAATTGCTGATTGCATCTGAAATGGCCCTTAAGATTAGAAGGGTCCCCTCTCTAAGTATTGGTGTTCATCCCTGGTGGAATTGTCCAGTAGCTGGAAGGCATAGGATCCTGACCCTAGAGGGGGATGACGCAGAATCCTACCCACAGATAGGGAATTGTCTAGTCAAGAAGTTTGGTCTGACCCCAAAACAGTACAGGGTGAAGTTCAGGGACAGCAGAAGGTTAACATACAGTCCTGGGTGGACTTTGTGGTCATCTCAGTGAATGCATTAGAGGGCTGGATTAGTGGGAACCAGGCAAATACTTATAAGGGGCTGCATAATTTATTCCTACAAGAGCACATTCAGACAATAGTTTACTCATTTGCGAATTGGTGAGGCAAGATGGCGGCTGTGTGAGCACTGCTAGCAGCCACTCATCCAGCGTTCCATAATTTGAGGATGAAACCCCTGTTATAGATGTCTCAATGAGCCTGCTAGCTGTTGGGAACAAATGGCGATTGCAAGGAGGGAGAATTGCTGGAAATCTCCCTGATTTACTTACTCATTTATTTGTGCGGTCCTGAAGGTGCTTTTCAAGTGGTGTGGCGGGAGACGCTGGCCCTGGTTTCCTCTTCGGAACATGCCACCAAAACTGCTAAGGCCCCCGCGGGATGGGAATGAGAATGGAGCAGCGGCAGGCAGCACGACAGGAGGCCACAATGGTCCGCCACTTCCGTGGAAGACACCGGGTGGGAGGAAAGCTGAAGATACTACTCCCATAGCAGGAAGTAGTGAGGTGGAGAAGGGGAAAGCCAAAGATTGAGAGCAGTGTCTTGTGGAAGCGGCTGGCCCTGCAAAACAACAATGAGTGATTCCAGGGATGTTCTCTGGCCAAGGCAAACAGGTGGAGAAATCATAGATCGTGGTTGAAGAGACTACCCCAGCTCTGTCTGAAGGGCTACTAACCACAGTGGAAGAGTTTAACATCAAACGACTGGAGGACAATGTGAGTAATAATTTGAATGCTAATGCAGTTAGTATAAGTTTGGCTGCTATAAGGGCCTGTAATCCTGTACAGGGAGATGTAATGGGTCATGAAGCCTTAGCCAGTGGTAACACCGTCAGTGATAACGATGGTAGGGCAAAAGAAGCCATGGATGGCAACTCAATAAACAATTTCAAAACTATTGGCACTCTGGGGGCAATTCCTAGGACACCGGAATTTGGGGAGAATTTTTTTTCTCTTAATGAGGATTCAGAATTATCTAATCCCAGTGATTTAACAGATTTGGAAAACTCTGGTACAGACTCAGACAGCTCTCTCTCTAACCCTAGTACACAAAAGCGACTACCCTTCCTAGTAAAAAGGAGGAAGAGGATTAAAGGAAGTGGATAACTGCAAGAGACTGGTCATTCAGGATCCGGTAGTAGCCAGCTTAAATGAGACTATTCAACCACTCAACTTTTAAGTGAAGATGGCGGGCACGATGAAGGGGACACTAGAGGAGGATTAGCAAAACAGTCTGACAAACTGGTGAATGCAGCAGAATCCCCCCCTCAATGAGTCTGATGTATGCAACCCTCACACAGATGCAGGGGGAAGATAGACATGAACATAAACATGCCCATCTTAGAACAAGGAAGGTTCAAGGTGCAATACGAAAAGTGAACAAGTCCTATTCTGAGATTACGGAGAGAACGACTGCCCTTGAAGAACGGGCAGTAGCATTAGAAACTGGTACAGAGAACTAAGCTTGACAAGCCACCGCAAATTCAGCTCCTATGATGGAAGTTTTGTGGAAACTTGAGGATTTTGAAAATCGCCAAAGGCGCAATAATCTAGGGCTTTGTGGTATCCCTTAAAACGCGGAGGGAGGGGATATAAGGCGTTTTGTGCTGTGCCCGTTGAAGGGGGTTTTCCTTAGCTTGTGCATTGGGAAAAGGAGACACAACATGTACATTGTTTCCCTCTCATGGTTAAAAAAACAGGGATTTAATAATGCTAACGAAAAGCCTAGAGCTATACAATTTTTTTTTGACTAGGCCTGACCTGAGGCGCGTCGGTCGGCTGAGGGCTTCACCTTCTTTATTAGGCCAGACATCTGCCACATTACGGTGCAGAGAAGGTGGAGGCTTTGCCTCAAAAGATAAGGGGGAGGCCTTTCTAATCAGCCCAGCAAGGCTTAAAATTATGTTCAAGGGTACCACCAGAGTATTCTCTTCTGAGATGCAGGCTCAGGACTTTTTACATGAAATTTTAGAGACTAGGATCTCTAAGTTGCCTGAGGGATAGATATGGGGTGACCAGAAGCAACTGGTACGATTATGTGCGGAATTTGGAATGGTTAAAAAGAGGTCAGCCTGTCTAACTGTTTTCACTAACGGGGGTTTTCTTTTTGTTTTTGCTTTGGGTTTCTTGTTGGATGGAGCTGGATGAGGGGCCGGGGGGGCAGCTTCACGCAGGAGGCATCACAAGGGTCTACAAACCTTTTTTGCCTAGGAAGAGAGGGAAGGGGGGATGGGGGAACCAGGGTAGGATGTGGATAGGGGGGTGAAGGGGGAATGCTGATCCAGTCAGTTGAATGAGATATGTTAGGATTAGTAAAAAGCAGGAAGGGGATCAGAGTGGGACTGCTCTGTACTAGAAATGATGCTAGGTAAAGTGAGGATTGCATCAATTAATATATGATGCTTGAATAACCCCCTAAATAGATGCAGGATTAATGTTGATATACAATATGTAAAGGCAGACATAGTTTGTCTCCAAGAGACTCATATCGAGGTCAGCAGACTTGGGATTGCTGAATTAGAACGGTACCATCTGGTCTCTGCTGCAACACAGAGAACAGGTACCAGAGGGGTTGCGGTTATGGTTTGGAAAGGAGCAGATTTTAGGTTCATGCGCTGTAAATCAGACTAATGTGGCATATGGGTTATTACTCAATGCTGTACCGAGGAATATTCTTTTACTTTATGTTCTGTATACGGCTCGGTATTTGGCGATCCAACCCTATTTGAGTGGCTGAATGTGGAGCTAGTTGGTTGGCCTCTACCCCTGACTTTATGTGGAGATTTTGATTTAAATTTAAATAATGGAATAGCAAAGATAGGTGGAAGGTCCTATTATGGCGGCAAGCACAAAGTCTTCAAATTGCTTTCTAATCTATGTAATGCCCATGGTCTTTCCGATGCATGATCTATTCTCAAACCCCAGGATGCGGGATATGCTCTTTTCTCGGCTCCCCACCAGACTCATGCTAGGCTTGATTATTTTTTTGTGTCTCAGGAGATATTTAGATCCAACATAATAAAATTCCCTCGGGTGATGTCCGACCACAATCCATTAGTATTAGAGATCTCATTACATGCATTAAAGCCGCCCCATTCTCACTGGACCTTTTATAGTGAGTTTCTTTACAAGGATGACTATGTTCAACACATGAGGGAGTGGATTCCAAGATTTTTGAAGAAAATAGCGGAAGCGCACAGGTAGAGACAATTTGGGGTGCATTCAAAGCTGGGATTCAAGAGGAAATAATGAGATACAGGTGGGCAGTGGAGGCAAAAGAGAAAAACTATCTCCAGGATTGAAATTGGAATTTGTGTGAAGCTGAAACCCAGTTGGTACAGGCTCTCACCAATAACAGAGAAATAGAACAGGCACAAGACAAGGTGGCTATAGTTAAATCCTCAATTATAGAACTGTCAGAAAATAAGGCGGCAGGGAAATATTGTGCTTGGCGGTCCAAACTGTATGAGTGTGGTGAAAAAGTGGGTTGCTTGCTGGCAATCTGAGCAACACAGCAGATAATTCAAGGGGGTATACCTGCAATAGAGAATCCGGGGCAGGGTTAGTTACTAAATCTCTGGAAATTCAAGCTGCCATTCAATGTTTCTTTCAGAAATTGTATAGTGAGGATACCAGCAATGATGAGAGTTATCCTTGTCACTTTTGGCAGGTTGACCCCTAAAACATTTGGCCTTTTCTGTGACCTGATGTTAGTAGTTTTTGGTCTCTGCGCACTGTGGTGTTCTGGTGTGCTGTTACTGACTTGAGGGGCCTGCTGCTGCTGCTGGGCTCCAGGAGGAACCACCACACGGGACTTCCTCCCTGCTGGAGGGCCCTGTGTGCTGGCCTTTGCCCCCTGGATATGGACTAAAACGCCTGGACTGTGATTCTAGCGCCATGGGAGTGATTGGCTTTAATTTTTTTAAAGATCACTTTGTTCTCTGCAGCTGAGGAGCAGCGCTTCTATTTTTAACTACAGCATGGAGCTGCGCTCATTTTAAAACGGATTCCCCCTCAATTGTGCCTTTTCCAGTGGGAGCCCACCCCGCTGATTAACGCTTGAAACTGAGCGGGAGCCCACCACGCATCGGCACCTTGAGGACGGGTGCCCAGCTCATGTTTGGGATTGTCGGCGGGTGCCCACCCTGCCATTGTGCTCTGGAAGGCGGGTGCCCACCCCACGGTTGTCCTGGTGGAGACGGGAGCCTATCCCGTACTGCCACCACTGAGAAAATTGCCGCCGGCCCGACCTGGAAGCTGGCCAAAGTCCGCCGGACTGCAGGTAGTGTCCAGAAGCTAGCCAGAAGTGGGCGGGTGGACCAACGGGGCTCCTGTGCTTGTGGAGAGCCCTGCATGTACCTGCGAGTGGAGCCTGGGACTGACGGGAGCCCATCCCACCTGCGGGTTGCCGTGCCTGCGCCGCTGCAGTAAGGAGAGCCCCGCACGCTGAAGGAGGAGGCTGCAGCCGGTATTGAGAGTGGAGCTCCCATGCGTGAGGGAGAGCCCCGCGTCATGTGGCAATTTTGGCAGTAGAGGAGAAGGGTGGCCTGAGGCACAATGTCTGTGCCTACCCCCGCCGCAGATGATGGATTACTGCTGCCAGCGCTGGCCTCGCCAACTGTGATGAAGTCCCCAGTGAATGGGGCTCGGTCGCGTAGGGGTTGGGGGGTGTGTTGGGGCACATTGCCGGTGCCCGCGCCCTCATGCCAGTACTAACAGTTGCTGAGCGGACTTGCATGAGGGCGCGCCACTCTACCGCTGGGGGTGATTTTGGTTCAAGGACCCCAGAGGGGGGCCCGAGTACCCATGCCTGTTTCTTTGACAACTGCCCCACCTGGCAGTGGGCAGCTGCACCGTGGGGGCAAGTTGTGTTTCAGAGTCCCAAGGTGGGGCTAACAAGGCCCTAGTGGTGCCATTACCCATTTCTACATCAGCTGCGCCGCCAGTTACCCGCCAGTTAGCGGCAGCTGCAACATTGGCGCAATCTGTTGTAATGCCACAGTAGTGCCAGCCAATTATTTTCCTTGGGGGCATTTCTTCCAGAGCCCCAGAGGGAGGCTCAGGAGGCACGCTGGTGCCCGGGCTCATTTACACAGCTTCAAAGCAATTAGTGGGCAGCTCCTACATTTAGGCAAGCTCACTGCACACTTTGCTTTTGCTGCCTGTGCAGCTAGCACAAAAATTCCAGACACCGGGCATTTGAGCCCTTGTGAGAGGCCAGTGGGCCTGAGGCCAGTTTCAGTGTGTTGTGCCCCTGATTGGGGCATATTGTGTTTGTGCTAATTATTGCCTAAAGTGGTTAGGGTTGCAATGCCCATTGCATCTTGTGATTTATGTTTATGAGGTTAGCACCTAATGTGTTTTTTTATGCCTGATGAGATTCCTGCTTAATATGAGTTGTGAATTTTATGGTGTCTGTTGCAGGATCTAATTCCAAGTTCCTAATTTTGCCAGTCGTTACTGGTTGTGTGTTTAAATTTTCTACTTGTGCTTTTCTAAAGATTCTGACTTTGGCCCGATTGGCCCTGTCATGTGTATATAATCCCCTGTAAATATTGCCTAGTGCAAGTTGGCAGAGTGTATATTGTGTGATTACTACTCTAATGTGTTTCTGATAATACGAAGGATTTTTTTTATATAACCTTGTGTGGAGTTCCTTTTTTGGGGTGTGCCTAGTGGGTTGCTGCTGTGTGTGCGTGATCAAATGCTTTACACATTGCCACCGGGATAAGCCTAACTGCTCGTTCAAAGCTACCAAGGGGGTGAGCAGGGGTTATCTTTGCCGTGTAACTCCCTTGCCCTGACTAGAGTGGTGGTCTCTGACTGGCTTTGATGCAAAGAAAAACCAAAGGTGATGGGTATGCTCAGACGTGAGTCCTTGCTCACTTTGCCACTGTATTCAAGCAAGCCGGGCTGAAGACGGCTGAAATGCTAGAAACCGGTCCTCGGAAGCTTGTTTCCGGTCCAGGAAAGGCATGGCTTGGCAGTTCGGGCTGGACTGTTCCCATGAGGCACAGGGTCAGACTGATTTGCATATGGCCATGTCTGAACTGGGGTGGCAGAGTGGGATAAAGAACGGTGATGGATTAAACCCAGATCTGTTGACTGGGTGTGAGTGTTTGATTGGTTCAGATGCTCCGTCCATCACCACCCCCTTTTGTACCACTTTGTTCGCCATAAGTTGTCAGGGTATCCTCAGACATGATTCCCTTGCTCACTTTGCCACTGGATTCAAGCAAGCCGGGCTGAAGACGGCTGAAATGCCAGAAACCGGTCCTCGGAAGCCTGTTTCTGGTTCAGGGAAGGCATGGCTTGGCAGTTCAGTCTGGACTGTTCCCATGAGGCACAGGGTCAGACTGATTTGCATATGGCCATGTCTGAACTGGAGTGGCAGAGTGGGCTAAAGAACGGCGATGGATTAAACCCAGATCTGTTGACTGGGTGTGAGTGTTTGATTGGTGCAGATGCTCCGTCCATCACCACCCCCTTTTGTACCACTTTGTTCCCCATAAGTTGGCAGGGTATGCTCAGACGTGAGTCCCTTGCTCACTTTGCCACTGGATTCAAGCAAGCCGGGCTGAAGACTGCTGAAATGCCAGAAACAGGTCCTCGGAAGCCTGTTTCCGGTCCAGGGAAGGCATGGCTTGGCAGTTCGGGCTGGACTGTTCTCATGAGGCACAGGGTCAGACTGATTTGCATATGGCCATGTCTGAAATGGGGTGGCAGAGTGGGCTAAAGAACGGTGATGGATTAAACCCAGATCTGTTGACTGGGTGTGAGTGTTTGATTGGTTCAGATGTTCCGTCTATCACCACCCCCTTTTGTACCACTTTGTTCGCCATAAGTTGGCAGGGTATGCTCAGACGTGAGTCCCTTGCCCACTTTGCCACTGGATTCAAGCAAGCCGGGCTGAAGACGGCTGAAATGCCAGAAACTGGTCCTCGGAAGCTTGTTTCCGGTCCAGGGAAGGCATGGCTTGGCAGTTCGGGCTGGACTGTTCCCATGAGGCACAGGGTCAGACTGATTTGCATATGGCCATGTCTGAACTAGGGTGGCAGAGTGGGCTAAAGAACGGTGATGGATTAAATCCAGATCTGTTGAATGGGTGTGAGTGTTTGGTTCAGATGCTTTGTCCATCACCACCCCCTTTTGTATGGCTTTGATGCAAGGCTTGGCCAACCAGGGATCCCATTTCTAACATTTGTGGTCAGCGATGAGGAAAATATTTGCATTTGCTCGGTACCACAGCGACAACTGGTTGCACTACAAACTCTGCATTTAGATAATCATGTGTTTGGGGATTATTGTTCTGAGTTTTATTTTATTATTCTCCTACAAGTGTCATTTTTGAATTTTGTACCCCTGTTGCAGCTCTTGCACCTAGATCTCCTGTGTTGCACGTGTCCCTGAGCGTCATGCCAAAATGGAGTCTGCTTTTACATTTTGTGGTCCGTTTAGATACAGTATGTATGAGTTGGTGGAGTTCTGTGAGGAGAGAGACATAGCAGTGAGTGGGTCAGACACCCAGTCAAAATTTAAGGAAAACCTGATCCATTGGCAAAAGGATGAATGGGAACGTGAGCGCAATGAGGAGAAGAGGGCCCTGGTTGCACGCAAAAAGGGTGGTGGGTCTGAGGGGAGCCCTTAGGATTCGGAAGAGGAGGGAGAAAATGACAGGACAGGGACGCCAGTAGATAGTGAGGACCCCATACATGGGGAGTCCGCGCGCTGGGTCCATTGCCAGGGGCAGCACCCCATCCCTTTTCCTGTCCCCAGAGGAGTGGGTAGATAGGAGGGGAGAAAGGGAGCATCAGCTGGCTTTGGAGAAGCTCAGGTTAGAGCATGCCAAGGAGATAGCACAGCTGGGGGTGGAGGAGAAAAAGTCTGAGACCGAGAGAGTCTTAGTGCAGGAGAGGATGGCAGAGGCTGAGAGGGCCTTCGCCAGGGAGAAATTAGCTCTGGAGGGTAGATTATATGCTGAGTGCAGTTGTGGTTTTCTGGATTCACCAGTGAGGGTGGGGTCCAGTGGTGGCAGCAATATACAGTCCAGTGCAGGAAGTTCCATTTCTTGTTCCCAAAGTATGGTACCTTGTTCCCAAGAAGAGGAGTATAGGTTGAAGTTCAGGGACAGTAAGAAACTGTCTCACTAGTTTTGGGAGTAGTTTGCAGAGTAATGTAATGAGGCACTGGTTGATTGGGTGAAGTTTAACACGGAACAGGATTTTCACGGACTGTTTGATCTAGGTATCAAAGAGCACCTGCTCAGTTGTTGTTTTCCGGGGTTGCGCTAACACCTGTTGGGGTGTGGATTTTTCTGATCTATGGAAGCATGCACATGAAATAGACCTCTAGGAAAGTGTCCGAGGTTCTGAAGGGGCATTTGGGGGGTGATCCCAAAACTAGCGGCTCAGGTATCTTCTAGTCCTGTATTGGGGAAGAGGTTCCGAGTAGCCCGACTGGGTTCCAGTGTAGTGTGAGGGGTCTAGGGGCTCAAGTCCTGCCTCAGTGGAGTAGAAGTGAGTGGGGGACTGTGTATACTCATTTTGGCTGGAAGGGTGTTGTGTTGGACTTGGCCGTTTGGCCAGGCTCACCCCTAAAACATTTTGCCTTTTCTGTGACCTAATACTAGTAGTTTTTGGCATCTGCCCACTTTAGCACTGTGGCCCAGTGTGCAGTGCTTGCACGCTCTGACTGTGTGTGGTGAGATTGGCCCACCCTCCCTTAGGAATGCATGGGGGAAATGTGTGTCCATGGTAATTCCTGGTATGAGAGTGCAGGGGCGAGTTTAGTATGTATGAACTCGTGAGAATAAATGCAGAGCAATTGTGTGCACAGATTTATGGTGAATGGTAGAGAAATGCCACTTTTAGAAGTTGGCATGTCTGTCTACTATGTGTCTGCCTGCTTGATGTGAATTGCATGTCTGGCTTGTGATTGAAAGGAGCGGAGAGGTGTGGGTGGCTCCAGGAGCCAGGGGCAGTCAGCCCACTGGTGAATAGAGAGATCTGCATGTTTATGGGAGGGAGGAGTTGCACCTGGGACCTGAATAGGACTGTGCCATCCCTCCACAATGCTGGCTCCCCCCCCTGTGGTGCGTCTGATCCCTGAGCCCCCACCTGACAAAGGAAAGAGGAGCTGAGCAACACAAAGTGCTCCAAAGCTCCCCTAAACCAGTCCTAAAAGGAAAAGGGTGTATAAATGAAGGGCTGTGACCCCATGAATTGGTGTTCTGGTGTGCTGTTCCTGACTTGAGGGTGCTTGCTGCTGCTGCTGGGCTCCAGGAGGAACCGCCATGAGGGACAACCTCCCTGCTAGAGGGCCCTCGGTGCTGGCCTGCCTTTACCCTACCGTTGCCCCCTGGACTTTAGACTAAAACACCTGGACTGTGATTCTAGCGCCATAGGAGCACTTGGCTTTCATTTTTTTAAAGATCGCTTTATTCTCTGCAGCTGAGGAGCAGAGCTTCTATTTTTAACTGCAGCACGTAGCTGCGATCATTTTAAAAGGGGATTTCCCCGCATCTGTGCCTTTTCGAGCGGGAGCCCACCCCGCGGATTAATGCTTGAAAACCGAGCGGGGGCCCACCCCGCATCGGCACCTTGAGGATGGGTGCCCACCCTGTGTTTGGGATTGTCGGCGGGTGTCCACCCTGCCTTTTGTGCTCAGGAAGGCAGGTGCCCACCCCGCAGTTGTCCTTGTGGAGACGAGACCCTACCCAGGACTGCCACCCCCGAGAAAATTGATGCCGGCCCAACCCGGAAGCCAGGCAAAGTCCCCCTGACTCCGGGCGGGCCCAGGGGGTCTCCTTTGCTCGTGGAGAGCCCTGCATGTACCTGCGAGTGGAGCCTGGACCTGGCCAGAGCCCATCCCGCCTGTGGGTTGCTGTGCCTGCACCGGTGCAGTCAGGAGAGCCCCGCACGCTGAAGGAGGAGGTTGCAGCCGGTATTGAGATTTGAGCTCCCCTGCGTGAGGGTGACCCCCGCGTCATGCAGCATTTTTGGCAGTAGCGGCGAAGAGGTGCCTGAGGCACATTGTCGGTACCTACCCCCACCGCAGATGATGGAGTACCGCTGCCAGTGCTGGCCTCGCCAACAGTGACAAAGTCCCCAGAGAACCCGGTGAGTGGGGCTCGAATGCAAAGGGGTTGGGGGTGTGTTGGGGCACATTGCTGGTGCCCGACCCCTCATGCCAGTACTAACTTCTTTTGGGCACAGCTGCTGAGTGGACTCGCAGGAGGGTAAGCAGCTCCACCGTTGGGGTTTTGGTTCAAGGACCCCAGAGGGGGGCCCTCAAGTACCCGTGCCCGTTTCTTCGACAGCTGCCCCGCCTGGCAGTGTACAGCTACACCATGGGGGCAAGTTGTTTTTCAGAGTCCCAAGGTGGGGCTTACAAGCCCCTAGTGGTGCCATTACCCATTTCTACATCAGCTGCACCACCAGTTAGTGGCATCTGTAACATTGGCACAATTTGTTGTAATGAGTCCCAGAAGGGGACTCAGGGCACAATAGTGCCAGCCCATTTTTTTCCTTGGGGGCATTTTGTCCAGAGCCCCAGAGGGAGGCTCAGGAGGCACGCTGGTGCCCGGGCTTATTTACACAGCTTCCCAGAAGTTAGTGGGCAGCTGCTACATTTAGGCAAGTTCATTGTGCACTTTGGTTTTGCTGCCTGTGCAGCCAGCCTGGACATTCTGGACATCGGGCATTTGAGCCCTTGTGAGAGGCCAGTGGGCCTAAGGCCAGTTTCAGTGTTTTGTGCCCCCGGTTGGGGCACACTGTGTTCATGCTAATTATTGCCTAAAGTGGTTAGGTTTGCGATGCCCATTGCATCTTGTGCATTTTATGGTTTCTTTTGCAGGATCTAATGCCAAGTTCCTAATTTTGCCAGTAGTTACTGGTTGTGCTTTTACATTTTCTACTTGTGCTTTTCTAAACATTCTGACTGTAGCCAGATTGGCCCGGTCATGTGTATATAATCCCCTGTAAATATTGCGTAGTGCAAGTTGGCACGATGTATATTGTGTGATTACTGATCTAATGTGTTTCTGACAATACAAAGGCTATTTTTTTCCCCAAAAAGGAACTCCACACAAGGTTATTTTTTTATATAACCTTGTGTGGAGTTCCTTTTTGGGGTGTGCCTAGTGGGTGCTGCTGTGTGTGTGTGTGCAAATGCTTTACACATTGCAAGCGGGAAGAACCTGACTGCTTGTGCCAAGCTACCAAGGGGGTGAGCATGGGTTATCTTTGGCGTGTAACTCCCTTGCCCTGACTGGAGTGGTGGTCTCTGTCTGGCTTTGACGCAAGCCTTAGCCAACCAGAGATCCCATTTCTAACAATGAGGAAGCAATGCAGAACTATCTATTGGGGGTCTCAGGTGAGAAATTATCTGAAGAAGAGAGGGAGGCTTTAGAGACACCTATAACTGTAGAGGAAATTCCCTGTGCTATTAGCTCATTAGTAAATGGAAAGTCGGTAGGAACAGGTGCTATTCCTGGAGAGTTTTATAAAATGTTTGCCTCCTCCATACAAGAAATAATGAAGGATGTGTTTTTGGAAGCCCATAATGGGCAAGGTGCCCCCGGGTCTTGGGGAACAGCTAATATTGTTGTATTTCCCAAGAAAGGTAAGCCGGCTAATGAAATGGTGTCTTACCGACCTATTACCTTAATAAATAGCGATGCCAAAATATTTGCTAAAATTCTTGCTGCACGTCTTGCCGCTATTATCAAAAATTAGTCTCCTCAACCCAGCATGGGTTTGTGCCTCGACGCAGTACAAAAGATCATATTCAAAGGGTTATTGCTTTTTTTGATTCGGCAGGTCTTACCGGGGACCCTATCGCGCTTATCCTGCTTTATGTGGAGAAAGCCTTTGATAGGGTCTCCTGGTCTTTTTTATGGGCAACCTTAAAGAAAAGAGGGCTAGGAGAATGATTTATTACGGCTATTAAAACAATGTATAGAAATCTGTTGGCAAGAATATCAATCATGAGACAGATGTCGGACCTGGTACTGATTAGCAGAGGGACCCGTCAGGTGTGTCCATGCTCCCCCCTATTGTTTGCACTATATATAGACCCACTCGTTAGAAGGATTGAAGCTAGCAACCTGATTGTAGGAGTGCAGAGCAATGGGGGGAGCATGAAAATATTGGCTTATGCCGATGATCTCGCGATTACTACCTCAAATCCCATGAATGCGTCAAGCGAGATTGAACATGAAGCTGATATTTTTGGGAAGGAATCCAGCTATCGCTTTAATCAAAATAAAACTCAGGTTCTGGTTGGTAATAGCCTTCAGATAAATGATTCACGAGTGGTCCAGAAAGCAGTATATTTAGGAGTAGACATCATAGCAGATGTCTCTAAAATTACTGAAAATAACTTGAATGTAGTTGTTTTGAGAACCTTAAGATTACGATGGTGGGAAGATGTAATACCAACAAAATGAGTTTTTTACTGAAGATTTTATATTTCTTTAGGGCTGTTCCCTTGACCATCTGCAAACTCATGGTTTACTACTATGAATCAATTATTCTCCAGGTTTATCTGGGCTAACTGTCGCCCTTGAATAGCACTTACATTTTTAACTTTGTCTAGAGACAGAGGAAGCTGGGCAGTGCCCAATCTTCAACTATATCACTGGGCCTCAGTGTTACAGTAATTGAGATATTGCTTAATGAAAAGGATGATACAATGATATTAGGTTCCTCTGCTTCTATTTTTGAGTTGATAACAGGGACTGAGGCTAGAGGGTGCCTCATGGGGCACATAGAATTTAATTACTATAAAAGAATCGAGTTTAAAATTCTAATTTGTGCATTTAAGGTCTGGGCTTTCGTGCAGAAAAATTCGGCCTTGGGCGTATTAATGCCTATACACCAATATTTAAGAACAATTCTCTTCCAAGTATCTTTAATGATGGGCATATGAGGTATTGGCATGATAAAGGAGTCAGAATAGTTGGAGATGTTATAAATGAGTCTGAGGTATTATTGTTTGATGTGATTAGAGATTGGTGTGAATTGCTAGATTGGAAGTTTTTTAAATATCTCCAGATAAGAGATTTTTTAGGCAAGAGTGATATTGATGGAAGAGCTATTTAAAGGTTCAAGTACATTAGGCGGGGTGTATATATCTCTGAATGATTTGACACCAGATGACTTGACCAGACATTTAGACTGATGGCAGAGTCTGCTACAGATTGAATCGGGAGGGATCTAAGACTCATTATATTTGGCCCAGTCATCATTCATTGCGGCTAATTCACAATTACAATGTTTTAAAACATGGTTTTATTTGTATATTACACCAGCTAAGATTGCTAAATGGGGTAGGGAACATGCTCTAAATGCCCTGGTGTCAGTATCAAGCAGCAGATAGTGCCATATGTTTGCCACATGCCCAGCTCTAGATACTTTGAAACATGATGTTAGTAGTATTATGTCAACCATGCTGTGCAAAGGAATTGTCTTATCACTACAATTGATTGTACTGGGTGTTGGATGCCCTCTTTCTTTAAGCCAGAGTCAGTACTTTTTATTTATTGCCATGACAGTTTTTAGACTCTGTTTAACCACTCATTGGCTTGATCCTGTTCCTCCATCTGGTCAACAATGGCTTGCGATATTACTAGCAATATATAGATTAGAGAGGTCAGTCTATTCTAGAAAAGGATGTAAGGTGAAAGTTATAGGATCAGCTAACAGGGCTCCCCTATTGAAATGGCTCCATATGAATTATGAATAAAGAATTTCTAATATGGTTAATATTAGGCTCTAACGATAATTGGATCAAGATAAGTTATCTGTTTTTACTAGTACTGGTCAGCAATGGGAGGGGGGAGGGAAGTGGGGAGGGAGGTCACTGGATGAAAAATGAAAAGAGCACATTCAGACTTATTTTGTATAGGAGGAGTAACGCCAGTACCTAGTGGACTCTAAGGTGACTAGCTCCAGAGAGCTGGGGGGGCCTAGCTGATGAGTGTCCGAGAATCTGGGTTTCTAATAAAAAACAGGGAGGTGATCAGAATAAGTGAGTACAGTTTCTACCCAGGGGAAAGCTTAGGGGAAATAATGTCAAAAACAGAAAGAGTCCTCACAAGACTCACATAAACCTGAGCTTGGAAGGGGTCCGGAGCCAAGCCAACTTCAAGGGGAAGGGGTATCAGGGAAAGACTGGTAGATTCCTTAATTTCTCAAAGGTGGGGAAGCAATATGACTGTAATCAGCCGGACACAAGAGAGGAGATCCTGTCTGCACAACAAAGACCCCCCTGTGGTGGCAGTCCCAGGGCTTTTGTCAGTATAGGTGTGGGGGTGGAGATTGTTTTAGAGTTGGGGAAAGATTAGCCAGAGTCAACCTAAGTAACCTTGGTAAGGTGGAAATTGCATCTCTGGCTGCCATGCCTCCCAGAATGGAGAGGTATATGTAGAGGCCTAACATCAACGGAACTGAGGGCGAGACTCTAAGAGATACAGGAGCCAGTGTGACTATGGTCACAGATAAACTGGTTTCTCTAGAGCTGATCATATCTGATGTTTTATCACCAGGCAACCTTCTTTGACAGATTTAACACTTGCCTCTCAGGTAAACCAAGTGTCTTCAGCCTGCTTCTTTACGTAGAGCGTTCTACGGAAGATTCTTCCTTTTATCCCTTTCTCTCTGAGGAAAACGGTGGTCTAGAATAGACTATTGCAACGCACTCTACCTTGGCGCCGGAGCATGGCACGGAGTCCAATCACTGCAAAATGCAGCAGCAAGAGTACTGCTTAGGTTACCTAAACACCACCCCACCTCTGCCAGTATAAAGCAACTTCACCAGCTTCTGGTGAGATTGCGGGTGGAGTTTAAAGTCCTCTGCCTAGTTCATAAAGCCCTCTATGGAGGAGGGGCAATGGACTTACAATCTCTATTCCCTCTGTATGTTTCATTGCGTTGTCTAAGATCTACTGACACTGGACTGTTAGATCTTCCGAGAACAAAAAGAGTAAGATGGGGAGCAAAACGTTTTTCATTTCAAGCAGCTAAATTATGGAATTCCCTCCCCGTCCAACTTCGACTTCAGTCCTGCTGTACACTTTTTAGGAAAAACATAAACACCTGGCTCTTCATGAATCTCTAATTTTCTTTGCTGTTTCGCCTTTCACATACCTCCAGCGCCAAAACGCCTCAACAATCGTGTGCTCTATAAATATATCATGTATATCAATAAGGACTAGCTAATTTAAGGGAAGTAGAAGACTCAGGTTTGTACGTAAGATAAGGAGAACGTAATTTTCCTGATAAAGCCCTCACCCACCGACCTAGTCGGTGGCATGCTTCATCATCGGGCCCACCACAGTGGCACCGAATGTGCCCCGGGTGTGCTTCAACGCCAGGTGACTGCCGAGCTGGTATGTTGCTGAGTGTGCAGTGAATAGTGTGAGAAAGGTGAAGTTTAAAAGCTATACAGGAGGTCCCAGCACCCGAGGGTAAATTATTTTAATGAACTGGGCCTCTGTTAGCAGATAAAAGGCAGGTAGACGTAATTTGGAGTGCTAATTATGACCTCCAGCGTCTAGTGTGGTCTACATGTTTCAGCCAGTGCCTTGTGGATTTTAAGCTGGCTTTCCTCAGGACCGTTTTTATATGTGAAAAACGTGCAGATTAAATAATAAAAATAATAAATTAAGTGATTGTGTTGTCTTTTGGCTAAGTGGAGCGCACGCTAAGGCGCTATAGCTGGTAGAGGGGGATTCCCTCAAGCTTGATCTGTTTTGTCTTGTAAAAAGCTTCATGGGTCGCCTGGCAGAGAAAGAGACCGAGTATTGCGGTCTAGTTCCTCCTTGGACCTATTCGTCCTTTCGCGGCGCTATAAATATTTCAGTCAGTCAGTCAGTCAGAGGCAAAGTCCATCACATGGTAATGGTGAGATTAGAATTGGAATGTGTGACAAGCCTTAAGAAGGTAGTTGTATCCCCTGCACTCTCAGTATAGTGTGTACTCAGAAATGATCTTGAAGCATTTGACAAGTCAGGGGTGGAGGGAATGGTCCATGCAAGGATGCTGCATCTCCCTGAGTGGGTATGTGCTGTGACCAGGTCACAGACGTTCTAGAAGGGAAACGCTGGCTGGAACTTGAACCCTGGAACAATGGGCCAAGCATCCACAGGAAAGGGCAAGGGGTCTGGTGAGTCAGCCCAAGGAACTACAGAGGTGCAGCAGGAAGCTGGCCCTGAGGGTTGGGGATCTGACCTCTAAGGTAGAGATCCCATCCCTATAAGATCTGTCATAGACTTGATAGGAGCTGGTGCACCCTCCAGAGAGGAGTTTTGACATGGACAGATAGAGTTTTCTACTCTTGAGAGCTAGAGGGAGAGCACCTCATAGCAAGAGGCAGGGTATGACAGTGGATTCCACAGAGTCTACTGGGAGGATAGAGTTTCCTACACTGAGGACTGGTAGTTCCCCAAAAGTACAAAGAATTCCTCCTCATCTTAAGTGATGACACCCCATTGGCAGATCATTTTGGTCAGAATAAGACTTGGAACCAGTTGGTTAACCATTTTTATTGGCCCAGCATGTCTGTCAAAGTGAAGGGGGTTTTCAGCTCCTGCGCCACCTGTCAGACCAGGAACAAGACGGGGGCAATTCAAAGTCTCCCTGGATACTACTACCAGTGGTGGGACTCCCTTTGAAAAGGTGTACGTTTTTGGTCCCCTAGAACCACCAACTGCGTCTGGGAACAAGTATATATTGGTGGTAGTAGACTAAGCCACAAGATACCCTGAAGCAATACCCCTCAGGAAAGTCACTTGTCTTTTCATGGCTAGGGCCCTACTTGGTGTGTTCACCATAGTTTCCCAAAGGAGGTGGTTTCAGATAGATGCATTAATTTTATGTCTAGCTATCTATCAAAAGGTGATGTGGGAAGAATGTGAGGTTACCTACAAGTTCACCACCCCATATTGTACCCAGACTAATGGTCTGGTGGAACGTTTCAATAAGACCCTGAAGGGCATGATCAATGGTTGGTCTGACAAACTCTGAAGTCGATGGGATGTTCTCCTTCCATGCTTCCTGTTTGCCTACAGGGAGGTCCCTCAAAAAAGAGTTAGTTAAAGCCCCTTTATATTGTTGTTTGGGCACCCTATATGAGCGCCATTGTGCCTGGTGAAGGAGGACTAGGAAAAACCTCTCAAGAAAGCCAAGAACAATATGGCGGACTATGTACTAGACCTGAGATCTTGCATGGCACAGTACATGTACAAAGCAAACAGGAAAGTGGAGGCCAATTAGGAGCTAATCAAGCCCTGGTATGACCAAAAGGCACCCATGCCTGAGTACTCTCCAGGACAATTAGTGTGGGTGTTGGAACCTGTGGCTCCTAGGGCCCTACAGGACAAATGGATTGGGCCCTAACCAATCCCTGAGAAGAAGGGTATGGTTACCTACCTGGTGGACCTTAATACCCTCAGGAACACTCACAGGGTCCTATATATCAATAGGTTGAAACCCTATCAAGGCAGGGCATACCCAAACATGTTGATGGTAACAGATGAGGCCAACATTCTTCACACCAGAGGGACACTACCAATACAAAGTAGTGCCCTTTGGTTTGATGAATGCCCCTGCCACCTTTCAAATGTTGGTGAATAGGGGCCTGTCTGGGTTTGAACAGTTCAGTGCAGCTTATCTGGACTATATAGCTGTGTACAGTTCCACATGGGAGGATCATTTGACCCACCTGAAGAAAGTGCTTTAAGCCCTGCAGCAGGCAGGCCTCCCTATTAAGGTCATCAAGTGCCCAATAGGGCAGAGTTCAGCTGTGTGACTGGCCCACCTTATACGTGGAGGCTATGTACAACCTCTCCAGCCTAAAATTCAAACCATTTTTGATTTGGCTGCTCCTACATCGAAGACACAGGTCAGGGCATTCTGTGGTCTGCCAGGACATTTCAGAAGATTTGTTAAGAACTTTGGGACTATTGTGGCTCCCATGACAGAAATCACATCTAAAAAGCAACCCAAGAAAGTTAATTGGACTCTAGAGTGTCAGAAGGCCTTTGAGACACCGGAAGATGCTATGTGTTCAGCGCCAGTGTTAGTGGCCCGTGACTACTCAAGGGGATTTGTGGTTTGGACCAGCCGCGGTCGGTAGTGGGAGTACCTGCTGGGCGGTGATGTGGGAAGGAGAAGAGCAGGGTGGGGGTAGTAAACTATGGATTACGGAGGTTTACAGGTATTTATATATTTACTTTCCTGTAAACCTCCGTAATCCATAGTTTACTACCCCCCACCCTGCCCCTCCCCCTCCCCACGTCACTGCCCGGCAGGTACTTCCACTACCGACAGCGGCTGGTTTTGACAGATGCTGCAGAATTTGGGCAGTGTTGGCACAAATAAATAAAGAGGGCCTTGATCAGCCAGTTGCCTTCATCAAAAGGCACCTTGTCCCCAGAGAACAAAGATTGTGTCCGATTGAGAGGGAAGCATTTGTTCTGGTTTGGTCCCTGAAGAAGTTTAGGCCATACCTGTTTGGCACTCATTTTCATGCTCAAACTGACCACACACCAATCAGATGGGTCATGCAGATGAAGGGGGAAAATTCTAAGCTGTCGAGGTGGTCTATTTCCCTACAGTGAATGAACTTTACAGTGTAACAAAGACCTGGGACTGCTCATGCCAATGCAGATGGACTTTCCTGGTTTATCTACTTGGATGATGAGGACTACCAGGGTGTAGGTTAGTTACCCATCACCTTTCGTTTGGGGGCTGTGTGAGAAAGTCATCCTTTTTGCCTTGATCATCCCCTTTTTTTATTGATACTGATAGTATCTGACTGTGCCCTGGACTGGGCTTACCAGACCCAGGGCCAGTGTTCTACTTATCAGATAAATGGTAATTAGGATTAATTACAATTGGTACTGACAACCTAGCTGTACGTCACTAATGTATAATAGGGCATGTAGGTTTAGAGGCCTAATAGATGTAATGCACTTTAAGTGTGCACTGGTGTTTTGCCTGCTGTCATTTTAAAGACAGCACTGTTTTTCAGGCTGTCTTTATTTTAAATGGATGTGCAGATTAGACTTTGGATTTAAAGATACTTTTAAAGTCTAAAACGACCTTGTTTACTCATATAAGTAACCCCCAAGGATTCCCACAGATTCCCCAGGAGTAGGGTGCTTTGAAACTATAAGCAGGGACATTATAAAATATGTTTTATAAGCCCTAGCGAGGGAAAAGCTGCCAATTTCATTTTCCCCATTGTAGAAACCTTGCTCCATAAGCTAACATGTGAATGTTTTTTTTCAGTAATCATATTGACAAGAGGGAGCTAGAAATGTCATTCAAAGACTCAGAATGATAGCTATAATAAATCTAACAACTTGCCAATGTTAGAAATTTAAGTATTGCAGAAAGAAAATTAAAGATTTTTTTTCTGTAAGCCAAAATCCAGCCTTCCAGCTGCCCTCTCCTGATTGACCAGCCTCTGCCAGGCTGAGCCAAACTGTCTTAATGAGGTGTGAAGTTGCCTCTGCTACAGAGAAAAAGGATTTCCTGTCGGTGGAGAACTGTGGCTGCAGAACAAGACCTAAATGGGATAAATCAGCAACCGAGCAGGATGGGGTGGAGTAGCCAGACAGTTCCTCAAAGAGAAAATGACCCTTTAGGACAGCAAAGGCTTAACCCCTCCTCCTGCACCCCCAATCAAACATGAGCCCCTGTAATGAGATTAGTGAAGGGGCTGGAAGGGGAGTGTTAGAGAATCTTAGCCACATAGTGGATTGGAAGAGACAGATCAAACCCTCCAGGAGAAAGTTTCTCCATTTTGGATTTTTGAAGAATAGTGCTTTCAGGGACACGAATATGGCACACTTTGGGGGAAGTGGTCATACCTGATGGTGGCACCCTGCATCCAATTGGCCAGGGTTACCCCCTGCTTGATACCCAGGAACATAAAATAAATATAAGAGAAGTGCCAAGCCACTCTGATCTACAGTCTGAAACAACAAGGAAATGAAGAACTGCCCTGCTGGAAACGGGATCTGCCCCCAAAGGATTGCACTCAAAAGGACTGCATCTGATGCGCAATCTGGTACTACAGAACCAAGGACTTCGAAGGTTAAAGGGTTGGACTCCCTGAAAGCTGCAGGTTACTCTTGCCCATCTGCATCATCTTCACCAAGATGTCTCCATCCCGGAATGCATCCTGTGGACTTTAAAGGATTTGGTCAGGTGCATTGTGGGAATTTTTGTATTTATTTATAAAGTTTTGTATAGCGCAAACATGACCAAGGAGGGTATCTCAGCACTTTACAGTTGATTTTAACAGATTCAAGGTACACAACAACAATTATCAAATTAAAGTTAGCAAAATTAATTGAAGATGCTGAGATGCTTGTTCCTCTTTATATTATTTATTTTCTTTTAGCCAATTGCTAATGCGTTTGACCGCAGCGGGAATGTATTCGTTACGACTTTCTCAGGGCTATTAAATGTCAATTTAGTTTATAATAGTACCTCCTAAAACCGTGTACGATTTTTGGAGGCAATCAGTTCTTTGAATCTGATACAAAAAATGCTTACAATTATATACTCAGGGCTTCCTAGCGAGGTACCTAGTGGTACAGTTATCCAAAGGTAATCCCTCAGAGTCAACTCTCACTGTGTATGCTAGTATTCTGCAGTCAATTACAACTGTCCTCAGTTTCTGACCGTTATCTTCACTAGACGGTCTCCTCGTGTAAGCCTACTCCGAATACAGTTGAGGTAAGTAGGAACACAAAATTGGGACAAGAGCAATCATTACAATTAGGTTCGAGATGAGAGCATGATATCAGCAAGATTCAGAGCATTTAAAAACAAGTCCAGACAGATCCAATAATGGAGATGAACAGGCAGAGTATACAGTACCAGTAAGATCATAGCCTGCCAACACTATTATTCACCGGATTACACACATGTAAAAGACAAAGATCAGGTAATGGGAGAAACACATTCCAAAAATACAATGCAAAGATGTTCAATGGCCCATTCACACTGTTTTTCCCAGGGTACAACCGTGTAATGGACAGTCTTAGCATCAGAGAGGCGGGCAGTATTGAGGCAGCTGAGTAAAGGACTTTAGGGCAGGAACTTCAAAAAAGCAATTTTTTTTCATTTCTTTTTTGAAGAAAGCGGTGGATGGGATTCAATGGACTTCCTGTGGAAGGGAGTTCCTGGTCTTCAGGACCATGCCAGAGAATGCTCTCTCTTTGTTTTCTACATGTCCATTTCGTTCTCTTTGGTATTGTCTCTGACCAAATTGAGCACAGACTCTGAGAGGCTGGTGCCAAATTAAAGACATGAAAGTTGGTTGGCACATCTAGGGCCAGATGTAGGAGGCCATTTACCGACCGGTAAATGGGTATTTGGGATGTAGGGGCATCATTTTACAGATTCGGTAAATTTACCGAATCGGTAAATTTACCGATTCTGTAAAATACCGAATCGGTATTTTTACCGATTTGGTAAATCCCAGATGTAGGTGGGACTCTTCTGAGTCCCAAAGTCTTTACAGATTCGGTATTTTACCACCCAATCCAATTGGGTGGTAAAATACCGAATCCAGGTGTGCATGCACATGTGTGCATGCACACCTAGCCATGTGACAGACAGACATGCCCTTAGGGCATGTCTGTGTGCCACATGGCACACATGCCCGTTTTTGGGGTGCTAGAGGGTGTCAAAGTGACACCCCCTGCACCCTTGCTGGAATCGGTATTTACCGAATCGGTAAATACCGATTCGGTAATGCCCATTGATTCCTATGGGCTTCAATGCCCATAGGAATCAATGGGCATTACCGAATCGTTATTCACATGATCGGTAAATACCGAATCTTAGCGATTCGGTATTTACAGATTCAGAAATACCTACAACCCCCCCGTCTATTTTACCACTTTTTAAATACCGAATCGGTAAAATTCGGTATTTAAGAAGTGGTAAAATAGAATTACCTACATCTAGCCCCTAGTGTCTAGTGGGGACAGTAGATGCTGGACCAGCAGATAGCCATAGGAGGTATTTGACTAATAAATGTATTGCTTCACTGTGATGTTTTGGTCCATTATGCAGCATAATGTGTGTATGGATATGAAACCATTTGCTCTTTGAGTGAATGTTATAATTTCAATGTTCCAAAAAAGTCAAATCAAATGTTTGTTCACATGAAAGTCGACACGTTCTAATCTTCATTAGCAATTTTATAGCAGTATTGCTAAAATGTTTGTGGTGTAAAATGTTGATTAAAACATTTCTTTGATCCAATATGCAAGGCATTGTGGTAAACTCCATAATAACAATGTGGAAGACATTGAACCTGATTCACAAACTGTAATTCTAGGTAAGTTTAAATGTTTGAGTAAGTTTAATACTTTTTGGTATACATAAACCACACTTTTGTAGTAACTTACACTTTTGCAGAAACTATAACTTCATTCTCCTATTGACAATAATGGAGTCTGGGACTTAAAATTAAACCCAATTGGAAATTATGTTGAATTAAATCAATATGTCTAAAGTAGTTCAAAATATAAATAAATATAAATTAATGTTCAGTAAAGATAGTACACATTCACTATTTAATTCCAAAATATTTAGTAAATATGTACTAAATATATATATTTTTAAGATTAATGTATATAGTTATTTTAAATGATGTAATTTATTTTAGCATTATTTCCTATAGGATTGAGTCTGTATCTCCATTATTTTCCATTAGAGGGTGTTTCAGTACCAGTGGTTGGCAGTGTGCAAGTGTAAATTACTACAAAAGTGCAGTTGTGAATACCATAATGTAGTTAACTTTTTCAAAAAATGTGTTACCATTGTGAATCAGGCCCAAAGAGTAGAACACATTTCCATTGCTTAGTTCATCCATCCAAGTTTTTGGGACACTAATTCCCTGTTCCCAGTGCTTGTCTCTAAAGGCAAGCATTAACTGTTTCCTCCTGACAGAGTTTCATATTCCTCAATTTAGGCTAGAGAATGACAAAAAGCCTGGAAATGTAATTCTCTGAGTCGTCATAGGTGACTAAAAGCTGCTACCTACAGTTACTGAGAATGGGCAACAAAGATATGAGTGAGAGGGGAAAAACAGTGAGATGAATAGAGAGAGAGAGAAATGTTACTTTAACATTTGGGGTTTATATTGTGAAATATCGATGCCATGAGATATTCCAACCTATAATAAATGGTGTGCAGACAGAGTATTGAGTAAAAATGATCGAATTTCACAAATATCATGTAAGAAATATTGTGGTTCGGAAATATCGACAGCAAGTATATTGTGGTCAAGAATATCGACTTAAGGTAAGTAATATTGATTTTAAAAATATCGAAGTGTTTAATATCGTTTGCAAAAATATAAATGTTAAAAATATCATTTTTTAAATTAATGTTACGTATTGTAGTATATATTCTATATGTATGTGGGTGTTACATTTTTAGGAGCTGAGATTTATTTTTATTTGATTTTTGCATTTTTAGTTCCGTAGAAGGTTGTGTGTGGGTTTACAGGGGAATAGGGTGGAAAATAATTGAATTATAAAATAAATTAATTGATTATTTTGTATTTATTAATATTTGTTTAATTGAGATTTTATAGTTTTAAATGTGTAAAGTAATTCATTATTAATTACCTAATAATTGGTTGTCAATTAATTTTAATCAATTAATGTGTAATTAATCATAGTAATTGTGCTGGGTCTCGCAGCGCAGGAGCGGTTACTGAGCAAGAGAGGCAGAACCACAAGCCCCGGTAGACTATGCGGCCATTGTCGCATACGCACAGCCTACAGCTTGTGCCTGGAGGTGCATAACTATGACGGGCGAGCCTTGCAGAGTGGGAGCCAGTTAGTGAGCAAGAGGGGGAGGACCAAAACACCTGTCAGCCTTCGTGGCTGTTGCCGCATATGCACAGCCTACAGCCTGCGCCCGGAGGCGCATGACTACAGCGGCCTGGCCCCACAGCGTGCGAGCTAGTTACTGAGCAAGAGGGGCAGGACCACAAGCCCTGGCAGTCTTCGCAGCTGTTTCCTCATAGTCACAGCCTACAGCCTGCACCCAGAGGTGCATAACTATGGAGGGCGAGCCCCGCAGTGTGCGACGCGATTGTACGCAAAGGTCGAGCCCGTCCATGTCTGTCGGAGCCTGGAAGAGGCTGGGCTGGGCCCCCCTCTAACCTCTAACCTCTAACCTCTACCCATCAGCTTCAGTTTTGAAACATGCCAATGGTATTCCAGGTCAGTCATGGGAAAGAAAACGGCAACCTTAACATCTTCCACAGGGATTACCATGTCCACCATTGATGCTTTTTGGTTAGAGCAATGAACGCAATCACACAGGAGATTGCGACGGCAGAAAGAAGATTATCTTCTGGGGAGGGGGGTTCTGTCTCTGACGGGTTGCCTCTAATTCCTACCAATGATATAGTAGACCATGATATCCAGGGCTCCCAGAAGCAAATCCCTCCCCAAATAATCACACAGGCACATTCCATTGATCACCAAGGCCTATCTCAACAACTTAATAACAATGGGTCCACCACACCAAAAACCATCGCAGCTAAAAGAAGAAGAGGAACCTCAAAAGACCCTGCCTTAATCAAATCCAAGAAACCTAGAAAGATTATATATAGCTGGACAACCATAACTACTGCTACTGCAGCTAATGAGACTTTATCACAAAATTAAAATTTAGAGGATCTAACTACTAGGATTACCTCAATATTACATCCTATTCTGTTACAGCTGGACTAGTTTGAATTAAAAATCCAGGACATTTTAGATAAGGATTGGTATACATCCAAAAATGATGCAGTCACCTCTTTCAACGTCATATTTTTACCCCCTTGACTGCACCGCTAGTTAGTTATTAGTAGGGGACCAATTTCAGGGGTACAGTCAAACCAAAACCAGGTACAAAAAAACTGGCCCCACACTAAGGGGAAAGCTGCATTCCTCACAGATCGACTGCCTCCTAAAGCAGGTCCTGAAGGGCTATCCATGCACATGTCAAAGACCATTTGTGTTCCTAGTAGTTATAGGGTGGGGGGGTGCACAACCCAAACCCTTTAAGGCCGATAGTAATTCTACCCTTCGCCAACGGAAGACTATCACTCCAGAACACATGAGTGACACTCATCCAAAAGCTCTCAATTTACCTCCAGCCGCTCACCCCTTTGTTTTAATCTTGGTAAATGTCCTCACAGTAAGGCCTACATTACAAGTAACTACCACTCAACTCATGGACAAATCATCGCACTGGTTATCAACCTACACTAGTTTGGGACATTTAGCCCGGAACTATCTTATTATGGCAAGAAGAATACCCTGGGTTGGCCCATCTCCAAAACTATACAAGGGCAATTGCATTGTTTTAAATTTTTACAACTCGTAGCTTGTATTTGATCTCTTATCTCATTTTCACGTTGCACCTATAGCCGCAACCCAAATTCTCCCTGTACCACTTGGCTTTTTTTTTACAAACCACCACGACACACACATCAGATTGCTCCAAAGGCAGATATCACCGAAAGTAGGTCTGCATCTAATCTCAGCAAAGGTCCCATATCTTTCAACATATTTGCTCCCCTATCAAATCTCGACTCCTGTGATTGACTGGAGACATTGACGCCAAAGGCTCTACCAAATATCTCCCAGCTCCTACGGCGAGTCCAAGGCTTAGGGATCACAATGGGATAACTGGTGAGGAAACAATGGGGCCGACTCATGACCCCCGTCTGCCCAGCCTACATCAGGATGATGTAATAGTTCCTCCCACCCCTTGTGCTATCACACTGCTCATAGCCTCCTATCATGGAACATCGCAGGCTTTAATAATAAACGAAGTAATGAAAAGTGGTTTAAAGTATTCTCTAACTATCAGATTATATGCTTCCAAGAAACCTGGGAGACACATTCAATCAGCTACCGCTCATTCAGCAAACCAGCAGTACTCTCAGCTGGGGGTTGAGATAAGGGGGGCCTTCTGACATTGCTAGGTAACACTCTTGTAATGAAAGAACTGAAATTCATAAAGATATCTCATCACTTTCACATGCTAGTAATTAAATGTTATGATACTTGGGGCCATCTATTAATAAATTATTACAATAAGTTTTCCTATCCTGACTCTGTAGTAGAGAACCTATGGATGGCCATCGAGGATTGTATCGGTTCACAATCAAACACTCTCCAAATTCTGTGGGTAGGCAACTTTAACATTAGGACTTGTAAATAAGTAGAGACAAAGATAAGCATGATAGAAGATCATGGGGGTGAGCCAATCACTCACTTCATTTATAATAAACATGGCACCACCTTGAATATTGTACTGATGACCTCGCAGTTAGAACCCGCAATGAAACCGATCCAGTAACCAGCCAAATATCCTCCACCTTTCAAGAAGCAGAACGTTGTTCTGCGATTGAATACATAATTACGTGTGATTCTCTAAACATCAATATTTCTAAGATAGAAGTCTCCTTCAACAAATTTAGCAATCATGCTACCCTTACATGCTGTCTTGCATGGTATACCGCCAAGAAGAGCGTCAGTAAAGTCGCGCCTAAACATATCTTAGTGAGCAAAAATGGATTTACCTGAAAATGGGACAAAGTAGACAAGCCTAAGCTACTCGTAACCTTTTTAGGATCCAACTATGAGAATATTTTGCGCTGCTTAGTCCCACAAATTACAAGCAATTTGGTGACAGAAGCTTTTGTTAATATTCAAGCAAACATGAAAAGTCTATTGACCCGCCCAATTTTCATCAAAGATGTAGCCCAGCCCAGATGGTTTGATAAGAATTGCTTAAAAGCCTCAAATAATCTCCGGAAAGATTTGAAAGCTTCACCAAGAGATAAGGAGCACATTCATGAACTAAGGATTTGGTATAAACTGGCCAAGGCAGAAAGACATAAAGAGATAAAATGTGAAGCTTGGGAAACTTTAAGGAAAACATCTACCTCGGAAGATAGAAAAACTTTCTGGAATGTAGTTAATTCAGTCTCCCTTTCAGATAGGGGTGGTCCCTCTCTGGACATTCATATAGAGGAGGAGACATTGATAAGCCACTTTCAGGGTATTTTCCACAACCCAGCGGGCCTTACACCTATGTTTGACAACTTGCCTATCAAGACCCAAACCTGTCTTTTATTCGAACTTGAGGAAGTAGAGACCCCTTTGTCACAGTCACCACCCTTAAAAGCTGTAGGACCCAGTGGGGTCCCAACAGACATCTTTTTAAGTAACAGACATTTGTGGTCACCTTTATTGACTGTAGTCTTCAGCTCAATAGCATTAATGGGTCTACTGCCCTCCTGAAAATCCTTGGCAATTATCCTATTTTTGAAACAGGCGATACCTCTACTCTACTCAACTAGCACCCTATTTCCTTGCTAGATAGCATTGCTAAAATAATGGGCAGGTTACTTCTGAATAAGCTGGAATTCTGGGTGGCAGAGAAGAAAATTCTCGCAGAAGTCCAGTATAGGTTAAGGCAGGTTAGGAGTACCATTGATCAATTTCTTAATTTGTCACTTCTAGCTGCAAAGTACTCCCTGATGAAAAAAGGACAGGTTTACATCCCCTTCATGGATCTGTCAGAGGCGTTTGTGGTACACAGCAAACTGTGGGATATCATAAAGGCCATGGGAGTGGAGGCCGCAATCACCAATTTTATTAGAGAGTCTTATCTAGATGCCTCTGTTTCAGTTCAATTTGGTGGATGAAGTGAATGCACCAAACCTTTTAAAATTGAAAGGGGGGTCAGGCAAGATAGTGTCCTGGCACCCCTTCTATTTGCCCTTTACAAACATAATTTGTACGAAGCACTAGTTAAAACATAAAAAGACACCACTCAAGCCCAGAACACCCCCTTACGATTTTGCTATATGCGGACGATGCGGTTTGTTAAGCAATAATTCCATAGCATTAACAAAAAACAATCAGACTATACAGCTTTTATGTCCAACCTGGATCTCACGGTTAACAAATCTAAGAGCTTTATTTTACCTATGGGATGTACCAACAAGAAACCTCCAAGTTTCTATTTTGATGGGGAAAAAATAGAACAATTTCCAAGCATTAACTATCTAGGGGTGGACTTTGATTCAAAACAATCTTGGAAGGCGATGTGACAGATTAGGGCAGATCGCATGGGAAAGAGCATAGCTGCAAACAGCCCGCACCGGAAATGATAAAAATATATTCAGCTCAATCAAGTCTATTGCCACTTATGGGGCAGCGATTTGGGGGATAGTGGACAGCGCACCCCTGCATGCAATAGAAGACAACTTCATTAAGTGGCTGCTAGCAGTCTAAACAGCTTGCAGCAACATTGTTGCTCACAAGGAAGCTGATTTGCCCTATATTAGTGATGCTAATTATTTGTCTCCGCTTTCCTTGTGGCTGTAAATTTGGAAAAGGAATAGCGTTGCTCTAAACCAACGGATCCCGAAAGACATTCTGTCTCTAGATCACAGTCATAAAATCTCATGACTTCCTTATGTAGAATGCACCTGGCATCACTTGGGCTAACGGAACTCTTTGACACTCCTAGTTTCTGTGAAGGTTTCCCTAGTTCAAGGTTACAGGAAATGTTTATGAAGAAAACTGCTTCTGATAGGTGGGGCAGATACAGGGGGGAAACCTCTGTTATGAATTACTACGGTCTACGACATTCATAGCAAGGGGCTCCACCGTAACTTTCTTTTGTGGAAAACATCGAGCACCGGTTCATTTGAACTAGATTTCAATTGAATTATATACCGATAATGCTGGGGTATCCCTCAAATGTTTTCTCAATCTCACAACTCCCTCCTTGCCAGTGTAATAAGTCACCTCAATTGATCTTGCACATATTGTTCTTTTACACTTTTTATACCTAAGATAGGAAACAATGTATTATCCCTCTGATGAAAAACATGTAACTATTGTTTCCCAATATTGGCTCTTGCTACGCTACAAAATGTAAACACTCAGTTTGTTTGCTTTACTATGGTCTCCTTCTTACAAGCTGCGTTAAGAAGTCGAAAGGCCAACAATGAACCACCCACATGAAGTTACGTTAGGGGTAGATTATGATGTTAACTGACTCCTGATTTGTACATTCAGCTCTTGTATGCATGAACAAAGCAAATGCGTATTGTATCTCATGCAGAGTTGTTTAACCATGATTAAATTTGTACAATCACATTCAGCAGGTAAGAATCGGGTGAAGGGTTTTCTGTGGAAATGAATTCTGTTTTTATTACTGTCTTTTATGTTTCTTAATTGAACTGATTTAACATACGGAGATCTGGCTAACGGTTTTATTTGCTTGGGAAATTTTAAACTGCCATTTTTAGCTTGTTTTCTTTGTAATGGTATCAGTACTTTGTGGAATATATTTATATATATGTAATGTTTTTACTTTTGTAATTTGTATGCATTTATTCAAATGCTAAATGAAGAATGAATTGAACTGAATAGTTATTGTGTAAATATTTTTAGGTGTGTTGTGGTGTTCATCGGTGTAAAGGGTGGGAGGTAATTTATTTTAAATTGATGAATTAATAATTGCTTATTATTCATTTTAATGAATTAATTGGTAATTAATTATGCTAATTGTGAATTACGTTTAGATGTGTGTTTATAGGTGTAAAGGCTGGAAAGTAATTTATTTTTAATAGATTAATTATTAATTGGCAGTTAATACATTTTATTTAATTAATAGGTAATTAATTAGGGTATTTGTGAAATTGATTTTAGGAGTGTATTTTAAGGTTTTTAGGGGTAGGGTGTTAAGTAGGTTATTTTTTGGTAATTGATATCAAATAAATTAATTAAAACGTTAACATGATAATTGCGTAATTAATTTGTGGTGTCTTTTGTGGTGTTTAAAGGAGTAAAGGGTGGGAAGTAATGTGTATTTAATTAATTAATATAGCTGTTAATTAATGTTAATTATTTGATATTTATTTTGAGCAGTTTATTTTTTGTGTGTTGTTTTTACTTTTAAAGTGGTAAAGGGTGGATATTAAATACATTGTAATTACTTCATTATTAGTTTTTAATATCAATAGTATTTTATTTAAAAATACGTTTTTATTGGTTTTTATTATTTCATAGTTCAATTTAGGTGTGTGTTGTGGATATTATTGTGTTAAAGTGTGTGTAGTCAATTAATGTTCATTCGTTTTTTTATTAATAATATCTTTTTTAATTCATTATTAATTATGTTAAATATGGAGGTAAATTTAATTTAAAATGTTGAAGTGTTTTGTTTTTTGTGCAGTGTTATGAGGTAGAGAATAAAATAAATACATTTATGTGATAATTAATATTGTTGTTTGTGAATATTTTCTAGTTAAAAAGAAATATTATTTTAAAATGTATTTATCATTTTATTTTATGTAATATTTGTAGGTTTTTGTATATGTAATTATTATTATAATATATTTTCCTTTTACTAATTTGATACATTTGATTTTTCATTATTTATTTGTATGCTTTTAAAATTTTTGTGCGTGAATAGTAATTTTAGTCTCTTCTCTATCAAGCACTTTCACCACTGTTGCACTCACTGGAGTGGGTATAGCTAATTTTATCCCTCCACTGTCCATCAATATCCGTACTGTTGCACTCACTGGAGTAGGTATAGTACATTTTTCCCCTCCGCTATCCAACACTTATCCTACTGTTGCACTCAGTGGAGTGGAAAAAGTAATTTTTACCCCTCTGCTATCCAACAGTTTCCCCACTGTTGCACTCTTTGGAGTGGGAATAGGATTGTTTGCCCCTCAGTTATCTAACACTTTCCCTCCTGTTGCTCTCACTGGAATGGGAATAGTAATTTATACCCCTCAATATCCAACTCTTTCCCTACTGTTGCACTCACTGGAGTTAGAATAGTCAATTTAAAATCCTCCACTATCCAACACATACCCCACTGTTATACTCACTGGAGTGGGAGTAGTTATTTTTACACCTTTGCTATCCAACGTTTGTCCTACTCTTGCACTGATTGTATTGTGAAATTTAAGTTTAAATATTGTAAAACATCTTAATGCTTTAATTTGTTACAGGTTTTTTAAAAATATTTTAAATCATTAATATATGTATATATATTTATTTTTTAATATTATTTTAACCTTTTAACATAAATCAAAAATAATAGTTTATTCATTGTTTTAAAGTAAATATATATGTATAAATAATTATGTGTGTGTTCATTTTTTTAAGTTTATGTGTTCTATTTTATTAAAATGTATAACACATGTCTTTTATTTTGTTAAACTTATATTTAATATTTAATATATATATTTTATTAATATTTTTATTAAAGTCAATACTTTATACATCTGTATTTTTTACATCAATATTTTAAGTCAATATTTTTGTACTTACCTGTTTGAGTATAGAAGCTGATATTTTTGTTGTATATATATTTTTCTTGATATTTTTAACATTAATATTTGTACATCATTGTTGTGTTAATGAATCTATTAAATGTGCTACTTAATTTAAAAATCATATATCATTTTACTCTTGTCTCTGTATCAACCTATTTGCATATAATGTCCTCAATCAATCATTGCTTGTTAAGCGCCACTACTCACCCTTGAGGGTCACAAGACACTGAATGTTGCAATATGAAAGCTATTTATAATTTCGATTTCCCATTGAACAGATTATTGAAACACCTTGAGGCTCATTAGTAAAACGGGACCGCCCGCCATAAGGGCGGCGGTCCCGTGGGGGCCATTAGGATATGCCCGCCACACTGGCAGGCGAATCCCGCATTTTTATCATTGCGCCCTCCGCAATGCTAAAAATGCACATTGTGCACTTCAATGCACAACGTGACAGGCACTGTGCGGTGCCTATCACTTTGTACAGTGAAGTGCAGGGGGTACCATAGGTACCGCCCATATGCACACCCCATCCCCCCGGAGTCCCAGGGGTCCCAGGGGGCCCGCAACGGGCCCCCACAAGACATTCCCGCATGCCTTTACGTGGCGGCGTTGCCGCCAAAAAAAGCATGTCCCCACCTTTACCCTAATATTGATGGCGGTGTCTAACAGACACCGCCACCATATGAAACCCTTTTATGTCCGGGCGGAAAATCGGCGGTCGATCTTTCTGTCCGCCGTTGTCCCCCCTGACATAGTAACATGGCGGGGGGAAATGGGTGGCGGGCGGGGAAGGATGTCGGGCGGATCGCAACCGCCCGCATGGCGGTGGCGATCTCCCCGACATCCTAATGGGGCCTTTTATGAGCAAACTGACCTTCAATCGAAGACAAGGCCAGGCCACAATTAAAACATGTTTTAAACCCTTACCATTAAGACTTTACAATTAGGCCATGAATACGTACCAACAGCTAAATTGCAAAATGAAATTTAATGAGGCTTCGTAGCTGACTTCAAGCTGTCATCTAGAGATACTGAAATTGAAAAGTAAAACTAACATGGAGTAGTAGACACAACGAGATAGACATAGGGGGAGCGATAGAGAGAGGTTAGTTTCGCATTTAATGCATGATACGTTGAATGTAAAATATGAAGTCCTGCCAGAATGTAAACAATAGAACGTTCCTTAATAAAGAAATAGTTGACAGGTGAATTTCCCTGTGTATCATTGGTGCGCCCATATCATTGATTTGAAATGGGGTAATTGCACAGTGGCCCCTATTTGTCATTATCATGCAGCTGCCTTCTTCCATAAGAAGTGCAGTTCAGCGAGGTTTCTAGTATTTAATTTCATAAAGTTGACCAATCCGATGTTTCACATGCTAAACAACGGACCTCCAATAAAGTAACTCTGACTATAGATTAAAACTCTAATTTTATTGACCTCCACCCAATTCTTATTTCGATTGATTGGGTTACTGACTGTAATACAACCATCCAAAAAGCGTCAAGATTAAGATTGTCACCAAATCGAGTTGTTTGTTTTTGCTAGTGTGCTGAATTCCTTCTGAATAGCAAAAAAGGAAACTTGGCGAGACAATCACAATGCATCCTGTAGAAAGTGCGTTTAATAATTGCTCATTTAGCGGACAGGTGGCTGAAATATTTTATGTTAAATATGGAGGTGCCAGCACAGCTCAGATGTTGTGCATGCATAGATTATTGGAGTCCATTCACTCGAAAAAGACTCCCATCAATATTGACCTACAAAGTGAAGTCCGGGGACTTTGTCATATAGCATATTCCGACTCATTTTTCGTGCGCTCGCTTGGATGAATATATTTAGCTGAATTCATGTATATACGCTAAATGACATTTTGAGAATTCTCATCCATTTTCAATCATCTCTATACCACATTAGAGCCCGGCCAATATTACCAGAAATGACAACAGGCATTTGATGCCATCTAAAATATAGCAGAGGTATGATAGTTATGGAAATGACCACATAGAATTCCAAATGAGAGCAGAATCAATTTCAATTACCGGCATTCGAGAGCTAAATGAATGTTTAATGAAAAGCATTGCATCCCCGGGACATATAATGTAATGATGAAGACTATATCGCATTATTTTCAAAATTTGGTACTTAAGCCGTGTAGAGCGCAGATGTACCAAATGCATTCATGCATATGCTTGGCACCTTTCTGCAGCCATTTATTACAGGTGAAAGTGGAACATGATCATTTAATCCCGGCCCCTTGATATAATCCAGAGATTTTCATTTTTTATTTGTGTTTTGGATCATTAGGAAGTAATTTAGCTTGGGTAGACATTGCTGATCAGGGCCGTATTTTTCTGTAAACCATTTTTTAAAACTGGCGGATGTGTTGCAGTGATGATGAAATAGTTCAGGAACCATGATGCTTATATACTTTATTTTGGTCTCAAAATACAGGTTTTGGGGTCACGTATTCGTATAGAGACAGAAAATAACTCATCATTTCTGCCCTTCTGACATTTTCCAAAATGGCAGCTATAAAAGAGGAAGAACAGACATATATAGAAATGAAAAAAATAATAATGGTTTTTAATCCTATTCTGTATACACCAAACAATGTTTATGATCTGAATATGAAAAAATATATATGTTTATCACTCGTGTTTTTAGTAACATTTTCATGGTTCATTTTATATATTTGTTTTGGCAATCACTCTTTCTGGATTTGCTGAATGTTGTACATTTGAGAAGAGCATATCAACAAAGACATATTTTTGTAGCACGTTTTGCAAATTCATGTACTTGTAAACTCTGTGGGCAGAGGCTTTAGAAATGTCAAAGGTTTTAGCACCCCATCAATATCTTACCAACAAATTCACACAGTTCTTTCTCTACATATGCACGATCCAAAACATTTACACATCTGATCAAGTAGAACACTCTTTTAATGTGTCCATGCACAGAATATGATATCAATGGAAGGTTACTTTGTGGCACTGGTCTCTTAAACTAACAGTACTGAAGATCGACAAATGTGTGACCTTCAGAACTCGTTTTCCACACAATCACAAGGTATTTTCTACATCACATTCTTCTTCTATATCAGCAATTTTTTTCTGAAACGTCTCAGGTTCAGCAGTTAAAGCTCCATGCTTTGTTCCAATTTTGCTCATATTGTCATCACCAGTAAGAATATGTGGCTTGATAAGAACAATGGGCATCTATGGGTCAAGTTTCTTGTACAGAATATAAAGCAGTATTAAGTGTCTTTCCTTTGCTGTTCCATAATGTATCCATAACTCTGATTATGCTTGACTTATGAACATTGCAAGAAATCTATGTAGCACAATAATAACATCTTTCAGTTCAGTTCAGTTCAGTAAGCTTTATTCGATTATTGCAAAACAATCATAAAAGCACATAAACACATTAAAACATATACAATTTATTACAGGTAATTTACAGCAATCATGACAAAAATATTAAAATAGCATACTCTTTCTAGCAGCAATTGTTTTTAGCATGTAGGTTGCAGTAAAAAAACAGATATCTGGCTCATGTAATAAAAACAGCAAACTCATAGCAGCATTCACAGATAAAGTGCCGTGCTTTTTAAACAGGGGTTTAAGAAAAGCGATACGGAGATGCAAATACAAATCACATATGAAGAGAAAGTGCAAAGTGCTCTGTTTAGTGACGCCATCACAAGGACATGGGGCAGCAGGATACTTTTTATTACATGGAAATGCAACCAGATGATGTACAATGCCTAATCTCATTCTTGTAAGAACAAATCTGTGTGAAGTTCTAGTTACCGTAGTTAGGTATTGTTGGAAGCCCTCAGTATCCACGTATGATGTATTAAACTTAACTGCCCAGTAGTAATTTGGCGATCACGGACTTTCTTCCTCAGATAAGTATATTTTATTTCAATTCTATAATATACAATTGCGCTGCTGGGGTTTTCCATAATATTTATTTTAAATATGTCCTTAAATGTTGACACTATATATTTGAGCCATGGGATCTTTAGACAGTTATCCAGGCGAAGGCAATCATTAATAATACTTCTGTTAAAAGTAGATTCTTCCTTCAGCCAGATAGATCTCCAAACCAGCAAAGGTCTTAGCCCAATTAAATCCGTCAAATGTTCCAGCCCCACTTCATTATGTATAGGCTCAGAGGAGGCTGACATGGGTAGACAGAGTAACCTTTTGAGAAACCTATTTTCCTCTGTTTGTAACTCTACACGACGATAGTGGCCCCATACCCCTGCTCCATAAAGTGCTATCGATGTGCATCTAGATTGATAAATGTGCAACATATCGCGAATGCGGCGGTACCCAAGTTTAACAGCAAATTATAAAAACCCTGTAAGCACTTTTGGCCAGTTTGGCCCTGACATTCATTACCCCCTGTGTCCACATCCCATTACTGGTGAAGATTATACCCAGATAGCAGAACTTCTCAACAGTTAAAAAATGTTGGCGGTCTACATATAAGGGTTTAGTTTTTCCTGAACTTCTACCACAGATAGGGCATATGTTTTAGTTTTGTTAATCTGCAGCTTTCTGCCCTTAATAAAGTCTGTGAACTTATCAATTAACCTCTGTAGGCCCAATGGTGTCCTCGAAAGCAATACCGCGTCATCTGCATATAGCAGCACCGGTACATCCTGGCCTTCCACCTGGGGTGCATCGGCCTTTACCGTTTTAAGTTCAGCATCAATTGCATTGATAAAAAGAGTAAAAAGGAGGGGCGCAAGGACACAGCCTTGCCTAATACCTAAATTAACCTTACATTTGGAAGTACATTCACCTGCTTGTCCATAGCGCACACATGTGGATAATTTAGTGTAGAGCCTTGCAAGAAAACCAATATTAGGCTCTGGGTCTCCAAGATCCAATAAAATCGGCCATAGCAGAGCATGGTCTACTAAGTCAAATGCACTACTTAGATCTGCAAATCAGAGGAAAAAGGACCCTTGCTTTGCACACGTGTATTTCCCTATTAAAAGGTCCAAAATAATGCATTGTTCTAGGGTTCCCCGCCCTTTCCTGAACCCGTATTGTGACTGAGTTAAAATCCTATTGTCCCCAGCCCACTCTTATAGCCTAACTAACAAGACCCTGCTCATAATCGTGATAGATGAGTCTAGGAGAGAAATTGGTCGATAATTTTTGGCTTCGGATCTATTTCCTTTCTTAAATGTGGGAATGATTATGGATTCGCCTCATGTAGATGGTGCACTTTCCATTACCGCAGCATTAAAAACTCTGGTCAAAATGGGACCCCAGAGTGCGGGTATGGCTTTGTACACATCTACTGGTACGCCGTCTGGGCCGGGTGCTTTCCCGCCCTTACTGCTGCTGATGCCATGTTTAACCTCTGCGAATGTAATATTAGGAGGGAGAATTGGTCAGGTATCTATATGCCTAGAGACCGTTGAGGCCACATCCTCTGGGTCAAAAATGCCAAAAAAATGTACTACCCATGCTTCACTACTAACATGGGATGTTAGGTCAGGGGCATCCTCATTTCTTAAAAAAGGAGAGTTAACCGTATCCCAGAAAATCTTGCTGTTGGATGTATCCACAGCCATTCTTAGTTTGTCCCAGGCTTCTTCTTGGAGCTTCCTCTTCCTCCGTTTTAGTTTTTCTTTATAAGCTAATCTCAGGTTATTAACAATCAACCTATCCCTATCACTGCTTATTAAAACTTGCTTTAGCTGGGGCAGGGATTGGGTGCATGCATGATCAAACCACCCTTTATTCTGGACTGGGCTATTCCCCTTGGTTATGATCATGATGTTATCAATTATTCCGTTTATCTTGCTAAAACACAATAACATACACAAAGGGTCGGCATGGTCATCCAAACACTCATAAATCTCAGCATGGCATGCCGTAACAAGTTTTTTAAAAACGTTGTCCTAATTTTCCCCTTTCCACTTGATCCTAGTGCCATTAGGTGTACACGGGGTTATGTCGTCTACTATGGTTTGAGTTACTTGGCCTCTGTGTCCCCAAATACTTAGTGATAAGATAATACAATTATGGTCACTGATGGATAGATCTATTATCTCTGGGGTAGTACAGTAAGCACTAATATCCACTGAAGCCAGTACATGGTCAATAATAGTACAGGCATTCCTGCCAGTGAATGTTGGTAGGGGATTACCTTCGCCATCTCTTGCACACTGCAGGCCCTCCATGTCAAATTTAACCATAACAGAATTTAACATCTCTCCATAAGTGCTATGCAGAAAGTGCACACAGTCATCACCCAAATCATCGCTAAACCCACAAACCTTGGTGAGGAAAGAGGACACTTGGATATATTAAAATCGCCCCCCTATATAATATCAAAATTAACACATTCATCAGTGCACAAATTATCTAATACACTCTCCAGTTCAATAACCACTTTGTGTCGTGAAGAATCAAACAAGTTATTATAAAAGTTGATTAACAATACATTACGGCCGTTTTTATGTTGTAACCACAGAACTTGGGAATGACATCCAATTATTTTGTACATTTTGAAATCCACTGGTAGTTTGACAGACAGGAGTATTAAAAGTCCCCCTTTCGCTCTGCCGACGGCAGATCCCAAGGCTGGTACATTAAAAGCGACAAACCCATCAAAATTAACATGCTCTGTGCACCAAGTCTCCTGGGAACATAGGATATCATAACTATTAACAAAATCCTTCCATCCTAGTGAATCTTTCTTCTTACTCCACCCGGCTATATTCCATGTAATTAGGCTGTACCCATGATCATTGGCTCCCTCCCTAGGACCAACTACTTCACTCATCGGGAGCGGGACATCGCTGATTACTTTAGACATACTAGCAATAACATCTTTCATTTGACAGCACAATGACTCAATAGGAATCATTTTGAACAGCCCACTCAACATGTGGCACAACACGAAGTTCAGCTTCCTCCAAATTGCTTTTACATTCTTGAACAATATGGCCTGTACTTTTTGAATATATCTTTACAGGCAACAACTCCTCGTTGAGAATCATTCCACTTGCAATAATTGGAAATTCAGTGTTCACTGACGCATCAGCAATGTTTTGGCAGGTTAGCATCTCCAAGTTCATCTTGTTTGATGATGATGACCAGAATTTATCAAGATTCACAGGTATAGGTGTTGAATTTTTGATGCAGGCAAGGATAATTGTTCGATTCGATTCAGAAAGCTTTATTCGGTTTGCATAGTACAACCATAAAAGTGACAATAGACAGAAAAAAGGTATACATACAATTACATAAAATTGTAAAATACAAAATTATTATTATTTACTAATGGCATATTTATCTAAGCATCCATTTCCAAACAATTGATAGCACTTGAATGGAAACATTATTAATACATATTTAAAAAAGGAAAATGTGAATATCAGCTATTTCATTAAAACATTGTACTAAAATAGTATCCTGGCTAGACATGTTTACCAAGAATTTTCTAAAGTGACGTGTGCATAAAGAGAGCTGAAATTTATAACAGTACAACGCATGATATACATATTCATTTTCTCATGCAGAAAGACAAAGGCAAGTAAAAGCCAATTTCGCTGTAGTTTTGGAGTCAAAAATAGACTTAGTACCCCAACTATATACACTTGAATGAAACTAGCCTATATTTTCCTAAAAATACCAGTTGCAAGTTGTTATAAAACTATTGATTTCCTGGCTGCTCTGCATTTTAATATAAATAAGGCGACTCGGAAACAAATATCTGTATTCTCGAGAGCACAGAATAAATTCATTGCATCCACTGTTTTACGTACATTATATTTCAGAAAAATTGACTTCAAATAAAATTTCCTAAAGAAGGAATAAAATTTACAAAATATTAAAAAATTGTAACAACTCTGGTTGGAAGTATTGTTACAGGGACATTTCGTGGAGGACCTTTCTCCCATTTCTGGGAAGGATACTAAATGGTGAGCGGTCCCCAACCTCAGGCGTGTCAAAACAAAATGGTGTGAAGATCTTGAAACCTCCGTTAGGTATGCCTGGAACCCATTTTTGAGTCCAAGTTGTGTATAAAATATAAAAGTTTTTTGATGCCTGATTAATTTTAATCGCTCTTCCCTTTTGTATAATAAGAATGAGTCTTTAATTTCTTTCTTTGTAAAGGGGATTGCGTATTCTGACTCTTTTAGAATGTTAAAATCAAACAAAATACTACACCAATAGATAATATAGCTCAACCATGGGATGCGAGAACAAAAATCTAATTTAAGGCAGTCTCCGATTATTCTCTGTGTAAACTCAGTCTCCCTCTTGTCCCAAATCGAACGCCATAATAGCAATGGGCGTAGAGCTGCTAAGTCCGCTATATAATTGAGACCAGTTTCTTGGTGTACTAAATAGGGTGAGGCCGACGCTCGGGTACTCAAAAGGCATTTTAAAAAGCATTTTTCGCTCTTTTGAAGTTCGGCTGCAGAGGAGTGACCCCATATTCCAGCTCCATACAGAGCAGACGAAACACATCTGGCATTATAGATGGTCAACACATCTTTTATCCTTCGGTCCCCTAATTTACTTGCGAAGCGAAAAATCCCATTTGTATTCCTTATCATTTTTAATTTAATGTTTTCTTGCTCACCTGATCATTTACCGTTTTGGTCGAAGGTAATGCCTAAATAACAAAAAGTTTTAACGGCTTGTATTTTCGAACCATCAAGGAAAAAAGGCCTTGATGTCTTCTTTGACCTCCCGCAGACCATGGTATAAGTCTTTGATTTGTTAATTAAAAGTTTCCTTTCTTTTATAAAATTTGCAAATTCATCAATGAGCCGCTGAAGACCTAAAGGGGTGCGGGAAATTAAAACAGCATCATCTGCATAAAGCAGAACAGACACCACTGTACAATCAATTATTGGGGCGTCTGCTGGGATATTATTTAAAACTGTAGCTATTTGGTTGATAAAAGGGAGAATAAGAGGGGGGCCAGTATGCAGCCCTGTCTTATACCTCTTATAACTGGAAAAAAAGGAGTTCGTTCTCCTGTAGGCCCATATCTAACACTACATGACAACCTCTCGTAAACTCTCGCCAGAAAAAATACAATCGCCTCCGGGGCCCCAGATTCGAGCAACACTTTCCATAGGAGGGAATGGTCTACTAAATCGAACACGCTACTCAGATCAGCAAAACACATAAATAGGTTGCCCTCTTTGGCTATGGTGTATTTGTTGATGAGAAGATCTAAGTTAACGCATTGTTCGAGTGTTCCCATACTCTTGCGGAATCCATATTGCACTGGTGTTAAAGCCCCGTTTTCTTCGGCCCAAGTTTCCAGTCTTTTCAAAAGAACCCTGCTCATCACTTTTATGGAGGAGTCCAGCAAGGAGATTGGCCGATAGTTACATGCCTCTGAGCGTGAACCCTTTTTAAAAAGTGGGACAATGAGTGATTGTGTCCATGTAACATTGAAATTTCCCAGGGCTGCAGTGTTAAAAATTGTTGTCAGAATCGGTGCCCATAAATCCATCAGGTCCTTATACAGATCTATCGAGACACTGTCCGGGCCCGGTGTGTCGTGTTTTGGCAGCTCCTGAGTTAGCGTTTAGCACAGCTACACGGTCTTTTCTGTTAACTTGACCAAAACGAACGGGGGCCATTTTGTATCCTTCTGCCTTCCGTTTCCTATGAACACGCTGCCTCGTGGTCAGTATGCCCTTTTGTCCTTTCTCGATACCCATGGTCACTAGTCTGCTCGGCAACAGGCTATTTTTAGTACTGGTCAAGCGCACATGCGCATTACGCGCCAATTGGTCACTCTTCAGGAATGTTCATGCTAACTGACCAGTGCTGTCGAAACTCCTCCCACGTGTTGGCTGTGTTCCAAAAATGACCTTATATGTACCTAAAATGTGTAAACTTGTAACCGCCTATCTTTTTATTGCTATTAAACTATATAAAAGAGGTCACACACCGATGTTCGGTGTGCTACTTCTTACATTACCGAAGGGTGCTGTTGGAATGTATCACCACCCCATGGGGTCTTAATAAACTTGTCTTTTACCTTTTCCAGTGTCCGTGCCAACTTCTATACTAAGGTGTTCGAGAGTTTAGCAGAGTATGTAGGCCTGATTTGAACCCAATACCACAATTGGCGACCACGAAGGGACTCATCGGCGACTCGGAGGCCCGAAGGAGAGGTCGTGACGAAGGTTAGGAAACTCGCCATGGACGCGATCGCTGCCATTGAGTGACCCGAGTCTCGGCACCCACGGTGTGTTTTCCCTTCCTTCCGATCTGACCTTCCAGGTGGCGCCGGTCCTCGACTGAGATTCTGATCTTGGATTGTCGTGATGTGCCGTTTTGGCTGATTTGACCACAGAACTTGGCAGTTGGACTTTGGACGTTTGAAAATATTTGGTAAGCTTTTGAGTGGTGAAGTAGTCTACTGACACTTACTGTGGCTTTTTGAAACTTTTAATTTGAATTTGAATTTGTTAGCTAACAGTTTGAATCTATGAATTTGAATTTGAATATGTGAAGTGCACCTCACATAGGCAGGCATGTAGGGATATTTCTTTGATTTATTTGATTTGAACAGTGCACCGTGTTAGGTGGCATTTTTGTAGTATCACGTTTTCGTGGTACTTTTTGAAACATGCCTGTTTTTAGCACACTCCGTAGGATGTGCTGTTCTGAAAATGGTACCAATTATCGATTAAGTGAAAAACAGCCGGCTCCCCCAGAGGGGACTCCAAATCGTGAAATGTATATTAAATTCGGTATTCCACCTATAATGTATAGTACATTATGGCATAAGTATACTAAGACTGATCGTGAATTACAGTGGCCACTATATGGGTCGTTTGACCTTCGAAAGGTACAGTATGTAGAGCAGTGTTTGTTTCAGCGAAGGTCTAGACAAGATATGTTCGATTGTGTGCGTATGTGGGAGAAGGAGGTGCGTGAACGAGTGAAGCGTGAGGAAGCCTTGGCGGAGAAAGTGCAGCGGAAGGCTGCACATGACAAAGCTTTACAGCTACAGGAGAAGGAATTACAGGAAAAGAAAGAGAGGGAGAGACGAGAACGTAATTTACAGGTTAATGGTCAATTCCCTATCAGGCGTCCTCTCTATCCAGTCCTTACTAATGAAACGGATGATTTTTCATTACTAGATCGTTGTCCGCCTCCGTACGTCGTACCTACGGCTCCGAACGAGGACTCGGACGAGGATAGTGATCGAACACAGCGTACCAGGTTATATACGGAACGAGCTGCGGAATTGCGCTCAATTGCGCGAAAGCTAAATAATAATACTGTTACTGTTTCTGATGTTACTAAACAAATGGAACAGTGGTCTGATAAGGAACGACTGTATTTTTTTGATCATTTTGGAGATGAAGTTGTTGAGCGGTATAGAAAATATTCTCTCGAGTTAGAACCTAAGGAGATATCCAAGGATCGTGAGAATTTTCGTAAAGGTCTTTTTGTTCTTTCAGATGCGGACGACTTCTTCAAGCGTTTGCTTGAACTGCGTAATGAGACGACACGGCTACGGGAGTTGGAAAAGTCGAAGAATTCGTCTACGTCCGGAGCGACGGGGATATCCAAAGAATGCCCTATCTTTGAAACAGATAAGATCGCTGCGATTAATGTTAGACCTATGCGAGAAGCTGCGCCTTTATATGTCCCTCATAAAGGGGATGGCACAGATGATGATAAAAGCTCCAAAGACGCGAAAGGGTATTTTGTATATAATTGGGTTTATACGCCTTGGAATAGAGCAGATGTCATGGCGCTTAAGAATGCTTTACCTGATCCCCGTAAAAACCCTGCGGCTTTTTATGAAAATGTTGAAAGTGCAATTTCTTCATGTATCATGACGTTAGTTGATATTGATCTATTTTTCGGGTTGATATTGCCCCCTGATATGTGGAGGGCCATTCGTAGGTTTGATGACCTCACGACTCTCGGGGCCACTTGGAAAGATCTTGTTCAGGCTGATTTAGATAGAGAACCAGCATGTAAGCCGTGTCAGTTAATATTAGACCTTCCAGGGGCCATACTAACAAAACTAAAGACTCTTGCTCCCGCCAAAAAGATTGATTGGACTATATTAGCCTCTTGTAAGCAGAAAGCGGATGAATCAGTTTCCGATTTTTTCTCTCGCTTCGAGGAAGCGTTCCATGATTACAGTGGTCAATTATTGACAGAAGATACTGGCAGGCATCTATTCGTTGATAAGTATGTAGCTAATCTCCTACCGGAGATTGCGAAACGATTAAAAGCGAGTGAAAGTTCATGGACCACAGCAACCCCTGCTTCTTTATTGACTATGGCTCAATATTATGAAAGACAGGAATTGGAGGCGAAAGAAAGTAGTGAAAAGAAGGCGAAGGAATTGAAAACGAAGGTAATGTTAGCTCAGGTTCAGGCTACGAGAGGGAACAATAGAGGGGGGCGAGGATCGTACAGTAATGCTCCTCCCCCTCGTTCTGACATTTCTGTGAATCAATGTGCATACTGCAAACAGTTTGGGCATTGGATTGCAGACTGTCCGGTGTTTCGAGAGCAGCGTAATTTGAGGGGACGAGGAAGTGGGAGATCTAGGAATTATTATGGAGGGTCAAGAGGAGGTTATGGCACGAACGATCGTGGAGGATATGGAGCAAGGGGTCGTGGTCAGTCAGATTATAATATGTTTGATAACCGCAATCAATATCAGATAAATGAGGGTGATCCTGCCGAACCACGGGATGAGCATTACGCATAGGATTGCGTAGGATGGGGTGTGGAATCGGTTGAGGTACCAGTTGATCAGAGGGGTCCATACATAGAAGCACATGTTTTGGGTTCTACTGATCAATTTCTGGTCGATACAGGAGCTACTCGTAGCGCTTTGTCCAAACACTTGGTTCCAAGGGCTCCCCTGTCTGGCGAGGTAATTACAGCAATAGGGTTCGATGGAACACCTACTTCTAGCCCACTGTCTCAACCAGTTGCATTTCATGTTGATAAATTTGCTGCCCCTTGTCCCTTTTTGTTGTCTCCAAATACACCCGATAATATTATTGGACTCGATATGTTGAAACACTTTCGAGCTACCATTCGCTGTGCCCCAGAAGGAGTGCGAGTTGTGCTGAATGAGAATTACCCAGACTTTGAGCGAGTGTGTTTTCTCCATGAATCTGAAGTATTGGCCTCCTTACCAAACACGTTGTGGGCCACTTCAGACACGGATGTGGGGCAGATGTTAATCCCTCCAGTACATATTACTGTAAAGGAGGGAGTATCTCTACCACGTGTCCCGCAATATAAGATTTCTAGAGAAGGTGAACTTGCTTTAATACACATTGTAAATGATTTGATTTCGGCAGGAGTAGTCGAGGAAGTTCCTTACAATGTTTGTAATAGTCCAATTTTACCGATCCTTAAGAGAGATACCGATACTAAAGTTTACCGTTTCATTATTGATTTGAGGGAAATAAACAAGATAGTAGTGCCTCAGTATCCAGTGGTATCTGACATCACCACATTGCTTACGTTGGTTCCACCGACGGCGACTACTTTTACGGTCATTGATTTGAAGAACGCCTTCTTTTCGATCCCTGTACATCCTGACAGTCGATATCTATTCGGCTTTACATTAAATAATAAATCGTACAGATTCTGTCGAATTCCTCAAGGCTATACTGAAAGTCCTAGCATTTATAGTCAGGCATTAAAAAGGCAGCTTGATTCCTTTGACCTACAAGAGGGAGTGGTTCTCATTCAATATGTAGACGATATCTTACTTGCTGCAGACACGCCAGAACAATGTGAGAAGAGTACCTTTTCCTTGCTTTCCTTCCTGGCCAAACATAATCATAAAGTTTCGAAGAAAAAGCTGCAATATTGTAGACCAAAGGTGACCTACCTCGGTCATCTTTTGTCTAAGGAGGGCCGTGCGTTGACACCAGATCGAATTCAAGCAATATTAGACACCCCAGTTCCTCGCACTCAGAAAGATGTTCGCGCCTTTATAGGTTTGACGTCTTTTTGTAGGGAATGGATATTGGGTTTTTCACATATCATTAAACCATTGTTAGCATTGTTGTCTAAAGATACACCGATTCCCATTGAATGGACGGATGAATGTCAGAATGCTTTTGAACAATTGAGACAAGCTCTTTGTTCTGCACCAGTGTTAGGTACACCTGATTACACGAAGATTTTTACATTATATGTACACGAGAAGGATGGGTGTGCATTGTCAATGTTAGTGCAGACACACGGAGATAAACAGAGGCCTTGTGCATACTTCTCGGCGGTACTCGACCCTGTGGCTCGAGGATTGCCTGGATGTTTTCGAGCAGTTGCAGCAACAGCAGTTGCGATACGACAAAGTGAGGGAATAGTTTTGTCACACAAATTGTTGGTGCTAGTTCCCCATGCAGTAGATGCGTTACTGAATCAAACGAAAACACAGCATCTAACTAGTGCCCGTTTGACAGGATATGAGCTAACGTTGTTGGCGCCGCACATCACACTAAAACGATGTGCAACACTAAATCCTGCTACTTTATTGCCGGATCCTGTTGCTGAGACCCAGAAGGAAGAACAACATGATTGTGTTTTTCTGACTGAGGAACAGACAAAGGGTCGTATCGATTTACAGGATACGCCATTTCCAGATGTAGATGGGGAACTGTGGGTTGATGGGTCATGTGTGAGGCTACCAGATGGTACGACTTCCGCAGCTTATGCGATCACGACACTTAAGACTGTGGTAGAAGCAGCACGGATACCCCAAAAATCGGCTCAAGCGGCTGAGTTAATAGCCTTAACGAAGGCATGTGAGTTAAGTGCTGGATTATGTGTGAACATTTACACGGATAGTCGTTACGCTTTTGGAGTAGTGCATGATTTTGGCCTACTTTGGAAGGAACGAGGATTCCTGACTTCACACGGAGTACACATCATGCATGGAGAGTTGGTGCGCGATCTCCTGAATGCACTGTTATGCCCAAAGAAAGTTGCAATAGTCAAGTGCAGTGCACATAAAAAGGTGACGGACAAAACAGGGCAAGGCAATGCCTTTGCAGACCGCATTGCGAGAGAGACCGCTATGCTGCAAAATAATTGCCCCATGTATGTGGTGAAGTCACAAGCTGAGCGGTGGCATGATGCTAGAGAAGAAATACTAGATATACAGAAGTCAGCATCAGAGGCAGAACTTGCGAAATGGGCCACTGAAGGAGTATTGGATGATGAGGGTTGCTGGCGTAGTAAAGATATGGAGAAATGGAAACTACCCATGGCCTATTTACAAACAATGGTGCAAATGACACATGGACTGGCACACATTGGAGCTCTCGCAATTACTAAATTGCTTATGATGGAGCGCTGCAGCATCTTGTCGAGGCCGCTCCCTGATTGTATGAAGGTGCTGAGGTGTCACAGCGATCTAGCGCTGTGATTGGTTCAGATCCCGGCAAGTCGCGCACCCATTGGCTATTGACGCATAGCGTCATACAAGGGCCGCGACCTTATTGGTTAAGGCTCTGTGACAGTATAGATGTCTTAAATATAATTAAATTACCGCTTTAGCATCTTTTCTTCGATGCGTTAATGTAATAAGAGAGAAGCCTGTAATAGATGATGCAAGTACACTCTAAATAAAAATTAAATAGATAAAATAAATATTGCCGCTTTGTTTTCCTTTTTAGCCGCGTTATTGTTCATGCCACAGCTGATGTGTAAAATTGTAAGTATCACATTGTAATTGACTGGAGCTGCCAAATTTATTTATAAATGTCCCCGATTTGGTTTACTCTATTGAGGCAAATTGTAGAGAACTAAAAGCCACAGAAGTTCCGTGTTTTAAAGCAGCTGTGCTTTGATTGAGCAAAATACCAAGAACGTCATCGTGGAGCAGCTCTCTGATTGGCTGGGGCTGTTTTACAATTGTTCATGCTTTAAATTCATTATAAACGCGCTATCCTTTTTGTGTCACAGCTGATGTGTGACGAGCGCGAGGGAGACTGTATTAGCAGCAGTGTGCGTTTCAGCCTCACATTAAATGTTGAGCTGGTATTGTAGGTGAGGTGTTGGGCGCAAGGGGAGAGAAGGACTGCAATAGTGGCATAGCGTTGTGGCTGCAGCCGTGCTGTGGTTGGCTGAGGCAGTGTGGACGGCGCTGTGATTGGCTGGGGCGGGCTAATGCTTCCGAATAGATTATATTGTTTGGGTGGCTCCTGAGTGGAGTATTTAGAATATTACATTAAAAGTACTTTAGTGTTGATGCTCAGAGCTGATATAAAATAATAATTATAAGCAAACAAATAGATTATACAATTTGGAACATTAGGAATTAATCCATAGTATTAAGGACGATTAGGTGTAAGTTACCACAGCAACTACCGTGGTATAAACAAAATTAAGAAGTTGATTGACAAATTAATTAATAAAAAGATTGTGCAATATAATTAAATAAATAATTATTTCTAAGCAAAATTTACTGTAATTACTGGTGTAATTAGGAAGGTTACGCTGTGTTCAATGTGGCACCTAGACATTATATGTAAATTAAAGGCAATTAGATTAGGTTTTCTTTTTCACAGGTATATGTTGCAGAAGGTGTGTAAGTGAAAAATACATACAATTAAAACACATATGATTATATGTTGGTATTGTTATAAATAAATATATTACGTTGCTACTGTTTTTGCAAATTGATATTTTTCTTTACAGGTTAATTAAATTTAGTGATACAGGTAAATTAGGAGATACATTAAATTGACCAAATTATAAGGTTTTCAATATTTGATAGTGTTAAATTAATTAATTAATTGATCAGCAAGCACTGCAACGCAAATTTAAAGAGTACATTTATCAAATTAATTAAATAAAATGTCTTCCTTGTATAAGAAAATGAAAAAGGTTGTAGCCAAATGCGAGAACAAATTAAAGATTCCCAAATTAGCGAAAATAAATAATAAAAGTATCAGAGTAGAAAATATAGATCAGTGTACAATTGATGTTGTAAATATTGATCAGAACAGGAAATCAAGAATACGAAAAACCCCAGAGCAGATTAATGTAACGCCAAAAGTGTCAGATCAAACTGATAAAGTGCCAGCTCAGACTTCTACTAAAATTAATGCGACAGAAAAGCATGATGAGATGCTTGGTACTTCTGGAATTAATATTCCTGATCATGTAAATTCATCAAATGATTTAAAGGAGTCCATGAAAATTATGGAAACAGAGATAGTGCCTACACTGGGAAAAGATGAAATTAATTCCGCAGTTTTAAAGGTCCCATTAATTGAAAAGGTTTATTCTATTGTACTTGAGATTGAACTAGTAGGGATTAAAACCGAGCAAGGAACAGAGATGACTTCAGTTCTGGTAAGTGAGAAGTCTGACATTGACCTAATGAAATTGACACAGTCAGACGAGTCAGAATTATGCTCAAAGGAAAAGGAGATTGAGATAAATGAGCTAAATAAAGAGTTACAAATACAGCGACAGGTAATGGTTCGGCAGAATGACATGGCTTCATTGCCATTACAAATTTTTGTTAATGAACAGACAGAGAAAACAGATACAGGATTAAATAAAGAACAAGAAAACAGTCTAAAAAGAATAGATGCACTTCCAGAATACTGGTATGAAAATGACAGTCTTTTGAGTGAAGACATTAAAATAAAGGATACAATTGATCAACAGATTGAAACATTGACTTCTGCAGGTTCACTTTTCAGAAATGCAAATTTAATTAAAAGATTGATTGATGATATTCAATTTGCAGAAAGGTTTGCTGTCGTGATGTGTGCAGCATACAAAATGAATGATGAACATGCTTTGAGTTCACTAATACTAACATCTGTAGTTGAAACATGGCAGGTAATCAAAGACTTACTAAATGATGCAACTCATGAGGAGAAAAACACATGGTTGAGAAACACATGGTTAAGAGCAGATTTTAGACAGCGAGATGAGGATGAGATTTTGTCACACAAAGATGGTAGAATAGTTTTGCTAAATAACATGATTACTGATATGGACAGAATATACCATAAAATTGCAGAATTTCTTTACCAGAGGTGTCTGACTTATCAGCAAGCGAACACAATTAAGAGAATAATTGTGAGATTGGGAACAGAATTACAGGAGAGTGGTTCATTGATCAGATTACAAATGGATTTCTGTGAGATGTCACTGCATGAAAAACTGTGCTACATTTTTGTGATTATTTGTTTGATTACAAAATGGGTTGAAACATTTCAGATGCGACATAATGATGAAATTACTGTTGCAAAGTTATCAGATGGCAGAAAACATATTGAAAACAGATTGCTCCATTGTACAGATATAATAGAAATTTCAGATGTTGAGGAGCATGAGGATGTTACTATAAAAGACAGAGATGCAAAAATGTGCCTAGCTGCAAGTACAAAGTGGACAGATATTCTTCCACTTGTTTTGATGTTTCTGAGAAGTACTACTGATAAAAAGACAGATTTAAGTCCACGTAATATTATGATGGACAAGGTCATGAGACAAACATTTATACCAGAGAAAAGAATGATGACTATCAATGATGGCATCAATTTGGAGAACTGCAGGAATTTATCAGATGAAATGATTTCTGTGTTTGATGAAGATGAAACAGAAGTGCAAACAAGAGAAAAAGAGCAAGTACTTGATTTGTTACCAGGAAAAAGGATCAGGAAAAAGGTTCGTCTAAAAGGGAATTCTCTAGTGCCAAGGTGGCAGAAAAGGAGGTCAGTCAGTCTTGTCACAACAAATGCAGAGAAGTGCAAAAGACTGAAGAGGTGGATTGACACTGGCCATACTTTTCGTGTATCTACACCTGAAAATCCTGATGAGGATAGTGTCACAATTGATGATTCAGATTCTGAAGAAGAACCTGAAGAGAATCCAGATCTTGAAGATCGACAAGTTGGTCGACATCTGGAGAACATGAAGAGAAAACAAGCCTTGATTGAAGAAGACTTGAACGTTGTGACTGAAGACTCAGAAAATGATGGAAATCTGTCAGAAAAAGAAGCAGAAGAAGAATGTGATCAGATTGTGATTCAAGACCAGGAGAGTATTGAAAAGCAGAAAAGTAGCTCTGAAAGCAGGAACAGGAATTCTAAAACTGGGAAGTTAAAGGTAATTGTAGAAAAAGAAGAAAATGAATTGCCAAGTACCAGCTACAAAGATGACGTTCCTAACGGAGTGAAGCTGCTGAGTAAAGAAGTACCTGAGTCCAGAATGGAAATGTCTGACACTGAAACTGATGAGAATGATGAAGATTCTGAAATAAGAAAATTCAGAAAAGGAGCTTGGAGAACAGAATGTAAAGTGACCAAGCAAAAGAAGAAATTACTAAGAAAAAGTGATAACTGGCAAGGAGAAAATGAAGGCCTAAAATTCAAATTGAGATACAGATCAAAGGAGCAGATTGATGAGATATCAAGTCAAAAAGATTCTAAAAAGAAAAGTGAGGCAGGAAAGAAAATAGAAGTGATACCTGTAATGGAGGTAAATAGTTACAGTCAAAAAGAGATTGAAAAGAATAGTGACAATGATTGAAGTACATACTTGTTAAATTTTTTAGGTATTCTGTTTTTGGCATAAGGCTGAAGAAATCTTGTTAGATGACACAAGGTCGAAGAAATTATGTTAGCTGAAAAATTAATTTGTGACATTAGGTCGAAGAAAAACTGTTAGAAGGTTTGGAAAAAAAAAAAAAAAAAAAAAAATTGAAAAAGGGGGGTGTTAGAAATTTTTAGAAAATTTAGGTAAAATTTTTAAAATTTTTGTTTTATTTTTCTTTGCAAGCTTAATGCAATTATAATTCTGCTTTGGTTAATTAAGGTTGTTGTTCTTTGAGAAATTAATAAGGAGAAGTTTAAGGTTAATATGATAAGCAAGATACTGACATTTTATTAGTTATAGTTTTTGCAACACATTTATTAAAGCTTAGTTGTATGTTACACAAGAGAATGAAATAGAACTAGAGGGGTTTCTTAAAACTCAATATGAGAATTGCAGATAAACTGACGAGATAAGTCTTTAGAAATACTAACACAGGTGAAATTGAATCATGTTCATCTTAGATAAAATCTTTGCTAAATTTTTGGGTGCTGGTGTGGTGATTTGTTAATCACCAGATGAGGGAGTTGATGGAGCGGGATAGAAAACAAAAATTTGTTTAAACCCGTGAAGTCACACTTCCATAAATAAATTAATAATGCTAATAATTTGTGCTGTGTGTATAATAATTCAACCTAGTTTAAAGTTACATTACATTACAGAACACGTGGGAAACTAATATGTGTGCTCATAAATGTGCATTATGTTGCATTCTTATGTATGTGGAAAATAATAAATTAATCTTGTCTATTGTCATGTCATAACTAATAGCAGCTGTTTTTAAAATAATGGCATGTGCTTATTTTGCTTCCCTTGTCTATGTGATGTCATTTCTACTATTCTAGGTGCACATAAGGCTTTATGGATTATGAAGACTGGTAGATATAAAATGCTGCTTTATTTGTGCTTTACTGCTAGGTAATTTAGACTAATGGGTTAATAATTAGTAATGATGGGAGGCAACAGAACAAACTGTATTTCTTGCATTAATTATTCTTTGTGTTTGTTTATATAATAGTTTTACAAGTGAAGCTTAGAGATGACTGCAGGAAAATAGTACCCTTTTAAAAGTGGCGCAGGGACAGTGGCGCAGAAAATTGACGCTCTTTGAAAAGAGGCCTAATGATGAAAATGGCTCAAGTGAAAATAATTCTGAAAGGATGGAAAAGGCCTCTGAGCTTTTATTTTGAAAGGTTTTGGATTGAACTGCTAAAAAGATGACTTTTTGGAGAAATTTGCTAACGTTTGCTAACGTGCCACGGGAGTTCAGAGCTGACTAAGCTCAAGGTTAAAAAGGAAGCTGTCGCTACAAAATGTAGCAGTCTAAGGAGAGCTGCCAAGACTTCTAAATGAACAATGGACTAGTGAATTTGCCCGGGCATGCAAGAAAGAGGTGTCACAGTTTACTGTGGTACGAGGTGGCTCAGCCAATGGAGAACTAGAATTCGTCTGCTGGAATGTGAAAAATAGTTAGCTCAGCTAAAATTAGGGTATAAGAATAGGTTCAGAGAACACATAGTTGGCTTACGCTCGAGAGAATTCTGGAGGACGATGTTATGCTGATGGACTTTACACGTGAGGACAGGAGTTTTTATTAATTACTTTATTACTAGGTGATGAGGGTAGAGACAGAGATATAGTTAGGATTTTGGAAAATGCTTAATTTTACTTATTCCTGCTAATGAATAATAATTCTTGATTTATGCTCTTTTTATTAATACTGAATAAATCTTTCTTTATGACAATTTTCTAATGCTTGTTTAATAAATTACCAAAACCTAAGTTTTTCTAGATGTGTTAAAATAAACTTTCTAAAATGACAAGCTGGTCTTGATTATTGCAGATGGTTTAAACAACTATATTTAGATCTTATCGCCTCATGATTCAAGCGCTCTATTGTTGTTATGGGCCTAGTGTTGTAGTGTAAGTTTTGTGGTAGTAGATAGTGTCATTTGTGCAATATTTTGGTGAGAGCGCTGGATCACTTACACGAGTTTGGGAAAATGCTGACATTGCTAGCACGGCTAAGAGAGTAGTGCAGACCTGTCTGATATGTTTGCAGCACAATCCTGGACAAGGGACTCATACTCCTAAAGGTGGGTTTGTTCCACCTACTGCACCATTCGAAGTACTACAAATGGATTACATCCAGCTGGAACGCTGTAATAATCTCAAGTATGGCCTAGTAGTGGTGTGTGCCTTCAGCAAATGGATTGAGGCTTACCCTACGAAAGACAATACAGCATTGACAACAGCTAAGGTGCTACTCAAGGAGTACTTCCCGCGCTACGGTGTTTGTAAACTTATGTGGAGTGATAATGGCCCTCATTTCATTGGAAAAGTAGTGGAATATGTCTTGAAAGGATTGGGAATCAAACAACGATTCCATGCTGTCTTTCATCCGCAATCAGCAGGTTTAGTGGAGAGATATAATGCAACTCTGAAGCTGAAGCTAGCAAAGATAGTGGCATCGACATCTCTGAAATGGCCGGACGCTTTGCCTCTGGCATTGCTGTCCATTCGATCAGTGCCCCATTCTCGGTCTGGCCTCACACCCTATGAAGTAGTGTTTGGAAGGCCTATGAATATCTGGGGAGTTCCGAAACCTCGTTTGATACATGATATGCCTTGTATAATGATGAACGATTATCTGGCACGATTAACAAATGATTTGCTTTCTATTCATCAACAGGTTCGAGAGGCGCTCCCTGATAACTCCGCTGGTGAGGCTCACGATCTCCGTCCTGGGGACCACGTGATGGTCAAAATCTTTGAGCGATCCAGCAGTTTGGAACCGAGATGGCATGGCCCTGAGCAAGTGCTGCTGGCTACGCGAACTGCTGTGAGAGTCACCAACAAGAAGCGGTGGATTCATTCAACGCACTGCCGACGCGTCTCTCCGGATCTGGTGAGCCCTGTGGTGCTATCCGACTACAGAAAGATTTTGGATACAGAAAAGAGCCCAGCTGTCACGCCTGATGAATTGGAGGGAGCCTTCCCGGACCACGTTGTTTCTGATAAAGTGAAGTACAATCTACGCCCCAGGAAATAAGATTTCTTTTGTGCTCTTTTTGAAACTGGTTGGTGACCGCTCTGAGGTTTGTGAAACGGAAGCCGGGAATATCAAGGGGGGGGGATCAGTTCTGCCCAGTGTAGCGACACCCGTCTTGAATCCCGGAGAACAAATCAACGGCAGCCTCGGTTCAGAACCATCGTTTTAATTTTTCTCGCTTAGTGTTGCTTTTGAAGAGTATTGTTTTGTGAACTATGGCATCTCCTTCGACACGAAGAGGGAGAATTCTTGGTGCTGTTTTGTTTGTCTTGACCGTAGTGGTGATCGCAGTATTAGCTTGGACTATAGAACTGTTGTTTCCTGCACGAGAACATTTACTGCCCACCACTCCAAGTCCGTCTGAACATTTTCATTTCACTCTGCCTTTTCACGAAGAAAGGCATAGGCAGACTTATTTGAATAACAGTTTTATTAAGATTCTGCATCATACTCATAACATGACCAACACGTCCAATTGTTGGGTATGTGGGATGTTGCCCGGACATCAGAAGAAGGGAGGAACACCACTCATTCCTCTCCCGTTTTCTCATAATGGTTCTTGTCATGCTTGGTACACTCTTCTTTTTACTCTGCGATGGCCAACGAAAGGTGGATTACTTTTTCGGTTGAATAAAATATGCTATAACGATAAAGATGGCTATCCACATGCTGAAGGAACTAAATTCGAATGGGAAGAATATCGTCCGGACAATATTTCTACACCTCGTGTATATACGAATCAAAGACTCATAAATGTGACGAACATGCATATAATAACCGTGATCGATACAAAAGCAGATTTGTGTATTAGAAATAAAGGTACAATCCCCGTAGGTCGCAGTGAATGTAATATTACACTTACCTTTGATACACCAACTGGAATTGCATTTGTGGCTTCGCATAACACATATTTTATTTGTGGAAATAAGGGATATCACCGTCTACCTTTGGGATGGTTAGGAACGTGTTATGTAGCATTTGTATTACCACCTGTGTTTATTGCTCCTCCCATGTATCACAATGATTATGTTTTGTACCATGATTTCATATTGAATAGAGTGAAACGAACAATAGATCTTGATGAAATAGACCAGACTGATACCACTTTACAACAGTATGTAGATTTCAATTTGGGGTTATTTTCATTCGTAGGAGCTGCATTAAATAGCAGAAAGATAAGGCGGCTTACACGTGTGGTGGAAGCCGTTGCCAACGAAACTGCCTCTGCTTTAGGGAATATTACTGAGGAATTGCAAATTACCAGAATTGTGGCGCTCCAGAATCGAATGGTTCTAGATGTGATACTAGCTGATAGGGGTGGAGCATGCCGCGTCATCGGAAGTAGTTGTTGCGTGTACGTACCAGATAACTCACCTTCTGTATATGATTCGATTACAAAATTACATAAGATAGCTGCTGAGATCCACCCAGAAAATGGAACATGGACTTTTTCTGGTTGGTTCTGGACTCTGCTTAGTACTTGGGGTTGGAAATTATTAACGATTCTCTGTGTTTTTATTGGAGTATTATTTTTCCTTTGTCTATGTATTCAATGTGGCCCTACATTATGTTCTGTATGTATCACAGCCTGTATTCCGTCCAAACGAGCTATTGTCAAACAAGAGAAACTGATCAGTGACGAAGTATTGAAAATAATGGCTATTGACATTGAGGATGAACATTCTGACTATGTCCACTATGAGGTAGCTTTTGCTAAACGCTAAAAGGGCCGTCTGTCGTGTTTTGGCAGCTCCTGAGTTAGCGTTTAGCACAGCTACACGGTCTTTTCTGTTAACTTGACCAAAACGAACGGGGGCCATTTTGTATCCTTCTGCCTTCCGTTTCCTATGAACACGCTGCCTCGTGGTCAGTATGCCCTTTTGTCCTTTCTCGATACCCATGGTCACTAGTCTGCTCGGCAACAGGCTATTTTTAGTACTGGTCAAGCGCACATGCGCATTACGCGCCAATTGGTCACTCTTCAGGAATGTTCATGCTAACTGACCAGTGCTGTCGAAACTCCTCCCACGTGTTGGCTGTGTTCCAAAAATGACCTTATATGTACCTAAAATGTGTAAACTTGTAACCGCCTATCTTTTTATTGCTATTAAACTATATAAAAGAGGTCACACACCGATGTTCGGTGTGCTACTTCTTACATTACCGAAGGGTGCTGTTGGAATGTATCACCACCCCATGGGGTCTTAATAAACTTGTCTTTTACCTTTTCCAGTGTCCGTGCCAACTTCTATACTAAGGTGTTCGAGAGTTTAGCAGAGTATGTAGGCCTGATTTGAACCCAATACCACAGGTGCTTTTCCCCCTTTACTATTTATTAACCCTTCCCTCACTTCTTCAGCAGCAATTGATAACGGTAGTCTTGGCCATGTAAAATCATTTTCTAAAGGTAAAGTTAAAACCAGCCTATCCGGATTAAAAATCTTAGAAAAATGTTCGACCCATTCAGTGCAATTTACATGAGATGTCAATTCGGGAATGCAGTTTTCCTTTAAAAACAGACTATTAACAGTGTCTCAAAATAGTTTGCTATTTTTAATATCGGCAGCCATGCTTAGCTTATCCCAGGCATCGTGCCGCAGTTCTTTTTTATGCGTCAGCAGGGTTTGCTTATAAACCTTTCTGAGCTCCTGGATAATCAGTTGATTACGGGGCTTAGACCCTAAGGCTATTTTAAGCTGATGTAATGCCTGCGTGCACTTTGGCTTAAACAACCTCGTACCTCCCTGTGTGTTCGCTCTTGGGATTTTAGTTAACAGTTTTGTGATTTCATTATTTATTTCTGAAAAAGTTGTTAATAAAATTTCCCTACATCTGATGACCACCTCTTTTTGAATCGTCGTGGAATCTACACCATCCCACTTTATTCTCACCCCGTTGGGCCGGACAGGGATAATATCTACAAGGCAGTCTCCAGTATTGGGTATTTTTCTGCCCCAATCTAGTAGTACTATGGAGATGCTATTGTGGTCACTAACCGCCTGCTCCTCTATCCAAAGATCTTTAAAGGAACTGTTACCTGAAATTATGATGTGGTCTATATTACTATTCCCGGTCCTCCCCGTAAATGTTGGGCATTAAATATGACCTTTCTGCATTGAACAATCCAACAGCTCAAGATCAAATTTTGCCATTAGTGTATTTAGGGCCATACCATAATTGCAGTGTGGAAAATGTATATTATGCTCATCTTTTACCATAGTGGTACTATGGGTCTTCATCAAACCACATGAATTAGTCAAAGTCGCTGGGCATACCCGAATATTAAAATTACCCGCCCACAGGGTAACCACAAGTTTCTTAGAAAGACTCAGTACTCTATCTAACTCCTTCTCAAGTGGTGCTAATGGTGATTCTCTTTCCTTATTAAAAATATTATTATAGTAGTTTATTAAAACCAGATCCCTACCCTTTGCAAAAGTTAGTCTTAGGATTTGACTATAGTTACCGATTGGTGTATAACTTATCACTTTACAACCAAGCAACTTAGTTGATATAAGTAACAGCAGCCCCCCTTTAGCCCTTCCTGTTCGGGAGGGTACAGCATTAAGACAATAAGATGTATATCCTTCTACAATAACCTCTTCAGTGCACCATGTCTCTTGTAGACAAACAAAGTCGCTGCCATGGGTAGTAAACTCCTGCCAAAAAGGGGTGTCTAACTTTTTATTCAATCCAGCAATATTCCAGGTGGTTAACGTGTACCCCTCCTGTTCTACGCTGTCCGTCCCCTGGGTCACTTCTAGATTAAAATCAGGTTTTGGGTTTATGTTAACATTTATGAGAGCACCCTCCTTTACCAATGGCTTAGCAGGGATAACCAAAACTGATTTGCAGGCCAGACAATTCTCACTAATTCCAGCGGCTTTGTACTCCCCGTTATTCCCCATTTGTGGATTTTGTCTAATTATTTTGCCGCAACCCTTACCAGATGTGTGCAGCTCGTCTGTCTCAAACCCAGATAGTGCCTTATCCATGATTATATGTCAGTCATTTTCCTCCATTCTGGATAGGCATTCGTATCTATTAAACAGCGGGATGCAGGTTTGTAATGGGTATACTACTCGTGGGGGGGTACGCATTTTATAGTATTTGAGGCCAAAAATCTGTGTCCGGATACTGGATGATTAATCCCTAATTGTCTGTAGAAATACCCCAAAGGCAATAATGTCATGTTAAATTCTCTACGTGACGGTGGGGGGGCATTTAATAGAGCAGCATGCGCCCAGTTCGGTGACCTAAAATTTATAATCATGCAATCCCCGTCAAAAAATTTCGGTGCTGGTCCTATCCATCCCACTCTTTGGGTAAGTAGGATCTGTTCCATACCTGTGATGGGGTAACTACAATTATAAGTCAACCAGTGGAGGATTTTATTCTTGAAGGTTTCTGTTGATTCTGTTTGTCCCTCCCGCAATTTGGGTACATTACAAGGAACCGTCACATAGGGGCTACTGTCAGGTGGTAAATTCATTACCGATGGTATGTCACAGCGCTTAGGTTTTTCCGGGGGACGTGTAGCATTCGGCTGTTCGGGCCCAATCCTTACTGGTATCCCCTCCCCTCCCTGGGTGTTTGCCCTTTTCTCTTTGGGGGGAGCAGACTGTTTCCCTTGCGTGGTGCCCTTTCTGTAAATCTGAGCACTTACCTTTTTGTTAGAATTGTAATTTGCGGGTGCTATAGTTTTATTTTTGCTTGCAATATTAGAAGGCCCCTGATGTGTTGTTGCTACTCCTTCTTTAAGTTGTATCTCATCTTTCTTTTGGTTGGGCTTAGATGATAGCCCGTTGAGAGTTGGTGTTTGTAGTGATGAACATGGTAAGGCGCCAGAAGTGTTTCGGCATCCTACAAGTTTCACTACTTGCTCTTCTAAAGAGCACAACTTTGTTTCGATATTTACTATCTTTAAACAAATGGGACTCAGTAGTGTGGAAACAAGAGTCTCCAGTCTCACCCAAAATCCTGCACTACCACCCACTGTATTAGCCTCAGGTGGTGGTGCATCAATATCATTAGAGCGACTAATACCCTTATCTTTTCTCGGCCCTGCTTGGTTTTTCACCCCCTTCCGGCATGTGAGACTACCTGTACCCTTATGTTTGCTTGTATGTTGTTCACTGGTAGTGTGTTTTAATTTTTTCTTTGCTTTCTGACCCCTTGTTCTAGCTGGTGGACTATTGATAATTACCCTGTCCAGGTTAGGTGATTCAGTGTTTAGGTCGGCATCTAAGCCTTCTGGACCTTCTATTATTATGGAATCATCAATAGCCAGGGAAGCAAGGTCTTGACTCGTATTCAGTAACTTCATATTGGGGGTGGATGAAAGCCTACTGCCCATGCGTGAATGATCTAGTGACACCGAATCCTCAATTAGGCTGTTCCTGTGATTCTCTGCTCCGGGCAGCCCAGCATATGAGGCTGCGAGCAGTGAATCAAGGGAGTTGGCCAAAACTGGTGAGGAAATGGTTGGTTGCATTAGTGTGGGTAAACTAGAGGGGAGAGAGAAACGTCTCTCTGTGTTTTCGATGGCCGTGGTCACAGCCCCTATGGTCTTTTGCATTGAAAGAGATAAGATACCCCATTATCAATAACGTTTGAGAAGATTTGAGGGAGGGAGAAGGTCCTTCATCCCCCGGGAACATTTTAGCCAGTATTATTCCTCAACGGTAACAGCTATGAGGGAGCCTCAAAAGGACATTAACCTGACTGGAACAGAATGTAGCCCACCTAATGAACCTCTGGACAAATGAAAGAGGGGGAGGGTCAAGTTAGGCACCATCAGTACCAGTAACTATAATGGAAAGGCCCCTAAACAGCCCAAAATGCTAGCATCCCCACACCTCCCTATAACGGACACTCTAAGGCTAAAAATTTATGTTATTCTGTGTAGTATTTTAAAGCCAATTACAGATAGTCTAAGCAAGATAGAAGACGTTCTCCAGGCCCTCCTGAGAGATAATCAAAGGTTTCCCCAACAGACTTTAGAACACGTGCCTGGCTCAAGTAATCTGCAGAGTGCTAAACAGGGGGTGCCTGAAGATATGGTCACACCCCTATACAGTTGCTGCCTCAAGGAGAGCCTGAAAGACCTCAAATATATAAGCCCTCTCTGAACCCTCCACAAGTTGGCACACCAAAGTGTGATAACGTGCAACTGGTCACATTACCAGGAGGAGGGAGCCAGGGACTGGACATGTCCCGTCTATGAGGAGCAAAGAGGCACTTGTAGAGACATTTATGGTCCCATGGACTCGGACGGCTCAAGATCGATGAAGGGAACACAGACTATATCATGTGATGAATGGCTTGACCTACCTCCAGATGCGTGTCCATACGTCATTATTTTAGTCAATACTCCTAATCTCAAACTTCACCAGTACGAGTCAACATCACAGCTGATCGACAAGGTCTTACATTGGCTCTCTAAATTCAGCAGGGGGGATCTCAGGCTGCATAACCATATTATAATGGTGACACAAGTGAAATAGGTGGAAACTGGTACAAAATCTATAGGGGGGATTGTTTTTGTGATAAGCTTTAACAATCAAAGGCTGGTAGAGCACCTGTTGTGTGTATTACCAATTGCACCCACCCTCGAATCACAGATTTCTGCACTGCTGCCCGGCTTCTTTTACAAACCTTTAGAACTCCTAAGGCACATTAACAACCCACAGGAAAGGTCCCTACCCATCTTGCTCCAGAATCAGCATTATGATAATTGGTCATTGGTGCCATTGAAAAATAGATACAAGCTTCTAAGTGACCTACAGGCGTGTGACAGACTTACTAGTCAAATTGTAGCACAGGCCCCAAATACCGCCCTCCTATTCAAGATAACATCTACCCCGGTTCCTAATCAGCACATCCTGACTTTTATCTCATGGAATATAGCAGGTTTTAGGTTGAAATCACAGGATCATGAATGGGCACAAATCGTTTCAAATTATGACATTGTCTGTCTGCAAGAAACCTGGGAGTTAATCATGATCAACATAGATGGGTTCAAAACTCATCAAAAGCTGGCAGTAGCATCACATTGAGACCATGCAAGAGGGGGATGGTTAGTCTATTAGCCTGCAATAGTGGGATCATGGTAAAAAAGGATACAAACACATCAAAATACTATCACATTCTTTTATGTGAAGGTATACGAGGAAGGGATTGGCTCCAAATTAACCTGTACAATAACAACTTTGCTCGGGACATGGTTGGGGTAATAGACTCCATTGAGAAAGATATAGACTAACTACAGGAATACAATCTTATTTCGTTAGATCTCCTATGGATGGGGGATTTTAATATTCACATGTGTAATAGGTCACACCTTCCCGTTTGTGATATCACGGATGACCAAGGAGACCCGATTTGCCATTTTATTCATAACGATTATGGCACTTTTCTAGATAGATTACTATCGATCCATAATGAATAATAAATTCAGTAGATGTCAACACAGGCCTACTAGACCATACTTTTTTCACATGATATTTCAGGAGAATGTTAGACATTATCTATCATAAAGACATTTAGGAGCTTCTCCTCTTTAGGAAAAGTCTTAAAACCTGGCTGTTTCCCAAGTATTAGCTGTTCGGCCTGACCTTACATTCCCTTCCACCCCTCTTGAGCTACTAGCGCCAGGATGCCTGCAAGGCGGCAGTGCGCTTTACAAGTCGAATAAAGAAATAATAATAAATAAATAAATAAAATATCTTGGCTTCTGAATACTTAAGAACTCAGGTTTCCTCTACTAAGACAATATATTTTCCTTCAGCGATCATGCGGCAATTAGCTGGTAAATACCCTGGGGTGGGAAGACATCTATCCCAGGCGAATAAGTTTCTAAACCCTCTATTGTGAGAAAAATGGTATTATCCACAAGTGGGAGAAAGTGGGCATACCTAAGCTCACACGTAGTATAGTTACTACCATGGCACAGGACATTACAACCTGTTTAGACCCACTCTCAGGCCCAGAGGAATCAGTGGTAGCTTTTGTGCAAATTTTAAATAAAATGAACGATACTTTGTTACATCCCATAGTAGTACAGTTAGGGGCAAAGTGCAGTGGTTTAACTGACGCTGCACTAAAGCACTCAAAAATCTCCATATTGCCCTCCGAACAAATCCAAGGGATACCTTGCTGGTAAAATCCCTACGTCTTATTATAAAACAGAAGGAGAGAATAGTTGAAGGGAGTCAAAAGTAGAGGCATGGGATACATTATCAAAATCAGCTACTCTAAAAAATAGCAAGGATTTCTGGCATTTAATTCATGCCACTTTTCTTAGAGAAGAGTCTGATCCATCCACAGACCAGCATGTGATGGAGGATGACTGGTTATGCTATGCCTCAGGGGGCTTTGGCATAGAAAAGGAAGCCTTAGTACAGGAATCTCCTTGTCAGTTTCCCCGGGATGAACCTCATTTAGTTTTCACTTTAGATGAATGGATAGTGGCATTGAATAAATGCAGTACTTTGAGGGCACCAGGCCTCGACGGAGTTCTGATTGACTTCTTTTTAAACAACCAGGAGCTCTGGGCCCATTACTCACTAATGGTCTCAGTGCAGTGTCCAATACTCATCCCCTCAGTTCTTGGAAACAATCCATTATTATACCGATTTTTAAAAAGGGGGACAAAGGGCTAGCGAAAAACTATCGCCCTATTTCTCTGCTAGACAGCACTGCGAAATTAATGAGCTAACTCTTGCTAAATAGCCTAGAGTTATGGGCAGAAGAGAATAACATATTAAGCCAAACTCAGTATGGGTTCAGAAAGACAAAAGGGACAGTGGATCAGTGCCTCAACTTAAACTTGTTGATTGCTAAATATACGGTGGCTAAAAAGGCCAGCTTTATATGGCCTTTATGGACCTGTCAGCCACTTTTGATCGAGTGGCTCATTCGAAGCTCTGGTCCATAATGGCTGAAATTGGGAGAGACAGACAATAATTAACTTTATTTGTGAAATGTACTCCTCAGCTGAGGCTTGCATGTTCCGGCCCCACTCACCTGAATCACAGGTACTACTGGAGCGAAGATAGCCCAATCCACCCCCTTCCACAATGCCTTGGCCCCTCGAGCGACACCCAATAAAGATCACATGAGGGGGCAACGCATCAGGGGGAGAACCGGATATGGTAACTGATGGAAAGCTGTACGGACATTCATACGGCCATCCTCTAGACTACAGACATACCACATCTCCAAACCAGGAACATACTGCAGTTGGAAGAAAACACAATAACAAACAATAAAAACAGGATAGACCCACAGACAAGAATGCTATCACAAAATAGCTATACCAGATGATACCCCTTCCACATTGCCCTAAACATTCCCAGAGAAGAGTGTGGTGTCTTCCTACAGTATGTAAGGTGATCCAGAGGTCTGAAAACTATTGTGGGGGTATCCTAGTGTAAGTGTTCTTGGAATGTCCCATAACACCAAGTCCCCCAGTACTGTGGAGAAAAAAGCACACCGCAAAGCGTGTGAAAAAAAACCTGCTTATCTAGGAAGAAAGCAACCAGATAAGGGTTGATCCAAAATAATGTAGTCCCAAAACCTTCCTAGTGCACTGAAGAAAAAAAACAAAAATGTTCTCCAAAATGAACACAACAAACTCTCCCAGAGTCCACAAAAATCCACTGCTCGTTTTCCTCCAAAGACGCTTCCTGAAACATAACACGTACTGCAGGGTTTTAATTTCCGTAGTTTAGTCTGCTCCAGCTGGAAACAGACAAATCCATCCTTGAAGAAAGCTGTCCAAAAAAGAGCAGACAGCAGGAATCCAGACTATCAGCAGTAGAGTAGGGTAAGAGGATCAAAGCAACAGGACGCCAGGGCGCCAAAGCCAAAGTGCTTCCGGGGCCGAAAACCGGAAGTGAGCCCAAGCACAGAAAGGAAGGTGAAAGACCCTTAAATACCACCCAAGGACCCACCCCCACCCGCCACTGTACTAGGATGGACAAGTCAGCTTACGGAATGAACAAATCCCGCCAGCCAACCTGCTCCGGAATCCAGACTCCCGCCCTAGTTTCCTGCCCACAAGTCCCGCCTACGAGTCCCACCCATGAATGCCGCCCGCAATTCCCGCCCGCAAAAGAAAATAGAAGGAATCATCCCAAAAACGCAGGCACACAACTATCAGTACGCAACATTGCATATGCATGTGGATATAGGAAGAGCGTTCCCTGCCCTTTTCCTTAGCACATGGTGTAAGGCAGGAATGCGTATTCGTCCTCTTCCTATTCTCTCTCTACATGAATGGTGTGGAGGCAGCATTGGTGGGGACTACGGCAATCTTCATATTATCAATTCAGCTCCAGTACCTAAACTCCTTCACGCAGATGATGCGGTGCTTCTGGCCCGAACTGGGAATGCATTGCAGAGGTTAATAGACACCTATGTAAGTTTCATGAGCAGTGTAGATGTTATATTTAATGAATCCAATTCAGTTGTGCTTGTGGTGGGAGCCAGATCGAGAATGCAAATCAATCAATCAATCAGTAAATTTGTAGAGTGCGCTACTCACCCGTGAGGGTCTCAAGGCCCTGGAGGGGGGCGTGCACACCGCTACTGCTCGAACAACCAGGTCTTGAGATGTTTCCTGAAGGTGAGATGGTCTTGGGTCAGTCGTAGGTGAGCGGGGAGGGAGTTCCATGTCTTAGCTGCCAGGTAGGAGAAAGATCTTCCTCCGGTGGTGGTTCTGCAAATCCGTGGGATGGTTGCGAGGGCGAGGTTGGTGGAGCGGAGCTGGCGGGTGGGGGTGTAGAACGAGAGACAGTTGTTGAGGTATTTGGGGCCCATGTTGTGGAGAGCTTGGTGTGCGTGGGTGAGCAGAGTGAACGTGATCCTCTTGCTGACGGGGAGCCAGTGCAGTTTTCTCAGGTGGGTGGAAATGTGGCTGTGGCGAGAGATGTCGAGGATGAGTCGTGCGGAGGCGTTCTGTTTGCGTTGTAGGCATTTCTGAAGTTTGGCTGTAGTTCCTGCGTATAGGGCGTTCCTGTAGTCCAGTCGGATGGTAACGAGGGGCTGGGTGACCGTCTTTCTGGTTTCGGTGGGGATCCACCGGAAGATCTTTCGGAGCATGCGCAGGGTGTTGAAGCACAAGGACGAGACTGCATTAAGTTGTTTGATCATCGTGAGTGAGGAGTCCAGGATGATTCCCAGGTTGCGTGCGTGGTCCGTGGGTGTGGGTGCTGTGCCGAGCGTCGTGGGCCACTAGGAGTCGTCCCAGGTGGACGGGGATTGTCCGAGGATGAGGACCTCCGTTTTGTCCGAATTGAGCTTCAGATGGCTGTGCTTCATCCATTCTGCGACATCTTTCATTTCATCCTGGAAGTTGGCTTTGGCGTTGAGAGGGTATTTGGTGAGGGAGAGTATCAATTGGATGACGTCGGCATAGGAGATGATGTTGATGTTGTGTGTGCGTGCGATGGTGGCGAGGGGCTCATGTAGATATTGAAGAGGGTTGGGCTGAGCGAGGAGTCCTGGGGTATGCCGCATATGATCTTGGTGGCTTCGGAGCGGAAGGGAGGGAGGCGGACTCTCTGGGTTCTGTCGGAGAGGAATGCTGTGATCCAGTCCATGGCCTTTCCTTGGATCCCAGTGTTGTAGAGGCGGGTTCTTAGGGTGCGGTGGCAGACGGTGTCGAAGGCTGCTGAGAGGTCCAGGAGGATGAGAGCGGCTGTCTCTCCGTTGTCCATCAGGGTCCTGATGTCATCGGTGGCTGCAATGAGGGCGGTCTCGGTGCTGGGGTTGGCTCGTAATCCGGACTGGGATGGGTCGAGCGAGTTGTTTTCTTCGAGGAATGCAGTCAGCTGTTTATTGACAGTCTTCTTGATGACTTTAGCCGGGAAGGGGAGAAGAAAGATGGGGCGGAAGTTCTTGAGGTCTTTGGGGTCCACTTTTGGTTTCTTCAGAACGGCGTTGATGTCTGCGTGTTTTCAGCTTCCAGGGAAGGTGGCTGATGTGAAGGAGCTGTTGATGATGTTCCGGAGGTGGGGTGCGATGATGGTGTCGGCTTTGTTGAAGATGAGATGAGCAAAAAACACAGTTGATGGACAGAATGTAGAACAATGTCATACATTCACCCCAGTACAAGGATCTGGGCCTAAATCCATCATTTTTTTGCACTCCACACCACCCTGGGTTAGACACTGGCTATATGCAAATCAGCTCTGACCCTGTGCCTCATGGGAACAGTCCAGTCCGAACTACTAAGCCATGTCTTTCCCAGACCGGAATCAAGCATCCAAGGACCGGTTTCTGGCTATCAGCCTTCATTCAGCCTGGATAGCTTGACTCCAGTGGTGTGGAGAGCCTGGGACTCACGTCTGAGCATAAGTGTGGCAGGGTATACTCAGACGTGAGTCCCTTGTTCACTTGGCCACTGGATTCAAGATAGCCTGGCTGATGATGATTATGAATCCGAAACCGGTCCCAGGATGCTTGTTTCCGGTCCAGGGAAGACATGGCTTGGCAGTTCGGGCTGGACTGTTCCCATAAGGCACAGGGTCAGACTGATTTGCATATAGCCATGTCTGAACTGGGGTGGCTGAGTGAACTAAAGAATGGTGATGGATTAAACCCAGATCAGTTGACTGGGGGTGAGTGTTTGATTTGTTCAAACGCTCCGTCCATCATCCCCTTTTGTATCGCTTTGTTCGCCCTAAGTGTGGCAGGGTATACTCAGACGTGAGCCCCTTGTTCACTTGGCCACTGGATTCAAGATAGCCTGGCTGATGAGGATTATGAATCCGAAACCGGTCCCAGGATGCTTGTTTCCGGTCCAGGGAAGACTTGGCTTGGCAGTTCGGGCTGGACTGTTCCCATAAGGCACAGGGTCAGACTGATTTGCATATAGCCATGTCTGAACTGGGGTGGCTGAGTGAACTAAAGAATGGTGATGGATTAAACTGAGATCAGTTGACTGGGGGGTGAGTGTTTGATTTGTTCAAACGCGCCGTCCATCATCCCCTTTTGTATCGAAGATGAGATGAGGGCATGGGTCGGATGGGGAGCCGGAGTGGATGATGTTTTCCGAGCTGATGGGGGTCCATACGCTGAGGTTGTTGGTGGGGGTCGTTGGTTTGATAGCTGGAGGGGGAGTCTGGGGTCCGAAGCTGTTGTGTATCTCTGCGATCTTGCGGTGGAAGAATGTGGTGAGGGAGTTGCAGAGGTCTTGCGATGGTGTGATGTCGTTGTTGCTGGCGCTGGGGTTGGAGAGCTCTTTGACGATGCTAAAGAGTTCCTTGCTGTTGTGGGCGTAGTGGTCCAGCCGCTCTTTGAACGATGTCCTTTTGGTGGTGCGGATCATCTGGTGGTATTTGCGGGTGGCGCTCTTGAGGGCTGTCATGTTTTCTGATGTCCATTCATCGCGCCAAGCTTTCTCAAGGGTATGATTTATTTGTGGCTCTGAGGGTGTCAGTGAACCACGCGTTTTTTCTGTTGCTAGTCTTGCCTGGGTGTTTCTTTAGAGGGACGAGGTTGTCGGCGCAGTTGGTAATCCACTGTGCGAGATTGTGTGCTGCTTCGTTGGTGTCGTGGGTGTCTACAGGCGGGTTCTGGCTCGACGATGTGTTCAGTTGGTCTGCGGTGGCTTTGCTCAAGCTTCTGCGGTGGATCTGTGGTGTCTGGTGGTGGGAGGTGGTTTTCTTGAAGGTGAAGTGGATGCAGCTGTGGTCGGTCCAGTGAAGTCTGGTGCAGTGGCTGAAGGAGACGTGGTTGATGGCGGAGAAGATGGGGTCGAGCGTGTGGCCGGCGAGGTGGGCGGGCGTGTCCACCAGTTGCTTGAGTCTGAGGTTGGGGAGGTTGTCGAGCAGGGCGGTGGTGTTGCTGTCGTTGTTTTTCTCCAGGTGGAAGTTCAGGGCCCCTAGGAGGATGTACTCTGGTGAGGCTAGGGCATGCGGGCTGATGATGTCGGCGATGGTTTCGCTGAAATGTGTCCGTGGGCCCGGGGGTCTGTAGATGAGTGTTCCTCTGAGGGTGGTCTGGGGGGTCGGTGTGGATCTGGAAGTGTAGGTGTTCGGCGGCGCTGAGTGTGTCTTCGGAGTTGGACGTGACGCAGATGGTGTTCCTGTAGATGATGGCGATTCCTCCTCCAGGTTTGTTGACGCGGTCCTTCCGGGTGATTTTATAGCCGTCCGGGATGAGGTCGTATGTTGAAGGGAGGAAATTGGAAGTAGTGGAATTGTTCCCCTATTTTGGAGTATTGTTTGACTCCAAAAACCCATGACACAATATGTTAGAAAACCAAGGGGCACATGTATTAACCTATTTAGGAAGTGCAAATTTGGCCGTTAGCACTTCCTAAATACGTTTTTGGGATACATCAAACACCTTTTCAAAATTCACATTTTTTTGCATTTCTTAAAAATGCGAATGCATTTAAGGAATCGCATTTGTGCGATTCCTTAAATACAATCCATCAATTTTTAAAAAAATGTGAATTTTGAAATTGGAAGTGCAAATTAACACGAGGTTGACCCTCGTGTTAATTTGCGAAAATCTTTCAAAATGCAAATAATTGCATATTTTACACTGTCATGTTACAGACACACATGTCCTTAGGACATGTGTGTTTGAAACATGCACTTCCAAATACATTTCAGGGGTGCAGGAGGGGTCCTTTGGACCCCCCCTGCACCCTTGGAATGCATCAACAAATTGCGAATTCGTAAATGCCTTCCCATTGACTCCCATGGGCCTTTCGGCCCATAGGAATCAATGGGAATTGCGAAAATGCACTTAGGAATTCGCTATTTATTTGAGATTCGGTAAAAATTGCGATTTTTACCAAATCACAAATAAATAGCGAAAAAAATGATGCATAGCATTTTGCAATTCTTAATTTGCGATTCGGTAATTTTCGCAAATTAAGAATGGCAAAACCTATGAATGATGCATGTGCCCCTAAGCCCTTATGATGGAAAGAAGCATAGGGGGCAATTTTAGTTTCATTAAGAAACTAGAGTCCAAGCTGATAGACACCATTAAAAAACTATACATGAAGTGAAAACAATCTCAGTCGCAACATATGGTGCTGCAGTGTGGGGAGTTATTCCCGTTTGTAGATTCCAACAAATAAAGAACAGACAGTTTGGAAACATCTATTAGGTGCTTCCCAATCTTGTCCTGCTATATTACCTCCCACACTGAAGAAATACAAATCATTTTTTACTTGTTTAGGTTTTAATGTTTAGGTAGTTAGTGTATAGGTGTAGTTTTTGTTAGTCTCATGTTCAAATATGTTTGAGGGAGACGGGGCTGATATTTAACCTGTCTGTTTCAGTAAATGTGTAGAGTATGATAAGTTAAGGTTAGGTAGGTAAGGTTAGTTTTAATTTAGGATAATGTAGGTAAGTTAGAATAGCTAAGTTTAGGCATAGTTTAGATAGGTATACTTAGAGTAGATTTTTACATTTTAAGATTAGTAGTGTGTGTTAAAAAAAATCTGTTTTGCACTTTCACAACTGCTTATTTATTTCCTGAGTGGCAGATTTGTCATCTGCTTATTTTGAGAACAGCACGTGCAGTTAGATTTCCTGCCGGTGTGTGTATACGTCTATAACTAGGTGTAGCAACTAAGCAGTAGATCATTTCAAGTTAGCAATGGAGCCACAGAAGGAATTTTCAAACATGATCTACACTGGAAGTGGCATTCTTGCTGTGAATGGACACACAGTCCAAAACAGGTATTAACTTAATGTTGCAATCTGTGTGTATGTAATGCTACATGTTTTATATGGATGATTGAGTCAAACCATTGTGACTAAACTTGGATGTGTGTGCCACATTGAAGGCAGCCACTTCTCCCTAGTATCATTCGATCGTCAAATCATTGTTGTCTGCTGGCCAGTATGCATGGAGGTATCCCCCATCTGGGCTGAAATGTCATTCAGTCAAACCATTGATCAATTGCTTATTGTATCACTTCAGATATTTGACCTAGGGTAACTAGTTTCTAGATTAGATGCACCAAGGGATCACAAATGCTATTTTGCATGGCGTGTTCCGTTTACCCCTGGTTTATGATGCATATTTAATTTAACATAGTAGGTAGTGTCTTTACGGCCAGCACTTCCACCTTGGTCTACTTAGTCAAATCATGAACAGACATACAACACGCAGGTTCTGGTTAGTGAATTTGACACGTGAACCAAGGAACAAGTGGCAATCCTTGGGGCAAAAACCCCAAAATAGTTTTTGAGCCATTGGATGTATAGACAGGGTACATGGAGGATACATGTCATGAGACATTTGGAGTACAGGAGTATTCCAGAGTGGAGGGGACCTAATTGCCATTAAGGAAGTTAGGCCACATTGACAGCCCACAAAGGGTTGAGATCAACAGGCAGGACTAGCTAATGGGGGACAGTACTAGTTGAGATCTACACTGGTATAGCCAGCTGCACAGGTAAATAGGGAACCTGGCCATGTGCCCAGTGAAAAGCTACTGGACAGTTTTTCTTTGGAAAGAGGGACAGTCCACATCCTCATCCTCTGAAGTGTGTGGTACTTCCTGTGAGGGGGTGTTTATGGTGCTGGAGGTGATGGAGATGCACACACATCAGGGGCTGAAGATCTGGATCCCCTGTCTCCTGCAGCATTTATCTGCACCAACAAGTAAGACAGCATGGCACTAAAAGGGTCTCAATGCTTGCCAGCACAGTGACAATGTTGCAGTGTACGGTCCCCACTTCTGCTATGAAGGAGTCCTGCTTCTGCTCCATGGAGTCCAGTATGCTCTGGATGGCCCCCAGCTTGTTGGCACCATCTCTGGTGCCACTTTAGAAGGGCAATTGTACATGCCTCTGCCTCATGACACTAGTAATGTCATTCAGGGACTGCTCCAAGTCATGGAGAGCAGGGTAGAGGCCTCTTATGACCTCTGAGGTATTCTTGTTGGGGCAGAGGTACCTACAGACTCCCTCTAGGAGCACACTGCATCTACCAGCTCCTGCTGGAATCCTACTACACACTGTTGGAATTCAAATTGGGGGCCCTCGGAGTCCAGCTCTGGGGGTGGGCTGGCTGGTGCTTTTTGATGGGTGATAGGCTGATCTTCTGGAGACATCGCAATGCTGTCTGCACTGTCTGCCACCGGAGATCCTGTCCAAATTGATTGTAGGAATTCTTAAGAGTGTCTTCGTTGAGGGATGACAGGCTGTCATTGACAGCAGGCTCATCATTCCATCCATGCAGCTGCTCAAGAGTTCTTAGTATATCCTCTGCACTGAATTAGAAATATGTTGTTGTAAATTTATGTTTGACCGGGACTTATGTGATGTATAACGGTACATGACCCAGATTTCTGTCCATTGAAATGCACACAGCGTGGCGGAGCATTTGCACGTAGCTCGCTATGCTGCACAGCATGTCCTTTTTACCCACATTTCCACTTGTAGTGACTTATCATGTGGGTCTTGTTGTTCCTCATGGGCTGCACTGTCTTGCACTGGAACGCCTGTCACCAACTCCTCTGGGATGACAGCTGCCACCCGCCTCTCCAAGATATCCAACTCCTCCTGTGGCACCAGACTCCAACTCCGGTCCTCATAGCTGCCTTTAGGTTTCTTGGCCAGTTTCTCCTTCTTCCTGAGCTTACAGTCATGTCAGCGTTTTTTGCATTTGGTGACTGTCCTCCTGGCTTGTCTCTCACTGTTGTTCTTGTCCACTATGGACTGCTAAATGGCCTCTTTCTTCCCTAATGGCATTTTTGAGGTTACACAGGCCAATGTTGCTGGATTGGCACTTCAGTGATCAAGATTTTATTCTTCTCCTCACTGAAGTTGAACTTTCTTTTTCTCTGGGAGTCTGTCTAGACATCTTAGCCGGTGCTGGGGTTGTTGGTGTCGCTTTCCTGGCTGCTGCTCTCTTCTCCTCACTTCACGGCTTCATCTTGTGACGTGTGCTATATTTTTTGTGTTCTATTTTTTTTCCACTCAGCACAATTTTTTTGATTCTGACATTTCGCACAATGAAAAGCGACACTCAGTTCACTCAGGTGTTCAACGTCACCTTACATGTGCCAAAACAGCCTTACGTCAGTTTTCCTCCTGATGCTTCAGTTTCCATGTGCCAACATACCCATGGCAGCATTTTTTTTACGCTGCCTGGTCCTCGTGCCATGGTGTGGCATACTGTAAATATGGCACTTCCATGGCTTTTAAAACTAGCATAGTGATTTGTAAGTAATTTTGACACATCACTGATAAAATGCAGCTATACATCGCTTACTGCAAGTGAGGACCTGAGTGTTTTTTGACTACTAGGATTCCAGATTGGTAAACAATTGCTTTAGTTAAAAAGTGAGTATCCAAACCAACCTCAAAAAGAAATCTGGCACAAAAAAATAGTAAACTGAAAAAAATGATAGAATGTCAAAACCAAATATAAGAGGTAATTAGACACATAAGCAACCCCACATGTTTGCTGAAATTATATAGTTATTCCTCAAGATTAGTCATTCAAAAGAGGCTAGATAACTTAAGCAGAAATACATAAGACCCCATATTATTTGCATAATCATTAACATAATGGTTGTCTGATTGACATTGCCTCCTGCCATCATAATACTGGTAGTTTTCCGTGTTTAACTTTGAACACCCATCCTCGTCTCCATCATGTCTCTCTTTGAACTACTGGCCTCAGTTTGGATAGCAAAAGAACCAGTGTATGATATTAAAATATTCACAGTTCCAAATAGGTATAAAGCACTCCTATTACCAGACGGATTCAAAATTCCATGGACTTGAAACTGACCAGTAAAATATTCTCCCCACTGCTTGTTTATCGGTTCCAGGGGCATAACACAGGCACCTGGAGCGCAGGGGGCCCCCACCCCTACAAATGCCCCCTATTGTTAAGGAATCAGGGTCCAGCCCATTAGGAATATCTTAAGACATGATAGAAAAGCAGAACCCCACTCCAGAATGAACCAAATAGAGTCATACATCCAAGAAGCAGTTCGCCAGATAAAAGTCATAAAAGACGTATTCCCATGGGAGTCTACAGTGTAGGTAAAATCAAAAGACAACTTGGGACAGAATTGTAGAAAACATTGTATCACATTGCCGGGGGCTCACTTTTGCAGCTGAAGTTGTTTAAAACGCGGTCCTCCTAATATTCTAAACAATCCCAGAGCTAAGAGCCAAGGAATTAAAAGTCACAATTGGGAAACATAGGGGTCGATTAGGATGGCGGACGGACCTGCGTCCGTCCGCCACCCCAGAGTAGGGAGGACCGTCCGCAGGGGCAGCGGCGGTCCCTCCTGTGCAATTAGGATGTGACCGCCACCCTGGCGGTCACATCCTGTATTTTTAACATTGCGGCGGCTGCTGCTTCAAGCAGCACCCGCCGCAAGGTTAAAAATGAAAGCAGTGCATTTGCATGCACAATGCGGCAGGCACCTCGAGGTGCCTGCTGCTTCGTGCACGCAAATGCAGGGGGGTACCATAGGTACCCCCCATGTGCACCCCCCACCCCCCCTTCACCCCTGGGGGCCCGCAACGGGCCCCCAAACAAAAGTCCGTATGCCTTTTCACGGCGGAAATGCCGCCGTGGAAAGGCATAGAAATGCTGACATCCTAATATGCCTGGCGGTGTCTGATAGACACTGCCAGACATGTTAGAGCTTTTCCGCCGTGGTCGGAAAGCGACCGCGGCGGAAAAGCTGCGGACGGTCTTCCTGACCCCCCAGCCATCCTTATCTGGCGGGGGGTCTGTGAAGGCTCCGCAGCGGTTTTTCCGCATCCTCCGGGCCGGCGGACTCTTCCGCCGGCCCGGAGGATGCGGAAAAACCGCTATCCTAATGAGGGCCAAAGTGTGGTAATCTTTCTGGCACAACAGTCACATGATCAATGTAATTGCCTTATTTTTTGTGTTATGTTAACATATACGATGATTGGGTTGTGCCTTTCATCTGTAGTTTATCACTACTTCGGCATAGCAAACTGACTCTCACATATGAATACTTTGAAATCATTATATAACTAACAGAATGCAAGCTGGTCTCCTACATCACAACATGCCGGCTTGGTGTAGTGACACGTCGACTGAGTCTTGGGTTGGCATGTATTGTGTGGGGGCACATTTCACAGTCAACAGAACTGACTGCTGATGGTGTGCTCATATTCACAAACATATGATAACAATTGGTGTCAATTTATATATCACAGATATTCAAGATGGTCACTCAAAATAGCTGCACCCTCGTTAGAAATGAGAATAAGTTGTAAATTAACTAATATCTGCTAGTTCTGATTTTGCAAGTTTAAGATCAGCACTCATTTTTCTCAAACGGTGAAGGCTTAAAACATGGGTATTTCTTTTTTAAGTCTGAAATTGCTTTATTGAAGAAAGATCAAACAACATGAAATTAAGAAAGGATAGGAGCCTTTGAAAGTACCTATAGAAGGTAGAAACATTATAGGAAAGTTCTTGAAATATACAACAAACAAATTATCTACAAGGTGTTATAACAATTTTCACCAAACAATTAACATTTTAAGAGTTCCTTTGAAAGTATAAGTTCAAAAAACAAGGGTGAAGGAGAGAGGAGTCATTATCATGGAATAAATAGAAGTAACTATAAACAATATATTCATAATACATAAAACAGCCTAGTAATACTATGCATGCGTCATGGAGGATCAAAAATAGTAGTTGTACCTAGAGAGTTCACAGGTTGTCTAGACAAGAAGGATGTGAAAGGCATCCATAACAAATCTTGTTTAATCATCAGGTGCAAGGAAGTTTGAGTAGCAAGTCTATGATTATGACATATCACATTCCACCACCCAACAAACACGATTTTGGTTGTATCCTCCCAAATAGTGGTAATAATTTGCAAAGCAATAGCAGTGAGTAGGTCAACAAATTTTCCAAACATGACTTGGGAATGCCAAATATGAAATGAACCTCCTAAAATAATATGTATTCTTTGAAAGTGTAGTTTTATAGAGAAAATATCAGTAATCTGATACCAAACGTGTAAACAAAATACATATACTTGTGGCAATCAAAAACATATGTATAATGTCACCATTCTCCTTATGACAAGATCAACATTTATTTTCAGTGGAAGATTTGAACTTATTAAAAGATGTTAAAGTTAAGAATAATCGATTGTAAAAGAAGAAGAATGTTTGTATTGTAGTAGCTGAGCGGGAGGTAGAGTGGGTTTTGGACTAAATTCTGCTCCATATTTGAAGGGAGCAAACTTTTTGAAGATCATTTTCCCATTGTAATTCAACTGTAGACTTTAGTCTGTTATCAAGGAATATGTCTAAAGTCTTATAATTGTAGAAAGTTCATGCCTAAGATGAAAAAAATAAATGTGGAAAATGAAATTTGAGGTTTGGATAGCAAGCCTGATAATGTAAAAGAAAGTTGAAGAAGAATCACCTTGAGGCTTTCACCTCGGGTGTCAATGTAATGTTTTTTGTTTTTTTTGGAAAACCTTTATTTCAATTGCAGTGGTACAGTTGTGAGCCTACAACCACAGGGGCCGGCCATCGCTAAAACAATAGAAAAAAGTTGACAAAGCATATTTACACAGCTTTCAGCCGACAGCCCGGGGGCCCGGCAGCAATTCAGCATATTGCAGCGACGGAGCAGAATAGTGGCGTAGGAGAAGATGAAGGTTTTACTATTTTAATTACGTGTATAAACAGAAAAACAACAACAATAACAAACTAAACAAGAGGCAATGCGGCATGCGGCCGTCTCATGGGGGTGAGTCATAATAAACAGACATATAGTAATAAGGATGAAATAAAAAGTGGGAGGGGGGGCCCCCCGGGCAAGCAAACATGTAGCACGAAAATCCGTATAATGTAGGAACGTCAGGTCACGGGGATTGTGGTGTCACTGGGACCTCCACGAACGGGGGAGCACAAATCTCCCCACGATACGAATTCCATTGGTTCCAGACCCTACCCCACTTCTTGGGTTTGCCACGTGCAACATATACAGTTTTTTTCCCTGAATATGCACCAGTCCATATTGTCTTCCCAAGCTGAAGTCGTAGGTGCCCTCTGAGACCCCCGTAGCTGCGCTATGTCTCTCTTAGCCACCATGTTCCCGAGAGTAGCCCATTGTGTCTGTGCCACAGTGTAGTCATTCGGCTCCCATACATTCAACAGACAACGGCGGGACTCAGGCCGTAAAGCAACTCCCGTGACTTCTTCCATAATCACATGCACACGGTTCCAGAACTTAGCCACAGCCGGGCATTCCCATATGATATGAAGGAAGGTACCCAGCACACCCCATCCACGCCTACACACTCCATCCGCCGAGAGACCCATATGAATCAGTCGGGGACCAGTTACATAGATACGGTGTAGGATCTTTAGTTGCACCAGCCGGAGACGAGCCGGGATCGCGACCTCTTTCGGGGAGGATACCGCCGCCTGCCAATCTTCATCGTCCAATTCCAATCCATCGCCGGTCTACGCCCCACGGAGCTGCAGGAGCAGATCCATGCGGTCTACCCCCCATGTGCATCCTCCACCCCCCCTTCACCCCTGGGGGCCCGCAACGGGCCCCCAAACAAAAGTCCGTATGCCTTTTCACGGCGGAAATGCCGCCGTGGAAAGGCATAGAAATGCTGACATCCTAATATGCCTGGCGGTGTCTGATAGACACCACCAGACGTGTTAGAGCTTTTCCGCCGCGGTCGGAAAGCGACCGCGGCGGAAAAGCTGCAAACGGTCTTCCTGACCCCCCAGACATCCTAATCTGGCGGGGGGTCTGTGAAGGCTCCGCAGCGGTTTTTCCGCATCCTCCGGGCCGGCGGACTCTTCCGCCGGACCGGAGGATGCGGAAAAAACGCTATCCTAATGAGGGCCAAAGTGTGGTAATCTTCTGGCACAACAGTCACATGATCAATGTAATTGCCTGATTTTTTGTGTTATGTTAACATATACGATGATTGGGTTGTGCCTTTCATCTGTAGTTTATCACTACTTCTGCATAGCAAACTTCATCTTTGACTCTCACATATGAATACTTTGAAATCAGTATATAACTAACAGAATGCAAGCTGGTCTCCTACATCACAACATGCCGGCTTGGTGTAGTGACACGTCGACTGAGTCTTGGGTTGGCATGTTTTGTGTGGGGGCACATTTCACAGTCAACAGAACTGACTGCTGATGGTGTGCTCATATTCACAAACATATGATAACAATTGGTGTCAATTTATATATCACAGATATTCAAGATGGTCACTCAAAATAGCTGCACCCTCGTTAGAAATGAGAATAAGTTGTAAATTAACTAATATCTGCTAGTTCTGATTTTGCAAGTTTAAGATCGGCACTCATTTTTCTCAAACGGTGAAGGCTTAAAACATGGGTATTTCTTTTTTAAGTCTGAAATTGCTTTATTGAAGAAAGATCAAACAACATGAAATTAAGAAAGGATAGGAGCCTTTGAAAGTACCTATAGAAGGTAGAAACATTATAGGAAAGTTCTTGAAATATACAACAAACAAATTATCTACAAGGTGTTATAACAATTTTCACCAAACAATTAACATTTTAAGAGTTCCTTTGAAAGTATAAGTTCAAAAAACAAGGGTGAAGGAGAGAGGAGTCATTATCATGGAATAAATAGAAGTAACTATAAACAATATATTCATAATACATAAAACAGCCTAGTAATACTATGCATGCGTCATGGAGGATCAAAAATAGTAGTTGTACCTATAGAGTTCACAGGTTGTCTAGACAAGAAGGATGTGAAAGGCATCCATAACAAATCTTGTTTAATCATCACGTGCAAGGAAGTTTGAGTAGCAAGTCTATGATTATGACATATCACATTCCACCACCCAACAAACACGATTTTGGTAGTATCCTCCCAAATAGTGGTAATAATTTGCAAAGCAATAGCAGTGAGTAGGTCAACAAATTTTCCAAACATGACTTGGGAATGCCAAATATGAAATGAACCTCCTGAAATAATATGTATTCTTTGAAAGTGTAGTTTTATAGAGAAAATATCAGTAATCTGATACCAAACGTGTAAACAAAATACATATACTTGTGGCAATCAAAAACATATGTATAATGTCACCATTCTCCTTATGACAAGATCAACATTTATTTTCAGTGGAAGATTTGAACTTATTAAAAGATGTTAAAGTTAAGAATAATCGATTGTAAAAGAAGAAGAATGTTTGTATTGTAGTAGCTGAGCGGGAGGTAGAGTGGGTTTTGGACTAAATTCTGCTCCATATTTGAAGGGAGCAAACTTTTTGAAGATCATTTTCCCATTGTAATTCAACTGTAGACTTTAGTCTGTTATCAAGGAATATGTCTAAAGTCTTATAATTGTAGAAAGTTCATGCCTAAGATGAAAAAAATAAATGTGGAAAATGAAATTTGAGGTTTGGATAGCAAGCCCGATAATGTAAAAGAAAGTTGAAGAAGAATCACCTTGAGGCTTTCACCTCGGGTGTCAATGTAATGTTTTTTTTTTTGTTTTTTTTTTGAAAACCTTTATTTCAATTGCAGTGGTACAGTTGCGAGCCTACAACCACAGGGGCCGGCCATCGCGAAAACAGTTGAAAAAGCATATTTACACAGCTTTCAGCCGACAGCCCGGGGGCCCGGCAGCTATTCAGCATATTGCAGCGACGGAGCAGAGTAGTGGCGTAGGAGAAGATGAAGGTTTTACTATTTTAATTATGTGTATAAACAGAAAAACGACAACAATAACAAACTAAACCAGAGGCAATGCGGCATGCGTCCGTCTCATGCGGGTGAGTCATAATAAACAGACATATAGTAATAAGGATGAAATAAAAAGTGGGAGGGGGGCCCCCCCGGGCAAGCAAATGTGTAGCACGAAAATCCGTATAATGTAGGAACGTCAGGTCACGGGGATTGTGGTGTCACCGGGACCTCCACGAACGGGGGAGCACAAATCTCCCCACGATACGAATTCCATTGGTTCCAGACCCTACCCCACTTCTTGGGTTTGCCACGTGCAACATATACAGTTTTTTTCCCTGAACATGCACCAGTCCATATTGTCTTCCCAAGCTGAAGTCGTAGGTGCCCTCTGAGACCCCCGTAGCTGCGCTATGTCTCTCTTAGCCACCATGTTCCCGAGAGTAGCCCATTGTGTCTGTGCCACAGTGTAGTCATTCGGCTCCCATACATTCAACAGACAACGGCGGGCCTCAGGCCGTAAAGCAACTCCCGTGACTTCTTCCATAATCACATGCACACGGTTCCAGAACTTAGCCACAGCCGGGCATTCCCATATGATATGTAGGAAGGTACCTAGCACACCACATCCACGCCTACACACTCCATCCGCCGAGAGACCCATACGAATCAGTCGGGGACCAGTTACATAGATACCGTGTAGGATCTTTAGTTGCACCAGCCGGAGACGAGCCGGGATCGCGACCTCTTTCGGGGAGGATACCGCCGCCTGCCAATCTTCATCGTCCAATTCCAATCCATCGCCGGTCTACGTCCCACGGAGCTGCAGGAGCAGATCCGTGCGGTCGTTAATCAGCTTTTTGTATATTAGAGATATGGTGCTATCAGGAACATGGCCATCAAGCACCCTATCCTCGAGGGGGTAGAATTCCGTAATGACAGTTCCGGCCGGGAAGACCGAGTGGAGCGCGTGTCGGATCTGTATATAGCGAAAATGCTCCCTATTACTGAGCGCATATTCCGACTGCAACTCCTCAAAGGTCTTGACCCTATCTTTGACCCACAGATCTCCAACCGTACTGATACCGATAAGGTCCCACCTCTCGAAACCCTTCGTCGTCCATAGGCTACCCAGTCTTTCCGCCGCATAAAGCGGGGTCGCCCTGGTCAGTCTGTCTGACCATCCCATGGCCGCGTTTGCACTTCTCCACACCCGCACGGCCACCCCGGTGGGCCCTGACAGTACCTTGCAAGCCGATTTAGAATAAAGTGCCCTGTTATAATACCCTCCTGGTAACTGCCATTTATCCATGTCAAACGCTGGATTCGGTGTAGGGCCATACATGGCATGGTTGATGGTACTCAATTGGGACGCCCAATAGTAGCGCCTGATGTCCGGCAATGCGATGCCCCCGTCGTACCAAGGTAGAGTCAATTTTGCTATGGCGATACGAGGACGCCCACCCCAAACTAATTGCCTCTGCAGACTCTCTATTTCGCGAAAGTATCGGGCTGGTACGAGATCGAGTGTATTCTGAAGGGCGTATAGGAAGCGGGGCAAGGACATCATCTTAAAAAGAGCAGCCCTTCTGAGCGGGGACAATGGCAGGCCCCTCCAGGCCGCCACATCAGATTTAAGCTGGAGCAACGGGGGAAGCAGGTTGCGTTCATATCGTACCGCAGGGTCCAGTGATATAAAATCCCTAAGTATTTAAATCCGATTTGCGTTATCTGTATCGGTCACGTGCGCGGTAGAAGGGGCACATCACCGGAAAGTGGGTAGATGCTGGATTTAACCCAATTAATCACCAGGCCGGAGTTTTTGCCAAACGAATTGAGGACATCAAACAGGACTCCTAGCGATTTCCACGGGGAAGTGAGGTACAGCAAAATATCGTCCGCATATAGCGATATGCGATCTTCAAAGTCAGGGGTCCACCTGATTCCCTTAAGTAACGGTTCCCATCGTAGCCAAGCAGCCAGGGGTTCCAGGGCAAGCGCGAACAGCAAAGGAGATAGTGGGCATACCTGCCGTGTACCCCTCCCAAGAACAAAGGACCTCGAGACCCTACCATTAACCACGACCTGGGCAAGCGGCTGCTCATACAGAAGTCTAACCCAACCGATGAATCCGGGGCCGAACCCGAACTTCGCGAGGGCGGCTCACAGATACGGCCACTCCACGGTGTCAAAGGCCATCGTGGCATCTAGGGACACCAAGACGGCTGGTTCACGTAAGGACCCCGCCCTCCCCAGGACGCCATGGAGACGATGCAAGTTGAGCGCGGTGTTGCAGTGCGGAATGAATCCAGACTGATCCGGGTGTATCAGGTCGCCGATCACCTTTATCAGTCGATTGGCCAGTAGTTTTGCCAAGATTTTGGGTTCGGCGTTTAAAAGGGAGATCGGTCTATATGAGGCACATGAATCTCGGGGTTTACCCTCTTTATGGATCACAACAATGGACGCAAGGCGCTGATCTCGGGGGAGTGAACCAACATCACGCGACTCCAGGAGCATCTCACGGAGATAAGGCGCCATTTTGTCCGGACGTAACTTGTAAAGCTCGATGGGGATACCATTCGGGCCCATGGCCTTACCCGAGCGAATGGAACGGATAGCGATCGCCACTTCATCATTGGAAAATTCCGACTCCATGAGCTCTTTGTCCGAATCAGACTGACAGGGCAAGGCGATATCCCTGAGCAACAGATGCGAGTCCTCCTCCGACTTGTCTGAGACCGGTGCATACACCTCCTGAAAGTGACACGCAAAACTCTCCACAATTTCCACTGGGTCAACCACTCGCACTCCATCTGCATTTTCTACCACAGGCACAACACGACTCGCCCTCTCCTTCTTATCCAGCCAAGCAATCAACTTTCCCGCTTTGTCCCCCACATCATACAACCGTCCCCGCTGCTACCGGCTCATATCCTTGACAGCATCTGTCACCAGAGTGCGGTAATCCGATTGTTTAAGGTGCAGAGCATGCCGTTTCCCTTGTGTAGCGCCAGACTTCAACTCTCTCTCCAAGTCACTGAGTTCAGCTTCCAGACTTTCCACCTCCTCATTCTTTCTTTTCTTAGCATCAGCAATCAGAGAGAGGGCCTGACCACGGACCACAGTCTTGAAGGCCTCCCACAATGAAACGGAGGAGGATACTGACCCCACATTTTCAGAGAAGTACTGATCAATGGACTAGACTACACCTGCCCTGGTTTTAGGATTACGAAAGTGCCAGGGATTAATCGGGGCCACTCGACCCCCGGCCCCGAACTGAGCATCAAGGGAGAGCCATACCAGAGAGTGATTGGATATGCCCCTGGCCAAGTGTCTAATCTCCCTCACCAAGATGGCCTGCGCCGCCGGCACAAGTACGTAGTCAAGTCTGACAAGACTCCCGTGTGCTCCAGAGTGAAAGGTGTACTGTGCCAGTCCAGGATGCATCAATCTCCAGCAATCCACAAGACCCAGTGTTTCCAGGAAGTCACACAACCAAGACTGCGATCTCGCGAGGGCTCTGGGGGGGCTACAATCCACTTCACCACAGACCACCGAGTTAAAGTCCCCGCCCACAATTAGAATACCCTCCGGGAGTCCCAGTACAATCTCCCCCAGGTCCGCAAATGTCGTCGTTTGTAAGCCAGGTGGGACATAGACAGAGAGTATAGAGATCATCTTCCCCTCCCATCTGCCCGTAACTACCGCATATCTACCTCTATCATCTAGAATGGTCCCGTCTATGGCCAGGGGGAGGGAGTTTCTGACTAGAATCCCGCCCCTCTCGACCCAGAGGTGAATCCAGAGTGGGCGACCAGACGATACCCTCGGCGATTCATTGCGTGACATGTATTCCCAATCAAATGCGTTTCTTGTAACAACACTACATCAGGGGAAAGACGTTTAAGGAACTGCGATACTATACCCTGCTTGATCCTATCCCCAAGGCCATTGACATTCCAACTGATAACCCTCAGCCCCCTACCCCCCTCCCAACAGTAAGGGTCAACTCCCCCCTCCATCGAAGCGGACATCAGAATCAGAGTAAATCGTAAAACACTGCCTCTAAACAAAACAAAACCAAACAAAGTTCCCCATCCCACCCCCCAGAAAACCCCAGAACATATCCCCCACCCTGCACCCCTGCGCTAGTTCAAAGAACCCCCTAACTTGCAGTGTGCCTGTCGCCCTTACAAGAAGCTAGTCTAAAAGAAGAAGAAAACCCCAGAAGGAGGAAGAGTTCCGTACCCCCGCCACCTCCGAGCTCAGAAACATATGTATGAACATATAAAGTCATCAAACCACTGCTGCGAAGTCCATTCACTTTGTGTGCCGGTCGTCACCTCTTACTCCTGTTCCTGCAGGCCACTGTCTGCGCCCTCCGAAAAGTTCCGATGCGTTGGTAAAGCGTCTAGCCAGTCACTGACAACCTCAGGTTGATCAAAGAAAAATGTTCGTTTGTTGTGTTCAACACGAAGTCGGGCAGGAAAGAGCATAGAATACTTCACTCCCATGTCACGCAACCTCCGCTTGACCCCCATAAATCCCATTCTCTGCTTCTGAACAGCTTGGGTAAAGTCTGGGTAAAAGCTGATGGTGACATTCTCAAATTTCGTGGGACCACCAGTCCGCCATGCCTGTAGAATGGCGTCCCTGTCCCTGAAGTTGAAAATCCTGGCTATTATGGGTCTCGGCGGAGTGCCTGGCTTATGAGCACCACCCGAAACACGATGGGCGCGCTCAACTGCAAAAAAGTTACTGAGGCCTTTGGGGGCCAAATGGTTCAGTATCAAGTCTTCCACGAGGAGGTCTGTGGTCACCTCAGAGGATGTCTCCGGAACCCCGATAATACGGACGTTGTTGCGCCGTGAACGACTCTCGGAGTCCTCCAGCCGGCGGGCAAACAAGTCGTTGGCGGAGCGTAGATGACGGACCTCGGCCTGAAGATCAGACACGTCGGTTGTAAGAATGGCGGTCTTAACCCCTTTGACGCTCATGACGAGCTGGGCTCGTCATGAGGTAGCCTCCTCGCACGCTCATGACGAGCCCAGCTCGTCATGAATAATGGGTTTTTGTAAATCCCAGCGCAGCAGCAGAATATCGACCGCACGCATGCGGTTAATGTCCAAAGATTTGACCCGTTCATTGGTCTTCGCCAGGTTGGTCCTGATCAAGTTAACGTCGATCGCCACCGTGTCCAACTTCAAGGCCAGAGTCTCATACTGCTGGCCCATGGAAGCCCTAATTCCTGCAATGGCGCCCATGATGTCTCGCAAGGTCAGCTCCTCCGTCGATGCAGAACCATTGCCGGTCTCGTCCAGCGTTTTGCCCGCACCACTGGGGGATCCTTTAGGTCGGGTGGAGCGGTCCATATTGTTCGATTGAGTGGTACCCCCTCGGTGTGTGACCTTGGTTGTCCGCTTATCGCTGTCAGGCCTGCCCGCCATAGCGTGCAACCCGCCCCTGAGGGCTCTTTGAGACCTGGTATGAATGGCGTCTGTTCAGGTCAATCTCAGAAAAGTCTAAAACACGAAGAAGGGCGGGCCGGCGTACAAGCCAAGCGCAGACCTTGGGCGACTGAAGCGAGAGAGAGACTGGGCTCTGCCCAGAGAATCCAAAAACTAAACCGAAAGTACCTCGAGGGCACAAGACAAGCTCCACTGGCCGTTGTTGTTTAATTACCACCCGGGTACTTCAGGGACCAGAGATCCAGGCTGCTCCACGATGTAGGCCGTCAACTTTTCAAACGGAGTAAGTCCGGTTCCCGGCATCCAAATCAAATTCGGAAAAGAGCATTTAGGTCAGCAGGGCCTTATCTTCAAGAACCCGTCATCTGTGGCAGGATTAGAGGCAGGATATATGCGGGAGGCGGCGAGGGTCTCGGGAGCTATGTGCTCACGCGACCATCTTGGATGCGCGTGTAGCTCCTCCTCCTCCCTTAATGCAATGTTATTATAAATTTGTGTTGTAGGTCTTGAAATTCAAGACGAGCCTCATGAGAAAAAAGCTGACTTACAGTTATAACCCCCTAATGTATCTAATCATTCCAAATGAGGACTCTGTTGTTTAATTCGATATGTTTATTATTTCAGATAGGGCAAGACTTAGGATTTACTAAGTTATAATATAGTATCGGTGGATGTATGATGGAACCACGCATGCCATTACCACTCATCCCTTTAAAACCCCCATCATTACAACCATACATGCCTTTACCATAAATATTTATATCACACATATGCCTTTACCACACTTGCTTTTACCACGATGATGTGAGTATTACTGGGGGTCGGCATTAGGTAGTTAGGGTCAGGTTTCTATAGAAAAAGTGTTATTTGACTTGCTATATCTTTGGCGTCGTTTGATGAATCTACACAAAATTTCCCCAAAAAGTGGCATAGTGAGTCTTGTTGTGTGCTTGGAAAGTTTTGGAGTGATCTGTCATGTGGGGGCCAAGTTAGACAGGGTTTCCTTATTATTTCCAATTGGCGTTTTGAACATGACTATTTCCCTAACTGATGGACAGAATTACACCAAATTTGGCAGTAAGGTAGATTTTTGTTCGCAAATCACACTTCCAGTAATTTGTTATAAATATGTTCAGTAGTTGTTGAGGAATTTAAGGGAACACAAATAAGGATATATGGGCGGATCTTAAGCACAGAAATTGTGGTGAGATCTGATAGGCTGTCAGCACTTCAACCAAAAAGTTCTGATAGCCATATTGAGACCAATATACATGATAGCACTCCACTGAAATGCATTGTAGTGAATTACAGATTTTGAGGGTCACAAAAAGGAGAATTCATTTGCGGCTAGTCCCATACTAATTGTGGTGTGCTTTAAGATGATTTTACCTGTGAAGCCTTCTGATGGCAGTACATAAATCATTTTTGAAAGAGAACAGTTTTCTCATGATTTTCCCATAGAGGTAATAGAAGGTGCTCCAGAAGCCAAAATGAAAGCATATTTTTTGTAAATTCACACCATGGGCTTTAGTACGATGTCACTCATAAGGCTTCTGACCTTATGGCTGACATCGTCGGTTTCAATTCCAACCGGAATTGTGTACTGTCACTGGAAGCTTTACTTGGCATGCTATAGGTGTTTCTGCAGTGTCAAACGCATGCTTCAGTGCACCTAACACACGTCCAAGACATACTGTATGCCATAAAGGATGCTGTTTTGTGGTTAAGAGACTGACAGATGTCCCTTTGAGTTGAATAAGTTACTTGAGCATCTGTAGCCCCCTATGCGAAGTACTACATAGATTATGCACCCCTAAAGCAACTGATATATATGTTCACAGAAGCAACCTATTCAGACAGCTACAGAAGCAAATTATTATTCAATCTCTTACTATAAACTACTTATGCCTGCAGCAGACTCAAAGGTAATTGCAGGCACACATTCATAGCTCTCTGTTCCATTACAAGGGCATTGAAATATTTGTGCAGCCATTTACATACACATTTAGACAGCCATAGAGCTACTAAAACACACAGCACATACCAGCTCGTTTACTTAAATATCGTCTGGCCCTCATACAGGTGTAGTGCTACATTCATTCACATATATAGGAAAGTACTGACACAACCTTCTGAACCATGCTTGGAAATAGCTTAGAAATAGCTTGAGATTCATAGGTGATGGCTACCAGTGCAGACCCTGTCTGTGTATTCTTACTCCAAACTTCACTTGGCATGTTATAGGTGTTTCTCAAGTATCAAACCCATGTTTTTGTGCACATAATAAACTTCTAAGATAGGCGAAGGTTCGTAACAAATGATTATGTTTTGTGCTTAAGAGGCTGATTGTTGTCCTTTTGAGTTAAATACGTTACTTGTGCACTTGCAGGCCTCTATGACAAGTACTACATAGAGTATTCCATGTCTAAAATAATTGACATAGATGTTCTCAAAAGCAAAGAGTGTCTCATTCAGTTACAGAGACAGCTACAGAAGCACTTATACCTTCAGTCACTCACCAGAAACCGTTTATGCATGCAGCAAAGTCAAAGGTAGCTTCAGTGACAACTACATAGCGCTCTATTGCCTAACACAGGCACTGAAGTAATTGTACAGTCACTTAAATACCCATTTAGACAGCTGTTGAGGTATTTCACACTCTAGCACATTTACAAAAAACATCTCATGGCACTCATAAAGGAATACTCCTACACTCTCTGAGATATGTAGGCAAGTACTGACACAACATTCTCAACCATGTACAAAAATAGTCCTTCAAACATGGCTTATGCCTACTAATACAGACCCTTTCTGTGCTCTCCCACTGCAAGCTTCACTTGGCATTTTATAGGTCCTTCTGAAGTGTCAACTCTACTCCAAAACTCATGCATCCAGTCTTTAACCCACTCAGGCAATCATGTACCCACTTATACTCAGTCAGAGACTTACCGGGCCAGTGATGCACCCATTCACATACCAGTGAGACAATTATGCAGGTAGTCCCGCACTCACTCAGACACTTAAACATCCATTAACACATCCACTCATGCACTAAGTCACACACCCACTGAGACACTCTTAAACTTACTCACTCCCTTATTTTCCAAGAGTACAGGTTACAGATAGGAAATAGAATTTAAAAAAAACGTAGAAAATCACTGAAATAACTAAAGGTCACAAGGACATTACAGTAAGGAAATAGAATTTAAAAAAGTAGAAATTTGCTGGAAAAAATAAAGGTTACAGAGTCGTTATATTTAGGTCTTACATTTCACTAAAAAACTGTGAAATTCAGCAGTTAGTGTTACCTGAGCTAACTATAACTTATGCACCTGCAATGCACTGCTGATTACCTTACAGATTACATCACTCACAACATGATCAGAGACATCACTGATGACACTGATGACATTAAAAAAATATATATATTTTAATCGGGGAGGGGGAGGCCTCACACAGGGCCAATGTCTGCCCTGGGGACACCATGTCCAGGGTCACGGGCATTTACAAATGGGCCACCCAGTCTGTATTGGGAATGTGGGGGGAGCCTGAAGGCACCTGCAATCCCTGCCAGTGAACGGCCTCTGTGGGAGCCAGCATTGCTTTAATTCACAGGGAGCTGCTTAACATGCAGCCCCCTGTGCCTGAAAGCAATTTGTCTGTTTCCCTGCTCGCTTGATAGTGGGCAGTGAAACAGACGGATGCTCTACTTCTAGCAAGCGAGTGCATTTCTGCACTCTTGCTTGCTGGAAGCTGAGTGATTGCTGTGGCTTGGCAGGTGCGATTAAAGCTCCAGCCAGGCCACAGTAAACGGCTATATCCCCAAGGTAGGTACCCCGGAACATAGCAGTAGGTGCCAGGGGGTGGTCCCAGGGCCAGCTATGGCTCATGGAGGGGGGACACGTGGCCTCACTCCTTTCATTTAGCAGGACCTTCCCATGGGAGGTGGCAGTCCCCACTTTTGACGTTGCCTAGGCTCTGGTGACATGGTGGCCCCCAGGGCCTAGGGGGTTAATGGGGTCAACATTACTTTTAATTTAGCTCTGTGGAGGTGGTGCTCACTGGGACCAGTGGGGGTCCTTTCTCCCCCATTATTTGTTTTTGCTATGTGGCCCCAGGCAGGTGGTGGTTCCTGGGGTCTGGGGGTCTGGGGGTCTAACCGCCCCCCCTTTATTTCCATTTAGACACTTATTTACCGATTTATTCTTCCATTGACCTTTAGATATACATATACAAAAGTATTTATTTTTCAGAAAGACACACATTCACTGGATAATGTCATCAGTGATGTCATCGGTGATGTCATTTGAGATGTCATCAGTGATGTCATGAGTGATGTCACTGACCATGTCATGAGTGATGTATTATGTGACCTCATCAGCAGTGGATTGCGGGTGTGCGGGTGTGCGAGTTATCGTTAGCTGAACTAACTATAACGGGGCAATTTCCAGAGTGAAATGTCCAGCTAACTATAACCTATGTTTTTTTCAGTGAATTTCTAAGGTTTTTTAAATGCTAATTCCAAACTATAACGTGGCTGAAACCGATGGTTTTTTCAGTGAATTTTCAAGGTTTTTTAAATGCTAATTCCTAACTATAACGTGCCTAAAACCTATGTTTTTTTCAGTGAATTTCATAGGTTTTGTAAATGCCAATTTTTAAATGTATTAATTGTTATATTTATTTCTTTGATACTAATTTACTTCATTTATATAATAATTATTTTTAGCTATTTTATTTTTTAAATTACATTACATATGTTTAATGTAAAATAATAAAAAAAAACAAAAATGATTTTTTTCAATATAGTAAAATTAATTTCTATATAAATATTTTTTGCATTTTTTCTTGTTAAATGTAGGGTACCCGTACCATCCTCACACACTCCTGCGCATCTGTAATCGTACAGTACGGGTACCCGCACATACGTCACAAATACGTTCTGATGTTATTTGTCGCATTGGCGATTCCGCGTGACGTCATGTACGTTTGTATGGCGTACGGTACGCGTACCCCGCAATTTTTTTTTTAATGTTTACAAAGATATATCTATGTATTTAATGTTAATTTTAAGGCAAGACATTATCTGAGGTAATCATGAAAATACTATTAATTTAGTTGTAATAAGCGTATATTACTTTTAAAAGTATTTACACGAATCACGGGGTACGTCATATGTAAGTACACCATAAGAGCAGCCTATGTGCACCCTATGTGACTTCAAAACAACAGATTTGATTGGTTCGTAATACTTCCTATTCTAACTGTTGCAGGACCCCACCCATTTTAATCATTCTTCTTTGACCTTCACTGAAGAAACATCCTTTTGTAAAGCTGCTGTGTTTTTCAAGACATCTTCAATATGGCTCAACACCAGGATGAAGATTTGTCTGAACACTCTTCAGAAGAAGAATTTGTTCCTGAGGATACAGTCCCCAAAAGGAAGGAAGCTCTGATATGGCATTTTTTTTCGATTCCTGACGGAGAGAAAAAAGGAAATGCAGTAAATGTAACCTGTAAGGTGTGTGGGACAGTGCTTTCCAGAGGCAATCCTAATAAGAAATATTCTTTTGGAACTGCCAGCATGGTAAAGCATGTGAAGACACAACATCCCAGCAACTATGCGAGAGCTGCATGCCACAGGCTTCGTCAAGACCGTCCACCAGCTGTAGCCAGCACTTCCGCAGGACCATCAAGTCCTCATCCAGATATCCAACCTGATTTTGCTGATTTGAACATTTTATGTAAATTTTGTAAAGAAACTCTATGCTATGGAGAACAATCCATAGATTTAATTTGCAGGCAGAAACAAGACCACCATTGCTCCCACTGTTAATAACTTTTTGTTTATTTGTTCCAGTTCCAGACTGTTTTGTTTGAACAATTCCTTTTTTCTTTTTAAAAAAAACAAACAAGAAAATTGTTAAAAAATCACACAAAAAATACAAAACAACAAAAAAGACAAAAAAAGGCTATTTTAAGAACTAAATTCACTGGTCAAAAAACGAGCTATATTAGTATGATAGTCTGTAAAAAAAAATTTGAATGAATGTGCAGTGCAAAATTGAATGAAAGAACACATTGGTAGTGTATGGTGAATGTGAAAGTGCAGAACTATAAGGAGGTTCTACAGCATAACTCTATAAGGAGTTTACTTGCAGTATACAGTAGTACTTCCGAAGCACATGAATGTAACATATGTACATAAATATGTTACAAGTCTATGCTTCCCTCTGCACTGCTGGTGAAACTGCCTGGGTGAATTTATAAGTGTTTGTGTTTTAATGCAGTGAATGGATTAGTACATACTGATGAATGGGTCACTACAACAGTGCACCAGCAGTGACAGAGTGCTTGGTGAAAGTGTAAGGATACAGACTTGGGAATTGAAGGTGTGAAAGACAAGTGAGCAGATGGATACAAGACTGCATGCATAGTGCATAGGGTTTGAAGCAGTCCTTGTCCTAAGGCATACTTTGCTGCATGAGTACTTGGGTACTGACTGAATGATTACAGTTCTACAAGCATGGTGGATGACTGAATTTATAAATGCTTGAGTTTTAGTGCAGTGACTGCATTAGAACATACTACTGAATAGGTCACTACAATAGTGCAACAGCAGTGACAGAGTGTTTGGTGGAAGTGTAATGATACAGAGTGGAGAATTGAAGATGTGAAAGACAAGTGTGCAGGTGGATAGACGACTGCAAGCATAGTGTATATTGGTTTGAAGCAGTCCATGTTCTAAGGCCTACTTTTTTCCATGAGTACATGGGTACTGACTGAATGATTAAAGTACTGTAAGCAGAGTGTCTAAGAGAATATATAAGTGCTTGAGTTTTAGTACAGTAAATAGATTAGTACATCCCGCTGAATGAGTCACAACAAGAGTGCAAGGGCAATGACAGAGTATTTGGTGCAACTGTAAGGATACAGACTGGGGAAGTGAACGTATTAAAGACAAGTATGCAGGTGAATAGAAGACTACATGTATAGTGTATAAGTGTTTGAAGCAGTTCATGTTCTATGGCCTACTTCGCTCTATGAGTACTTGGGTACTGACTGAATGATTACAGTTTTGCAAACACAGTGCCTCACTGAACTTATAAGTGCTTCAATTTTACCACAGTGAATGGATTAACACATACTACTGAATGGGTCACTACAATAGTGCAACAGCAGTGTGAGAGTGTTTGGTGGAAGTGGAAGAATACAGTGTGGAGAATTGATGATGTAAAAGACAAGTGTGCACATGGATAGAAGCCTGCATGCATACAGCATACAGGTTTGAAGCAGTCCTTGTCCTAAAGCCAACTTCACTACATGAGTACTTGAGTACTGAATAAATGATTACACTACTGTAAGGAGAGTGTCTGAGTGAATATATAAGTGTGTGAGTTTTAGCGCACTGAATGAACAGTACATACCGCTGAATGGGTCACTACAACAGTGGAAAGGCAATGACAGAATGTTTGCTGAAAGTGTAAGGATACAGACTGGGTAATTAATGATGTGAAAGACTAGTGTGGAGGTGGATAGAAGACTGCATTCATAGTGTATAGGGGTTTGAAGCAGTCCTTGTTCTAAGGTCTACTTTGCTGCATGACTACTTGGGTACTGACTGAATGATTACAGTTCTGCAAGCATAGTACCTGACTGAATTTATAAGTGCTTGAGTTTTAGCACAGTTACTGAATTAGCACATACTGCTGAATACGTCACTACAATAGTGCAACAGCAGTGACAGAGTGTTTGGTGGAAGTGAAAGGATAGAGAGTGGAGAATTGAAGATGTGAAAGACAAGTGTGCAGCTGGATAGAAGACTGCATGTATAGTGCATAGGGGTTTGAAGAAGTCTATGTCCTAAGGCCTACTTCGCTGCATGAGTACTTGGGTACTGACTGAATGATTAGAGTACTGTAAGGAGAGTGTCTAAGAGAATATATAAGTGCTTGAGTTTTAGTGCAGTAAACAGATTAGTACATACAGCTGAATGAGTCACTTCAACAGTGCAAGGGCAATGACAGAGTATTTGGTGCAACTGTAAGGATACAGATTGGGGAATTGAACATGTGAAAGACAAATATGCAGGTGGATAGAAGAGTACATATATAGTGTATTAGGGTTTGAAGCAGTTCATGCTCTAAGGCCTACTTCGCTCTATGAGTACTTGGGTACTGACTGAATGATTACAATTCTGCAAAGACAGTGCCTAACTGAACTTATAAGTGCTTGCGTTTTAGCACAGTGAATGGATTAGCACATACTACTGAATGGGTCACTACGATAGTACAACAGCAGTGACAGAGTATTTGGTGGATGTGTAAGGATACAGAGTGGAGAATTGATGATGTGAAAGACAAGTGTGCACGTGGATAGAAGAGTGCATGCATACAGGATACAGGTTTGAAGCAGTCCTTGTCCTAAGGCCTACTTCACTACATGAGTACTTGGGTATTGAGTGAATGATTACAATACTGTAAGGCGAGTGTCTGAGTGAATATATAAGTGCTTGAGTTTTAGTGCAGTAAATAGATTACTACATACTGCTGAATGGGTCACTACAACAGTGCAAGGGCAAAGACAGAGTATTTCATGAACGTATATGGATAAAGACCGGGGAATTGAAGATGTGAAAGATAAGTGAGTAGATGGATACAAGACTGCATGCATAGTGTATAGGGGTTTGAAGCAGTCCTTGTCCTAAGGCCTACTTTGCTGCATGAGTACTTGGGTACTGACTGAATGATTACAGTTCTGCAATGACAGTGCCTAACTGAATTCATAATTCCTTGAGTTTTAGTGCAGTCTCTCCATTAGCACATACTGCTGATTAGGTCAATACAATAGTGCAAAAGCAGTGACAGAATGTTTGGTGGAAGTGTAAAGATACAGAGTGGAGAATTGAAGATGTAAAAGACAAGTGTGCAGGTGGATAGAAGACTGCATGTATAGTGCATAGGGGTTTGAAGCACTCCATGTCCTAAGACCTACTTCGCAGCATGAGTACTTGGGTACTGGCTGAATGATTAGAGTACTGTAAGGAGAGTGTCTAACTGAATATATAAGTACTTGAGTTTTAGTGCAGTAAATAGATTAGTACATAGTACATAATGTTAAAGTGCCGGGGTGGCAGTCCCCGGGGCTGGGGGGCCCCCTCTGGGCCCCCAATATTATAAAAAAAAGCCCCAGGGGGTGGCGGTCCCCGGGCCTGCGGGTGGGCGTGAGCCCCCTACATACATAACAATAAATTCCCAGGGGTTGCTGGTCCCCGGGGCTGGGGGGCCCCTCTGAGCCCCCCATTAATATTAAATACATTGTCCCCGGGATTTGGCCCCCCGGGGGCTAATTTGAAAAGAAGCAAGCTTTTTTTTATCCATGTAATACACGCATCCTATGCGCATCCCGCGATTTAAAAAAAAATCCTTTTTTTGGGCCTTGGGGGTCCTTGTGGGACCCCCTGAGTAGGCCTATGGGGTCAGGGTGTTTCTAACCCTGCCCCCTTTGCGTCTTTTGCACACTTGTTTTACAGTTTTCTTGTGCCTCGGTTCTACCGAGACCCATGATGGCTGCCAACACTTCCTGGTTTGGAGTGTTGGCAGACAGTTGACAGCCAATTAGCATGCAGCTCGTGCTCATAATGGTACGCACATGATCCTCGGATGATACGAGTACCCTACGCCCCCATAGATATATCTATGAATTTACTTTTGATTTTCTCAGGAACTACTGCACGGATTTACATAATTTATCAAAAATCGTGAACTGTGAACCAAACTCTACCTTTTTTTCAAATTTTGGTGTAATTCCGTTTAGCAATTCGGGCTGTAGCAGCGGCTAAATGTCCCTGTGGAAAATTGCATGGGGAAAACATGTTTTGGGACCCCCCTTTTTTCTCGGCCCCCGCATGACAATTCACATCGAAACTTTCAGGATAGGAGCGGGCCATCTTCTTGGAGAATTTCGCGCAGATTCGTCAACCGGCGCCAACTTTATTCCAAATAGAATGTTGTGGATTTCCTATGGAACTATTACCTAACTATAACTACCTACTGGCAATCGCCAGTAGGTAATATATATATACATATTCGGAAGAACATCTTTTTCTACGCAGCTCTTGCCCTGTTACCCCGGTGTTTTACCACATTCCCAAGTTACAAAAAGATAACGAGCATTCCCCCGGCAGACCTATTGTTTCTTCTCTAAATGGACTTACTGAACATTTATGTATGTTTGTCAACCATTTTCTGTTTCCATGGGTGCTGCAATTGAAATCTTATATTAGGGACACCAAAGATTTTTTACATTGAATCAGCTATGTAAAGTGGGATCCTCGTTAATTACTTGTGGTCCTTGAGATCACCAGCTTATATACGTGCATTGCACATAAAGATGGAATCCAAGCGGTGAAGTATTTCCAGGGAAGACGACAATTGCGATACTCACAGCATAATGCTATGTTGGTTCAATTCATTGAATTTTGCCTGACACACAACATCTTCCTATTCGAGGAACAACACTACAGGCAGCTCATTGGCACGGTGATGGGCACCTGCTTTGCCCCAGCTACGCGAACTTGTTCATTGGGTGGTGGGAGGAGTGGGTGCCCAGGACCTACCAATTTGATACTGCCATGGGTCAGGTAGTAGAGTGGTATCGATATATCGATGACCTGTTTATCATCTGGCAGGGAACAGCGGATTCAGCACATCGATATATCGACCTCCTCAACAATAATGAACTAAATCTTAGATTCTTGGGTACAGTGAGTCCAGTGGCAGTGGACTACCTGGACCTGAGGGTCTATGTTGAGGAGGGAACTTTACATACCACTCCATACCGCAAACCTACTGCGGGCAACTCCATACTGTTTGCAAGCAGTAGTCACCCACCCAAACTCGTCCAGAGTATCCCCTATGGGGAATTACCCAGGTTAAAACGAAACTGTTTCACGGAGGTGGAGTTTGAGAAGGCAGCAGGAGCCAGTTTGGTGAGATTCAGAACTAGAGGCTATGAACCATCAGCCTTAGAAGGAACTTTACAGAAAGTGAGAAACATACAACGAACTCAACTACTAGGCAACAAGGATAAAAGCAGAAAAAGAAGGGTAAATTTCGTCTGATAACCCCATATTCAGCGGAGGCTAATCATCTCAGAAAGATACTTAAAAGAAACTGGCCTATTCTTTTAACAGATGATATCATAGGTGAAGATATTCCATCACAACCACTGGTCACATTCAAGAAAGCTAGGTCACTGAGGGATATCTTAGTGAGAAGTCACTTGGAGAAATCCCCAGACAAACGGAACACTCTGAAGCAAATGATGGGTTTTTTTCCTTGCAGTAAATGCAAGGCCTGCGCGAATAGCAGGAGGACGTTGTCCTATAAAATTTCAGAGATTGACTTAATTAAGAAAATTAAGAAATTTATCACATGTACTACACCATATGTGGTATATTGCCTGGTTTGCCCGTGCGGACTCTGTTATATAGGGAGCACAGTGCATCCGGTTAAGATCAGGTTGTTAGAGCACATGCGTGCAATTGACAAGAATGACCAGGCTTATCCAGTCGCTCGCCACTTTGCTGAAAAACATGGCAGTAACCGCAAACAGTTACAGTTCTTTGGCCTGGACCATGTCCCGCAGAATGTGCGAGGGGGTGACAGACGTAAGCAGCTGCGCAGATTAGAGTCACGTTATATCATCGATCTTCTAACTAAACATCCGCGCGGTCTCAACTGTGGAGAAGAAATGTCGGTACACCTAGGCCAGTAAATCTGAAACATCTAGGTAATCCAGTTGAACTTATCTAAATTAAACTCACTAATACCCTGCAATCTGCATTTTAGACACATAGTGATGTGGATAAATTCTGTTCATTTGCTTATTTTTAGTGCAAATTTGAGGGTTGACTAACAGCGCTTTTTTGTCCTCATATGTGAATGTCTCATAATCCTAATGATGAAAATTTGATGATATGGAGGATTAATTGGGGCAGTGTGAATTATCATGAAAATGGAAATTTGAATCAATGAAGGTTGTAAAACAAAAAAAATATTGGGAGGTTACTTAAGCTGAATTTTTGAATTGGAACAATTTGGAGGATGAATTGTATCTATTATGAAGACGATCTATTGCTCACATTTATGACTGTGGTACGAAATAGGGAACAATATGAGGTAATGATAACTTTATATCTAGAATTTCTGATTTATTGTTGTCCAAGAAGGATAATTGCCGATACACGGCTTTATGAAAGTTACAACTTTGCTGGAGAATCCTGTATAAGCACACACTGAGATATAATTATGGGCTTACAGCTAATTGTTAGGTTGCATAGACACATATGTGTCCGTTACAAGATGGGCCCGCGTTTAATAAGTGAGCGCTAGTCCTTCTTTTACCTTATAGTACCAATTTTTGTTTTAAAAACATGGCGTTTTGAGAGTGCCGATGACATTGACAACGGCATACTGCTGAAACGCGTCTGTTGTTTTGCTGTGAGTCACTGATAAGCTGAATAAAGAGTTGTGAAAATTGCCTGGGAGTGCGGTATGTAGTTGGACTACGAGTGGGGAAGTGGAGCGTGAGATATATATACATATATATATATATATATATATATATATATATATATATATATATATATATATATATGGATATATATATATCTATATTCTACAACAATGATCTCATGTGACAACCATAAATTGAGGCACAAACCAGTAATGTTCTTTAAAAGTTTTAATGCCAACACGTTAAAACACCGAACATACGCTCTTTGGCTTGATCGCCTTCCTCAATGTTGGTGTGGCTTAATTTTAATCCATTATTTAAAGTAATCAAAACTCAAAACAGAAGAGGGAAGCAATTCATTGTAATGAACATCAAAAGTGGTTTAACAAACTCATTCCAATACATTGGTCCCCATTGATATTCATAATGTCAATTTACATTACAATAAAACTGGTGCAAAACCGAGCAGCTAATAATGGGGTCCAACTAGCCCAGCATGTACCTACAGTAAGCACCACAGAGCTGGGTTGCAGAGAGGTGGTCCGATGCCATACCCTATTTCACACCTCTCTGCAATGCAACTCTGTGGCACTTACTGGACGTACCTGGTGGGTTAGGTGGTCCCCAGGGACCCTCAGGATTCAAGGGGACTTAATTCCCCAACTTAAAACATGCCACAGGGCGCGTTTGCACACTTGTGACATCAGGCCATGCCCCTTCCCTTCACCATTGTGCAAATGCACCCCCGGTGCGTTGTAAATTTGGGGATTAAGTCCCCTTGAGTCCTGAGGGTCCCTGGGGTCAACTAGCCCACCACTTACCTCCAGTAAGCGTCACTGAGCTGCGTTGCAGAGTGGTGTAAAAAGGGGCATGGCCTGGGCCACCTCTCTGTAACACAGCACAGTGATGCTTACTGGAGGTACATGGTGGGCTAGCTGGCCCCCAGGGACCCTCAGGATTGAAGAGAAATTAATTCCCCAACATAAAACACGCTACAGGGCGTGTTTGCACTCATGTCACCTCAGGCCCCACCCCCTCCCTGCAACACTGTGGCGTGTTTTGAGTTGGGGAATTAAGTTCCCTTGAATTCTGAGGGTCCCTGGCATCCAACTAGCCCACCAGGTACCTCCAGTAGGCGCCACAGAGCTGCGTTGCAGAGAGGTGTAAAAAGGGGCATGGCCTCTGAACACCTCTTTGTAACACAGCTCCTTGGTGCATACTGAAGGTAGCTTGTGGGCTAGTTGGTCCCCAGTGGCCCAATGCCACCACAGTCCTGTCGGTTCCCCCCGTCCTGCACGAGCTGGCATTGCTTTTCTACATAGGGAGCTGCTAACATGGAGCTCCTCATGTGGAAAAGCAATCTGGTTTGGATTTTGAAAGCGAGAGCAGGTTTCCCCATCCCGCTCTGCCATAGCAAACAGCAGTCTCCCAGGGTTGGGCACCCAGGGAAACTACAGGAGCTGACCCTGGGGGGTGGCAGTTCCCAGGGCCATCATATATATATATATATATATATATATATATATATATATATATATATATATATATATATTACCTACTGGCGGTCGCCAGTAGGTATATATAGTTAGGATTTTTTCTCTATGGGATTTTTGAAAATTCTATGTCTAATAACTTTGGAGATTGTGGACGGAATTGGCTGAAATTTTCAGGAAAATGGCACATTTTGTTTCTGAGTAGCCCTTAAAAATTTGGGGGGGGTTCGTCAAGGGGGGGCCGAGAAAAAAGGGGGGTCCCAAAACGTGTTTTTAACATTGAGTTTTCCATAGGGCGGTTGGCCTCACTTTTAGCCCGAACGGCTGAATGGATTTGCACGAAACTTGGCAAAATTGTAGGGACTGGTAGCCCGATGTGCCTTTTGTAGGTCTCAATATATGTGCTACAGTGGATTTTGAGAAATTAACGTTTAAAAAAAGATATATATCTGTAACAGCGGACCGGGCAGCGCTCCAGGACGCGTACTTTTCGCGCAACGGAGCTTTGTGAAGCGAAGCTGATTGGTTCTCCGGCGTCTGTCAACATTCCAAACAGTCCGTAGCGGCCGCCATCTTGTCTCTCGGTAGGATCGAGAGACAAGAGGAGGCGAAAGCGAAGGGGCAAATGACCATAAGGGGGAATAGTAGATCCTCGCTGACCCCCTAGGTTTGATGTGGAGGTTTTAAAAGGGCCCCGCGGGGCAAAAAAAAAAAATAATAATAATAATCGAACGGCTGAATAGATTTGCACGAAACTTGGTAAAATATTAGGGACTGGTAGCCCGATGTGCCTTTGCTAGGTCTCAATATATGTGCTCTAGTGGATTTTGAGAAATTAACGTTCAAAAAAAGATATATATCTGTAACAGCGCTCCGCTTCGCGTAACGGAGGTTTGCGAAGCTGATTGGTCATTCTGTCACTGGGCTATAGTTGGGCTACATCTGGCTGATATTTGGGCTACATTTGTTTTTTTTGTCTCTGGCGGCCATCTTTGGGCTACATTGGGCTACATTGGGCTTCATTGGGCGTCATTGGGCTACATTGGGCTACATTTGGGCTCCAACATATATATAGGCCAATGTAGCCCAATATATATTTTTCAAAGTTAATTTTCGTAAAAACCACTGGAGCATATATCTTGAGACATAGCAAAGGCACATCGGGCTACCAGTCCCTACAATTTTGCCAAGTTTCGTGGAAATCCATTCAGCCGTTCGAGCTAAAAGTGAGTCCAACCGCCCTATGGAAATGAAGGAAATGAATGGGTAATTTGTAATTAGCAAATAGCTAATCGCAAACTAGGAATGGTAAAGAATCGCTATTTATTCCTTAAAGTTCGCTATTTAGGAAATGCAAAAAACTTTGATGATACATATGGCGGTTCATCTCGAACAAGATAAGAAGCATAGGGATAGATTTATGATGACTGGCGCATCACCAGGGATGTGTTAGTCATTCTGTGCCGCTGTTCCGTCACCTATGGTGTGCTGCATTTACAATGCGGCGCATCATGGGGCAAAAACAGCACAGATGCGTGATGTAACTGTGCCGTAAAGGTGGCGCATTGCTGGAGTTGTATCGCAAGTGTGATGAAGCTCCAGGAAGGGTCGGGGGTGCCCCTGTTGCAGCAAGCTAGGTACAGTGTCACATTGGATATAACAAACTCTCAATGTTTAGACAATCCAGAATATGAACTTATAGTACCTCAGGATACGTGGAACTCATGAACAGTCGGTCGTTATATATTTCTTAGAAACCAGAACATGGAGTTAAGAAGAACACATGTGTATTTGAAATGTTTATTTACTAATGCCGTCTTCTCAGGCGTAGTATCTTAGATAATACAAGTACACATATTATCAGTAGCAAAATTACCAGCATAGTTACTAGTACATAAAAAGCGAATGGTGACAGTATGTTAACATGCTGTAAATGAATAAGAGTTATCAACACTTATAAGCAGCCACGGGCCGTGGAGGGAGTTACGGTGGGGCAGGGAGGCGGGGAGGGGGAGGGGCAGGGTGGAGAGGGCTCCACCCTGCCCCTCCCCCTCCCCGCCTCCCTGCCCCATCGTAACTCCCTCCACGGCCCGCGGCTGCTTATATCTCATCCTCCCTAATACACATATTATATTATTTGCTAAGAAGGTCTCTTTGTGTTGGTTTAGGGCGTGCCCATACTTTAGTGTTTTAGATTTGAAGGAATCACATCAGCATACACCAGCTCTCTCTTCATGTGAACCGCATCAAGTGTTGTGTATGTGTGTTCGGCAAAGCAATATAAAACCCGCCTCATGCCCAGAATTGGCAGAAGCTGCACTTATGTTATGAGTATGAAGTCGTGGAGATCAGACCTCATAACAATTCTGTATCGTGTTGTTCTTGAAACTTCAGCACTCGCTGTACAGATATAGTTTAACAAGTAAAGCAGATAGTAGAGCAATAACATATTATTCTCATGTAAATCACGATGAACTATTAGGTTGAAAGCTAAAGCAACAACTAAGTGTCGTGTGCAGAAGTTGCAAAAAAGGAAAAATGGCGTTTAAACCGGTAATGAGCCCATGCTAACTTAACACGGTGTAAAGATATCCAGGACCTAGATGACACCTCCCCATGATCCGGAAACGAACTGAATAAGATAATAGAAGTGCCATCTCATGAGAGCAGATTGCAACTTTATATGTGGACGGTCCGCAAGGTAAAATATTAAAAACTAGGAAAATTTAATGCTAAAGAAAAATAAAACAGCCAAGTACTTTATCGCGTCTTAAGCCAATAGGCAAGCTAAATAATAAAAACTTGACAAATAAGTCAATGAATTGTCAATGAAATGCTAGTACTCAGCATATCAAAAATGAAAAAGGTCTATGACATAACTGTGTATGCAAAATAAGCTGCAACAGCCTCCAATAGGAAGTCACCGTCTTCATCCGAAAAGAGTTCAGCCATCCAATTTAAAAGCGGAAAAGAACATACGTGTTCTCCCAGCACCGGATCCTCTATCACCATCAGAGGACAGCTCGGTGGGTTTTCAAGAAAGCTCTGTTCCAAGAAAGACTGTGTTGCCGCCAGTAAATTCCAGGGACCAATTAGTCCATGCATCAATGCCACAGCCATAATCCTTTCGCCAGGACAAACCAACTCGTGAGTAATGATAGGAGTCATCAGCTGATTAAAGTCGACGTCAGGAGAAACCGGTCCGCAGAGACACAAATCAATGGCCCAATCGAAATCACAGGTCAGGCAGTGAAATACAGGCTGGACACAGGTGAAGTAGGAGAATCGAAAAGATAATCCATATGCCGTGCTTAATATCGCCAACGGCATTGTGCCATAATATTCTAGCATGCGATTGCGGAACAGTGTCAGCAGCTGCAGGGCGGGAGGTTGCACAGGAGGGACATCCATATTTAAAAATGTAAAAAAGCACAAGAGCGTCCGCTGGTAATGCAAGTAAAAATGGCAATCCACGAAGCAGAGTGGAAAAAATAGAATGAAAGAAAGCAGGGATGACTCCAAAGATTTTCTCAAATGAAGTCACGAGACCACTGGTAACAACTTTAAAAAAGTGCGCCAGGGCCTTTGTGGAGGATGCGTTAAAGATAGTCCGAACCATGTCGCTGAAATGCAAAGGCGAATCTGTATTTAAAAGGGTCTGCACCTCTGTACGGGTGTTCGCTATGTGAAGCACGAAAGTTTCACGGGCCGAACTCAAGGCCACCTCTCTCTGAGACAAAAGAGCTCTTATTCTTGCCATGCCGTTGAAATCTGCTCCCAAGGTTGGTATTTGTGGCGAGATTGAAAACTCCCTATGTTCATGTGTGGGAGGAAATAGAACATTTCTGCAGCAAATAACCCGTTCACTTACTGTTACGATAAAAGGAATACTTTTAATTAACCCAGAACAATCTTCATTATTGAGCATCAAATAACTACCATTTTCCAACAACTTGAACGTGGGGATGATAGTAGGAAGTGGCGTGCCTTGCAACACGCAACCCATATTTGGTCGGTGTTTGTTGCATGAACCGTGTAACTGTATGTGCCTACACATTAGTGAATGATCTGGCGTCTCAGTGCATTCCTCTCCATTCAGATAAACTTCTTGATCATCTTTGAAACATCTGTATGTGTATGGAAGCGACCAGACCTCATGAAGAAAAGCACTACCTAAAGGTTCATAACGACCTATTGGTATATATTTCATACAATTTGAAAACTTATATAAAGCAAAAGGCAGCGTTATTAAACCGTGGATAAGGCACGTTGCCAAAAAACCCGCAATCCTCTGCTGATGATGTCACTGAGCATGTCATGAATGATGTAATATGTGACATCATCAGCAGTGGATTACGGGTAATAGTATCTCTAGTTTACTCCCCTATAGCTGTCTTTCTTTTAACATAAGTGTCTGTTTCCTTCCCTTATACTTACTGTTTTTGGTTCGCTTCCGGTTCGCGTACCGGCGAGCGAACTGGGAAGCGAACTAAGAGAAATAGAGGTTGGCACAGTTCCAAAATATTGTACCAATTTTTTAATAACGGGGAGGTAGTTCTGAAAAGATTTTTAATTGTTTTTGCCACCTAGTCATATGGCGATGCATTGTGTAGTTTCCGAAACTGTATTTTTTCTCGGTTCCTCTGGACAGTCTATCTTGACATATAAGGCAAGTTACGTATCTTGCATTTACTTTTTTCTGACCTTTGGGAATTTAAAAAAATTGCCAAATGAAGTTTTCTTTCCGGTGAGACGTCCTGGGCTCCTCAGGCAAAAACTGCCTCTCTTCGTGCTCGTCGTCCTGTTCCTCTTCTTCCTCTTCTTGTTGAATTATAACTTGAGCAGGTGGTCCACTCTTCCTTGGATGTGGTGGAGGTGGTGGGGAAGCACCAGCTGAAGCTACTAAAGAAGCCATTGCTCAGTGATCACAAAGGGTCTTTCTCTCACAATGATGAAAGTCAGAGTGAGGAAAGAAGGAGGGATTTTCATCATTTGGGAAAAACAAGAGTTCTCAACCAATGAAAAGTGTTCATTTTAGATTATATGACCTAGTCTTACATCATTAGGAAACCAAAAGTGAAATGAACCAATGAAAAGTGTTATTACCAAGTCACATGACCTGCTGTGTTTACGTTAAGCGCTTTGCAGGGCCTCCCGGTTTGCTTCCAGAAACCTGCGCTTTGCGACTCGCTTCGCGTACCAGTTCGCTAACGTAGCACGTCATATGACGTATCACGCGACAACGTGAAACGTCATGCGGACGGGAGGCGTCACGATGTTGTTTTGTAACGCGGCAGTTGCGGTAAAGAAACGTTTACCGGCTCGCGGTCTATTTCGCGGCATCAAGGTCAGCTAACGGGAAGCTTCCCGATTCGCGAAGCGGGAACGAAGAAAAAAAAATATTTAAAAAAAAAATTATTCATAAACATATAAAATATATTTTTGGATTTAAAGAAGAATACATTTTACAGCTACAGATATTAGCTGTTAAAAAACCAATGAAATTCACTGAAAAAACCATAGGTTATAGACCATATATAGTTAGGAATTAGCATTTACAAAACCTTGAAAATTCACTGAAAAAACCATAGGTTATAGACCATATATAGTTAGGAATTAGCATTTACAAAACCTTATTTTACTCACACAAAACCATTGAAATTCCATATATAGTTAGTTGCACTAACTATATATCGCGCACCCGCAATCCACTGCTGATGATGTCACATATTACATCATTCATGACATGGTCAGTGACATCACTGATGACATCTCAAATGACATCACTTATGACATCACTGATGACATGTGATTTGACATCAATGACCACATCACTGATGATATCATTCATGTGACAATACAATGCATCTCCTCACATTTTAATATAACCTCTGTTTCACCCAGTGTTAAATACAGAGTATAATTTTGAAACCATTGACACACCAATACTAGTTACTACATACGCACTCACTGATTCCTATGTCTACACACACATTCACTCATTCACCCATACAATCATTCATACATACAATCACTCATCTTTACAACACTATCATATGCACTCATACACCTATACAGACACTCACAGTCTGCCACTCATCCATGGAGTTACTCACACACGTAGTCAGTCCTGTTAAAGAATCAATGACACTTCCATTTTCTTGTCTATACAGTTAAACATAGAGCACCTTACATTTTCAAACATATACTAACACATACTTACCTTCTTATAGAATCATTGATACAAGTACACATTGATCTGCACAGAGTCACACACCTCCCAGCCAGCCAGCCACACACACACTCAGTCTCCCATACAAATACTTGGACAATCAATCAGTAACCCATATAGTTAATCATATAGCTACTGATCAACACGTGCAGCAGTTTACAGAACAACAGACATAATGATGCTCAAATTAAGATAGTTTAGTCACTAACCCATGCACTCAGTGAGACACATTTAATCACTCACTCATACATTCAGTCATGCACCGACTAAATCCTTTGTCCAGACACTTATACTTCCACTCATTCTTCAATATGTAAGACACATTTTAACTTTACAGAAACACACAGTCACTGGATGATGTCATCAGTGATGTCATCAGTGATGTCATTTGAGATGTCATCAGTGATGTCATCAGTGATGTCATTTGAGATGTTATCAGTGATGTCATTTGAGATGTCGTCAGTGATGTCATCAGTGATGTCATTTGAGATGTCATCAGTGATGTCATCAGTGATGTCACTGACCATGTCATGAATGATGTAATATGTGACATCATCAGCAGTGGATTGCGGGTGCGCGATATATAGTTAGTGCAACTAACTATATATGGAATTTCAATGGTTTTGTGTGAGTAAAATAAGGTTTTGTAAATGCTAATTCCTAACTATATATGGTCTATAACCTATGGTTTTTTCAGTGAATTTTCAAGGTTTTGTAAATGCTAATTCCTAACTATACATGGTCTATAACCTATGGTTTTTTCAGTGAATATATATATATATATATATATATATATATATATGTATATATATATATATATATATATATATACGTATGACGCTCCCCAGAAGCACCGAGCGAACAGCACTCCCAGGCAGAGAAACGGACACCACTCCGGTAATTTCTGCAGCAAATTCTTTTTTATTTTTTCATTTTAATGCAGTGTCAAAGGTGCCGCAATCCGACGCGTTTTGGCGATCCTGTCGCCTTGCTCACCAGATAAAAGCGTTTTTTTAGTGCACGGAATTTAAAATATCCCACTACCAATCACCGCACTTTTCGAAATAGATCACATGGTCATTGTACATAGTCATGGAAATAGACAACAGACTCACAGAAAATCACTCTGCTTTCGGTGAATTCATTTCACAATTTCTGGATAGTAACTGTTTAAATACACACAATGTATCCATATACCCAGTATTTAATTTTTGCTGGATAATATAAATTGCAACGTACTTTGAACTAGTGTAAAAGAAATTCAAAAGTAAGTATTAAAACCATAAATATTATGCTAAGTATTAAAAACATAACATTCCCTTGCAATCAATAATGTGTGTAACATAACTGCTTAAATGCAACAATATTTGTAATGTGACAGAACTATCTCATATATAGGATGATCCAAACTTTCCAACTATTTGACCAAATTTACAATTTTAATTACAACATTCGAAAAAAAGTGCTCAAGTGCAAAAAAGTGCGAAAAGTGAATAAAGTGCAATTGTAGTAAAAAATGCAAAAATGTTCCCAGCCGGGAACACTCCAATGAATACTCGTCCGAGAGAGAACCAGCATTTACTTTGTTCCAACCTTTTACCCTATCAGTTTCATCAAAACAGAACTAAATATGAAATGTAAGCACAGAGTCCATAGCTCAAATATAATGATACATATCTTCACACATGTTCAATCCATGCGGGTTCTTAGTGTCAAGTTCTAGAATATAACGAGTTTCCAATTGCCGCAACAATTTGTCTCTATTGCCGCCTCTCTTGTTAATAGGAACACTGTCAATGACAAAATAAGAAAGTACATTCAAATTATTGCCATGTTCTGATTTGACATGTCTGGCGACAGGATAAGTTTGGTCTGAATTAACAGTGGCTCGCAAATGTTGTAAAATACGTGCTTGCACTGGAAGTTTTGTGCTTCCGACATAGCGAAGACCACATACACAATTTAACACATATACTGCATACTCTGTTTTACAATTGAAGTTGCCCTTGATTTCACACAACTCTTCAGAAAATGCAGTTTTATACGTTTTGGTATTTGATCCAAACTTACAGGCCCTACAACTGCTGCATTTATAGAAACCCTTTTTAGTAGAGAACCAATTATCTTTATTGAGCAATTCTGGACTGTTTTTGACCAAATCTGATCTCATGGAGTATGATTTTCGGTAGGTGATATTAGGCTTTACCGGTAAAACTCCCCTTAAAACACTGTCTGTTAAGACAATGGGCCACTGTGTGTTAACGATTTTCCTTATGGCATGTGATTGCTTGCTGTACGTGGTAATGAATCTGCACTCAGAGTTTTGTTTTATACTGACCTCCGAGGTAGTTTCAATTTCAGTATTGTTTGCAGCTGGTTGTAATAGGTAACGCCTATCTAGTTGATTAACTTTTCTTAAGGCTGCTTTATATATATATATGTTCAATAAAGTTCCAATTGACGAGCGCTCTCAATAATCAAACACAGCGCCAGCAATAATTGCAGGGTGTTTATTCCTCTACACAACATGTTTTGACTGGAAAGCCTTGCTCATGTTAAATGAAAAAGTGCATAAACAAACAGATAAAGCCTTGCGAGGCCGCCCCTGTACATAGACATAAACATGGGACTGCACTTCAACCTGGTTGCATTGCCGATCATGGCAGACATTTTGAGATGTTACAAGAATCTGTACAGCATATGACTAAACGTCTGAATGGTCTATTAATTAATGAGCTCCATTCTATTGTACATTCCATAGTTAAAATCATAATTCAAAATGTATTCTCAATACAAAGAGAGACGTGTCCATTTTTGTGACACATACTACCCAAACCATATACTAATATTGCATTGTATTCTTAAAGATTTCACACTCATCTTTGTCTCTTTCAAGGTTATAATGTAGTGCGCACTTGCGGTGCCTAAAGCCATTGCGTGCATAGCACGCTGAAATGCTACAGCGGTGTCTTTCAATTTAAAGGGGCCCGTATGTTGGACCTTGAGGTGAAAATAACCTTTCCAAAATTGCATCGTGCTTGAACTTAATCAGGTTCATAGAAAGAGAAATTCCAGTTACCAGTTAAAATACCCTGCTCATCACACATCAATTTCTCCATTAGCAGCAAATGCATCTAATAAATTTGCTTGTTAATTGCAGACCAAATAATGTCTCAAAGGGATTTCTCAGTGCAAACAGCCTCAGACAAAAAGAAAAACCATGGTACTAATTGTCTCAAACACTCAGTGTTGTCCTGCAGTCAAACCATTATGGTGCTAATTGTGCCAACATACAATCCGGGGACCGCAAGTCGGTTAACTGTGAAAAACGTGCTCTGTGTTCTTGCATGTTACTGCGATGCGGTGCCCGTGAAGGTGAATACAGTGATTGGGCCCCTCCCTTTACATCTGTTTGGAAAAGAGATATGTAAAACAAAAGATTAGTGAAGTGACTTTAAAAGCTCATTAAAAACATAGTCTTGATGAAAATACATCATTCAAATAATTGAGTATACTAGAAGAAGGCCAAAGGTCAGATATAGTAAAGTGAAGAAATATTTCAGAGGAGAAAATAAAAGAGAGAATGAAATTAGAGGCGAGAACAGCTGACAAGGCGATTCATACTGTTGTAAATGAAGAAGAAAGGCAAGAGATGCCCGACAGATACATTGGTGTTTACTCATGTATCACATAGTCACATAAATAGAAATATCCTCTCTTTCCCATGATCAGTTAAAGGGTCTATGTCCTAAGATGTATAGCTAACTCTTCATCTTGAATTAGGCCCCCCGGTTCCTTAGTTTGGAACTCAATGATGTATTTCGATTCTATTTGTCTCAACTTGAGTTCTCTGCTGCCTCCCCTGGGGTGTCTTTCAATTTGTTCCATAATGAAAAATGTAATTTCAGATGGGTTGGAAAAGTGTTTGTCTCTGAAATGTCCCGCTATGGGATATTTCTCATCCTTGTGTATATTGGCTCGATAATGTTCAAGAACTCGTTTCTTCGCTAACATTGCAGTACAGCCTATGTACCACCTATTGCACGGACAGACTATTACATAAATGGCAAAAGTGGTACTACATGTAAAGAATTGATGTTTTTCTTTTTTAATGCCATTATAACTAACCTGTCTGATGAGATGACTGTTTTTGCAGGCCTTAGAGTGGCCGCAAGGGAAAAATCCCTTGAGGCCATGTTGATGTCCTGTAGGGTAATTGGTAATGTCACTATGGACAAGTATATCTCTTATTCTTCTGCATTTTCTATATGTAACACAAGGTCTGCTGGGAATTTCCTCTCCAATCGCATTGTCACATCCCAGTATGTCCCAATTTTTGCACAGTATTTTTTGTACATTTTTTGACTCGGAACTGTAAGTCATGATCAATCATTTATTGCATTCACTATCACTATCCGAGCTCTGAATTTTATCAGTGAGAGTTTCTAGTCTAGATATTTTATCAACTTTTTCTTTAGCTTTGCGTAGTACCCAGCTGGGATATCCCCGCGTTCGGAAACGTGCCAACATTTCTTCACATTCCTGCCGGTATGCCAAGTCGGTGCTGCAGTTCCGTTTGGCCCTCAGCAGGTCGCCGAATGGACTGCTCCACTTGAGTGGTTCAGGGTGACTGCTGAGGGCATGCAGGATTGCTGTTACCAGCCATGGCCTTCCTGAACAGAGAAGTAGAAATGTTGTTGTCTACAATTTTGACTCGTACATCTAGGTATTCCACTGCCTCCTTATTTATGTTGTACGTGAGGGAGATGTTATTATCATTGTTGTAAAGGGTATTGATAAATTGTTTGACTAGTTCTTTGCCCCTTTCCAAATGACGAACAAGTCGTCTATGTACCTCCACCACTTAACAACATGCTCCAGGTATCCTGCACAGGCAGGGTCAGCAAAGATCTCACGCTCCCAGCTTCCCATGAAAAGGTTTGTGAAGCTGGGAGCAAAGCACGAACCCATCGTGGTGCGGATCACCTGCCTGTACAGGACACCATCAAAGAGAAAAATGTTGTTGATAAACCAGTGTTCCATCATACCAAGTAACATCTTGGTATGTTCTCTGAATCTCAGGTGACGTTGTTTAAGAAATTCGTAGCATGCATCCAGACCCTGTCTGTGGTCAATGATAGTATATAATGCCTGGACGTCCAGTGTGATTAAGAGGAAATCTTCTTCCCATTCTACCATTCTCATGAGGAAGTCCTTAGTGTCACGGATGTAACTAGGTAGACCATTTACCCACTCACGTAGTGATCTTAAACAACGTCACCTGAGATTCAGAGAACATACCCTGATGTTACTTGGCATGATGGAACACTGCCTCATCACAACATTGTTTTCTTTGATGGTGTCCTGTACAGGCAGAAGATCGGCACCGCGATGGGTTCGTGCTTTGAAGTAGAGCATTCCGTTTGGCGAACTGCTGAGGGCCCAACGGAACTGCAGCAACGACGTGGCATACCAGCGGGAATGTGAAGAAATGTTGACACGTTTCCGAACGCTGGGAAATCCCAGCTGGGTACTACTCAAAGCAAAGAAAAAGCTGATAAAATATCTAGACAAGACACTCTCACTGATAAAATTCAGAGCCCGGATAGTGATAGTGAATGCAATGCACGCTTGAAGAATCGCCATCACCCACAGGAACACTCTCAGAGTCTCGACCAACACCGACAACACCCTCAGCACCCTCTGCACCACCGAACACCTGCACTTCCAGATCCACTCCGACCCCAACACCACCCTCAGAGGAACCCTCATCTACAGACCGCCCGGACCCCGACCACAGTTCAGTGACTCCATCGCTGACTTCATCAGCACACACGCCCTCGTCTCCAAGGACGACATCCTCCTCGGGGACCTGAACTTCCACCTCGAGGACAATGACGACACCAACTCCACCAACCTGATTGACAACCTAGCCAACCTCAGACTCAGACAACTCGTCACAACACCCACCCACTCCGACGGTCACACGCTTGACCCCATCTTCTCCGCAAACCCCCACCTCTCCTTCAACCATACCACCGAACTCCACTGGACCAACCACCGCTGCATCCACTTAACCTTCAAGAAACCCAGCACGCACCACCGCACACAACAGATGCCTCACCGCTGCTGGAGCAAAGTCACCGAAGACCAGCTAACCACCACCCTCGCCCAGAGCCCACCCGCCGACCATATCTACCACGACACCGCTGCCCGCAACCTCAGACAGTGGATCATCGACTGCACCAACACCCTCACCCCAATCAAGAAACTCTCCAACAATCATAACAAAAAGAAAGCCAGCTGGTTCACTGAAGACCTCCGGGCCTCCAAGCAAACCTGCCGAAAGCTGGAGAAGATCTGGCTCCGTGAACCAGCACCAGACAGCCACGCCGCCCACAAGAATGCCACCCGCAGACACCATCACCTCATCAGATCCGCCAAAAGGGCCTCCTTCAAAGACCGCCTAGACAACAATGCGCACAACAGCAAAGAGCTCTTCTACATCGTGAAGGAACTCTCCAACCCCAGCTCCAACACCAACGACATCCCACCCTCGCGAGACCTGTGCGACTCGCAGGCCACCTTCTTCCACCGCAAGATCACAGACATCCACGTCAGTTTCAATGCCACAACCACCCCGACAACCACTGAGACCTCCACCCCCTAAACCACCATCCGCACCAACCACCTGCTTTACTGGACCAACATCAACGACGATGACACCATGAAGATCATGAACACCATCCACTCCGGATCTCCGTCAGATCCATGCCCATGCCACATCTTCAACAAAGCCAGCACATCCATCGCACCCCATCTCCGGAAAGTCATCAACACCTCCTTCGAGACAACAACCTTCCCGGAGAGCTGGAAGCACGCCGAAATCAACGCCTTACTCAAGAAAGCCAAGGCGGACACCAAGGACCTCAAGAACTTCCGGCCCATCTCCCTGCTCCCATTCTCGGCAAAGGTCATCGAGAAGACCATCAACGTACAACTGACCCGCTACCTCAAGGAGAACAACATCCTGGACCCTTCCCAGTCCAGGTTCCGCAGCAACCACAGCACTGAGACTGCCCTCATCGCCGCCACCCATGACATCAAGTCCCTGCTGGACAATGGAGAAACGGCGGCCCTCATCCTCCCGGACCTGTCAGACGCCTTCGACACGGTCTATCACCACACACTACGAACATGCCTCCACAACGTTGGGATCCAAGAGAAGGCCCTGGACTGGACCACCTCCATCCTCTCCGGCAGAACACAGAGCGTCTGCCTTCCCCCCTTCCGCTCCGAAGCCACCGAGGTAATCTGCGGCATACCCCAGGGCTCATCCTTCAGCCCAACCCTGTTTAACATCTACATGGCACCGCTCGCCCACGTCACCTGTCTGCATGACTTCAACATCCTCTCCTACGCCGATGACACCCAGCTAATACTCTCCCTCACCAAGGACCCCCACACCACCAAAACCAACCTTCACAAAGGAATGAAGGCCGTTGCTGAATGGATGAGGAACAGCCGACTGAAGCTGAACTCAGACAAGACGGAGGTCCTCATCCTCGGATCCACCCCTTTGGCCTGGGATGACTCCTGCTGGTTGACCGCACTGGGAACCACTCCAACACCCACCGACCACGCACTCAACCTAGGGGTTATCCGCGACTCCACCCTCTCCATGGCTAAACAGGTCAACGGCATCTCCTCCTCCTGCTTCAACACCCTCCGCATGCTCCGTATGATCTACAAGTGGATCCCCACTGAAACGAGAAGAACAGTCACCCAGGCCCTTGTCAGCCGCAGGTTGGACTATGGAAACGCCCTCCACGCAGGAGCCTCGTCCAAATTCCTGAGACTGCTGCTCCAACGTATCCAGAACGCCTCTGCACGCCTGATCCTTGACATCCCGTGCTGCAGCCACATCACACCCCACCTGAGAGACCTGCACTGGCTCCCGGTCAACAAGAGGATAACCTTCAAGCTCCTCACCCACGCACACAAGGCACTCCACAACACCGGACCAACGTACCTCAACTGACGACTCAGCTTCAACACCCCCACCCGCCAGCTCCGCTCAGCTGACCTCACCCTCGCTACAGTCCCCCGCTTCTGAAGAGCGACCTCAGGTGGCAGATCGTTCTCCCACCTCAGCGCCAAGACCTGGAACACCCTCCCCATCCACCTACGGCAGACCCAAGACCTGCTGACCTTCAGAAAACCCCTCAAGATCTGGCTTTTCGAACAGTAGCATCATTCCCCACGCCAGCACCCCGAGACCCTCATGGGTGAGTAGTGCGCTTTACAAATGATATGATTGATTGATTGATTGATTGATAGATTGATCATGACTTACAGTTCCGAGTCAAAAAATTTACAAAAAATACTGTGCAAAAATTGGGACATACTGAGATGTGACAAAGTGATTGGAGAGGAAATTCCCAGCAGACATTGTGTTACATATAGAAAATGCAGAAGCATAAGAGATATGCTCATCCATAGTGACATTACAAGTCAAGTCAAGTCAAAGAGGCTTTATTCGAGTAAAATTCTTATAAAAGCACATACATACATTTATATATTAAAACCACATTACCAATTACCATACAGGACATCAACATGACCTCAAGGGATTTTTCCCTTGTGGCCACTGTAAGGCTTGCAAAAACAGTCATCTCCTCAGACAGGTTAGTTATAATGGCATTAAAAAAGAAATACATCAATTCCTTATATGTAGTACCACGTTTGCCATTTATGTAATAGTCTGTCTGTGCAATAGGTGGTACATAGGCAGTACTACATTGTTAGCGAAGAAACGAGTTCTTGAACATTATCAAGCCATTATACACAAGGATGAGAAATATCCCGTAGCGATACATTTCAGAGACAAACACTTTTCCAACCCATTAGAAATGAAATTTTTCATTCTGGAACAAATTGAAAGACACCCCAGGGGAGGCAACAGAGAACTCAAGTGGAGACAACATCATTGAGTTCCATACTAAGGACCCGGGGGGCCTCAATCAAGATTAAGAGTTAGCTATACATCTTAGGACATAGACCCTTTAACTGATCATGGGAAAGTGAGGATATTCCTATTGATGTGACTATGTGATACATGAGTAAACACCAATGTATCTGTCGGGCATCTCTTGCCTTTCTTCTTCGTTTACAACAGTATGAATCGCATTGTCAGCTGTTCTCGCCTCTAATTTCATTCTCCCTTTTATTTTCTCCTCTGAAATATTTCTTCACTTTACTATATCTGACCTTTGGCCTTCTTCTGGTATAGTCAATTATTAGAATGATGTATTGTCATCAAGATTATGTTTTTAATGAGCTTTTAAAGTCATTTCACTAATCTTTTGTTTTACATATCTTTTTTCCAAACAGATGTAAAGGGAGGGACCCAACCACTGTATTCACGTTCACGGGCACCGCATCCTAGTAACATACAAGAACTCAGAGCACGTTTTTCACAGTTAGCCGATTTGCGGCCCCCGGATTGTATGTTGGCACAATTATCACCATAATGGTTTGACTGTAGAACAACACTGAGTTTTTCTGACAATTAGTACCATGGATTTTCTTTTTATCTGAGGCTGTTTGCACTGGGACATCCCTTTGAGACATTATTTGGTCTGCAATTAACAAGCGAATGTATGAGATGCATTTGCTGCTAATGGAGGAATTGATGTGTGATGAGCAGGGTATTTTAACTGGTAACTGGAATTTCTCTTTCTATTAACCTGATTAAGTTCAAGCACGATGCAATTTTGGAAAGGTTATTTTCACCGTAAGGTCCAACATAAGGGCCCCTTTAAGTTGAAAGACACCGCTGTAGCATTTCCGCGTGCTATGCACGCAATGGCTTTAGGCACCGCAAGTGCGCACTGCATTATAACCTTGAAAGAGACAAAGATGAGTGTGAAATCTTTAAGAATACAATGCGATATTAGTATATGTTTTGGGTAGTATGTGTCACAAAAACAGACATGTCTCTCTTTTTATTGAGAAAACATTTTGAATTATGAATTGAACTATACAATGTACAATAGAATGGAGCTCATTAATTAACAGATCATTCAGACGTTTAGTCATATGCTGTACAGATTCTTGTAACATCTCAAAATGTCTGCCATGTTTGGCAATGCAACCAGGTTGAAGTGCAGTCCCATGTTTATGTCTATGTACAGGGGCCGCCTCGCAAGGCTTTATCTGTTTGTTTAAGCACTTTTTCCTTTAACGTGAGAAAGGCTTTCCAGCCAAAACATGTTGTGTAGAGGAATAAACACCCCGTAATTATTGCTGGCGGTGTGTTGGATTATTGAGAGCGCTCGTCAATTGGAACTTTATTGAACATTTTGAATACCGGAGTGCTCCGCCGGCGTGAATGCCAATTCCCGCGGGGCCCAAGGCAATCAGAAGGAGCATCTTGTGGGAATATATATATATATATATATATATATATATATATATATATATATATATATATATACATATATATATATTCACTGAAAAAACCATAGGTTATAGACCATATATAGTTAGGAATTAGCATTTACAAAACCTTGAAAATTCACTGAAAAAACCATAGGTTATAGACCATATATCGTTAGGAATTAGCATTTAAAAAACCTTATTTTACTCACACAAAACCATTGAAATTCCATATATAGTTAGTTGCACTAACTATATATCGCGCACCCGCAATCCACTGCTGATGATGTCACATATTACATCATTCATGACATGGTCAGTGACATCACTGATGACATCACTGATGACATCTCAAATGACATCACTGATGACATCACTGATGACATCTCATTTGACATCAATGACCACATCACTGATGATATCATTCATGTGACAATACAATGCATCTCCTCACATGTTAATATAACCTCTGTTTCACCCAGTGTTAAATACAGAATATAATTTTTGAAACCATTGACACACCAATACTAGTTACTACATACGCACTCACTGATTCCTACGTCTACACACACCTTCACTCATTCACCCATACAATCATTCATACATACAATCACTCATCTTTACAACACTATCATATGCACTCATACACCTATACAGACACTCACAGTCTGCCACTCATCCATGGAGTTACTCACACACCTAGTCAGTCCTGTAAAGAATCAATGACACTTCCATTTTCTTGTCTATACAGTTAAACATAGAGCACCTTACATTTTCAAACATATACTAACACATACTTACCTTGTTATACAATCATTGATACAAGTACACATTGATCTGCACAGAGTCACACACCTCCCAGCCAGCCACACACACACTCAGTCTCCCATACAAATACTTGGACAATCAATCAGTAACCCATATAGTTAATCATATAGCTACTGATCAACACATGCAGCAGTTTACAGAACAACAGACATAATGATGCACAAATTAAGACACTTTAGTCACTAACCCATGCACTCAGTGAGACACATTTAATCACTCACTCATACATTCAGTCATGCACCTACTAAATCCTTTGTCCAGACACTTATACTTCCACTCATTCTTCAATATGTAAGACACATTTTAACTTTACAGAAACATACAGTCACTGGATGTTGACATCAGTGATGTCATCAGTGATGTCATTTGAGATGTCATCAGTGATGTCATCAGTGATGTCACTGACCATGTCATGAATGATGTAATATGTGACATCATCAGCAGTGGATTGCGGGTGCGCGATATATAGTTAGTGCAACTAACTATATATGGAATTTCAATGGTTTTGTGTGAGTAAAATAAGGTTTTTTAAATGCTAATTCCTAACGATATATGGTCTATAACCTATGGTTTTTTCATTGAATTTTCAAGGTTTTGTAAATGCTAATTCCTAACTATATATGGTCTATAACCTATGGTTTTTTCAGTGAATTTTCAAGGTTTTGCAAATGCTAATTCCTAACTATATATGGTCTATAACCTATGGTTTTTTCAGTGAATTTCAATGGTTTTTTAATAGCAAATATCATAAGCTGTTGAATGTCAAGTACGTGGTAAGTAAAAACATTTTCGTGTTTATGCACACTGATCTGCTTTGAATGCTGCCCCCCACCCCTCATTTCTATTAGGAGTACTCTCTCTTTGCAGATAGTGAAGGGTAGTTAATGCAGGCCTTTGCCCCCGTTGTAATCCATCGTGCCTGCTTCTCTCTCCATTTGATTGATTGTTCTCTTTGGTTCATTCTCTATTTACAAACAAGCACAGAGTCGCAATACTCTGTTTAGTCTTTGCAGATAGCGAAAAATCGTGTAAAAAAACAAAAGGAATCGAGCAAAATCAGTAGGCCACTAATGGGATCTCTTTTTGACCTCGCTAAAATAGAAACATTAGGAACAACCTGTTGAAAATAGCAATGTGTATGTACATAAGCGGCGTTCATTTGTGTTCACAGTACCCCTTGTTGATTGTTTGAATCGAGCATTGAATTGTTCGAAGTTGGTTCTCTTAAGGATCTTCTCTGCCTGCAAACAAGGAAGAATAGGAATATTCTCTCTCCCTTTGCAGATAGTGAAGGGTAGGTAACGCAAGCCTTTAACACGTCGTACCTATTTCATTCCTCATTGATTGATTGATTGTCCGAACATTGACTGTTTGGGAATTAGTTCTTTTTGGAGGTATTCCCTGTTTGCAAATAAACGTAGGAAAATCTTTGCAAGTAGTGAAAGGGTACGTAATGCGGACCTTTCTCCCCCGTTGTAATCTGTCATGCCTATCTACTCCCCACTGATTGATGCACCTGTTTCACCCGGACCATTTACTAGAGATAGGTCATCTGGCCCGACCAGAGAGCACCCCTAGTGAAAAGGACATATGCAATAATAACGAAGTGATCACTGTATCCTGTTAACAGAAACTTTAGCATGAAACAACCTGGAAACAAAAGAATAGGAAAACGAAAATCAGTAGGCCACTGATGAACTTTTTATTAAATAACAAACAAAGAAACGATAACAATACGTAATGATAAAACCTATTATTGTCCTAGAAACAAGAAACGTTAGAAGTAAGCCCGTAATAAGAAACCTGAAAACATCGCCCCTCACTGCCCCAAAACGTGTCTGTCCCACCGCCTGCCACAGCCAAATAACGGCAAACTGGGAAAGATAGAAGTCAGCAGACATCCGCCCCATTCTAGAAACTTCCAAAGGGCAACAGGTTTTCGGCTACGCCCAGCCGGAAGCAACACATATAAGGCGGGTCCTGCTGCCACGCCTCGGCCAGGAGATCATCACGTAGGGTGTAGCCGGAGGAGAGGCCGAGGCCAGCGGGACCCGGCCAGGGGGATTGACAACACTGGAGAGTTTCAGGGGGAGGAATGTCCGTGTCCTCGACCCTCCCCTCTCTCTCCCAGTCCGGCCGCGGTGGCCCTTGAGAGTTGCAGGTTGTCCCTCCACACTCTCTCCCGGTCCGGCCACCAACGGCCCGGGGCTGGGGCCGACGGGATCCGGCTGCAGTCGATGAGCCAAGGAACCCGTTGATGGGGCCAGAGCAAAGGGCGTCCGGCCGCCATCCACCGGAGGTCCGGCCCAAAGACGGACGGGACATTTCTTCTTTCTTGAATAATTGCTGCAACAACCCTGGGGGGGGGGATGTCTTGCACATGCCTCCGACCCCCCCCCCCTCTCGTCCTCATCGCCTGGTCCGGCCATAAAAAATCTCAAGCGAGACGCCGTGGGGTGCACTGGGAGGGAGAGACGGTGCGAACAGGCCTCTCCCGCCTCCCCAGGTGGAGGCTTCCCAGCTGCACCCTCAGCGCTCCAGGCACCCGGAAAAGGGTTCTTCCACTGTGGCGATGCTGCAACGTCTCGCCCGGCAGGGTGGAGCCCGTCCGCTCATTTGACCCCGCGATCGCCAGTAGCTACCGAACTCTCAAAATGGCGGTCGACCTGGCAAGAGCGGCCCAGCATAAAGAAATGGTCCGGTCACTGGTTGACTCCACCACCGTAGTCCTCCACGACCTTGAAGATTCTAGAGGAGCCGCGGGAGTCCCCGACCCCCGCAGACACCCCCGATGGGGAATGACTGCCATGATCGCCCGTGGAGTGACGAAACTGTAGCCGCGGGACGTCGGCGCTCCCATGCTGGCGCCAGCCTCAGTTTGAATGACTAGAATCCTGCAGACCTCAGTTCCGGTGAAAGCACAGTGTGACCCGGTAGGAAAAATTGTTGCACCCCCTCCCCTTTTTGACTGATGGTTCAAACCACCGATCCTTTCCTTTGCCCTTTTAACGGAACTTTGGACTGCCTCCCCCCCCCCCCCCGCGGCGCCCCACGCCGTTATTTGCTGGGCGGCAACTTACTAGACATCACCTTCGTGACATCCAGATTTCAGCGCGTTCTGCTGCTTTGGAACTATTCGCACAACAGACCGCTACTGACAACCCACCCCCCGGGACGCCCCACGCCGGATACCCAAATCAGTGCGGCACCCAGGCAACATCTTCTGAATTTTCATAATTTGAAAGAACTAGTAACATGTCCTCATCAGGAATTTCCTCTTCAATCATCTCATCAGGAATTTCCTCATGAAAAGTCTGCAATGATGATTCTTGTAACTCTATGGTCTCCAAACATTCGATAAATTCGCCATCAAGACATTGATCAAAAAAATCATTCAAGTCATCTCCTCCTTGTGAGAATATTTCATTATTGGTGCTGTCAATTTCAATAAATGTAGTGGATAATTCAAAAGAAATTGCCACGGTCTCTTCGTTGTTTAAATGTTTTTACTGTTTTTGTTTTGTTGTATATATTTATAAGTTATTAAAGTTTTATATTCCTACTACTTTGTTGGAGTGCTATATATTTTTAATGTGACACATAATTGTAAAAACTTTGATGTACAAAGAGTCATCCCTGGAATCTTCCGCTTCAGGCTCGGTCCCCTCCCCAATCACAATACAGGATGGTTTTCAGATAGTATGAACACGTGTGGTGTGACGGATCTCATCGGGTGTGGGCCTTGATCTACTATAACTCCTTTGAAGAGGGGTGATTCTTTACAGCTGGGGCCATAAACTACATCTGCAGGGCTAGCTGATAGCCTAGGACCGGCCTGGACAATCGGACACAGAGGAAGAGGAGTGTCAGAGGGTGCGGTAGTGAATAGGGCGAAAGGGAGGTGTCGGGCGGGCACAGAGTGTGATTCTCAGGGAAGAGCAGCGCAGATGGGGGAAGGTTTATTGCCCATGCATAAGACAGAGAGCGGGGGTGAGCAGTGCCTGGGGAATATGCTTGCGAGGGTGGGGAGCCATGCTACGAATCGACAGCGTGCAGAGAGTGGGTCTGGTCAAGGCATCTAAAATGGCTGCCGTGCACAACAAAAGTGTGGCATTTCAAAAAAGGCAAGATGGCGCAGACAATGTTTTTCAACACTTCCTCATTTCCTTCGAGTCGAACGTTAACAGACGTTGGTGCATATTGCCAAAGTTAAGCGATATTTATCGCTAACGATGCTTAGCAACAAATTTTTTACCGCTAAGCATCGTCAGAAATTATCGAAGATAAACCTTGCTATTATCAAGGTTTATCGCAAATGCGATAAAAAACGGCCGCAATGCATGAATATCGCTAAAAAGTCAGCGATATTCATGCATTACCGAGCTAATGCTCTTAGCCATGTTATCCACCTCCCATTGGATAACATGGCTAAGAACTGCTCAGGGCAGGTGTTAGTTTTTGGAGATATTCGCGCTTAGCGCGAATATCTCCAAAAGTTGGTAATAGGAGATAGATATCTTGCATGTTGTAATGCAAGTTATTGTGGTATATGGAACTCATACCATAATCTCTCAGGAAAGCAGAAACTGATCCTTTTGGGACCGCCTGAGAAGGCCTAGGGGGTGAGGGGTACTCTACTTTGCCCCCTTTTCACGTTCCGAACTATTTTATTTTACGCTCTTCTGTAATTACACAAAATGGCAGCGATAAGATGCATCAGAGACAGACAGTGAGAGAAAGGAGGCCGGAGATGAAGAAGAGATGTCAAATACACATTGGAGATAATATAGTGGGAGAAGGGAAGTAAATATGAGTAAACTTACCATGTAACATAAAAATGTTCCACTCTATACTATAAGTCTAATTTTATACTACAATCACTTCGCTACAACCTCATAAATTAAAAATAAAAATGAATAATGTCTCAAACAATTTTTGTATTTCTAAATATAAATTTATTCTTCTGAATTTTCAAAATTTGAAAGAACTAGTAACATGTCCTCATCAGGAATTTCCTCTTCAATCATCTCATCTGGAATCTCCTCATGAAAAGTCTGCAATGATGATTCTTGTAACTCTATGGTCTCCAAACATTCGATAAATTCGCCATCAAGAGATTGATCCAAAAAATCATTCAAGTCATCTCCTCCTTGTGAGAATACTTCATTATTGGTGCTGTCAATTTCAATAAATGTAGTGGATAATTCAAAAGAAATTGCCACGGTCTCTTCATTGTGAGCCATTTTATTTTGAAATTGCTTGCTGTAAATTGCAGAAAAAAATAATCACTTTCATTTATCGTTTTTAGTAATACATAATATAAAACTAACTTTATCAAGTATTTAGTATAACAGAAGGACTGTCAATAAATAACAGAAAACATTTTTCAAATTATCTTAAAGTGTACAACATAGTTCCCCTTACAAATTAACAACTCACCTTTTTAAAAGTAGGAGAAGTGTTAGTACTGTGTAAACCAAACACCAGAAATTGAGCACCAAAAATTCCTCACAAATGTACCTCAGACAGTAGTATCACAAAATGGATGTGGTTTCCTCTCATTTTAGATATATACATAACCAATTAACCTTCATCACACACAAATACAAAACCAAAGTAACATTTTAATTGGTTCTAAATTTCAACACTTTCAAATGTGTTTTCCCCATGCAATTTTCCATAGGACATTTTGATACGTCTACAGCCTGAATGGCTGAACGGAATTACACCAAACTTGGCAAAATGGTACATCAAACCTAAGAGGTCAGGGAGGATCTACTATGCCCCCTTATGGTCATTTGCCCCTTCGCTTTGGCCTCCTCTTGTCTCTCGATCCTACCGAGAGACAAGATGGCGGCCGCTACGGACTGTTTGGAATGTTTACAGACGCCGGAGAACCAATCACCTTCGCAAAGCTCCGTAACGCGAAAGGTACGCGAAGCGGAGCGCTGTTACAGATATATATCTTTTTTTGATAGTTAATTTCTCAAAATCCACTGGAGCACATATATTGAAACCTAGCAAAGGCACATCGGGCTACCAGTCCCTAATATTTTGCCAAGTTTCGTGCAAATCCATTCAGCCGTTCGATTATTATTATTATTTTTTTTTTTTGCCCCGCGGGGCCTTTTTAAAACCTCCACATCAAACCTAGGGGGTCAGCGAGGATCTACTATGCCCCCTTATGGTCATTTGCCCCTTCGCTTTGGCCTCCTCTTGTCTCTCGATCCTACCGAGAGACAAGATGGCGGCCGCTACGGACTGTTTGGAATGTTTACAGACGCCGGAGAACCAATCAGCTTCGCTTCACAAAGCTCCGTAACGCGAAAAGTACGCAAACTGGAGCGCTGCCCGGTCCGCTGTTGCAGATATATATCTTTTTTTGAACGTTAATTTCTCAAAGTCCACTGGAGCACATATATTGAGACCTAGCAAAGGCACATCGGGCTACCAGTCCCTACAATTTTGCCAAGTTTCGTGCAAATCCATTCAGCCGTTCGGGCTAAAAGTGAGGCCAACCGCCCTATGGAAAACTCAATGTTAAAAACACGTTTTGGGACCCCCCTTTTTTCTCAGCCCCCCCTTGACGAAACCCCCCCAAATTTTCAGGGGCTGCTCGGAAACAAAATGTTCCATTTTCCTGAAAATTTCAGCCAATTCCGTCCACAAACGTCAAAGTTATTAGACATAGAATTTTCAAAAATCCCATAGAGAAAAAATCCTAACTATATATACCTACTGGCGACCGCCAGTAGGTAATATATGTATACATATATATATATATATATATATATATATATATATATATGTATATATATATATATTTTTTTTTTTTTTTTTACTTTTTTTTTGAGATGTCATCAGTGATGTCATCAGTGATGTCACTGACCATGTCATGAATGATGTAATATGTCACATCATCAGCAGTGGATTGCGGGTGCGCGATATATAGTTAGTGCAACTAACTATATATGGAATTTCATTGGTTTTATGTCAATAAAATGTCCAGCTAACTATATATGGTCTCTAACCTATGGTTTTTTCAGTGAATTTTCAAGGTTTTGTAAATGCTAATTCCTAACTATATATGGTCTATAACCTATGGTTTTTTCAGTGAATTTTCAAGGTTTTGTAAATGCTAATTCCTAACTATATATGGTCTATAACCTATGGTTTTTTCAGTGAATTTCAATGGTTTTTTAATAGCAAATATCATAAGCTGTCGAATGTCAAGTACGTGGTAAGTAAAAACATTTTCGTGTTTATGCACACTGATCTGCTTTGAATGCTGCCCCCCACCCCTCATTTCTATTAGGAGTACTCTCTCTTTGCAGATAGTGAAGGGTAGTTAACGCAGGCCTTTGCCCCCGTTGTAATCCGTCGTGCCTGCTTCTCTCTCCATTTGATTGATTGTTCTCTTTGGTTCATTCTCTATTTACAAACAAGCACAGAGTCGCAATACTCTGTTTAGTCTTTGCAGATAGCGAAAAATCGTGTAAAAAAACAAAAGGAATCGAGCAAAATCAGTAGGCCACTAATGGGATCTCTTTTTGACCTCGCTAAAATAGAAACATTAGGAACAACCTGTTGAAAATAGCAATGTGTATGTACATAAGCGGCGTTCATTTGTGTTCACAGTACCCCTTGTTGATTGTTTGAATCGAGCATTGAATTGTTCGAAGTTGGTTCTCTTAAGGATCTTCTCTGCCTGCAAACAAGGAAGAATAGGAATATTCTCTCTCCCTTTGCAGATAGTGAAGGGTAGGTAACGCAAGCCTTTAACACGTCGTACCTATTTCATTCCTCATTGATTGATTGATTGTCCGAACATTGACTGTTTGGGAATTAGTTCTTTTTGGAGGTATTCCCTGTTTGCAAATAAACATAGGAAAATCGTTGCAAGTAGTGAAAGGGTAGGTAATGCGGACCTTTCTCCCCCGTTGTAATCTGTCATGCCTATCTACTCCCCACTGATTGATGCACCTGTTTCACCCGGACCATTTACTAGAGATATCTGGCCCAACAAGAGAGCACCCCTAGTGAAAAGGACATATGCAATAATAACGAAGTGATCACTGTATCCTGTTAACAGAATCTTTAGCATGAAACAACCTGGAAAGAAAAGAATAGGAAAACGAAAATCAGTAGGCCACTGATGAACTTTTTATTAAATAACAAACAAAGAAACGATAACAATACGTAATGATAAAACCTATTATTGTCCTAGAAACAAGAAACGTTAGAAGTAAGCCCGTAATAAGAAACCTGAAAACATCGCCCCTCACTGCCCCAAAACGTGTCTGTCCCACCGCCTGCCACGGCCAAATAACGGCAAACTGGGAAAGATAGAAGTCAGCAGACATCCGCCCCATTCTAGAAACTTCCAAAGGGCAACAGGTTTTCAGCTACGCCCAGCCGGAAGCAACACATATAAGGCGGGTCCTACTGCCACGCCTCAGAGATCATCACGTAGGGTGTAGCCGGAGGAGAGGCCGAGGCCAGCGGGACCCGGCCAGGGGGATTGACAACGCTGGAGAGTTGCAGGGGGGGGAATGTCCGTGTCCTCGACCCTCCCCTCTCTCTCCCAGTCCGGCCGCGGTGGCCCTTGACAGTTTCAGGTAGTCCCGCCACATTCTCTACCAGTCCGGCCACCAACGGCCGGGGCCGATGGGATCCGGCTGCAGCCGATAAACCAAGGAACCCGTTCATGGGGCCAGAGCAAGGGGCGTCCGGCCGACATCCACCGGAAGCCCGGCCCGAAGACGGACGGGACACTTCTTCTTTCTTGAATAATGGCTGCGACAACACTGGGGGGGGATGTCTTGCACATGCCTCCGACCCCCCCCCCCTCGTCCTCATCGCCTGGTCCGGCCATAACAAATCTCAAGCGAGACGCCGTGGGGTGCACTGGGAGGGAGAGACGGTGCGAACAGGCCTCTCCCGCCTCCCCAGTGGAGGCTTCCCACCTGCACCCTCAGCGCTCCAGGCGCCCGGAAAAGGGTTCTTCCACTGTGGCGATGCTGCAATGTCTCGCCCGGCAGGGTGGAGCCCGTCCGCTCATTTGACCCCGCGATCGCCAGTAGCTACCGAACTCTCAAAATGGCGATCGACGTGGCAAGAGCGGGCCCAGCATAAAGAAATGGCCCGGTCACTGGTTGACTCCACCACAGTAGTCCTCCACGACCTTGAAGATTCTAAAGGAGCCGCGGGAGTCTCCGACCCCCGCAGACACCCCCGATGGGGAATGACTGCCATGATCGCCCGTGGAGTGACGAAACTGTATCCGTGGGACGTCGGCGCTCCCATGCTGGCGCCAGCCTCACTTTGAATTACTAGAATCCTGCAAACCTCAGTTCCGGTGAAAGCACACTGTGACCCGGTAGGAAAAATTGTTGCACCCCCTCCCCTTTTTGACTGATAGTTCAAACCACCGATCCTTTCCTTTGCCCTTTTACCAGAACTTTGGACTGCCTCCCCCTCTTTTACATTTTCTAGAGAAAACAAAACATTAACCACTACATTAGCATAGCAGTTGACACCAGAACTGTTTTCAAATTGAAAACCAACAACATCTTCAACAGAATCCTTTTTGTTTCTGCTGTGACCCTGCTACAGCACAGGCATTGTCCCCAGCAGTAATTCTGCAATGCCGGTAAAAATACCTGTGGTGCCTACTGGACTCACTCACCCCCGCGGCGCCCCACGCCGTTATTTGCTGGGCGGCAACTTACTAGACATCACCTTTGTGCCATCTAGATTTCAGCGCGTTCTGCTGCCTTGGAACTAGTCGCACAACAGACTGCTACTGACGACCCACCCCCAGGCAACATCTTCTGAATTTTCATAATTTGAAAGAACTAGTAACATGTCCTCATCAGGAATTTCCTCATGAAAAGTCTGCAATGATGATTCTTGTAACTCTATGGTCTCCAAACATTCGATAAATTTGCCATCAAGAGATTGATCAAAAAAATCATTCAAGTCATCTCCTCCTTGTGAGAAAATTTCATTATTGGTGCTGTCAATTTCAATAAATGTATTGGATAATTCAAAAGAAATTGCCACGGTCTCTTCGTTGTTTAAATGTTTTTACTGTTTTTGTTTTGTTGTATATATTTATAAGTTATTAAAGTTTTATAATCCTACTACTTTGTTGGAGTGCTATATATTTTTAATGTGACACATAAATGTAAAAACTTTGATGTACAAAGAGTCATCCCTGGAATCTTCCGCTTCAGGCTCGGTCCCCTCCCCAATCACAATACAGGATGGTTTTCAGATAGTAGGAACACGTGTGGTGTGACGGATCTCATCGGGTGTGGGCCTTGATCTACTATAACTCCTTTGAAGAGGGGTGATTCTTTACAGCTGGGGCCATAAACTACATCTGCAGGGCTAGCTGATAGCCTGGACAATCGGACACAGAGGAAGAGGAGTGTCAGAGGGTGCGGTAGTGAATAGGGCGAAAGGGAGGTGTCGGGCGGGCACAGAGTGTGATTCTCAGGGAAGAGCAGCGCAGATGGGGAGAGGTTTATTGCCCATGCATAACACAGAGAGCGGGGGTGACCAGTGCCTGGGGAAGATGCTTGCGAGGGTGGGGAGCCATGCTACGAATCGACAGCGTGCAGAGAGTGGGTCTGGTCAAGGCATCTAAAATGGCTGCCGTGCACGACAAAAGTGTGGCATTTCAAAAAAGGCAAGATGGCGCAATCAATGTTTTTCAACACTTCCTCATTTCCTTCGAATCGAACGTTAACAGACGTTGGTGCATATTACCAAAGTTAAGCGATATTTATCGCTAACGATGCTTACCAACGAATTTTTTACCGCTAAGCATCGTCAGAAATTATCGAAGATAAACCTTGCTATTATCAAGGTTTATCGCAAATGCGATAAAAAACGACCGCAATGCATTAATATCGCTGAAAACTCAGCGATATTCATGCATTACCGAGCTAATGCTCTTAGCCATGTTATCCACCTCCCATTGGATAACATGGCTAAGAACTGCTCAGGGCAGGTGTTAGTTTTTGGAGATATTCGCGCTTAGCGCGAATATCTCCAAAAGTTGGTAATAGGAGATATATATCTTGCCTGTTGTAATGCAAATTATTGTGGTATATGGAACTCATACCATAATCTCTCAGGAAAGCAGAAACTGATCCTTTTGGGACCGCCTGAGAAGGCCTAGGGGGTGAGGGGTACTCTACTTTGCCCCCTTTTCACGTTCCGAACTATTTGATTTTACTCTCTTCTGTAATTACACAAAATAGCAGCGATAAGATGCATCAGAGACACACAGTGAGAGAAAGGAGGCCGGAGATGAAGAAGAGATGTCAAATACACATTGGAGATAATATAGTGGGAGAAGGGAAGTAAATATGAGTAAACTTACCATGTAACATAAAAATGTTGCACTCTGTACTATAAGTCTCATTTTATACTACAATCACTTCGCTACAACCTCATAAATTAAAAATAAAAATGAATAATGTCTCAAACAATTTTTGATTTCTAAATATAAATTTATTCTTCTGAATTTTCTGAATTTGAAAGAACTAGTAACATGTCATCATCAGTAATTTCCTCTTCAATCATCTCATCTGGAATCTCCTCATTAAAAGTCTGCAATGATGATTCTTGTAACTCTATGGTCTCCAAACATTCGATAAATTCGCCATCAACAGATTGATCCAAAAAATCATTCAAGTCATCTCCTCCTTGTGACAATATTTCATTATTGGTGCTGTCAATTTCAATCAATGTAGTGGAATCATTCAAGTCATCTCCTCCTTGTGACAATATTTCATTATTGGTGCTGTCAATTTCAATCAATGTAGTGGACAATTCAAAAGAAATTACCACGGTCTCTTCATTGTGAGCCATTTTATTTTCAAATTGCTTGCTGTAAATTGCAGAAAAAAATAATCACTTTCATTTTTCGTTTTTAGTAATACATAATATAAAACTAACTTTATCAAGTATTTAGTATAACAGAAGGACTGCAAATAAATAACAGAAAACATTTTTCAAATTATCTTCAAGTGTACAACATAGTTCCCCTTACAAATTAACAACTCACCTTTTTAAAAGTAGGAGAAGTGTTAGTACTGTGTAAATCAAACACCAGAAATTCACCACCAAAAATTCCTCACAAATGTACCTCAGACAGTAGTATCACAAAATGGCTGTGGTTTCCTCTCATTTGAGATATATACATAACCAATTAACTTTCATCACACACAAATACAAAACCAAAGTAACATTTTAATTGGTTCTAAATTTCAACACTTTCAAATGTGTTTTCCCCATGCAATTTTCCATAGGACATTTACATACGTCTACAGCCTGAATGGCTGAACGGAATTACACCAAACTTGGCAAAATGGTACATCAAACCTAAGAGGTCAGGAAGGATCTACTATGCCCCCTTATGGTCATTTGCCCCTTCGCTTTGGCCTCCTCTTGTCTCTCGATCCTACCGAGAGACAAGATGGCGGCCGCTACGGACTGTTTGGAATGTTTACAGACGCCGGAGAACCAATCAGCTTCGCAAAGCTCCGAAACGCGAAAAGTACGCGAAGCGGAGCGCTGTTACAGATATATATCTTTTTTTGAACGTTAATTTCTCAAAATCCACTGGAGCACATATATTGAGACCTAGCAAAGGCACATCGGGCTACCAGTCCCTAATATTTTGCCAAGTTTCGTGCAAATCCATTCAGCCGTTCGATTATTATTATTATTTTTTTTTTTTGCACCGCGGGGCCCTTTTAAAACCTCCACATCAAACCTAGGGGGTCAGCGAGGATCTACTATGCCCCCTTATGGTCATTTGCCCCTTCGCTTTGGCCTCCTCTTGTCTCTCGATCCTACCGAGAGACAAGATGGCGGCCGCTACGGACTGTTTGGAATGTTCACAGACGCCGGAGAACCAATCAGCTTCGCTTCACAAAGCTCCGTACCGTGAAAAGTCCGCGAACCGGAGCGCTGCCCGGTCCGCTGTTACAGATATATATCTTTTTTTGAACGTTAATTTCTCAAAATCCACTGAAGCACATATATTGAGACCTAGCAAAGGCACATCGGGCTACCAGTCCCTACTATTTTGCCAAGTTTCGTGCAAATCCATTCAGCCGTTCGGGCTAAAAGTGAGGCCAACCGCCCTATGGGAAACTCAATGTTAAAAACACGTTTTGGGACCCCCCTTTTTTCTCGGCCCCCCCTTGACGAAACCCCCCCAAATTTTCAGGGGCTGCTCAGAAACAAAATGTTCCATTTTCCTGAACATTTCAGCCAATTCCGTCCACAAACGCCAAAGTTATTAGACATAGACTTTTCAAAAATCCCATAGAGAAAAAATCCTAACTATATATACCTACTGGCGACCGCCAGTAGGTAATGTATATATATATATATGTATGTATATATTACCTACTGGCGGTCGCCAGTAGGTATATATAGTTAGGATTTTTTCCCTATGGGATTTTTGAAAATTCTATGTCTAATAACTTTGGCGTTTGTGGACGGAATTGGCTGAAATTTTCAGGAAAATGGAACATTTTGTTTCTGAGCAGCCCCTGAAAATTTTGGGGGGGTTCGTCCAGGGGGGGCCGAGAAAAAAGGGGGGTCCCAAAACGTGTTTTTAACATTGAGTTTTCCATAGGGCGGTTAGCCTCACTTTTAGCCCGAACGGCTGAATGGATTTGCACGAAACTTGGCAAAATTGTAGGGACTGGTAGCCCGATGTGCCTTTTGTAGGTCTCAATATATGTGCTCCAGTGGATTTTGAGAAATTAACGTTTAAAAAAAGATATATATCTGTAAGCGCGCTCTGGGCAGCGCTCCGGTCCGCGGACCTTAAGCGTACCGGAACTTCGCGTAGCTAAGCTGATTGGCTCTCCGGTGTCTGTCAACATTCTAAACAGTCCGGAGCGGCCGCCATCTTGTCTCTCGGTAGGATTGAGAGACAAGAGGAGGCCAAAACAAAGGGGGAAATAACCATAAGGGGGCATACTAGCTCCTCCCTGACCCCCTAGGTTTGATGTGGAGGCTTTAAAGGGGCCCCGCTAAGCAAAAAAAAAAAATTTTTTTTTTATTTTTTTTCGTGGTTAGCGCCCGGTACGCGAACCGGGAAGCGTTCTGGGGAGCGTATCACAATGAAAAATGAATGATAGACTTTTCAAATGCTGTATGTTAATTGATTGTTGGTTTTGTTGATTATTTATTTTTTTTTTTTTAAGTTTTTTTTATTGTGTTTCATAATTTATTAAACTTTCTAACATTTCATTGTCAGAAATTTCATAATCATGGAATATAGATTGTAGTCTCTGAGGTTGTAAAATGTCCTCATTTGCAAGGAGGTTATCTACTGCTTGTACACATTGCAGTAGTTCTTGGTCCCAAGATTCATCCATAAATTCAATCTCATTTGGATCAATGATTTCTGTGTTGGACTCTGGAAGGACAATTTCAAATGAAATGTTTTGTTCACTTTCCATTTTTCCTGAAATTTGCATAAAAAAATATATATTAGTAGAGGTAGGGCACAGTTGGGATTAATTTTAGATAGGCAGTTTTTAACAGAGAATTTATCTTTGGGCAGTGTATAGTATCAGAGTGGAAGTAGGAATATAAAAAAGTGTATCTAAATTTATAAGTACTACAGAGGGATAGTATATAACTAACAGAAAAAGTTTGCCATATTAACTTAAAGTGCTCAATATACTTCAGTTTTAAAAATAACAACTTACCTTTAAAAAGAAGTTGAAGTTATTAATGAAAATTCTAATAGAAATGTACACCAGGAAGTAGTAGTCAAAATGGCTGTGTTTCCTTCTCTTCCTTTATATATATTCGGGTACATAACCAATTAAATGTCAGGTAAAAAAAGTAGAAAATGAAAGTAACATTTTAATTGGTTGTCAATTCCAACACTTCAGATGTGTTTTGTGAAGTAATTTACCTCACGGTATTTAGTGAGTTCTATAGGCTAAATGGCTAAATGGAATTCCAATCAAATTTGTGAAAATGGTAGGGATTGGTATGTAGTATGAGCTAATCTATATTTGGTGAAATTGTCTCAAGTGGCTTTTGTGTGAACTACTTTCCCACCTTTTTTGATGGTGCGCTTCCCAGGAAGCGACCCGGTACGCGAACCGGTGAGCGCCCTGGTACGCGAACCTTAAGCGTAACGGGAGTCCACCATTTTGTGTTTCGGTCGAATTATGATACAAGATGGAGGGCAAATAATGTTCAGAATAGGTAGAAGGGGGCATGGTAGACTTATCTTGACCCCCTAGGTTTTGTGAGGGTGGCTGAGGAGGCCCATATGTGCGAAAAAAAAACATTTTTTTTTAAAATTTCGCGAGGTTAGCTCCCGGTACGCGTACCGGGTAGCGCCCCAGGGAGCGTACTTTGTTGAAAATTAGTAAAAAAAGTTAGAGTAAAATAATAATTGTGAGTGATTAGATGTAGGGTAGCTCTGAGAAGAGCTTTTGGGTTTATGGTACATTTTGGTACTTATAAGTAGGTACCAATGCACATTTTTAAATTCAGAGTGAAAACTCTGTTGCCCTCATCTGAGAAGTGAACTCCATCTCCTCTGTAGATATCTTGCATGTAGTAACGCAAGTTATTGTTGTACAGGGAGCCCATTCCATGGTCTCTCATGTAAGCTGAAACAGATTTGTTTACATGCTTCCTCGACTTCTCAATTTGTGGACAAAATTGGTTTGACCACCTCCATTTCTGTCTTTGGCATATATTTGAATATACCAAGGCAGTCTGAGGAAAAAGTGCCATTAATTGCTCAAAGGTGTCCTTTAAAAGCATTTCCAGACCTACACCAGTCAAAGTGCCCAAGTCATTACCTCCACAGTGCACAATTAACAGGTCAGGTTTGGGCAAATGCATAAAGGTTTTCACCAATGGTATCAATTGGTGACATTTTAATCCTCTGTGGCCAAACCACTTAATTTCCACATCTTGTAAATTGAGGTTAGGTAAATTCCTGCTTTCAACGTACCTTTGAGCCCAGTGAATATAACTATGACCAACAATCCAGACAGAAAACATGGTGAGAGAAGGTTCTCCTGCAGTCAGATGAAGTGTGGCAATGAAATGGCAGTTGAAAAAATGTGAGTTTGAAATGAAAAAAACTGTGGAGTTTCTGTGTTCATGAAGTAGTAACAGTGATTGGTGGATTTTGATTGATGAAAACAGAAAGTTAGGGTGTAGAGATGTGTTCTTTGAAAGATGTATTTTGAGTGGTCAATAAAAAATCATTAAATGAAAGAAAGCACTGGATATGCAGGTGCACTGAGAGTTCAGAGTTCAATTGCAACATTGTTGTGTGAATTTGCAAACACCAGAGTTTCTCCAAGAGGTGGTTGCTATGGAAAATAGGCAGAAAGGGCAGAGGGGGAAGGGTTTTCATTTGAAAAAAAGTGAGGGAAGAGTTTTGATTGGGTGACATGAGAAATATGTGTGAAGAATTACACCATTTCTGTGCTTTTCATAGCTGCAGACTCTGGAGTGCATACCTTTTGCTCTGCTGAAGACAAATTGGTGTGTTTCTGAGACTGTTTTCAAACTCAAAGTATTTGCTAAGGTGAGAAAATATTTCTTTACTTTAGATAGAGAATAGTGTGCTTTAAGGAGAAAATTATGATTTATGTGGCGCAAATTGCTTGTAAATATGCTCTCACATGTGCATGGAAAATTTAGATTTTGAATGTTTGTGTTAAATAGCTATGTTAAAAGTGACCAAACCATGCTGGGAAGGCAATCAAAAAACGCTTTCATGTGTTTTAATGACATTTTAAGTCATTTTCTGATGTGCAGTGTTTAGAAATTATGATTTTAAAATCGTTTTTGGGGAAAAGGAATTGTTTATAAAATCATGACAAGGACATAATGGTGTATGGTTCTTTATAAGGCAATTGACTGTTCCTGATGTTATTTTTCTCATTTTAGTGTAAGACCTTTCTCTGTGGCGCAAATTGCTTGTAAATATGCTCTTACATGTGCATGAAAATTTTAATTATCAATGTTTGTGTTACATAGCCATGATAAAAATGAATCAACAATGCAGGAAAACCAATCAAAAAATGCTTTAATGTGTTTCAATGACATTTTAAGTCATTTTCTCATGTGCAGTTTTTTGAAATTATGATTTGAAAATCGTTTTTGGGAAAAAGGAATTGTTTTTAAATGCATGAGAAGGACATAATGGTGTATGGTTTTTTATAAGGCAATTGACTGTCCCTGATGTTATTTTTGCCATTTTAATGTCAGACCTTTCTTTGTGGCGCAAATTGCTTGTAAATATGCTCCCACCTGTACATGGAAAATTTTGATTTTGAATGTTTATGTTACATAGCCATGTTAAAAGTGACCCTACCATGCAGGAAAGCCAATCAAAAAACGCTTTTATGTGTCTTAAGGACAATTTAAGTAAGGTTATGGATACATTTATGATGACTGGTGCAATGAAGTAGAAATCACTTACTTCATTGGTAGGCATTTACAATAAAATGTTCTCCTCTGTTTTGTTCATCAAGCGTAACTTTAATCTGCAATCCTGAGTAGGCCTCACCTTAAACAAACCTCTGGATAGGCCACATATTATTGTCATCCTGATTTAATCATTTATAATGCTAGGGATAGATTTATGATAGGTGTATACCTCTTTTGTGCCACTTAGAAAACATTCTCCATGGGGAAATGACTTAAAATGTCATTAAGACACATGAATGTTTTTTTTTTTTAAACGTTTGCAAATTTTTTGGGTCACTTTCAACATGGCTATGTGTCTGCAACAGTCAAAATCTAAATTTGCAATGTACAGGTGGGAGCATATTTACAAGGAATGTGCTTCATGGGGAAACGTTTGCAATTTTTTTGGGTCACTTTCAACATGGCTATGTGTCTGAAACAGTGAAAATCTAAATTTGCAATGCACAGGTGGGAGCATATTTACAAGGAATGTGCTTCATGGGGAAAGGTCTTATAATGTAATATGGGAAAAATGACATTAGAGATACTGAAATGCTTTATAGAGAAGCATACACCATTATGTAATTGTCATAATTTTGCAAACCATTACTTTTCCCCAAAAACGATTTTCAAATTATATTTTGAAAACACTGCACATGTGGAAATTACTTAAAATGTCATGTACATATGGTGGTTCATCTGTAACAAGATAAGAAGCTTAGGGATACATTTATGATGACTGGTGCAATAAAGTGGACATTACTTACTTCATTGGTAGGCCTTTACATGTATTATCTCCTCTGTATTCTTCATCAAGCGTAACTTTGATCTGCAACCCTGAGTAGGCCTCACCTTAAACAAAGCTCTGCATAGGCCACACCTTATCGTCATCCTGAATTAATCATTTAAAATGCTAGGGACAGATTTATGATAGGTGTATGCATCTTTTGCGCCACTGTGCGTCACTTTTGTGACGCAGTGGCGGTGCAAAAGATTTGCTATGAGGCGAGAAAATTACAAATTGATGCATTTAGGCAGATGTGTCATGGTGTAAAAAAAACGTGCCACATGAAACCGATGCAGCAGTGGATGTGCCAGTCATTTTGCGCCGCTGTTCCGCCACCCATGGTGTGCTGTATTTACAATGCGGCGCAGCATGGGGCAAAAATGGCACAGATGCGTGACGTATCTGTGCTGTAAAGGTGGCGCATTGCTGGAGTTGTATCGTAAGTGCGATGCAGCTCCAGCAAGGCTCAGGGGTGCCCCATCTATACAATGCTGCGTCAAGACCTATGCAAGCTTCAAGCAGGCGCAGGGTTTTGAAGCAGCTTTCTCCTATCTGATTGTAAATGCGGCACACCATGGGTGGTAAAACAGTGGTGCACATTAACTGGTGCATGCCTGGGGATCTGCCATTTAATATAAATCTGCACTTTAACATTTGAGTATGTGCAGGGAACACAGAGTCGTTGAGGCTTATCCAAGGTTAAGAACAGATGAGTCCTGTTCAGTGAAAAATTAGACATAGGCTTCACCTGCTCAGCATCGCTGGACATGGTTAAATAATAGCTGCAAAATGTTACTCTTGTTAAATAATTTTACTATTATAATCTGTGAGATTTGTCTCTTACTCTGCAACATCTCATTGTTGTTATCTTTCTTTAAAGATAAAGACAACCTCAACATGAGCGACAATCTGCAATCAGTTGATTTTGACCTCATCATTGAACTTGTAATTGAAACATCAGTGGATGTTGATCCATTGGATGATTTAAATCCTGAGGATGAAGAAGAGCGTGATGAGGATGCAGATTTGTCTGAATTATATGATATCGGATGGGAAGCTGACTTGCTTCAGCCTTTGGAATTATAAACATTTATTTTTAAAATTTATAATCAATAAAAAGTAAAAAGGTAAACCGTTTAATTTAAAAATAAAAACACCTTCAAAAACAGGTTATGTGTAGTGTTTTCAATAAAATATTAAAATATGCTCATAAAATTAGATCAGATTCACATATAAAATAGCATAGGTAACATAAATATAAATGTCATTTCTTTTCTGGTATTTCTGTATTGTAAAAATGGCAATGACTAAAAAATCTTCAAAATAAAATGTCAAGTAGTGTGTTATATTTTTGATCACTATTAATGATTTACTGTTTGATAATAATGTTTAATAACATTTTTTAGTATCTTTTTCCTCAGATTCAACTGCAGATCATTTCAAGATGCCTACAAAAATAAGAGAGATGAAGGCTGCAAAACGTCAAAGACAGCAGGAGAAAAAAAAAATGCAGCAGTCCTCTAACAAAAAGATTTCTCAAGCCATGAAGAAAGCACCGGGTAAGAGCTCTAAATATTTCATAAGAAATATTTGTAATAAAAAAAATATTAGTACAGAAAATGTTTCAATCCATAAAATGACAAGTAAATCAAATGGAAAGAAAAGGACAAATGAAAATGTTACTGCTAGAGCAAGAGATAAATCTGTGCATGATAGTAGAAGGAAACAACAGTTTACGGAGATTCGTAAACGAATGTTCCGTAACAGGATAATTGGCAATTTGTTAAAAAATATTAAGAAAGGTCAACAGAAATTAGTTTTTTATAGGAGAAAAAAAAAAGTTGAGAAAGTTATTGATCAGGCTTTTGAAATTAAACGTAAGTTATTTATTTTGATAATCAATAGAATTAGGAAGCTAAACAAGGCAATTTTTGATTTCAAAAGAAATAGTAGATGGAAGAGAATAGTTAATCGTAGTAATTTTTGTGAAGTTTTTTTCTGGAGAATGGATACATAGTTCAAGCTGTGAGGCATTTTTTAATGAAGAGAGTTATTTCCAGGATAATGATTTGGTGCATGCAGTTGACATCAGTGGTCGTGCTTATGAAGTGAAAGATGGTTGTCCAGTTGAAAAAGAAAAACTTGTGACAACAGAGGCAGAAGAGTTGTTAGGTAATGAGGTTTTAGGAAGACGTGCTAAGGGTCCTGTGTACACCTGGAAGTGTAGTAGTATTTGCAGTGTGCGACAGGATTCCATCAATTTGCTTTGTGATTTTGTACGGACATTTAACAAGAAAAGTTTGAAGCAGAAAATAAGGTTGTTGCAAGAATTAGATCCTTGCAGAGTGAGAGAAGTGACAGGTTTGCATGGTCATTCACTGGCTTGTCTTTCCAGGAGAGTATGCCAGAGTGTTTTTCATCATTTCAGGATGCTAGCAGTGCATCATAACAAAGTGAGGAAGTTAGTTAGACTGTTGTATTATGCTAAGAGTCCAGCAATTATGCTGAAACAATTATGCGCTGCTCTTTTGCATGGTTCTGAAATAGATGTGAAGAATATATGTGAAGAAATTGAGTTTTGTTACTTTGGAAGTAAAGAGGAGAATGTTGAAATTGAGCAAGAAGTAGAGGGTCATTTGGAAGATAGTGTACAGGTTTCCAGTACAGATAATTTCCAGAGGGAAATTGCGACGTTTGACATGAAATCAAGTGAGAGGCCTAATTTCACTTGTGTGTGTTGTAGACGCACTTATTATAAGAATCAGACTAAGTTAGTGGATTTATATGCAAAAAGTGAAAGGGAAAATAATAGTGAATGGAAGGATTTTGCAACATACTTGATGGTAGAAAATTGTTTTGATTTGGGATTGGATCAACGTGTGTGTACTTATTGTTGTAACAAATTAAAACAAAACCAGATGCCTGCTAGAGCAGTTCATAATAATCTGGAATTGGTTGAGATTCCTTCTGAATTGAAGGATTTAAATACTTATGAATCTATTTTGATTCAAAGTATCCATCCCTTTCAGGCTATTGTAAGAATGGAGCCAAAGACAGGGAAATTGCCTCCATCAGATTTACAGAGAGGATTAAAGGGAAGAGTTGTTTATTTGCCTCTAGATTTGAAGAAAAACATTAACACAATTGGAGTAGAAAAAGTGGAAGAGGAACCTCTGGTTATCTTAGTTAATGGGGTTCCGACAAAGAATAAGAAAATATGGCAAGATTTAGTAGATGTTAGGAAAGTTAAAAAGGCAACATTGTATTTGAAAAAAAATAATAAATACTATAAGAATGTATATGTTGCAGAAGAGGAAGTAAGTGAGGAAGAGGATAGCGATTTGTGTGCTGGTCAAATTGAGAAAGTAGAACCCTCTACTAGTGAGGAAATATATGAACATTATAGTGTTCATCCTTTGCATTCAAAGGAAGTCATGGGGAATGCTATTGAGTTGTTTCAAATGAAACAAGCCAAAGGGAGTCCCATTAGTGTTTGGGAGGAAAGTTTGGAAGCTCGGTGTTTCCCACAGCTTTTTCCAACAGGTCAGGGAGGAAGATATGATGAGCGACCTCATCAAATTCCTGCTTCTGAATACCGGACTTTGCGATTGTATGCAGGAGATGCTAGGTTTCGACAATGCATTCCTTATTTGTTTCATCTCCTGTTTGAAAGTGATCTGTCTGGACTGTCATATGCAGTGAACCACATCTTGAAAAGTGGTATACACATGCAAAACATCTCAGCAAGTGATTTTATGGATAAAGTGAATGTCCAAGATAGTATTTTGGAATCTCACCTGATTAATCTCATGGCGTGTCAGCGTGGTACTAATGAGTACTGGTACCGTCGTCATGGTGATTTAAAATGTATGCTGAGGAACTTAGGTACTCCCACATGGTTCCTCACTCTGAGTTGTGCCGAGTATGGCTGGGAAGACTTACTTCAATTTCTACGAGAGGCAAATGCTAACGTAGAAAACATCGAATTCAAGACACCCGGAGAACTGTGCTCTTTGGATCCAGTCAATGTATGTAGGTACTTCAATCATAGATTTGAAGCTATGATGTCTTTCATCATGAATAAGAAGAATCCACCTCTTGGAGAGGTGTTGGATTTCTTCTGGAGAAAGGAGTACCAAGCAAGAGGAGCTCCTCATATACATATGTTGCTGTGGATCAAGGATGCACCTAAATTTGGAACGGATCCAGAAGACTCAGTGATGAGTTTCATCCAACAGTATTCTACGTGTGCTGTTCCAAACGCAAAGGAGAAGAAAAGCCTAAGAGAAAAAGTTCTGCGTTTCCAAAGCCATCGATGTGGAAAGTACTGCCGTCGTAAATTCCGAAACAAAGACAAGTTCTACACCAAATGTCGTTTCGGCTTCCCACGACCGGTGATTTCTAAAGGAAGAGTAAACAGTTTGATGTCTTCGCTGCGACATAATGTGATGAAGAAATCACCTAAAAACACTTACAATTTGAAGAGGAACGAAGAGTCCAAGTATATCAACGACTACAACCCGGTGATTTTGTCCATGTGGAATGCTAACATGGATATACAGTTTGTGGCTGATAACTGTATGGCTGTGGCTCGGTATGTGACGTCGTATATCACCAAAAAAGAGAAGACAGAATTGAAGGATATGTGGGAGGACATTTCCCATGAAAAGAGCCTCAGCAAGAAGTTGTACAGTTTCAGTCTGAAGATGTTGTCGCATCGAGAAATCGGAGCGTACGAATGTTCTGACCGGTTGTCTTCAGCAAGTCTCTATGCCAAGTCCAGGAGTATCGTTTGGGCGAGTCTTGGTCTTGCTGCAACGCGTAATCGAGTTCTCAAACCTGTGCGGGAAATTGAGTATTTGGCGGAAAAGGAGCCAAACAGTACCGACATTTTGAAGACAAACATGTTGGATACATATTATCCAAATCGAAGCAGTCACCTAGAGAATGTTTGTCTGTATGAGGTTCTGCAAAATTACATGTTCAAGAGGAACATCAAAGAAGATACTGAGAAAGGAGTGTATGCTGTAATAGGAAGTGAGGGATGTCTGGTCAAGCAAAGAAAATGCCACTTGATAAACCATCGAAAATTGAGTGGCGAATCTCCTGAAAAAAAGGAGTTTTTCTATTTAGCACTTTTGCAACTTTTCAAGCCTTGGCGTGCAGAAGAGGAACTGCTTGGAGATTTCCTCTGTTACGAAGACTCTTTCAATGCCGCCAAGGAGACCATAGAATGTCCTGCTTTTCCCAAATATGTAGAAATGTTGAATGCGGAAATTGAGCAGGAAGCAACGATTGCAGCCGAGATTGCCAGAGACAGTTCTCAGGACAGTCAGAGTTCTGCTTCATTGAGTCAGGATCCACTAGGAGGACCTCTTATTGAAAATGAAGCTGCCACTGCTATGAATGAGGTGGAAAGAGCCATGGCACATGCTCAAGAGGATGCGGTTAACTTAGAAGAGTTGGAAAGGCAACTCAACGTTGAGCAGAGGAAAATATATGACGAAGTTACCATGCAAATTGATCATGGATTAAGTCATGATAAGAAAGAGTGCTCATGTACGTCGTTGAAGCCTGTCCGACTGTACGTTAGTGGAGAAGCGGGAACTGGAAAAAGTTTCCTCATTAAAGCAATTTCATGCTATTTGCAGGAAAGGACAGAGTCATCACTGTCTTGTGTTGTCACTGCTCCAACTGGACTGGCAGCACATAATATTAAAGGGATTACTTTACATCGTTTACTGATGCTGCCAGTGGAGCATGACAACAAATTAGAATATCACAAGCTATCTGGAGATGCTTGTTTTGAAGTTTCAAGAATCTTGAGGAAAATGAAACTTCTTATCATTGACGAAGTAAGCATGGTTTCCAATGTCATGCTTGCCTTTGTGCATTTGAGGATGCAAGAAGTTCTCAAAACAGAGTATGATGTGTTATTCGGTGGCAAACACATCATTGTTTTTGGAGATCTTCTGCAGCTGACACCAGTGAAAGGGCAACCTGTGTTCAAAATGCTCACGCATGAAGATACCAGGAAGTGCCTAGGCAGCATTGGCAACGTCAATATATGGTTAAACTTCAATTATGCTGAACTGCATGAAAATATGCGTCAGGCAAAGGATGAAGTTTACAAGACTATTCTACAAGATGTTAGAATTGGAAAAGTGACCGAGCATGGGAAAGAAGCTTTACATGCACGATTACTGACAAATTTATATCCAGAACAAGATGTTGTGCCTGAGAATATTTTTCAGAAAATTACTGATAAGAAATCTGGAATATGTTTGATGCCAACTCTTGCAGAATGTGCAAAATTTAACAACAAAATGTTGCATTTAGAAAAGCAAGAGATTGTGAAAGTGGAAGCTATTGATAGAGTAGAGCATATGGGATCAACAATTATTTTGTCTGAGAATCTGAAAACAAAATTGGATTCATTAGAGAAGAGTATATCTAAAACTGCAGGTTTTGAAAAGACTCTGAATGTGTGCTTGAACTGCCGTATAATTTTAAGAAGGAATTTACATGTTGAAAGAGGTCTGGTAAATGGATCAATGGGTAATGTTGTTGATTTTGTGAAATACAGAAATAGAGATGGAATTGAATTTTTAAAAATTAAATTTGATGGCATTGAGGAAGTACAGCTAATTGCTCGTTGTTCTGCTAGATTTTTGCTTGTAAAAGACTTATATGTTCGCCGTAAGCAGTTCCCTGTTTGCTTGGCATATGCGGTGACAATTCATAAATCGCAAGGTTTAAGTGTAGACACTGCATTGGTGAATATTGGCAGTTCTGTGTTCAAGGAGGGTATGGCATATGTGGCATTGTCACGAGTTAGAACTTTATCGGGATTGTACTTGATTGACTGTGATGTCAGAAACATTTGTGCAGATCTAGATTGTGTTAAGGAATACAATAGGTTAAGAAGAGAGTATGCGCCACATTTGCCTCAGTTTCCTTTGTTTGAGAAACGTCTGGTAGGCCGGAAACGAAGAAATGAGAACAATACTGGAGAGGTTGTAGCAAAAAGACAAAAAGTGAATGAACCTAAAATTACAAGCAGAAACAAAGAGGATTCTGTTGAAGATGTTGTTGGTTTTCAGTTTGAAAACAGTTCTGGTGTCAACTGCTATGCTAATGTAGTAATTAATGTTTTGTTTTCTCTAAAAAATGTAAAAGAAGAGATTGTGGTCAATTCTGATCAAAGATTTTGCAGTTTGTTAAATTCTGTGTTAGAGAAATGTACCACTGATAGAAGAAACATAGAAAGTGTGTCTGAAATTAGAAATCTGTTAGATAGATGTTCAGGCCAAACACAATTCTCTCAAAATATTCAGCAAGATTGTCAGGAGTTTTTAATGTATATGCTTCATGTATTACATGCTGAAGGTGTAGATGTAGATCAGCTGTTTGGGCTTTCTTATCAATGGCAGCATGACTGCGAGAACTGTATGGTATCAAGTACTACTAGTGTAGACTCAGAAAGATTTGTATATTTAACTTTGCCAGACAGTAAATCAGTCTCCTTTAATAAGCTAGTAAAAGGAGCTAATCACAACATGGAGTGTAGCCAATGTAAATCTGAAATGATGTCCACATTATTTATACGAACATATGGCCAGTACATCATTTTAATGTTCCAACGATGTAGGCCTGATGGAACAAAATTGACAACTTTAATAAAAAATTTTGTAGCTTCGCAGTTGTCAATATCAGGAAGGACTTTTGTAACTACAGCAATTATATATCATGACGGCCCTTCAATATCATCAGGACATTACACAGCTTATTTAAAGTCTAGAAATGGCTGGTCATTCTGTAATGATTCTGTTGTAATTTTCAAAAAAAAATTGCCGTATGACCTTAAAAACTCTTACCTGGTGTTTTTAAAACCAAAATTTTAGGAAAATATTCTCGGGATATGATCTGTGGAATTTCAAGAAGTTCTAATGGCTCCTACACAATTTGGCCTTGAGGATAAGTGTAGTTCAGAGACATAACTTCTAATCATAGGATTGGACATCATGGACATGTATGTGCAGTTTAAATGAGTTCAGAAAAACTGTTTCTTTTCATAAGCTAATTAAAGCAGCCAATCAAAACATGGAGTAGAGGGAATGTAAGTCTGCAATGCTGTATACTGTTTTACATTACTTTGTGATTAAAAGTGATGTAGAGAATTAAATAATTGTAGTACTCATAGAGGTAGTGTAAGTCTGCTTCATATTAAGCAGTATCAGTGTCATACGAAATGTAGAACATGACTGAGCAAGAAGGGGAAGATATTACTATTCCAGGATTGTGAAAATGATCTTCAACATTTTAATTCTGAAAGTTGCGGGAATACCAAATGATGGGATTGGCTAACAAGAAATCCAAGAGTTATACATGGCTCTGACAAAATTTGGCCTTGTGGAATCTTGTGGTAGAGAGCAAGAAGTCATTTATTGTATGTAACATGTTTTTAAAAACGATGGAGATTTTCTTTCAGAAACTGGTGGGCTGAAAGTAATAACAGCACAAAAGAGTATAAGCTATTCATAGGACATCCTTGGACGTCATGGAAAGTAAGTTAACTTTAAGGAGTTCTGATTTTTGATTTCTGATCTTGTATGGGTTTTTTAAACACAATCATTTTGATTGTGTTTTTTTTTCCCCGCTGTTACATGATGAATACCTTCAAGTCACTGTTTTTAGTGAATTTTGATACATTCTGAGAACAGCAAAAATAAACCATTTAACATGTATAATTAATTCTGTAATGTTTCCATTTATGATGTATATGTAGAACTGTGTAGAAGGCATGGAGAAGGTGAGGCTTCTGTAAGTGTCAAAGTTGTTGCATGCAGTGCTGCACTTCTGCGTATTCTTTGATATGCTAGACTACATCTGCACAATGAGATACCTAAGCAAAGGAAACAGAAGTGATGTGATTGTGAAATGAGCAAAATAAATTGCATGTATTTCAATTACATCACCTGTGTTTCCTATCATTACGAATCACATTGTGCAGATCAAGTTTAGGTCTGTCCAGGGAAACATAGGAGGTTTGGACTTTGTTGAACATTGCAGTGGACATGACTCACTTCATTGGTAGACCTTCACATGTATTATGTCTTCTATTCTCTTCAACAACTCGAAATTTCATCTGCAACCCTGAGTAGGCCTCACCTGAAACAAAACTCTGGATAGTAGACATCTTATTGGCATCCTGAAGCAATTATTTTAAATTTTAGTGTCTTGCGACACTTTTCTGAGACAACAGCAATGCAAAAGATGCACCATGTTTTAAGATAGGTCTCACTTCATCTCCATCAAGATAGTGTTACTTTAAAATGTATATCTTTAGGACTGTGTAGCTTCTGTAAGTGTCAAAGTTATTGAAAAACTGTTTGTCCTTCAATCTTTGCCCTTGTCTTTTGTAATTTTTCAATACATGTTTTTATATTTTTCA